>NW_017729032.1:157358966-157364551 GCF_001723915.1 Gavialis gangeticus | reverse complement strand
AAAAAAAAAAAAAAAAATAGAATAGCTGGAGGGAGTGAAGCCTTGCAAAATATGATTTCTGAATTGCATATATACAAATGTATGCATGTAGTAATATAAATGTTGGGTACACAACAGTCATGCTGGGTAGTCCGTTTGATTGCATTTAATCTTTTCCCAGATTGATTCCCTCACAGGCCTTGGAGTAGTTAAAGTGGAATGTGGATCCCAGTTCTCTGTGGCTCTTACAAAGACAGGAGCAGTGTATACCTGGTAAGTACTTTCTATTTGCCTATAAATAGCCAATCTCGGGATAATTGAAAAAATGTGTATGGTAGTTGTAACTATTAATATCTTCACTATCTTACTTTTTCATTTGGCTACTCTTTTCTCGTTGCTTCCCTGTCAATAATTCATCCTTGCTCATTTTGTTGCTACTTTTTCTGCTATTTAAAAATAGTTAAATGTAATTCTTAAGTGTTCCTTCAGTTTTCTGGATATTGCATATTTTCCTTCTTGAGGAATAGCTCCTTAATGATCCCTTTTCATTTCTGTTTGAATGAAAAGCATGAATGCTGTACCTTAAAGAACTTAAGTACAGCCCAGACATTCCAGGCAGAATCCCCTGGAAAATCTTCGGTGCTACAATTCCTAGTAGATTAGAAAAAACAAACAAAACATGAACATCAATGTCTTGTAGCCAGAGAGAGGATGAGCAAATCGGAAGTACAGCATTAGATATTTTAGTCCCTAAATCTCGTTCAAAGGATTTTTCATATTATTTGTTATGTATCTTTAGTGTTCCAACTGTAACATTATGTAAAGATTTTAAGCTACAGTTAACAAGGTCTGCTAACTTACCAGGGTAGGAAACCAGCATCCTATGCCAATGAAAAGATTTTTTTTTTTCACATTAACTTGTTCCTTGACCTGTTGAATACTAGCAGGTGCACATGACTCAAATGCTTGTCATGGCCACTTACAAGTTTAACATTTTCCAGTAGAGGGCCATCTAGGAGCATGCACAAACTGGTCAACATGCTGGGCTACTAATATTACTGTAGGAGGCTGAATGTTGTATACTCCTGGGGCTGTGAGAGATTAGTTTTGTATTTTCATTTGTTCAGGACTGAAATACCTCTAATTTTAGATCTTAGACAAGTGTAAATTTAGAAAAGAAATGCACTTGGGAAGGTTAGGTTTGTTTGGGAAAAGTTGCGTGATATACACAGTTTGTCGATTGGATAGCATTGCAACATATTTAATGCATATATGTATTTATTGAGCATTTATGTATAGTTTATATACCAAAAAACTCTTAATGATTGTATCAGCAAAATGCAGATTAATACAGTAGGAGTTAAAAATGCTTTCTCTTCTGTCTCGTATTTGACATTTGGAGAAAGAGCTCTGTTGGTTCTGCTCAATATCTAAACATTTTGTGTGGGACCAAATTATTTGATTATGAATACATATTTGGCCTATATTTGTTACTTTTGTATTAACTTTTTCCCAGTCTACTTACCAAGGGCAGCTTTTGAAGTTTTTCTTACCTTAGAGGCAAAGTATAGTTAAACAAACACTTGACCAAGCTCAAGGATGATCCAGCACTGAGCAGGGAGTTGGACTAGACTCCCTCCCGAGGTCCCTTCAAGCTAGGACGGCCCATGGTCCTGTTTTATACCAGTGTTCTGTTTTTAAACCCTTTGTACCCTGTCTGTTCTTGAACCAGGAATGGACAGCAACAAGTCCTATTTTTCAGTTTATTCATCGATACATCATTTGTCCTCATGATTCTATTGGAAGTGCTTAGTGGTAAGGCGGTGCACAGCCAGGAGGAGTGGAGTTCTGAGCCAGCAAGGGAGGGAGGGATGAAGGGAAGTTGTGGCCTAGCCCCTTGCTGCTGATTGGCCAAGGGGTCTTGTGGCCCCACCCCTCGCTGCTGATTGGCCAGGGGGCCTTGTGGCCCCACCCCTTACCGCTGACTTTTGGGGGGACACTCCTCACCAAGGAGCTGTCCAGTATTCTGGGGATGTGTCAGTGGCCACCCTACTTCTAGCCCTACTTTTCTGTGATTCTGTAGTAATTGTTTCTAAGTTACAGAGTTTGTAAAAGTCCTTATATAAGTTTGTGATGTGAAGGGGGAGGAAACATTCTAAAGATGTACAGATTATGAGATATCTTCTCTATGCAGGGGCAAAGGAGATTATCACAGACTGGGCCATGGATCTGATGACCATGTTAGAAGACCTCGACAAGTACAGGGGCTTCAAGGAAAGAAAGTCATTGCAATTGCTACTGGCTCTTTGCACTGCGTCTGTTGCACTGAAGATGGTATATAGAGCAAAAATTGTGTAGTTCTTTGTTTTTAAAAAAAGGAGCACTTTATTTTAAAGAAGTCTAAATCAGGGGTGGGCAATTATTTTGGGTGGAGGGCTGCTTACTGAGTTTTGGCAAGCCATCAAGGGCCACATGACAGGAAGCCAGGGGCAGCTGAATATTATTTTTCTAAAATTTTTAGTGGCACCATGGGCCAGAAAGAGCAGCCTGGCGGGCCACGTCCGGCCCTCGGGCCGCATTTTGCCTCCCCCTGGTCTAAATGTATTAGGATGATGCTTTATTGGGTCACAACCTGCTTTCTCTTGGTTCATACACATTTTGCATGTTCAAACAGCATGCTTACTTCAGACAGAAAGCCATAGTTCATGTTGATGTACATAATTTAAAAGTACATGTATATTTTGAGTTTTTCAGTCAACTTTGTTTCAAAATGTACTTTTTATAAGTTACAAAGAAAAACGGCTTTAAAAGTGATAGCGAATTGTTTTAGCCACTATGCTTTTATGAATGCACTCAGCCTTTTTAGAAAGTCTATTGACCTTACTTGCTGAGATATTTAACTTGCTAAATGAAGCATAGAAACACAAATGGCCATTGCTGCATAGAGTAGCATGGGATATTGAATGTCCCTTGCAATAGATGTGTTTCTGCATTTAATTAGGAGGACTGAAAAACAAAAGGCTAAAAAATCATAAGTGGTGTTGAAGTACTGCATAATAGATATACAGGGTGGCTTATTTGTAACGAGTTGGCTGTAACGTTTCATCTTGCCCAGTGGTTTTCTGATGTAGGCATCCATTTGAGTGCCATCTACTATAATAGACTTCATTATTGAGAATTTTTCTGGTACAGTATACTAAATGTTTTTTTCCCTTTTTTAACATCAAGGCTTCTCCAACTGTTAAGTGTGGCCTTATCCTGTTTCTTCATTTCCTCTTATTACATCTACTTATTACATGTTGTTTTAAGAGTGTACAGATTCCTTGGGGTTAGTGAATGTGTCTTTTTCCTAGGTGCTGTACAGTGGGGTTCCAGTTAAGTGTTGCCTTTGTGGTTAATGAACATGACTTCATTATTAACATACTGCCAGGAACCAGAACCCCATTGGTTTAGTGCTACAGAAACAAAGCAAAAAGATGGACCCTACCCTAGAGAGCTTAGTGAGAAGCAATAAGTTAATCATTCTCTTCACTGAGGACAGTCAACCTTGTTGTTGGTTTTAGGTGAAGTGTATACATGGGGAGATAATGATGAGGGGCAACTTGGTGATGGGACAACTAATGCTATCCAGAGACCACGATTGGTTGCAGCACTTCAGGGTAAAAAGATAAATCGAGTGGCTTGTGGCTCAGCACATACTTTGGCCTGGTCCACCAGTAAACCTGCCAATGCTGGCAAACTCCCTACACAGGTATGATTTTTGCTTTGTTTAAAGTCAGATTTCACAGTTTAGTTCATGCACTTGTTTAGGTTGATGTTGTTACGTTGATGTTGAACACGTTTTATTTTAGTTTTAACTGTGGGCTAAGCCTTTAATTGAGTTTTTATTTTCTTGTTGATCACCTTGTTACTCCTTCCATGCTCAACTGTAGGGCTCCTTCTTCCATTTTAGGAAGAGGAAGACCTCTGTTCTTTATGGTAATAGTTAAAAACAAAAAAACAAAAAAACAAGGATTCAGTTAAAAACCTGAAAGGAATTCAGATTCAACTTACCTTGAAAACCTTGAAAGAGTACTTTTTGAATGCTTTCTTGCTCTCACTTTTTATTTCACTGTTAGGTTATTCTGCTGTTCTTTTTGCTTACACATGCTAATTTCAGGAATAAAAGTTCAGAAATTCTCCTACAGAAGTACTTTTAAAATCTGAAGTGTAAGAAAGATCAATGACTCATGTAGCAAGCCACATATAACCCTCACAAATATTTTCATTTTAGAGACCTCATTGATGCATTTTTTACGTACAAGTGATTTTATGTCCTTTTTTTGTTCTGATGTTACTAATAAGTACATACTTTATTAAGCTCAAATCTTGTATTTCTGAATAAATTATTATTAGTTCATGTGTGCAGGATATGTATTATACCAAATAAATACATTTAATATTAAAACAAAATGATTCTTTTTATTATAGGTTCCTATGGAGTACAACCATCTACAGGAAATACCAATAATTGCATTAAGAAACAGGCTGTTGTTACTACATCATATCTCTGAGCTCTTTTGTCCTTGCATTCCCATGTTTGATCTTGAAGGACGACTTGATGAAACTGGCCAGGGACCCTCTGTTGGGTTTGATACTTTACGGGGGATTTTGATATCACAGGGAAAGGTATTTATCAAGATCTATATATGATTTGTTAAAGAATATCATAAATTATTTTCATTTAGTTACAGCTGCCATATACAGTTTAAGTTTCTGCTTACATATGTGAATAATCCATACGTTTGACGGGTGTCATGTTTTCACAAAGAGGAGGCAAAATTTGAATTTTTTTAAGCATATAGAAATGGGAAAGGTTGTTAAGGTGTTAGTTTGTTTTATAATTTAAATCTTCTGTTGTCATGCAGTTGAATTTTTTTTTTTGAGTATTTAGTTGAAATTACTTGGTTGCAGAGGGAGGGGAAATAAAATAAGATGGAGAATTTCAGATGCAGTGACTTGGTATATTGCTAATTGATACTACAGGAGAATGCAGTAACAGTTCAGTCTGTGATTAGTCAGAATAGGACATGAGCAGGGTATTTAAGAATTTCTGCATGTTAATAGAAACAGAATTCTGCAGTCAAGGGGAAAGCTTGATTACCTCAATTAACTATAATTCTTGAAGATTGCAACTGAATTTAAAATGAATGCTGACATAAAAGGCTTTTAACATGATTGCAAAACTGTTACTTGAGTCTGATTCAGGATATCGTTAATTCTTGTTCTAATGAATTGCTTCTGTAAGGCCTTCAATTTCGTGGACAGTCTCAGATCTGATCGCTTTTTATTGCCATGATAGACCCTTTCCTTGCCTCTATTATAACAAAGGTTGATAACCCTTTACAGACAACTGTTCTTTTCTTTTTCTGGCCAGTAGGCTGGACGCTGCCTTGAGATAAGCATGCACAATTCCTCTAGACCAGGGTTTTTCAACCTTTTTGGGTCAGTGTACCCCTGGCGGCCGGTTGAGAAGGCAGGAGGAGTCCCCTGGCGGCCAGACAAGCCGGGGTGGGGGAGGTCCTGCGCCGACTAGCGCCCCCCCCCCCCCCCCAGCCCCCCCCCAA
>NW_017729032.1:157352767-157358820 GCF_001723915.1 Gavialis gangeticus | reverse complement strand
CAAAAGGAGTATGCATACCCCCTGTTGAAAACCCCTACTCTAGACTTTGATGGAAATCTTACATATATATCCGAAGGCCAAATTTTGATCCGTTTTGAGTATAATTATTGCTAAGTAAGAACAAAGGTTAATTTGATGAAAGACTGCGAAGTTACTGCATTGGTTTAAAAAAAATACACACAAAAATAAACCTTCTACATAATCCATGCTATCACAGGTAGAATTCATGTGATGAGGTAGGCTGTTGCCTTTGAAGGCACATGCGTCTGACCTAGTTAGTCTCTAAGGTGCCACCCTGTCCTACCTGACAGTAAACTGACAATACACCCTGCCTGACAGTAAACTTACTGAGGGATAAAGGCATGGGAGTGCTTATTTATATATTACTTTTATCACCATAGCTATTTGTACCTTGTGGAAGCTACAGTGTGGCATTTTATATCAACGAAAGGGTTAATTACCACAGAGTAGCTTCCTTTTGCCGTGGGGCAAGAAAGTGCACAGAGGAGCTAATGAAAACCTTTTCTCAACGATCTTCCTGCTTTGGACCCCTTAAAGTCCCCAGGATTCTGCTACTGAGCTGTTGTACAGCTGACTTCTAGGGCCTTCTTAAATTGACTGTCGTTAGACTAGCGTTAAAGTGTCTGGAAGTAACTGCGATGTTATCAGATGCTTGAATACCATGGTGATACGTGATTGATAGATGTGAGAGTGTATAAATGCCTCCTAAAGTAAGCTGAAAGAGGAAAGAATGGGAAACATATTTATGGCCTTTGTCCTTTGTGTAGACACTATTTTCCTTCGCCTATAGCTAGCTCACCCTATAGACTAAAAAAATAAAAGTATGGGATAATATTATGCAGCAGTGATTTAAGAAAGGGAAAGAGAAATTCTTCTATACACCATTCTTCACGTATAGGCGGGTAGAATTCTCCATGCACCTGCGTAAAATTTTGAAGTTAGGAGTTGTTCCCCTGTAGCTCTGAAAGATGGAAGGAGTTAGCTCCTATCCTTCCTTTTGGGGTTGTACCTTGTGCTATAACAAAATGGCATAACGTAAATTTCATTCTTTAACATATTGTTTCAAGAAACCTCTTCCTACATACACCAGAGAAAACGTGTAGTGGGGGAAAGATTTTTTTTTTTTTGTGCAAGCTGTCTTCTTGTGCAAGAGCCTGAGCTTTTTATGAGTTTAAAGAAGCTATTTTTATGTTGTCTGTGAAATTTTACCATTATCCTGTAGAAGAATGGACTAATTGGTTTTATAAAACTTGGTGACAGCTCCTTCACCCACCCTTAACCACCTGTTCTGTCCATTGGGAGGCATTTTCTTGTTGTAACATAGATTTTAAAAGCAGAAGCTTATCCTCTTGGAGCTGTCATTTCCCTTCTTAACTCAGATCAGAAGATAAAGAGATAATTGCCACCTGTCTGTTCTTATACCATCCTTATTTTACTGCCATTAAAGCTAGTTACGCTAGAAACTATGGTAGATTCATGAATAGACTGGCAGAGACAGCATGTTGTTAATATTGGTCTGAGCTCATTTTGCAGAAGTATTGTGAAAAGGATTTACATGTAGAACGTGATTCGAAACACACATTTATGGGGAAATTATGAAACCTTGATGTTAAAGTTAACTTCCTAAATCCACATGTAGGCATCTAAAACATTCCTAGATATTCAAAGATGCTAAGTATTTGCAAATTTCAGTAAAGTCAGTGGTATTTAGAGATTCAGCAGTTGGAAAAAGCAGGAGAAACTTGCATAGTTACTTCTGCTTTCTAATTTTTTATTCTTAGATTTTTTTTTCCTTCTCTTAAAACATTTGTCTTTATTTTCAGTGAATAAGTATTAGTTTATATATATACAGCACCTTTCATGTTGGCTACTTACAACTAAAAACAAAAAACAATGTAATAACGTTGTGTTCAAGTCAAAGATTTCAGGGCCCTTTGGCACATATTCCCTTCATGGCAGCATGGGATCTGTTCCCCAATCCCAATATGTGCGTGGTAGGGTGTGCAACTTTGGGATCAAGGATCGGATACCAACTGCACCGTTTCTTCTTGCTGGTACAAGGGAAGCCCAGGATCGGCATTATTGCTGGGCTTGCCTTGCACTGGCTAGTAGAGAGCCAGATGCCTGGTGCTTTCCCTGGGCTGAAACTGGCAATCAGCTGGTTGTTGGTGTCAGCCCCCAGTGGAGTGCGTTTAAGACTCTGGGGTGGTTTTGGGGCTGAAATTGTCAATCAGCTAATTGTGGGTCCCAGCCCTGGGATGACACTGGGGCTGCTTCCAGATCCCTATCATGCAGTCAACATCAGGCTACATGGCGGGGGGGACCCTGCCACAGATTCAGTGTAAGACACGATGGAAACCAGCCACAAAATTTCCACACTTTGTGGAATAACTTTGTGCCATATTTTATGTTTTATCATGCCATAACTTGCCTGAATGTCTGGCCGAGTTACTGTTTTAAGACGTAATTAACTGGTTAATCACATCTTAAGTGTAACATCTGCCAGAGATCAAAGTGAATCAAGCAATCTGATTTAGCTCTAGTATTCTGGTTATTTCAAACTTCCATAATGCTAGCATGAATGACAACTTCTAGCATTGCAAAAATACTTTGCATTCTCTTACTGTTTTTCCTGAGGAACAGGCCCAAGAAAAAACAAGGTTTTGTTGGTGCTTTGGTAAGAAGAATGTGCATTAGTGATAGTTAAACCCTTTGTGGGGACAATTTATCTGATGTAGTTAGGGCTAGATTGAGTTTGCCCCCATGTTGGGGGCAAATTCAGTGAAAGCTATTCATGGCTGTTCTTGATAGAAATTTTCTGAAGGTTAAGTCAGCTAGATATGAGGAGTTTCATTCTTTGGTAAATCTGTGTATGTAATCTTTAGTGGCTTATCTTCCTTGAATTGATTTAATCATATGGTTAGAAATGAAATGCTCACAGATTCAGAATTGCATTTTAATATTGTTTAATTATTTTATTTTTTTTTAGGAGGCAGCATTCAGAAAGGTTGTACAAGCAACTATGGTGAGAGATCGTCAGCACGGTCCAGTTGTAGAACTCAACAGAATACAGGTAACTTGGCTAAAGTTTTCAGCGTAATGTGTGCCTACAGACCCCAGGGCTCCAAATTCTTTGTCAGTGGTTCTCAACCCTTTTTTTGGACTTGAGAGATGATGCCTCCAACTCAGTTCAGTTTCAAAAACTATATATTGCAGTGCTTACATCCTGGCAGAGGGGTCGGGTTGTGGGAGTGGGGAATTGGCTAGACAGGGATAAACTTGAACCTCTTATCTTCTCACACCTTGCTTATCTCCTCACACCTTCAGAAGATCTAGTGGTACTCCAGGCTGCCACAGCACCTTGTTTGAGAATCACTGCTCTAAGTCCTGCAATTTCTTACTTTGTATATCCCTATTCTCTACAGTCTTAGGGGTGAATTCATACCAAAAAGCTAGCCCACCAAAAACATAAGGCAGAATTACATGTTGCAGATTGGTGCACTTCTCTCTTAATATTTTAAATCACTTTGTAGTTGATTTTGAGACAGTACCTCTGGAAACAAAAACTAACAGTTTGGGTTGTAACTGGCAAAAGGTTTGACAAAAAACATAAACAGACCCAAGGAGTTAAGACATTGTAACTCGCATAAAATATTATTTATATACGTTATATATCATCACATGAGTTTATCCTGATTTTGCTTACGTGACTGACAACATTCTAAAATGCCCCAAGTATAGTTAAGGATCAGGATGTTAAACTCTTGATCTTTGTTGCATATCACATGGGGTCACGTTGACAGTGGTAGTGGTTACTATGAGAGGATTTTTTGATGCTGAAGAATGTAAAGTAAAGCCTTAGGCCAGACGTGCCTTTTCCACAAGCATTTCTGGATCATTGAACAGCACGGCATGGCTTAACTTAAACTTGTGTATCAATTTTGCTTTTTCTGTTTCCAGTATTTATGGTACTTGGGATAGTAAAAAGGAAGTTTCACTTTTGAAAAATTCTGACTTCTAATTAACTCAAATAGATCCTATTTTGACTGGATTCCATGGTCTGTTCTTTCCGCATAGCAAGAAGCCCTCTGTAGATACTTAAGAGGTTTCTTGACAATGCAATATATGAAAATATTGTAGTTTGAATTTGTTTGTGAAGTTTAAGGTAAAAGTGTACCTGCCACTTTTTTTTTTTTTTCCTCCCTACTTTTTCCTTCTCAACTCAAATTACCATTTTAACAGTCATTGCCAATATATCTATAACTCCAATGAGGTAACTACCTCTCTTCTTTTAAGTGGATTAGTAAAGGATTCTCTGAACTGTGATACTGAAATCTGGTTCAGAACCAAATGGGTAGTAGTAGCAAAGTGCCATTTTCCTAGTAGTGGTAGTACAGGGTGTCACAGATTCATAGGCTTGAACAAATGGGACAGTTGCCATCCCATAGCTGAATTACTGTATTGACCTGAATCCAAGATTACTTTGAATTTAAGATGACGATCCAATAATTAGATTCTATACATGGAAAATTATAATTTGCTATAATATTTATTATTATTTTCTATGTATAAATCTAATTATTGGGCAGGTGCGTGAAATTTGTGTTTCCCACCCCACTGGTGCAGTATGGAAAGCAGCAGCAGGGGGTGAGGCTACTTGTTCTCTTGTGCCAGCTGTAGGTAGTGTAAGGCTTATGACTCCAACCCAGGGATCTCCACCCTACTGGCAGTGACAGGATGGAGCCTGGACTAGGTCGCCTGGTGTGCCTATGGTGTTATATTTTCTCACCAGCCACAACTTTGATGGTAAATTATGGGAGGCAGTTCCCCATGTTACCTTCCAGTCTCTTCCCCTTTTCACTTTGTAGGGCTCCAAACTTCCCCTTTACCCCACCCTAACCACATCTGGACTCCCATGGGGAGAGGTCTTATCTGAAGTCTCTGATGATTCTAATAGCTTGTGTTTCTACATCCACCATGCAGCAGCCACCTTCTTGGCTGGCCTTGGCCTGATTAGGGCCTGGTTCCTGTTAAGCTTCGGCTGTTTATTAAGCAGTACAACTTTTGAAAAACTCAGTCCTGAGCCCAGAGGCTTTGAAATCAAACAAATAGGCCATAGGGAGTGGCAGGTGCCAGCTGGCCACAGCAGCATTAACTCCAATTTTTTTTCCCCCATCGGGGCTCTTCCAAATCAGGTGTTATACTGCCCTGAGCACATATGGTGGTATTTGGGGGCTGTTCGGACTTGGCACTTGACCCTATGCTTGGTCCGCCTCCACCCAGGGTCTCTCTGACATGTGCCCCTGATGTCTCCAAGTCATTGGCAGTTACCAGGTTCCCAATCAGCTTCCATCCCAGGTCCTGCCTGAAGTGGTGCTCCTTTGAGCACTTTGCTGCTTCGGCTGGGCAAACTGCTCAGCTGCAGCCTCTTGGCTGTCTTTTGCCAGGAGGCACTTCAGCCTGTTGCTCCAGCTGCCCACTGCTGCTGTGCCCCTCTCTGGGGCTGGAAGTACTTTCCAGCTGGCTTTATCCACCAGTCTGGAGCTTCAAGCAGCTCCAGAAGTGCCATGGTATTCTGGCCACACCCCTCCTGGAGTTGCTGCATGCCGAGGTAAGCTCAGGGTGCTGGCTGTCCCATTTTTTTTTCTTTCTCTGGCATCCCCCTGGTGAAAGTTATATTAAAAAATAAAAACTTTGGTTTCCAGGTGCTGGATTTCATGATGCCTTTTTCTGCTCAAAGAAATTTCTAATAGTAAAGAGCCTTTTATTTTTCATATAGGTACTTGTGGGTTATAATTGTCACCTATTAAGTGTTTTGGATAAGCTTGGAGTTAATTGAAGCTAGGATAAGTTTAAAATGTAGTAGGTACAGAATCCATTAACTTAGTGCTCCTCCTCCAGCCTCATGGAAAATTAAATGCTATACAGGGAATATAATCAGCAAAGGAACAAAGTAAGCTTAAACACATATCAGTCTTTGCCACACACTCTGATTTTGTCTTTTACTGACGACTGTGGTGGGTCCAGCACTG
>NW_017729032.1:157339543-157347767 GCF_001723915.1 Gavialis gangeticus | reverse complement strand
CTCCAGCCTCACCTTCATTTCTCATCTCCCTTCTGTTTATAGCACCTCAGAACCTGGTTCAGATTCTATGTCCATGAACACTTATCTGTTCATATTTCCTCCTTAATCAGTGGGATTTTCTTTGTATGCTGCTCTTCATGTGTCTTTTCTTTAGTCTAAACTTAATTACTAGTTTTCATGGCTGTTTCTACATATCTTCTCTTCTTCCCTTAAACATTTTTATACAACTCATTTGGGATTTTTAGAGCCTTTTTATTAAGTGCCATAGGTCCTTTTTAGTTATCCTGAGGGGGGAAAAGTATGAATAAGTTGACATCCATGCTCTTAATCAAAAACCTCCGAATGAAACTTCACCAGCCTAACTAATATGTTTGTATCCTATTCAGACCCCCCAGGAAAGCGAGCCTGGAAAAAGGGCTCTTTATCTGCCTGCAATCTTCTTAAACTTCACATGATTTAAAAATTTATTCCTTAATGCAGGTTGCTTCCACTCCTTTTAACTAATCTGATTGCCAGTGAATAGTTAAACTGATCAGAACTTAGTAGATGGTAACAGTGATAAAGAAATGTTTTCAGTTATTTCATCAAACAGTAATGCAACATAATGAAACTACTTTGTGCAAAAACTTAGTGAAATCTGCTCAGAGCTGCTGCCTTGTCTTCCCAACTGCCAAGTATTTCCTCTGTTACTGTTTAGCTGTATACCAGAGTGGTTTTTTTTTTTTTTTTTAAACTTAATATGGAGAAGGGAAGGTTGGGAGCCCCCAGAACGCATAATCAAGGACAGTGTTTACAGTGGCTTACCTCAACAGTAGTGTTCTTCATATCCATTTGTTAATGCAATGAATCTCCTTTAATACAAGGCTTCTACTCTGCCGAGAAAGGTATTCTAGGTGTTACAGTACTGTTCAATTAATGGCCTAGGTGTAAGTATACCAGCTACACATCCCACTAAATATGTGAACTGAATTTTGGTATAAGATCTTCTGCACTGCATCATCTTGATGACTCCCAATTTTCTGTCAAGGAATATTGGTACTCTTGTGTGAAGACATCTGGGTTAATTGCTCTGTGTATTACTCAGCAGTCTTTTATGTGCAGACTCAAGGGCCTAAACCACAGATTATCAGGAACAGTGATGATTTCAGAATCACAAGCAGGATCAGCAAGAGTGGTAGTATAAGGAGGGGTGGGTGGATGAGGAGGGTTGCATCCCTGGGTGCTGCCTGAAGCGGGAGGGAGGGCACCTGTCCCCTGTTCCCCTCTCTGTATGCACTTTTTCTGATTTAGCTGTGGATGCAACAGTGATGAGGGCAGAGAAGCAAAGGTGCACGGTACAGAAGCAGTGGCTGGAGGTATGCTGTTGCTGGGGGAGATCTCACCCTTTTTGCCATCAAATATTTGTGACATTTTTTGGCTGCTCAACATGCCAGGTTTCTAGCTGCTGTTTCTGTACTACACCCTACTGCCACTTCTGTCCTTCCCAGTGCTGGCACAGGGTCTAGGAGGTGCAGGGAGAGGGGGAATGGATGCAGTACTAGTCATGTATATTTCTGAGCAAGAATAGCACTCTTATTGTTAGCTGAAGCTCAACCACAGAGGCTGCCCCAACCTGGAACCAGTCACTTTGTGTACTTGTGTGTTCAGATTTTCTCCTGTCTTCAAATAAGTAGTAGTCCTTCTGCAGTCTGCTAATGAGCATCCTAAGGTTTAAAGTAGTTTAATTTTTCCCGCATAATCCCCACTTCTACCTCCTAGCTGATGGATCAGAAAGTATAAGATTGGGAAAATGTACAGTAGAACTACAGTACAGCCAGGTAACCCTGAGCTTTAAATCGACTCTTCCCACTTGTAGCTAGGGGAAAAGGGAGCAACAAGAATATATGCTGTTAAATGTCTGGCAGGCCAGGAGGGAAGAAGAAAGCACTTCTACATTCCTAGAGAGACCTGACAAAGAATGTCTTTGCATTTGAAAGCTTGTCCAGCTTTTATTATCCCATCTGTATAGTTGGTCCAATAAAAGATACGACCCTAAGAAATCCTTCCCTTTTGCATAATTTCTGGACCATCACTGCTACAACCTCGCTCTTCCTAAAAATAGAAATTTGGCCCTTCAGTCTGCATACATCATGTACAGTGTGTAAATTCCTTGGCCTAAATAGTCATTTTGTTCAAGTACAATATTGAGCATTGTTAATGTGCCTGGCAGACATTAATGTTATGGTCATATCTACACAGACATGCCAGCTGCAGTATCCTCTTACAGGCATGTTATAATGTGTACTTATTGATTTGTCAGGTAAAACGCTCTAGGAGTAAAGGAGGATTGGCTGGTCCTGATGGCACAAAGTCAGTGTTTGGTCAAATGTGTGCTAAAATGAGTTCGTTTAGTCCAGATAGCCTTCTTCTACCTCATCGTGTTTGGAAAGTCAAGTTTGTTGGTAAGAATTTTAATCCCCCCATCCTATTTTTCTCATAACCGTATTCTTCATTTTCTTTTTGGGGGATATAAAAGTAGGAGGAGATATGGAGGGAAGGGAGAGAGAACTTTTGAAATCTAGGAAATGAAAAGATCACATTCTAAGAAGCTCAAAATCCATATTTAGGTTTTTTATAAAACCAAAAAACAGTAGAAATATTTCCATAAATCTATTTTAAATACCAAGGAAAACAATCTATTGCTAAATCCAGCATTTCTTAATGGTAGAACCTGGTCTAATTTTTGCACCCCCTTCTCTCCCGTCTCCAACCAACACAACTAAAAGCGAATGTGCAGAACCCATATATCTTAGATCAATTTTGCCTTGGGCTTTTTGAATGTCTGTAGCTAGCCCTGATTCTGTTGATGTTTAACTCAAAGTTTAATGTGTTAAAATTTCACCTAGGCATCTTAAGTTTCATAAAATTTCCTTGGCATCTTTTGTTTGGCACGTCATAACGTAGTACATATTGTCATTAAGAGACAAGTTTAACAAGCATTTTTTTTAAAATATCAAAATACAATACTACCTAAAAGAAGACTAATTGTTCAGTGCCCAGTTTCACAGGCCATGCTGAATAAAGAAAATAACCTTTTCTTTTTGTTCTATTCATTCATTCAGTATAGCAGACTGTACATGCATGCTTTAGAGTAACCAAACATTTGGCTTTGCATGGTGTCTCAGAACTGCTGATAGTCTTGCTGCATATATTCATATTTGTCAAGGAGGAAACTATTTAAATGAGAACCAGAATTTTAGATGCATTTTATCATAAACTGATATATGACAATGTAGCTTTTTAGTATGCGGTTGTTTTCTAAGCATATTGAGGAAAGGATCTTTAGTTACCTTACTCTAAACTGCATTTAGAAACATTTTGGATTGATCTACTGTTTCCTTTTGCAAGGTGAATCTGTGGATGACTGTGGTGGAGGTTACAGTGAATCCATTGCAGAAATGTGTGAAGAGCTTCAGAATGGGCTGACCCCTCTCCTCATTGTGACACCTAATGGAAGAGATGAATCTGGGGCAAATAGAGATTGTTTCCTGTTAAACCCTGCAGCCAAGTCCGTTTTACATATGAACATGTTTCGTTTCCTGGGTAAATTTCCTAGCGGCACTCCTATTACCCAAACTTTTATTGCGTAATGTGCGTAGAATCCAAAAAAGATAATTTTTTTTTTGTATTTTTAAATCTTCCAGGTGTGCTGCTGGGCATTGCTATCCGTACTGGAAGCCCGCTAAGCCTCAACCTGGCTGAACCAGTGTGGAAGCAGCTAGCAGGAATGAACTTGACTATTGCCGATCTTAGTGAGGTAATTGTAAATGTTTTAGTCATAGAGCTAACTTGGAGAAAGTGGGAGAGAAACTACCACTGCTTTTCTGCATGTGACTGACTTCTCTACTGGGGATAAGTGTGACATTCTGAGTCATCTTTTTAACCAAGAGGTCTTGTGAAGGCCTACTTTTTTGCTTATGGTTAAAGCTTTAAATTCAAGTGTTTATTTCAGAGTTAAACTAAATTTTTTAGCCTGAACATTTCTGCAATTAGATTTGAAAGCTGTTGCTTAAGGGCGTGGTAGAAATGGTTTAAGAAAATGTTTTCTTGAGAAGTTGGGTCAAAATGTCATGTGCAATTCTTGCAAATATTTTGAGTTGCTCTTTTAAGAGAAGTATTTTTTTTACAGCAGGAATGATCTTCTGTATTAGTTGCATTGTACTGTATCCCTTTTATTAAACACTAATTCTTTATAAGTATGCATCTGTGTTTCTGGTCTCTCTAGAAAGAGACTAGGCAAGAAAGCTGATAGTTTTGAATTAAATTGAAATATTGGATTTGAAGTAGTTTTATGATGGGCTCTGTGGTACAGTGCAAAGAGTGTATTGGGATTGGACTAAAACTTAAGGTGGCACTGCCATGGGCCTCTTGGCTGACCCAGAGAGCATTGCATTATCCTTGTGTCTTGGGTTTTCTTATCTGTAAAATGCATATAACCAGCTGAAGATAACTGAGATGTGTGTCCCCATATATAAACAAGATCTTGTGTTACAAGATTAATTCCTTTCCAACTTCAATTAACCTAGGAGATCATGAAGTGCCAAAGCTACTCTGCATATTGTGCCAGCTCACTGGGCTTAGCAGCTTTTCCAGCAACTTATTACCAGATTTTTCAGGTTCTCTAATAATATTGACTTCTTGGCTTTCTTTTATAAACTTGAAGTACTTAAAAGATGTCTAATATATTGTGTGTTAAATATTGTTTGTCTGATATGTTGCTGGTTAGGATATCAAAGGGTAAAATTGGGAGGGAAGGGCACACTTTTTCTGACACCATGGGTGTCAGTTTCTCTGATATTTACCTCTGTGGTTGACTGACTGGCTGGCCTTATTTGGCATCTTGTAGCCTTAAGAGGCCTCTAGGCAGGAAAATGGAAGTGAAGACCATGTGACTAAGTAATCTGAGCTCAAGGTGGCAAGAGCTGGATATATGCAGATCCTGCCTCTGACTTGCAGAATGAGGTCTGCGTTAATACCCCTTTGCTCTTGTTTAAACTCAACAGCAGAAGCAAAGCATAAAAATACTTTGTTTTGAAAAGACTCTTCTGGGTTCCTTTTTGTGCACTGTTTTCAGCTCCCAAAGGTGAGTCCTGCAGGACTCACAGTTGATCCTACTCAAAGAACCATGGTTGCTTCTGTTGTGCCCTCTAAAATCGGGAGAACTGTGAAATTCTTTTTTGAGGGAGTGAAGAGGTAGGGTCTGCCAGCTACAGAGAGGTTGCACTTGGATTCAGGAGGGTTAAAAGGTGCAGCCAGGCCCTCAGCTATGACAGGGCCAGCTGAAGATGCATATTTGCATTGTTGTGACAGCTGGGTTGCATTTTTCCTTGTTCCCTTGATGCTTGCTGTTGTAAGTGTTCAATCCAGTGCAAGCATGTCAAACTTATCTGGTCCCTGGGCCAGCTCCAGATCATGGAGTTTATCTCAGGTCAGATCCAAACTCACCTCTGGCAGGTGGGGCGAGCAATGGCACATGGAAGTTAACATGGCCATTGTTTGGTCATCCCCATCCCTGCCCCACCTGTTGACACATGTTTTCACTGGGGGGGTTTGTATCCTGGACCTAGGTGGTAGGCCCCACCCTCGAGTTCTTAGGACCTCTGTGGACCTCCAGCCCATGGACCACATGTTTGACACGCCTGACAATGTATATTCTTTAAATCCACTCTTAGTGGCATAATCTAGTTTCCTGGCAGGTACTTTTTCCTTTTTCTCACATACAGGGGTTGGAGAACTAGAACAAAGATCCAAAAAAACCCCTAATAAAATATCATGCATTGTGCATGCACTTAGTCTCTCAGCTGTGTTGTATTCAGAATGAGTAATTGAAACAGAACCTTTGTATGATTAGCTTCTTTTCATTCTACTGTAGAAAAAACCTGATGAAAGTATGCTCCTGTACGAGTGAATGAATAGTTTGCTTATAGCTCATGGACTTGTTTTTCTTTTGAAAGGTTGATAAAGATTTTATTCCTGGGCTTATGTACATTCGAGACAATGAAGCTACTTCTGAAGAGTTTGAAGCCATGAGTCTTCCCTTCACAGTTCCAAATGCAAGTGGTCAGGACATCCAATTGAGTTCCAAATACACACACATTACACTGGATAATAGAGCTGAATATGTAAGACTGGCAATAAACTACAGGTTTGTTTTATACTTCTACTCAAATTTTAGAATTGGTGGGAAGTCTAAATACAAATGAGCCTATGTACAAATGAGTAGTGTAGTTTCTTGCACACTATGTGAATTTTCTTGTGTTGTGTTATAAATACATCTTATCTCCTTGGAGATAACTCCCATGGCTTTAATACTTTGCATGCACCTGAAAGGAACTGCACATCTGATACTAATCGCATTTAACTGTCTTCTAATAGAATTTTAGAATCTAAGACCAACATTTTCATTTTTTAAACACCTAACATTAGGGTAGGTGTATTGTTGAGACGAGGAGGTTGTTCTTAGCTGACATTAGTGACCCAAAATCTCTCTTGCATTTTGGTTTGCTAGGGGTTGATTTCACCCTTCTTGTGAACATACGCTGTTTACATCTATATGCCATCTGCAAGTTGGCTTCCTCTTAACATAGTCTATTTGGAAATTTACATACAGCTCTCTCTCTTCCCATTTTTTTCTCATTCTAATCCCATTTAATCCAATCTAATCTTAAAATCCAGGGTCAAAAATGACACCTTGAGTGTCCAGATTAGGCTTCTACCTCTGTAGTTGCACAGATAAATTGGCTTTAATCTTCAGTAGTGCTGAACAGCCTCAATGAAATTGGAGTGCAGAGGGGGAGACAAGATGCTTGATGCTTTCTGAAAATTTGGCAGTGGCTTTTTAAGGTTCCTAATATTCTTATTTAGGAACTGGCTTTAGGCATCTCCTGGTTTGAAGAGATTATCCTGAGTGCATGTTGTTTAGTAAAAATGTGATGAATGCTTCGGCATGGGTTGAGGATCTCTTGATTTACAGTGCAACTCATAGGATCACTAGGAGTCGTGGTCATTGAAACTTATTTCCCATCTATATGACTTTCTGCAGACTTCATGAATTTGATGAACAAGTGGCAGCAGTTCGTGAAGGAATGGCTCGCGTTGTCCCAGTTCCTCTTCTTTCACTCTTTACAGGATATGAACTGGAAACGATGGTATAACTTTTCTGGTTTTCTACTTCTGTTGGATTGACTTTGTAAAATGGAGCTGTTTACATGAGTGTTACTGATCTTAAAGCAGTAGTACTAGTATTAGTAACAATGCTCTGTCTAACTATAGTAGATGGCAAATTTGTAGCTAAGGGAAATGGATAGAAAACATATGTCCTGTTACTGTGTTAGATATGCAGTTACATAGTGGTGTTTGGATTGTGTGTGTGACTCAGCTAGAAATTGATAAGCTCTGGCACTGCCTGATCACAGGTTTAAAGGCAGGCTGCCCATTCAACACCATGGGGGTTGTGGGGTTTTTCTGAGGTGTAAGTGGGAGACACTATTTCCTGAGGGTGCTGTGGGTATTAACTACATTTACCATTGTAAAGCATTAAGAATGAATGCTACAAGTAGTATCAAAGGGTCTAGACAATGGATGCTAATCGACATCTGGCTGTCACTGTTCAAAAGGGTTAATAACTAACCCTTAATTAGTAAATATTGTAAGCTGCTTAAATATTTAGAGAGAGGAGGTGGTAACTAATTTTCTGAATGATTTCTTCTTACTTTATTTTCCAGGTATGCGGAAGCCCAGATATCCCACTTCATCTTCTGAAATCTGTAGCAACATATAAGGGAATTGAACCAACTGCCTCCTTGATACAGTGGTTCTGGGAGGTGATGGAATCCTTCTCTAATACGGAACGTTCTCTCTTCCTCCGCTTTGTATGGGGTAGGACAAGGCTACCCAGAACAATTGCAGATTTCAGGGGCAGGGACTTTGTTATTCAGGTAAGGTTAAAAACGCCACTTGTGGTAATGAAGCCTGGACGGTGACTGACCTGGGAATGTGGCATTTTCACCAAATTGACACCCAAATAGTTTATTTTAGAGTTTGTACTGGACTGGAATCCTGTAGAAATGCATAGATAACAAATGTTCTTTTAAATTTCCTGTTTTTTTGCTTCAGCTTTGGTGGTTAGGCTGTTCCAGTCTTAGGCAATTTTTTTTTTTTTTTGGTTTCAAGATTTTCACTGTCT
>NW_017729032.1:157334845-157339532 GCF_001723915.1 Gavialis gangeticus | reverse complement strand
TTGGTTTCAAGATTTTCACTGTCTTGCTTCCCTTGTTGATTGTTTCTCTCAGTGATATTTGTTGAAAATCTGAATTGAAGGTCAGTTAATCTTAGCATATATTTTAGTGTCCTACACAGAAGCTGTGGTGTTAGCACTAAAACATCTTTTACTCCCATTTTACTGTATTGGTTTACTTTTTCTAGCTTGTTCCCTTACTGTTTTATACCATATAAATGGGTTAATTTTTGTTGTAACAAATGAAAAGTATTTTTTTGTCCGTTTGCATAACAGATTTTCTTTCAAAAAGTCTTTACATCAGGGTAAATACATGTTAACAGGTCCTGTTTTAAGGAATCCCAGAGGCTTTTATCTTGGTATTTATTCATGCATATGTGTTGAATGGTGAAACTAAAAATGCTTTATGCTGCCTCTTTGACAGGTTTTGGATAAATACAATCCTCCAGACCACTTTCTTCCCGAGTCATATACGTGCTTCTTTCTGCTGAAGCTTCCCAGATATTCTTGTAAACAGGTATTAGAAGAAAAACTGAAATATGCCATTCACTTCTGCAAATCCATAGACACTGATGATTATGCTCGAATAGCACTGACAGGAGAGCCAGCTGCTGATGACAGTAGCGATGATTCTGACAATGAAGATGCGGATTCTTTTGCTTCGGACTCTACGCAGGATTATTTAACAGGACATTGAAGAAAACACGAGAGCAAATGTCACAAGCACTGAGGCAATATTCCACAAGTGGCATTTGAGCAAAAGACAGTTTTAGAGTGCAGAGTGTACAGAATATGTATAACAAGTGGAATGCTAATCTTCTCAACACGGGGAAAATGTTTGTTACTCACAATAGGAATAATGGCTTATAATCCAAGTCATCAGTTTAGAATAAATGGCACAGTATACGGGCATTTAACATTTATTTTAAGAGTTAAAAGGGTTCCCCATAATGCTGCACTACATTTAGAATCTTTGTGTTTACTAAAGTGTTGTAAATGTTTATATAAATATAGTAGTGCAGCATCCAGAAAGGCAGTGAAACCTTTAAATTGTGGGTGCAATAGATTTTTTTCATATTAAGTGTTGTGTTCTGTGCATTTTCTTGGTTGTATATTGGACAAACTGTGCAACACCTGAATAGTATTATAAATATTTCAATTAACTTTACTAGAAGTTTGTTAAAATTTTTTTGAACATTAAATTATCATTATTCCTTGAAATACATCTATAGGTAATAAACAAAGGACCATTAGGTTCACCTCCACCCCCGATTTGTATATTTTAGCTTATGCATTATGTATCTCAAAATTGATACCTTTCTGTGAGCAGCAGCATAATTCTTATCATGGAAAGTGTATTGTATATAATTCGTGCCATGTAAATTAAAAAAATTATAATTTCCCTCCAAATAAAACCTCTGTCACTAAAAGTTTAATAAGACTTTTTATGGTCATGTAGTTGGCATGTGGGGAAGAGGGTTGTAAAATGGTTAAAATCTTTTAACTGTAATGTGGACCAAGATTTTTTTACCCTAAAATTTACTATAGTTGTAAATATTTGCACGGTTCAATCAGAGTGAGTAATAATGGTGTATACATTAGTATAACTAGGGCTACTCAGCTAACAGTGAGCCTAAGCACGGTCAAAACTGGCACAGAAAAGTCTTCTCAACATAGTAATAAAATGATACGAACCACTCCTTATCTATGCAGGGGCTGTCGCCACTACCACTGCCAGTAAGCGTGCTGGCAGAGAAATTTACGAGAAAATTGTATGCGTATGTATTAAGCACTTGGGACTGCCTGTTCCCTGAAAGGTAATATTCAGGAGAGAGAGATGACATTCATAACATTTTCTGGTTGAAGAATTCAGAGCATTTACCAGACTGATCCTGAAATGCATTTTGCCTGGGCTTTCTGTGCATAACTTGATTTGAAGTTGGTAGGGCTTCACATGGGTGTGGTGTCCTAGCATGCTGTGAAGTACAGCATCAATGCCTGATTTGTAGTAGTAGGCAACCATCGATCCTTCTGTATCATAGGGTGTGTGAGAGGTTGCCAGGACCTTCCTCTACACATACAACTAGGCAGAAGTATGGAGGAGTGGAGGCTGCTCAGATCTTCCATCTTCCTGTCACACCATTGAGACAGTAGCCAAAGGCCAGACCGAGTCTGGACATTTGGTGCCACAATGGCTGTAGTTATATGCACATCTAGGAATCGAACCCAAGTCTCTCATGTGGCAGATGAGGATTCTACCACTGAAACACAACGGCAGGTGCCTGACTTCTACTACACCTCTTAGGTGGGAAAGTAATTAGGTGTAGCAGCTGTGGTGAACAGAGTTAAACTTCAGCAGAGGGTAAATTTTAAAATCAAGATTTAAGATGCCAGTAGTTTATTCCCAGGACTGTGTTTTTGAGTCAATACATGTTAAAGTTTACTTTATAATTAGTTAAAAATCAGCTTTTCTTACCTTTAAATGATTAACTATTTGAGAAACTGTCCTTTATTGGTACCCTTTCCTCTTATTGCAACTCTTGCATGTTGGAATATCATGGCTATCAAACCACTTTTCCTGAAACCTGATAAGGGTTTTGGAATTTTGTCTTCAGTGATGTGCAAGGTGCACAACCACAGTCGGAGTAGTTATCAAATGTTTACGGTTGTACTGGTAGGCTCTGAATGGCTCTGTCTTAGATCTGGCATTGCCCAAAATTTTCAGTAGCAGATGAACTGGAACTATACAGTGCTTTCATTAACGACTTCATTAGGAATTTAATGTATGCTGGTATAAAGTTTGTGGATGACACCAAGCTGGGAGGGTTTGCCAACACTTTGGGGGACAGGATCCAATTTGAAATTGATTTTAATAAATTGGGGAGAGTAGTGAATTCCAGCTTACTGACTTCAGACAAAGACAAATGTATTACACTTAGAAGAAATCAAAAGCACAGTGACACAAAGGGGAATTTTATCTGGCTAGATAACAATACTGCAGATAAATATCTGGACTTCAGTAGGTCCCAAATGAATGAAGTAATGATGCTTTTGGGGAAAAAAACCCCAAAAAGCTAAAATGAATTCCTTGCATATTAAGAGAAGCGTTATATTTAAGACATGGCTGTACTTGGTGCAGGGGTGGCCTTAGTTGAAGTACTGGCCTCAGCTTACAGCAGGGGTGGGCAAAATGCAGCCCGTGGCCAGATGTCGCCTGCCGGGCCATTCTGTCTGGCCTGCGGGGCCCCTAAAATATTTAGAAAATTAATAGTTATCCTGCCTGTCATGCAGCCCTCAATGGCTTGCCAAAACTCAGTAAGCGACCCTCTGCCCAAAGTAATTGCCTGCCCCTGCTTTAAAAACTCACTGTGAGGGTATGGTTTGCCTTTCACACTTCAGATCCTCACAATGCTCCTCATAGTGCCTTTGTTCCCTTCTGTGGAGAGAATTTCCCCATATCTAGTAGAAAAATGTAGCAGTTTTTGATCTCTAGCAAATTGAAAGTTCTCCCTTCTGGAGTAAACAGAAATTTAAAAACATCCTGGCTCCATCCTCCTCTCCTCAGGGTGTGAGCTCTGCATGTCCTTATCCTCCTGCCCGTGCCATAGTTCCCACCAGGGTAGGAGAGGTACAGGGCGGCAAATATCCTGTCTTGGACATAGCTGTTTATTCCCTCCCTGCGTCACAGGTGAGATGCAAGGGAACGTGAACCCCCCATTATCTTCAGGTTCTAGCCACAAAGCTACATAACACAGTGACTATCTGTACAGCCACAAACCCATTTTATTATTCCCTGACAGCTATTTTCGACACTGGTCAGTTCACGTGCCTCAGCCCTTTCAGTCTTCTTCAGCTCCTGCCCATCAGCCTTTCTCTGGCCTCTCCACATCCATTTCCTGTTCCCCTTGGCAGAGAATCACATTACCCACAGCCTTGGAGACCTCACCCAGGCCATCACAGTCCTTCCGCTGGGCTGTCTCAGCCCAAGCGTCTCTCCTGCCTGGACACAGGTATGCCAGCTGAAGAAGGTTTCTAGGTTAGTTTTTGTCATTCAAGAAGGTTAGCAGAAAAAAAATCTCTTCTTCAGCTATACACTGTGTAGCATGCTTGCCTGTTGGGGCAGCAAGAGGAGTGCAGTCACACCCCTTTCCTGAGGGGAGGGGGAGAGGAGTCCAGTCCCATCCCCCGCCCCCAATTGAAGACTGCGACACTCAGGTCCGCAAGACTTCAGGGGCGGAGCCCTGGAGCGTATAAAAGGAGCTGCGTGCCCAGCATGAGGGGAGCACATCCAGGACAGAGAAGAAAGAAGAGCGCAGCTTAGATGAGCTGAGGAGAGCTGCTCAGCAGTAGCCCAGAAGTACTTCTGAAGGCTTCCATCAGCGGGGAACAGCAGATGGCTCCAGCAGCTAGGCTCTCAGTGTGCAGCACGGCACATGGTGTCCAGACCCTGGAAGCTGTGTGAGGCGGCTCAGGTCTGCAACCTCTGGCATGCGGCCAGAGACACGGTGCACAGGACAGTGCACGGAGTAGGACCTTTGGAGCGCTTGGGCGGACACTTCCAGGTCCTCAACCCCCTGGAACGAGGCTGGGAGCTTGGTGCAGCAGGCGCTGCATGGACGGTCCAGGAGCAGACCAAGCCTGGTGCTACATAAGGCAGCCCAGGCCTTTGACCCATAGCAAAAGGTTGAGT
>NW_017729032.1:157331265-157334834 GCF_001723915.1 Gavialis gangeticus | reverse complement strand
GGGGGGGGGTGCTCCTTGTGGGCCAGATCCATCCCAGGGTATGTGACTGTGGCAGGTCCTTGTACAGTGTCTTGAAACTTCTGCCATGTACCCCATGCCTTGACAGCAGCTCTAGGTCTGACGCATGGCATGTGGTAGTGGGGCAGCTCCAGCAGCAGGTGGCTGCCAAAAGGTGGTAATGACAATGGGTGAAGCAACTGGGGCTGTATCAGCCTGTGCTCATCCTCCTGTAGGGCTGTGCAAAGCTTCGGTTGCTGATTCAATTTGGCGGAGATTCAGTCCAAGTCAGCGGCCGAATCTCCAAATCCGAACTGAATCAGGAGACCCTTTTAATCTCTCCAAATGGAATTGGAAACTTCTGAATCAATTCAGAGAGATTCAATGATTTGGACGCAACTTAAAATGTTTTTTTCTACATACCTCAGGGTACCAGGCGGCTTGTGAACACTGAGATACTGGGGCAGATGGAGCATCCCATGGGAGCGTGGGGGGTCTCCAGCATGCTCCGTGGTGGACCGGGAGTGGACAAGAAGCATTTCTGGTCCTCTTCTGGGTCTGCCGTGGAGCACACGGGGAACCTTCCCTGCCTCAGCAACTGGTACCTCCTGGGTCTGGGGGTGCACCCACAGCCAATCGCTGAGCCAGGGCGGTGCGGGGGCAGTCCCTTACGTGCTTGACGGTGGACCGGAAATACTTCTAGTCCACTTCCGGGTCCACCACTGAGCATGCAGGGGGCCCCTCCTGCACTCCTGTGGGACACTCCATCTGCCCCAGCATCGCAGCACGAGCCATGCCTGGTACCTTGAGGTATGTAGAGAAAACACTAAAAGCTATGGCCGACTCACTGATTCTCTAAATCAGCATTGAATCTTCAGATTTGGATTCAGCCGAATCAAGTGAGGACAGCGATCCAAATCAATGAATTGAATCACAATCCCCAATTCATTCACTTTGGATTCAGATTTGGCCTAGGACCCATTTTGCACACCCCTGTCCTCCTGCTGCCAAATCGCCATGTCCACTGGAGTCTGTGGGCCCTGGATTGTTTAGCAACTTGTAGTGGTCGTCTTGTAGCCCAGCTGCCTGGATAGAGTGGCTCTGTGGGCTGGATCTGGCCCACGGACCATACATTTAACACCCCTGATGTAGACAAAGGGAGTCCAGAATGGAACAATAAAAATGTTAAGAGGTTTAGAAAGCATGACTCGCAAGGAAAGAGAGAAGAAATTCAGTTTGTTTATTCTGGAAAAAAGACAAAGGGTAGTTGCACTCTTCTGATTTTGTAAGAAACTGGATATAGAGGGAGTAACTGAAGACTGATGTTTTCTATGTCTATGGGGGTATGAAAGAAAATCAGATTCATTTTCAGCAATGGGGATTTAGGTTAGATATTAGGAAAAAGCTGTCTAACTGTAAGAATAAGCACAGAAACAGACTACCTGGGGAGGTGTCGGAATCCCCAGCACTGGAGGTTTTTAAAGCAGGCTAGACAAACATCTGTCAGAGAAGATCTATATATAGTTGTTTTTCCTCCGTGCAGTGGGAACCACCAGTTCTCCTGAGGCTCCCTTTCAGCAGTACACTTCTATGGCTTTGTGTACCCTGTTCATAATATTCTACTCAAAGTGCCGAAGCCTTAGAGCCTGAAATTTGCTGAAGGGAAGATGTTAAAATCTTGCACCAATTGGTATGCTAATCATCTGCTATTTGCAGAGCTTAAAAAGGGCGGGGGGGGAGGAAGTGTGTAAGCCACATGTGAGGAAGACTTGCAAAATAAGTTTCTTTTCTCTTGTAGGAATGTGCTGTTGATTAGTTCCTATGCGCTATTAATTTACAAAGCCCTTTCTTTGCACAGTATGTTTCTGTGCTCTATTCTACTAAAATCATGAAAACTCTTAATTTCCCCTTGCACATTTATGATCCACTGCTCAGCACTTCCCATTAGCACTGAATAAAGAGAGGAGTTCTGCAATGGAATGAGAGAATTGTAACTTGGTAATATTCTGGTAGCATCTTAACTCCTTGTTTCATACGTTCTGGTGAATGACCGTAATGCCACTTGTAAAAGTTACAACTTGGTAGAACTCCCTCTCCTAGGCACCACATGTTTTTTAAGCTGCCCTTAGTCTGTGTAGTCTGCAGCACTGGCTCTTTCTTAGTCACTTCTGATACGCTTTCAGGGCACAGGCAACGTCTGTCCTTCAGGCAGTTGGACCCCCAAAGCCCAGATGTTAGAGCCTCTTGGAGCAGTCCTTGCCCACAGTAGCTTATGCAAGCCCTTGGGGCTCCCGACTTGCAGGTGCTCTATTTTACAGCTGATCTCTTCAGTGGCACCTGTTAGCAGAAGACGTGCAGCCTTCTATGGGTGGCCAGAGTCCACAAAGGTAAATGGTTCTCAGTTTGTTCACTGAAGCGGGCCACTTGTGTGGCTGCCCAAATGTCACATGAGCTGTGCATTTTGCCACCATTACCTAATGACTTGCTGATACCTACTCAAACACCACTGAGTGGCAGCATATCTCTTCTAACACACACCTTCCCCCCATCATCCCTGCTCCACCAGTATGTTGAATATTCATGCGATGTTAGGGTTCTCTAACAAGTCCCTATTTTTCTCCCCCTCTTGGTTGGCTGGGTTCTCTGTCCTTTTTCCTGGGGTGGAGGCGTGGGAGAGCTTCATCTCTGCTTTCTCTCTTTTACGGTCTGGCTCAGTAGGGTATTGGAGTATCAGCTCCCCACAGTTGGAGCCCATGTAGTGACGTTCGTGGCCACAGGTATCGGCTATAGATTTAGAAACTCCTCTGTAATGGGTTTAGGATTCCTGCCTCCTATATGTGGCTGATTTCCTAATCATGGAGTGTTTTTCTTTCTCTTTTCTCTCCTGCCAGTTTCCTTTTTCCTTTTCTGGTCCAATAGTTAAAAAGGGTCCCCTACTAATGAAAACATACCTCCCACTCTGTATGACCTACCAAACTTTTTATTCAGCAAAAACTAGTTTTTAGGAAGCAGTTGCTGCTTTTTTATTGTCCCCCACATAAAATCTATTCATGTGGTGATGGTCCTCATTGGTTGGCCTGCTTATGGATAGATGTATTGAAGTCATTCCCTGTCCTCTTCGCATGAAGTAGTATGCAGTGAAAGATGATCATAAGCCAAATGCACAGACCATTTATGAAATAAAACAGGAGCATTTGAGCGTTATGCAGAGATTCTCTAAATTGCCACGATAAATTCTTTATCGCTAAAATGAGACTTAGACATATAATTGTTTGTGGTTAATGAATATATTGTCTGGATACTAATAGTGGGTTACTGGAGCGTGCCTATGCTTTTGGAAGCACTGTTTTGCTGGTGTGTGAAGCTTAGCTCCCAAACCAGCATTGGACTGGCTTCAAATTCTATGGGTGCTTGTGGCATTAGAGATGAAAGAGGAGAAAAGCTGTAAGAAATACAAGGCAAGACATTGCCCATTCTCTATCCCTTAAATTGTAGCTATTTTAATTATTGCCCCCTGTCCCAAGGAATTATAGTTTGGCCTGAAATAACGTGCTTGAAAGTCTCAGCCCCAA
>NW_017729032.1:157308456-157326265 GCF_001723915.1 Gavialis gangeticus | reverse complement strand
AAAACCCACTGTTCCAGTTAAAAATTCACCATTTCAATTTAGGGGGCACAGAATGCAACCCTAAGGACTAAAACCCCATCATGTGTACAAGTGCTCTAGGTCCCCTGAACTACTCATGATGCACAAGATGAACATCTAAACACTTAAGCCATTTATAAGGCCCTAACCAGCTCCCCTGAATTGTAGCTATTTTAATTATTGCCCCCTGTCCCAAGGAATTATAGTTTGGCCTGAAATAACGTGCTTGAAAGTCTCAGCCCCAAAGATTAACCTTATTTTTTGAAAGTTTGACAAAAATGTTCAATTATTCCTGGTTGGCATAATTTTGTGGTGGGGGGGCGGGGGAAGCAGACTTTTTAAACAATTACTTTGTTGATGTTGGAACCACACACTAAGTCTGATTTCAGCTTTTCAAAAATAGTATGTTGCAATGAAAAGACAGGGTGTAACTTTCCATGAAACTCCCACCCAGTTCTCAATGTTTGCAACTCCAAACACAAGAAAGCAGGCATTGCACTATGCAGATTAAATATTTACTGAGTTTGCTAAACATATCAAAACAGAAGCAGGGTGGTGAAGAAGCAAAATGGTTGTTTTTCTAAGAGACAGTCACTCTCAACCTTTTTAGTCTTAAGGCACCCCTTGGAAAATGCTAGCTTTTATTTTTCACTTGTTTTTTGACTATGGAAAAATAATAGAACAGGGTTTTTTTTTGTTTGCAAAGGACTCAGAAGGACCACAACAGGTCAGAATATTCCTTTTTGAAATATCTGGGTTTATCTTGTGAATCATGTTTGCACACAATAGTGCTAACATTGCATGGTACCCTGCATCATCCTTGAAAGGATCTTGCATACCCCAGGGTGCCACAGCACCCTGGTTCAGAATCACTGACCTAAGGGCAGATCAAATAGGCAGTATTCAGTTGAACAGTTAATCGAGTAGATCAATGAAGTGAGGTAACAGAGCTACTAATTAAGAATCATTTATTTAAGTGGCTATTGCTCAGGGGATAATATCATGAATGGTTACTAGATGCAACTGTAGAAGTTGAGGGTCAGCAGGCCGTGCAGTAAATATTGGAGATGTTGCTGGTGATTGAAGAAGTCATATAAACCACAGATAGTTCTGATGATAATAAAGTATAATGCTTAGACACTGACTTTCCTGAGTAGGTCCCAAGGGGCTATGAAAAGGTTTGTGTCAGAATCCCCATTTTACAGATGGGCAAAATGGGGCATGAAAATAGTGTCTTGTTCAAGGATTCCTAGCAGGCCAGTAGCAGCTCTGGGAATAGGATGCAGATGCCCTGAGTCTTGGTTCAGCTCTGCATCTGATCGATCACACTTCAGTGCATTTTCAGTTGCAGCTGGCCCCAATTCACTGATCTGATTATGGGTCCACTTGATGCTTTAGACCAGTGGCACTCAGCTTCCAACCCACAGGCCAAACCTGGCCATGCCATCTGACTTGCAGGGTTCTTCACCCTGGGGTCGTACCAAATTGCATCCATGGACTAACCTTACATTCCAACCCCAGACCAGTGGGATCTGGTCT
This sequence comes from Gavialis gangeticus, assembly GCF_001723915.1. Taxonomy (NCBI): domain Eukaryota; kingdom Metazoa; phylum Chordata; order Crocodylia; family Gavialidae; genus Gavialis; species Gavialis gangeticus. The sequence goes on along the minus strand of NW_017729032.1, from coordinate 157,324,708 downwards.
ATGGATTGACCCCACCCATGAGATGTGGTCCCTGGCCTGGCCTGGCCTGGCCTTGTATCCCTCATCTGGCCCATGTAGCTGGAAGGTTGAGCACTACTGCTTTACAGAGCTGGAAATAAAAAGCTGGGAAAAAGGTTGTCTGCTTGTTTTGTGGATTTGTTTGCCATGGCTACTTCCTTACCTGTTCAGATGAGGGGACTAGAAATTGGGCTGAGAACCATTTCTCTCTCATACAGTCAGAACTTTTTTCTTAGTCTAAGCCCACTTCCCAACATGACCTAGTTCAAGTATAAGGCAGATACTGTATGTGATGTGCAGCGCTAGAACGCAATTCTGGAAGGGGCCTCTTGGGCCCTCTAGTCCAGTCTCCTTTGCAGTGGTCATTTTCTCTTTCTATGATTTGGTTACAACATTTCTATTTTAATTTTGAAAAGGCAAGATTTTTAAGATAAATGCCTTCCAACAATTTTAACTCCAGCAATTATTTAGCGAAGTCCACTGAATTGGGTTAATGATGCATATAATGCATAAGCTCTGGAGATCAAAGAGACATTCTTTAGAACTACTCTGATTTTCTTCTTTATCTTGCAAGGTTCACTTGTTTTGCCAATAACTGCCAGTTAAACTGACACACCGTTACAGGAGTGTCAGGTGTAAACTGCAGTGTAAAAATTCTCTCTCTTGTCATCTGGCCTTCAAGTGGTAAAATAGGATGCTCCTTTAGTTATCTGTTACGTAGCATGTTAAAACCTTGTCCTTTTTGTGTCTTAAAATAATGTGTTCAGTCTCCAAATGTTAGAGGACCTTTTTTTTCCTCCCAGAGTGCACTGTCTACATTTCCAATTTTGTAAAAGTTTTCTAAAGTTGTTCAAGATATAATGGGAAACCTTCAGCAAGCCGTTACTTCTAAAGTTGCAAGGAAAATAATTGAAATGTACTAAATCTGGCTAGCCTGGACTGAGAATAGAAGCATCTAAAGTGTCTAAAGGCTTTAGGAGTCGTAACTCTTGAGGTTCTCAGTTTCCAGGGTACTTGGGACTCCTTCTCGGGGCCTGCAGCTTCAGGACAACTCTACCCGTAGACGGTGTTTCAGAGACTCCGGGGTTTCCAGGTGCCTTGACTAGCTGGCACAGGGGCCTGGAATCTGAAGTTATCAGCTTATAAATGGATGAGTTGCAATTTATAGCTTTGGTTCAACCCGGACTGAAATGTAACTAGATTTCTTATAAACTAGAAGTTCTGCATTTCACTGATTTTAATGCAATAAACATACTTAGTCTATTTAGTTAGTCCCTCCTTTGGTCAGTGCAATGTTGGAAGGTTTTATTTGTTAGACGCATCTGAGGAGGAACATCCTGGTTAGAAATGAGACTACTAGGGTAAGCTGCACACAAGGGCAAGTATCCTTCCAGTATATGAGAATCTAAATCAATACATACAACATACACTGGAACTTGTTTTCAGTCTTCATTTAAAACTTAACATTTCTTGCTTAGCGCAGAGGTTTGATAGAAATTGCTGTTGAATTCCTAGAAGTTCATTCTGGATTCTGGAGGAGCTGCAACATGATTACTGCAGCTGCGAGTAGACATGACTGTGATGTGACCCCAAGTCAGATAAGGCTGAAAGGGTGCAAACTTACCACAAGTTAAGATATATCTAACAAAAGGACAGCTACATTTGAACAGGCCCCCGCCCTGCCAACTTTCCTAATTAGTGAAAATTAGGACAGGTGAATACACCCACATGCACTCCCACTTTCCCCTGCTGGCCATCAGCGTTTAGAAATTTCCAGAGCTCTCTGGAAAGGTCCTTTCAGCACCATCCACAGGGCAGAGTGCAGTGACCAATAGAATTAAGTCATGTGGGAGATATTCAAGCTTGCTTTGTGGTTAAGGCCCAGAAATTAAGTGTCAGGGGACCAAGGGTATGCACAGGCATTATGTTTCTAGCAGGAAAAAAGCTGCTGTCCCACTAGCAGCTGGGAATGTATGGGTGTTCATATAGTTTCTTGTGCCAGAAACAAGTTGGATCCAGGAGAAAGATCAGGAAGATCTCCTCTGTGCCAGAAATCCTTGCACAGGAATGAATGCCTGCACACTTCCCCAGCGCTTGACTCTTCCAGGACAGTGGAAGGATCTGGGCGGTGGGAAAATGCTCCTTGTGCATTGCCCGGATTGGGGTCACCCTTGTCTTGGGAAGGTGTGGACAGGAGTTGAGCTGCTGCTGCTGCTCCTAGGACCAGGAGGAGCTGGGTGATTGGGAAATGCTCCCTGTGCCTTCCACAGACCATGGTCATCCCAGTATGGGGAAGGGATGGGAATCCCTTTCCCACCATTCGATTCCTCCTGGGGACTGCAGTCTGTGGGAAGCGGGGGGAAGAGGCTGCAGGCTGGAAGGCCTCTCTTGGAAAGATTTCTAATATTTCAAACCTCACAGAAATTCCCAGGACTAGAAAGTAATACCTGACTTCACCCTGAGAGTTGAAGTTTTCTAAAATCAAAATTAATGTCTTGTATAGAAATTATAATTTGTCACCCAGCACCATACAGCATGTTAATGAATGTGATCTCTTCAGTGACAGACTTCTTGGATAGGGAGAATAATTAACAAAATTCTTTCCTCCTTCCTGCCAGCACTGCAGAGTTGGCTGATCCACCTGCCACTTTGTTAAATGAACAAGAACTACTGTTGTATGCTAGAAAAGATGCTCATTGGAACAAAAAATGGAGATCAGCCATTAAAATGCACTTAAGAGGATGGGCCCTAAGTAAGGCAAGACATGGATAAAAACAATGAGTAGTCAGAGAGTTGCTTTCTTGCTTGTATCATGTCATGCTAAAAATGGTGGGAATGTGGTGGTCAGCATAAGAAATGCATGCAAGAAATTAAAATGCAATTTCACACTTACTTATATGTTTAAAACCCAGATTTAAATTAATCTGGTTATGTTTTTAAAAGTTGTGCAAGTCAGAGAATGCAGAGAGGATTAGCAGGAAATACTTTGAGCCGATATTACTTAACACTCTCTAGCTACACTGAAAGGTCATGTGCTTAATGTATGTTTTAGTGAACTCTGTTTTATATAGAGATTTAAAAAAGGAAAAGGTACAGACAGAACCGTTAGCTAGGTGCTGTTAAGCTTGAAAGATGCTAGTATAAATGTTCCTCTGTGTTAGTGAAAATGAAGTGGTGTGAACTGAACTTTCTCTTCTTCCTCCTCCTCTTTGCTACTGGAAGTGTGAAAACTGCTGTTAATTCCTTTGTGAAAACCCTGCAAATGCCAGATGTCATCTCTGGGCTGTGTGTGGTGCCCTGTGATCCCAGAACTATTGTGTGGTGCTTTCATTATCGGGAGCCTTATGGTATCAATGCGCAGATCCAACAGTCCTGCTGTTACTAGAAAAGACTGTGCCACAGTAGCAAACTTGTGTTGCCCTTTCCATGGGCAGAACTGCTGGCTGGTTCACTTCCTTCCTGTTGAGCTGCTTGATTTCTTGACATTTTATTTTGAGCGTCAGTGGGACGGGGAGTGGGGCTCTAATGGAGTTTCTAGCTCTGAGAGGTCTAGCCTGGCAGAAGAGGTTCCTACCCCTCACCTCGCCATTGTGGTCTACATGGAGATATTTGCAGGGGCTGACCCACAGACCTATCCTCTAGAATAGGACACAGCTAACCTAAGAGGGGGAATCAGCTGCCAAGTAAGATCCCAAAATTTCCCTCAAGAGGTGCAGCTATAGGCCTCCCACTACCATGCCTAGTTATGGGTGTCTCTTGCAGAAAGACACATGACCATGCTGGAGACTAGCTGTGAAGGCCTGGACTGCAGTAATGTGGTCCTGAAGGCTGAGAAAATTGTCTGAGGCATCTGAAGAGGCAAGAAGTTCGAGCAGGATGACTTGGAATGAGGAACCTATATGGATATGACTACACAGTATGATACAGTGCCATGCAGAGATTCGAGCTAGCTTGGGTATGGGAAAAGGCTAGCCACATTAGTACACTGCCGTACCTTGGGTAATACACCCTGGCTCTCTGCAACCACTAACACAGCTGTTCTGCTTCTGGTCCCTAAGTTAGCTTGTTCAGAGGGTACCTAACGCCTTGTGCAGTTTGCTTGTGTGCTGCTAGGTGTTACTTCAGATCAAAGCAGAAATTTGACCTTCCCATGTAGTTGAACCAACATCCTTACAGACCTCTACTATAAGCTGTGGATTAAGTCTTGCAGTACAGAAGGTGAAGCCTTGCAACGTGCTGGTTACTTTTACTTTTTGCATAAAATGTTGTGCGGAACAGCCTTCAAAGACTGCTGGTGCCAAATGAAAAGAGAATAAATCCCCTGTGGCTTAAAATCAGGTGCCTACCTCAGAAACTGAATGCATCACTTTAAAAGCTATCCTGCCTGAGCTGTCAGCTGCTTTTTGCCATAGTAACATGTCAAGCAGGCATATTTCCTGAGGGCATGCTCCAGGGTTTTGCATAACAAAGGACTTTCATCTAGTAAATTATGAATTATTGTGGATCAAAACAATGCTGCGCTTTCAATGAAATGGTCTTTGATTTAATGAGAAGAACTAATACTAGTTCTTAGCACCCTGTCTACAGAGATCTAATGTTGCCTGTGCTTCTGGGATGAGAGTTGGCATGGAAGAAAATATGAGATGTATTTAAACGCAGAAATTGGAGGCCAGGGAAGAGTGAGTGTCTCCAGTCAGTCTCTCTGATGATGGTAAAGGATTGGTTCCCTTTAGCACAACTTTTGGTCATGCATTTATAAGTAGTTTATAACAGGCTATTTAAAGATGAATAATATTTTGCTCACAGACTGCTGTTATGGCCTGACTGGCCTTTTAAAGAAAGAATGGGTCAAGTTACTTGTGCCTAGTTAGTAGTTTGAGGAGATATGATACGAGGCCCCTGGTCACTATAATGGTGAAGCGGGAAGGAAGAGAAGGGTGCTGGTGAGAGATTTCTTGTAGTGAGCACATGAGTGTGGTAGCTGGGAGTTTCTGGGATGAAAGCTAGTGGGGACCCCTGCTGCATAGAAGAGTTGTGCAGAGGTCCTTATGCAAAGGGGAAGAATCAGGTCAGTCGGAAGAGTCATTTTTGAGGAACTGGACCTTGGGTAGGGCAAGCAGCAAAGGAACCTGGGGAGCAGTATACTCTTGCTGAAGCTTTGAAGTAAAGGTTGCAACTGATGAGCATTGGTCCCTGAAGAAAGAGAGATGAGCAATGCAAAAGAGGGAGTGATAATGGTCAGGTACCTGATCTGGAGAATGAGGCCCCAACATAACATGATAGACCTGAATGAGTGCACTTTTAAACCCGTGTTGCTTTGGAGATTTACTTCAAGAGATGTGCTGATAGTTCCACTTGTAGCACTGAATTATTCCCAAAAGCAAAGCTTAAAGTAGACACTCAGAGGAGCAATATCCTTTTTTTGGGTAAGAGATGTAGCAGCTCTAACATGGATCCATAGCAGAAGCGGTGGAGAACCCCGTCCATTCCAGAGGCCGTACAGAGAAGCAAGAGTCAACTTTATTGCTGTGATCATGCATGTGAGCAGTGGCAAGCCCTGTTACAATTAATTAGAAGCACTTATAACTAAACCATCTCTTCTTTCTGTAGCTTGCTTATAACATTAACTATAATGAATAAGCCCTTTATAAGTGGAATCTGAAAAGAAAGTGTACCACAATCTCTTATTGTCTTGCTTTGTTATTGTAGTAACAGCACACTGAGCTAATGTCAATACTCACTTCAGCATTGTGTGGCATTCCACTCCCCTTCTCCAAAAACTGTCTCTCACTGCAGTACCGAGTATGCTCAGCTGTAAAGCACTTTACTGCAAGTAAGTTCAGCTGAACCCCCTCCTGTTGTATTAATATAATACGTGGCATTGTGCATACATTTTTAATGTTGCTTTTTTGGATGGCATATCCCTTCCTATAAGGGACTCTGAATTCTTTTGCTCCTTGTCAGCTCTCACTTGAAGGATTTATACAAAGTCAGGAGGAAGCCTGCAGAGACAAATAGCCCTTTCAGGAATAGTCTTTGCTCTCATTTTTGTGAAATAATCCACTTGACCTTTCATAGCCACATAATCTCCACAGAATCTATGCCATGTTGTGATTCCAGGAAGCTGCAGACACAAGCTCAGATAACGTTTTGAAGTGTTATGTGAAGATTATGTACTTGAGTATGGCGTCACTGGGTATGGGCCATTTAACAGGCTTTGTTCCCATTTAATATGATTTGATCATCTTCCACAGTATTGTCTGTTCAATACAGAATTTACTTTCCCCCAAGGAAGTGGAAGAGCCGAGTCTCTGCAACTATGAAGCTAGTTAATAGAATGACTTTGAAAAAACTCTTCTGCCACAAATAACTGTCTAGACTAGAAACTACACTATGATATCAGTACATATTAGCTAATCTGTGATAGCTCACTTTGTGGAAGTCTAGGAAAGGCAGCACACCTTCACCAGATTAACACATGCTAAACTAAATACTATCTGAGCTAAATCATGGAAGGGCAGCTTTAACTTAACCAGAATAAGATGTGTAGAGTGTGTCTTATCTACTCCTCACTATTTAAAAATATTAGCACATGCTAGGTAATATGCACTGACATTGTTCCCATTTTCTACCATAACAAACAGCCACTCTTAACACATAACAAGCAGCCACTCATGTAATACTCCTCTAGACTATATCTTAGAGGGGCAGTCATAATTTTGGTGGGAGCCAGTTCTGAACTACTGTGACACTTTCATGAACAACTTGGAGAAGTCGCATATCTTCCTTCTATACTATTTTAAAATTCAAATAAAGTAGTTTCAAAACCATTTCACTACCTTGACATGTAAAAGGCTTGGCCTTCCTGGGAAATTATATTGTGTTAAATACTCAGGTTTGACAATGTAAAGAAGTTGACTGATTTTCTGGAACAGATATTTCACTTTATCTAGTCCAGAATAAGTACTTTTCCTGTGGACACTTCAGATTAAGACTATCCAAGAGAGGAAGTATTCCAGAATAGCTATAGCGCTCTAACTTCATACCCTACCTTATTTCAAAATAAATTTCCTCCAGACCATGGGTATAGCTATGGGCATCAAAATGGCCCCAAAATTAGCCAAATTCTTTATGGTCCTCCTGGAAGAAGAATTCCTCAAGAACTGCACCATCAAATCCATGCTGTACTTAAGATATATAGATGATATCATCATTTAGACTGAAAGCCTGGAATCTCTGCTTGATTTCCATCAGAAACTCAATAATCATCACCCTTCCACCAGACTCTCTCTCGAATACTCTAGCACCAACATTTCCTTTTTAGACACTGTACAGAGTGGTAAAATACAAACCAACATATACAAGAAACCAACAGACCAACATGCATATCTGCACAGAACAAGCAATCACCTTAAACAACCAAGAAAGCTGTGATATACAGCCAAACCCTGAGATATCACTGATTTTGCACTGAGAACACCTGCAATTGTCATCTCACAAATCTCAAAAGGGCTTTCATTCAACAAAGACACTTCTCCAGAGAGAGAGATCACACTTTTGAAAGAGCCACCCTGATACCACATGAAGAATTGCTGCAGTACAGAAGACAAACCCCACGAATTGCACACCTTTAGTTATGACATACCATCTCTCCCTGGAACCTATATGGAAAAATCCTCAAAAAATTGCAATTGATACTAGAAAAGACCCAATTCTTAAAGAGATCTTCCCAGAACCACCCATCCTGCCTTTAAACAAGCACTGAACCTCACCAACCTCATCACTAGAAGTAAACTTGCTATGGTGCAGACCACACCTAGTAGATCCAGAACATGCCAGGACAAGAAATGTGAAACCTGCCAACACATCTCCACCACCCCCACAATAACTACATCCTACAACAGAACCATCACCATTCTTGGATCTTATATATGCACCTCTAGAAATGTAACCAGAATATCACATCCTACCAATTCTAGCCTGCCAATGGGACATGGAGGATGACCTTTATGTCTGACTCAGTGGAATCTATAGGCTTGTATGGACAGCTGTTACTATAAAGAATGAACACAAAGACAAGGTTTTGGGTCTGTCCACTTGCAAGAAGGCGTTTTGGGTGCATCCAACAAGACCTGACTCCATTCCTCGTGGTTGGTCTGGCTGGCCACCAGACTGACCTGGGCAACTTTAGAACTTGGTAACACCTTAACTGCTGCGAGACTGTCTAACTATCTGTGTGTGCTTGTTTCTTTTGTATGAATGAATGAATGAATGAGTATGTATGGGAATGAGTAAAGCAGATAACCTTACTGTTCTTTATTCCTTTTATGTTCCAATAAATGCAGCGTTATGCCTTATCCCCTAATAAGATTCACACTGTATGCCCCTTGGAACAACACCGTGTACCCCCTGGTAATGCTAGCCACGAAACCGGAAGTGCTGGCAGAAGTGCACTTCTGGTTTTGCCACTGGCGATTTTGGGCTCAACGATCGGCCATGAGGGGATCCGCCCCCGTTTCGTGATCAGCCGCTGGGGAACTGGTCAGTGATCGGGTGCTCCCCCCAGACTTGGGAGGCACCAGTTGCCCATGGACTAAATATAGACATTGGATTTATGGCACATTATAACACATTATGCCATCTGATAAGCCCAGATAAACTCTCTACAATTCACCAGGTCACCATTCCTGCTTTCTCCCCACTTCCCCCCTCTACCACTTGTCTCTCCCTATTGTCCCTGACCCTCTCTGATTCCTCACTGCCATGCATTTGCGTTTCACTGACCTGTATTCCTGCATACTGGTTTATGTCCCTTGCAGGACAGCACAATACAACTGTAGACACTCCCTCTGCCTGAAGAAGGGTGTTGTACCTGAAAGTTTGCAAAGAACAATTTTTCCAATTATGTAGTTGGTCTAATAAAAGATATCGTATTTACCCAAAGAACCTTGTCTGCCTATGTCCTTAGACCAAGATGGCTACAACTAGCACCCCCTCTGCCATATAAAGAAGCTCGCAGTATAAATAGGTGTTATCTTTAACATCATGACAGCTAACTTATGATTAATCTCAGGTTATGAGCAATTGATTTGAATTCTTCTTAAGTATGAAGCTTCCCATAGGTAGTGTGTTATGGCATGCTTGCTGCAATTTATATGCACTCAAAAGTGCATCTACTTTAGATGAGAAGCTAACATAATACAAACAAGTTAATTCCCAAATATAAAACTTCAATAGGACAATTCCATGTAACTTATTAGCAAATTGGACAATTTAAAAGCTGAGAGTTGCCATCAACTTCCTGTAAGTCCTTCCACCCCTGTTGTTGCCATAGGCAAGCCCTCGGAGGGGGCCTGACCAGGGTGAGGAGTGTATTTTATATGGAAAACTCTAAAGGCTTTAGGTAGAAGTAATAGTAGTGACAAACAGCTTCTGGTGAAGACAGTATCACAACTAGGGGTCTACTTAAATCATGGAGAAACTAAACAATTTTCATGGGTTGGTTGTGGCATAAATAGCAAATTCCATGGATATATCCTGGATTTGCTTTAGCAGTCCCACGCCTTGTTGCTGATTGGTGGAGAGGCCCTGGGGGAGGAGGAACAAGGAGGCAGCTGCCAACTCGTCTGCTGCCCTTTGTGCCACCCTGCCAGCTGGTGCCTCCTCGCCTCCTCCCTGGGACACTGCCAGGCTGAGCTGCAGTGGCTCTGGGGAGCCAGCATTTTATTTTTATTGCTTTTTTTTTTTAAAGTTGATTTCGTGGGCAGTCCCAGATTTCGTAGTTTCTGGGAAATCCACAGAATCACAAATTGAGTAGACCCTTAATCATGATGTTTTACTCTTGAATCCCAAAGGGCTCTTATTATTCAAGAATAGCTGTAAATAAGTTAGGGTATGAACACATGCATATTTGGACCTGGTTCAGAAGGGAGGGGAGGCTGCTTCATCCAGGGTTAAAGTAGGAGCAGTTTTACGATATTTGTATTGCTCTCAGCTTGGCCATAGTAACTGTTAGAACATAACAGCTGATGCACGCTCTTGCTTTGCAGCTCCCCTTTTGAAATGGCTCCAAATGTACGTGTGTCTACACCTTTAGTGAAGACTCAGAGACAAATGGAATGGCAAGAATTGTATTAGCCTTTTTCTGTTGTTTAAGGGTGCCTTTTTCTATTAAGTATTACAGCTATTTTGTATTTTAGAAGGTTAAACTCAAGTGTAAGTTAACTGAGAGGGTAGCACTTTAATCAGGCCTTCTTTTTTCAGTCTTGACACACTTCAACACCAACTTCTCCCACCTGCTTATTTCAAGCCTGCTAATCAGTTTCTAACTTCCTAACCTTTGATTTATCACTGAACAGGATTATGTTACTGGCACTACTCAATTTCTATTAGTTAACTTATTTGCTTCAACTGCATTGTTATTATATATGGTTGATTTCAAACTGTGAATATCAACTAGCATTTTCTTGTGTCCTTCCCTTTTCTTAATATACCTCTGTAAAGACAAGTCACGTGATTTTGGGGCAGCATTGTGTAAATGGTTTCTTCTGGGAGTGTGTTTTCATCAGTCCTGTAGTACACTCTCCTTGCAGTTTTTTTCCTTCTGTCACTGTTTCTGAATCCATTAGTTTCTAAGGTGCTGCCCTGATCTGCCCATGTCTTCCCTGGATAGGCCATACAAAACCCAGGAACAATTGTACATCATCTTGAAGGCCTTTTCCTGACTCCTTATCTATTAACTGTTGGCAATTCTATACCAGTAGAACATTCCTGTATCTTTCCTCCATATTAGCTTCAACAATTTCAAGTGAAGAAAGGCAGAGCTAGTTTCTGAACAAGTACAAAAGCATGGTAGGGTAATTTATGCAAATCATCCAAACAGTCTAGTCAAGCCTCACACTGTGCTCAAATGGCAAAAATGCAAATACACTGTAAAAGACAGCATTTTTTTTTACTGTAGCTTATTTGTTGGCTTGAAATATTTACAAAAAGTAAAAGCAATTTACAAAATTTGCTGAGAAGTGTCCTGTAGGCTTGTAAAACGTGAATCCCAATTGGTTTGCGAATCTATGTGTTCTGGTGCCACATCAGCAACCTGGTGTGAAATATAATGTTGGATTTGAACACTGTCTGTTATGTATTTGACTACTGTGGATCACTACGCTCGAGTCATTAAAAGAATGCAGACATGGCAGAGCTCCAGGATGACTTTCACCCCCTCTTTATCCCTTCTGGTTCAGTGCATTGCTCTTTCTTGCCTGGGAAGTCTGTCAGGAATGCAAAAAAACCCCTGTGTCTTTTATTCCAAGCTACATGATTTTTCCCACAACAACCAGCCTGCCAGTGGGCATATTGCTCCCTACTGGGAAAGAAATGCTTACTCTGAAGCCACAGGTAGGATTTTTTCATAACCATGAGCAGTGAACTTGATATAGATACTTTGATAGGGATAATAGGGCTGTGCAAAACAGCACCATTTCTTTTTGACTTCTGTTTCACTATTTTGAAGGCACAGTGTTTAGTTTTGTTTAGTTTTGAAGCACCGTTCCATTTTGTTTTGTCGAAACTGTTTCACTGATTTGATGTGTTTCGATGTTTTGCCCATAGGCTATAGTGGGGAAATCATAAAAATACCTATAGCTTTGTCATTTATTGCCTGATTCAGATGAAAATTGCAGGGATGGTAGCACCATCTGAGGGCATGAAGCCTGCCCAGTTTCATGGAGATGGGTTCAGGGGTTTCTAGGAAACTGCACCTCAAGGTGCTGACAAGCAAAACCCATGTCACTTGCTGGCAGTGGCAGCCTCCTGTCATCTGGCACACAGATCTGGGGACCCGCACCCCTGGGAGGGCTGTGGGGTTGTGCTGGACTCCTCCTGGTGGTGTGGGCCCCTGGCTCTGTGTTCAGGGTAACAGGAGGCTGCCGCCTGGGACCAGCGCTGGGCGTAGCCAGCACCGAAGCGGTGGGAAGACCGGTGCTGCCACTGGCCCCAGGCAGCGGTGGCATCCTCCTGTCATCCTGTGTGCAGATCTGGGGGACTGCACCCTCAGGAAGAGTCCAGCTGTGCCGGGAGGGCAGGTTGAGCTCCATGGGGCTGGTGGAGCCGGTTGAAGGGCAGCCCTGGCTCTCTCTAACTCCCACCTTTGGGCTGCACTCCAAGCAGCTCTGCCAGCCCTATGGAGCTCAGCCTGGTGGCAGGAGGCAGTGGGAGAGGCAGTGGTGGAGACACTCGGAGCGCAGCCCTGGCTAGTGGCCATCCCCTGCCTCCCACCACCAGGCTCAGTTCCATGGGGCTGGCAGAGCTGGTCAGAGTGCAACCCAGTGGCTGTATGCCAACCAGCTCTGCCAGCCCCACAGAGCTCAGCCCAGCAGCGGGAGGTGGAGCGCAGCCCTGGCTCTCCCATCTCCTGCTGCTGGGTTGAGCTCCATGGGGCTGGCGGAGCCAGTCTGAGTACAGCCCAGTGGTGGGAGGCAGGGGAGAGCCAGGGCTGCGCTACAAGCAGCTCCACCAGCTCCATGGATCTCAGCCTGACAGCTGGAGGTGGAGTGCAGCCCTGGCTCTTCCCTGCTTCCTGCTGCCAGGCTGATCTCCACGGCACTGGCAGAGCCAGCTGGAGTGCAGCCCAGTGGGGGCGGGGGGGGGAGAAGAGCCAGAACTGCACTCTGAGCAACTCTGCCAGCCCACAGAGCTCAGCCTGGCGGTGGGTGGCAGGAGAGAGTCACAGGCTGGGGCTGCACTCTGAGCAGCTCTGTCACTTGCTTTCCGCCACTTCCCACCGCTGGTCTGAGCTCCATGGGGCTGATGGAGCCTCTTGGAGTGCAGTTCTGGCTCTTCCTCACCTCTTGCCACCAGGCTGCTTTGAAACGTTTTGAAACTTTCAAAATGTTTCGAGTGCCCTCATTTAATTTCAAAGCTGTTTTGATGCCTTTTGTTTTGCTTTGATTTCACTGTTTCAAGCTCAGAATGCATCAAAACAGCTCTGAAATGAAACACTTGTTGAAATTTCGCACAGCCCTAATAGCTACCTAGGTAGAGAGCCTCCTCAGCCTCCCCTATTAACTATGTTTTTGCAATTTTAAAAAACTGACAGCAAAACTAAAACCAGATTTTTTTTTTTAGTCAAAGTCCACCAAAGTTTGGGTCAGTTCAAAGGTAGGTATAGATAAAAACTTCTGATTTGGACCTCTCTCTGGTTAGACTCCTGTTTAATAAATCCAACTTAAAACACACCTAACATATTAATTCAAAGTGCCTGATATCACAACTAAGATTACTTGAGATTTCTTAATTTACCAGTGTTTTCCTAACATCTTGATGTCACAAGATCTTTTAAAGTCTGTCTTGGGTCACCTTCATTTCCAGTCTTTTGTTTCACACTTGCCACTCTATCCTGTCCATGACCCTTTAATCAGCTTTCCACCAGTAATTCTTTACCTCTTCCTTATTCTTTAAGTTTTCTTTGTGTCACATAGGTGGACACTCCCTATGTCTGGACACTCATTTGATTTCTATCTTGGGTCCATATCCACTGTGCCCCATGTACCTTAAGCTGATGTTATCTGAGCAGAGACCAGGCACTGCTCCTGGCTTGTGGTTTCTAGGCTGGGGGTAGGAAGGATCTTTTGTCTAAAAAGACAGGATTTGTACTCCTTTCTGAGAGGTTGAACCTGCAGCTGAACTACCCATCCCATTTATGTCTAATGTTGACACCTTACACGTTCCCAGGATTTAAATGTACCTTCTTCCAGATCTCCAGCTGTGTGGGTATTCTGGTGCTACAGTTTCATTCCTCTTGGGGTACGTACTATGCTTTTCTCACATGCAACATGGGGAGAGGGGGACATGCTAGAAGGAAGGGACAAGCTACAACTAGATCTGGACAGGTTACAGGGTGGGTGGATGAGAATAGGATGGGATTCAATACTGACAAGTGCAGGGTACTGTGCCTAGGGAGAAAGAACCTGCAGGATACCTACAGGCTGGGGAACTCACTTCTCATCAGCACAGAGGCAGAAAAGGATCTTAGAGTCATTATTGACTCCAGGATGAACATGGGCTGCCAATGTGGGAATGTAGTCAGGAAGGCTAACCACATCTTGTCATGCATCCACAGATGCGTTTCAAGCAGGTCCTAGGAAGTGATCCTTCCCCTCTATGCGGCACTGGTCAGGCCACAGTTGGAGAACTGCATCCAATTCTGGGCACTGCACTTCAGGAGGGATGTGGACAATATCGAGAGGGTCCAGTGGAGGGCCACTCGCATGATCAGGGGGCAGCAGGGCAGGCCTTATGAGGAGAGGCTACGAGACCTGAACCTGTTCAGCTTCCACAAGAGAAGGATGAGGGGATCTGATGGCCATCTACAAACTTACCAGGGAGGACCAGCAGGGAATGGCAGAATCCCCGTTCCCCCGAGCACTACCAGGAGTAACTAGGAATAACGGCCACAACTTGATTGAGAGTAGGTTCAGGCTAGACATCAGGAGGCGCACTACTATGAAGTGAGGGCAGCTAGGATCTGGAATTAACTTCCAAGGGAAGTGGTTCTCACTCCTACCCTGGAGGTCTTCAAAAGGAGGCTAGATAATCACCTAGCTGGGGTCATTTGATCAAGGAAGACAAGATTTTTCCAGAATTATAACTGCGCAAAGTAGGGACAGAGCCTAATTTTCAGCTGATTCGCCTTCCCTTTCCTGCTTAACTAAAGCTGAAATTGTAGTTGTTCTTGAAGACTGGACTCCATGGGTGCGCCCACACATGCAAGCACGTGCACTTGCAGCAGCTCAAATAGAAGCGGTGCAAATTTGAGCCAGGGCTTTTTGCTTCAGCGCACATGCTCAGACATGCACTTTGGTGTGGAGCAAATTGTGCCACCTGGGGCAAAATAATCCTGCCTGGATCCTCCTGGATCTTCCGCCAGGGGGAGCTAAAGCCCAGGGCCAGCACCTGTGCTATCCCCAGCAGTATAAAAAGCTGCCCTGTCCTGGCTCCAGTGCCATGGGATGGGGTCCCTAAGGATAGCAGTGTTACCCCAAAGCCCCCTTGACTGTGCTAATTCAGCCCAATGGGCACCCTCTCTTCTCTCCTGCCACGTCTTGATGGATTTATGATATAGGGAGGCTGCCTTCATGTCCCATTGGACATGGTCCTGATGAATTTCCTCAACCCTGTGGGTTCCCGGACCCTGTGTGGGTCCCGTTCCAAAATAGATGTCACAGGACACCCAGCCTTATGGGCTATATGCGTGGCTCCAACCACTCCTTTACCACACCCCAAGCCTCACAGATGGCACTGACATTGTCCTGTCTAGGCCTTGCAGTAATTGGCTCCCTTGTCCTCTCTCTGGGCTCTCTGCAGCCCAAATACTGCTGTAGCTCACTGGATCCTGGGCCCCTACACTATAGCAGGGCTCCAATGAGGCCTCCTCCTTCTCCAGTAGCCTCTCCCAAACCACCGCTGGTATACAACAGCAAACAAAACATAATACAGAAGATCAGGGTGTGCTCTGACCCTTTAAGAGAATCAGATTTCATCCCTAACAATAAGTGTCTACTAGGCAAGGGTACCTATGCCATTCATAGAGCCTCCTTAGCCCTAGGTGTAGCATATCAGGCAGTTGCAGCATCCCTGGGCACTTCCTCCCTGGAAGGCTCCTTCCCCTCTGGCTGCTAGTAGGGAATTGCCTTCCTGGCCTCAGCCCTGGGGTTTATATATGAGCCAGGCCCTTCCCCTTCTGGTCAGCTGGCCACTGGTAGGTGTGGGCCAACTAACTCATTCTGGATGCCCTGATAACCAGCAGCTGGGACACCCTAGTGCCCTGCAACACCCAGCAGTATAAAAAGCCACCCTGGCAAATAGCTCAGGGCTACTAACTCTTAGGAGCTTCTGGGGCTCAGCCAGTTGGTACCTGGGGACACTACCTCTGGTGCCAGCTGGACTGCTGAAGCAGCCCTGAGAGTTCTCTGCACACTTTAGCCACTGCAGCAGTCTGGCAGTGGGGGCTGCTGCCTGGCTGTGACCTGCTGTGCACCTGCCAGACTCAGATGGGGACAGCAGAGCCAGTAGAGGCATCTGCCCCTCTGGGCCAGCTGCCAGTGGACTGCGGTGGCAGGGCTGGCCTTTATGCGGCACTACTGGCATTTGTGCCCCCTGCCTGGCCATCTGGGCAGCCATCACCTGGAAGATGTTCTGGGTGTGGTGGCCTGCTTTGAACTGTCAAAGCATGTCCCTG
>NW_017729032.1:157302703-157303251 GCF_001723915.1 Gavialis gangeticus | reverse complement strand
TTCCCTATTGGAAAACTGAAAAATCCCTGCTAAAAAAAAATCCCAAAGTCACTCTCTAAAATACCGCCAAATCCATGTTCCTCTACAAGTAAAACGAAAGACCACTATAAAGAGAGAGAGAGAGAGAGAGCGCAATCATTTGGACAGTGTTTTATTGATATAACTACAGTGTTAAAGCAAGTCTCTTATCATAATAATAAAGTGAAATCTAAATACAAGTTTTAAGAATTCATGAATACATATTTTGCTGCCCTCCCGCAGGACAATGGCCCCCCACACAAGGGGTTCGTCCCCCACACAAGGGCTATGGCTCCCTAACAGGGGATACAGCCCCTATACAAGGGGTTTGGCCCCCACACAAGGGATTTGACCCCCGCACAAGGGATTTGACCCCCCAACCCTCTGAACCCCTAAGAGGGGGTTCAGCCCCCCCCAACAGTGGGTTCGCCTCCACACAAACTGTTTGGTCCCCCAGTGGGGGCCAAATAGTCCCCTTCAGGGACTACCATACCCCCCTGCAAGGCCCACATGCCCCACCCCAGCCCTCA
>NW_017729032.1:157302104-157302620 GCF_001723915.1 Gavialis gangeticus | reverse complement strand
CACCCAGCCTCACTCCCCCAGCTTGCACCCCTAGGCTCCCATGGCTACCCCGACAACCCCAGGCACCATCCCTTAAAAAAAAACCCAGAAAAAGAACTGAAAAAAAAAGCAAGCCTCTGCTTACCTAAGAAGCAGGTGGGGGGGCTCCAGGGCCTCCTGGTAAAGCCCCCCTGGGCAGCACAGGACAGCGGTGGAGCAGGAGGGACAAGGCTGGAACTGCTGGGACGGTCACCCTGCCCTGCATTGGGTGGGCGGGGCCCCAGTCAGCAATGGCAGCTGCAACTGCCGGTAAGTGCGGTTTTTTTAAAAGTACGGCGTGGAGGGATGGGGCTGGCCAGGGCAGGGTTTGGGGACCTTGGGGGGGCTGGCAGGGGAGGGGCTGGCTGCAGCAGAGGTCAGGGGCTTCAGTGGGGCTGGCGGGGGAGGGGCTGGCCATGGCAGTGTTCAAGAACCTTGGGGGGCTGACAGGGAGAAGGGCCGGCCCCAGCAGGGATCAGAGGCTTGGGGGGGGGGCTG
>NW_017729032.1:157300951-157301348 GCF_001723915.1 Gavialis gangeticus | reverse complement strand
TTATTGATATAACTACAGTGTTAAAGCAAGTCTCTTATCATAATAATAAAGTGAAATCTAAATACAAGTTTTAAGAATTCATGAATACATATTTTGCTGCCCTCCCGCAGGACAATGGCCCCCCACACAAGGGGTTCGTCCCCCACACAAGGGCTATGGCTCCCTAACAGGGGATACAGCCCCTATACAAGGGGTTTGGCCCCCACACAAGGGATTTGACCCCCGCACAAGGGATTTGACCCCCCAACCCTCTGAACCCCTAAGAGGGGGTTCAGCCCCCCCCAACAGTGGGTTCGCCTCCACACAAACTGTTTGGTCCCCCAGTGGGGGCCAAATAGTCCCCTTCAGGGACTACCATACCCCCCTGCAAGGCCCACATGCCCCACCCCAGCCCTCA
>NW_017729032.1:157287493-157300031 GCF_001723915.1 Gavialis gangeticus | reverse complement strand
AGCCCCCCCCTCCCCCTTACTCACCAGCACCAGAGCCCTGGTGGTGAAACATGCAGCCTGGCCGGCCACATGTTTCATCACCAAAGTGAGAGGCCAACCATAGAGACGCCAAAGTGTCTCCATGGAGGACCCAGCCTCTGGTTGCCTCAGGGCACGGTCAGGGGCTGTGCCCTGTGCCACTTTTTTAAGCTTTGATTTTTTTTAGACCCCTGGATATCCAGGGGTCTAATTTTCTCCCCAGGCTGTGCGGGGAACATTTTTTTGTTCCTGCACGTGCCTGTTGCCCTGCCTCCAAAGGGGCTTGAGGTGAAGCAAGAGGTACGTGCACACTCATGTGGATGCGACCCATGGGTGGATCTATGATTTTGAAAAGAGCTAAAGAGTCTTCAAGGTTGAGACCAGGAGCAGCTAGCATACAGGAACATTGCCAGAATAAAGATTAGCTTGATTAGTGGAACTTCAAGGCCACGAAAAGGAGGGATGTTAACACCTCTGGAATAAAGAACATTTAGTCAATAGACTCCCTCAGCTGCCTGAATAATAATACAACATCTGCTGCACCGTGGAGCAAGAATCACAACAGGGTGCTTCTGTCCCAGTTAGAAAATCAGGCCCCCTCCTTGAAGCACAGATCCCAATTTTAGCGGGTTGATTTTGGGGAAAAGGTGTATGTGAGAAAATACAGTAATAGTGCAGCATGCAATACACATTTATGTATACATTTTTACAGGTTTTCTGAAATCCCCATTGTTTTTTAATCTATAGATTTAGACAAAAATAATAAATTCTGCAAAAAATTCCCTGCTTTGCTTTCCTCACTCCAGAGCATACTTTGGTCCCAAGTTTATTTTCTCTGAGGGTGGTCCAGGACTGTTCTGTCATCAAATTCTTAGCCTTTGCATTAAATCTAGTCTCAGAAATTAGTGTCATAGTCTTTGTCAACAAGGTGTGATATACACTCACAGAATGCAGCAGTTTCATAACAGCAACTCAAATTTGTAAGCTGTGCACCTAAATTCCCCAGATTACTGCAACTTTTTCTTCTGATTTTTGGCTAACTGCATTTAGAATGGAATCCTCAATTTCTCTTTCTAGGCCTTCATTTAAAGGACTGTCATATCTTTAATTAAATGGTGAAGGTTGCCTTAGAAACCTTAAGTGGCAAAAGCACAGATTTAACTTTAACTTTGCACTCCACTAAGATGCTCATCTATTTAGTAAAATTGGGTAATTATCCATCCATACATTTATCTTTAATTAGGTGTAGTGTTAAATTGCTCTTTTAATGTATGACTACCTAAGGCAACATTTCCTTCTTTGGTTTCTTGGTTCTTTTTTTTTTTCCTTTTGGTGCTCTACTTATTCCTAAAACATATTTCTTTTCACATTTTATTCCCCAGTACTATAGCTAATTGTTGAGGCATTATGGTGTTGCCTTCAATAATTGCTGTCTAGTTCAACTTGAATTAGGTAAATGGTTTGGGTTATTTGGGCAAATTCTTATGATAGACATAACAATCTGCTAGTATTTGAGAGGTATAAATGCTCAAGATGACCAGTATCATCTGTAGTATTTCCTAATTTGTCCATCTTTCTCTCTTTCATATTGTGAACTGTTTACAACAAAGGTTCACTTTGTGAAAATGAATGGAAGGAATGGAATCTCTCTACTGTGCAGACATCCCACCTTCCCCCAGCTTGTGGACTCAGGTCTCAATGGGGTGCTAGACTGGGTCAATGAAGCAGAGGCTCCATTTCTCCCCCACCCCCACCATCCCACAACAGTTCCCAGCACAGCAAAAAGTGGCACAGCCCCAGGCTGCAGCTGGGGGCATGGAGCCTCCCTGCCATGTGGACCACCTCCCCAAGCTTGCAGGCATGCATCCTGGTGGGTGTTGGGCCAGATCTGTGCAGCAAAAGGGCTCCTCTCCACCCTTCCCCCTGCTCTCCACAGCTACAGTTCCCACCGCAGCAAAAAGTAGTGTAGCCCTGTGACAGGAGTGTCACTATCGAGGCCTTTCTGGGAGTGGCTCCGCCCTCCTGTAATGGGCCAACTGCCTGCTTACTCATCTGCCACGCCTTGATCTTATTTGATTAATAGATTGTTGTAATCAGCGGGAGGCTGCCCATTTTATGTGCCCCTGTGACAGGGGGCACTACCTGTGGCTCCTTTCCTCCCCTACACCGCAGCCCAAGCCTTGCAGGTGGTGCTGATGTGGTTTGACCTGGGCCCTGTTATGTCTTGGCCCTCTCCTTTACTCCTGGGGCTCCTCACCACCCCCCTCTCGCTCCGGGGCTCCTTGCTGCCCCCCTCTTGCTCTGGGGCTGGGGCCAATGCACCCCCAAGATGCTGCGCCCTCTCTGGCACCAGGACCCCATGCTACCATGGAGTCCCTATGAGGCCTCCTCCAACCCCTAATAGCCTTACCTGGTCCTCCGGTAAAACAGTAAACACAGAGCACAAACCCCCTGGGCTATAATGTAACGAAGCCCCTGGTCTATAACATAAAACTAAACAGTCCGGTCAAACAACATTTGATCCCTACCAGGAAAAATACTCTAGCCCATGGCAGCAAGCCAGCAGATGCTCATGCAGTCAATCCTTGCCCCTCTCTCCACACTGGCTGAGCTCCCCCATCCTTGGCTGCCAGAGGGGAACTGCCACCCTGGCCTCCTGCCTGGGCTTAAGAAGGGCTAAGCCCTGCCCCTTCCTGTCAGCAGGTTTCACTGGTTGCCCCAGCAACCAGCACCTGTGCTGCCCTGGTGACTGGCGGCTGCGCCTCCCCCTTCTCACCGCTAGGGGTCTCTCTTGAGCTGTCTCTGTTCTCAGGCGCAGGGCACCTAAGTGCTCTGCGACAAGCCCTAAGCTGGGGAAATGGAGCCTCTCTGCCATGTGGACCTTGCCCAGTCCCCACCAAGATCCATTCCTGCAAGCCAGGAGGTGGCATCTGCTCCTACACACCCCCACCCAGCTGCACAGGGAGGAGACAGAGCTGTTTCTATCTTCTCTCTGTGACAACCCAGGCCTGGAAACCAAGATCGGGCCAGCCTTGCCTGGAATGGGTGAGTGCTGGCTGAGGCTAGCAAGCCACTGAGGCGCCCTAGGATGCTGGTGGAATGTGACCTACCTTGATCCAGAATAGAATGTGGTACAGACAGTTGATAGAGTGCTCTAACCTAAAGCACTTGAGTCTGATACCATATCCATCCATGGTTAACTTAGAGTGGGATCCGCCATTTTAAAAGTACTCCATATACTGTGACTGTCTTTTTTGATTACGGCTTTAGAGTGCTTTCTGTGTGCTTAACACGTGATAAGTGTAACTTCTGTACATGCCCCTAAATCAAGTACCTTCAACAATAGTTCAGAGTCCAGAGGAGAGCCACACACATGGTCAGAGGGCAAAAGAATAGCCCTTATGAACAGAGGTTTCAAGCCATGGGACTCTTCAGCCTGGGGAAGCGCAGGCTCAGGGGTGGCATGGTGGCAGCTTATAAGTACATAAGGGGTGTGCATCAGGATCTGGGGGAATGCCTGTTCATCAGAACACCCCAGGGAATGACAAGGTCCAACGGTCACAAAGTCCTGCAAGACTGTTTTAGGCTGGATGTAAGAAAAAACTTCTTTACTGTCCAAGACCCCAAGGCCTGGAACAGACTTCCCCCAGAGGTGGTGCAAGCACCTACTCAGGACACTTTCAAGAAACATTTGGATGATTAACTTGCTGGGATCCTTTGACCATAGCTGACTTCCTGCCCCTGGGGGAGGGGGCTGGACCTGATGATCTTATTAGGTCCCTTCCAGCCCTAATGTCTATGAAACAGTATGAACACAAACATTTAATTTGCACTTTTACCCTAGCCACTCTATCCCACCTACCCACTAGCCTCATCCATCAAACATCTCTTTATGGGGGCCAAGGAGAAAAAAAAAATTCTTTGCAATCTAGCCTGGACAACTAACAGATTTGCAACACTGGAAAGAACCATTGAACTGATGGTGTTTTGGGGATGCTTTATGAGATTGAAATCCTGATCTCTGCCTCGGCTCTTTGGAAAATGAAAATATAGTTCGGCTTTAAACATGAATGCAGTTTGAAAGATGACTCTTGAAGGAAAACTCTTGTTGCTACTTAACTGCAAGTAGTCACCTACCACAAGATGTAAATAACTTCGTTTTCTTAGTGTAAGGTGTGTTCTTAATTACTCTTTTTTTCCTGCATACAGCTCAAATAAATGCAACATCTTTTGCATTTGCGTATACTGTATGGATATTGACTACTGTAGACATACAGAACTATAGCATGAAATAGATTCTTTTCTATCTGTTTTTTATGTAGACAAACATAGGTTAAAGATAAAGTGCCTGAATGCTCTACCTTCAGTTCTATGGTATAATTTAGAAGTCCTTGAAATATGGATATGAGGAATGAAGACATAAATGTATCTACATAATCTTTCTAATGGTACTGGTGGAAGAAGTTACTTTAGTATGTAAAGTGTGCTCTAGAGTACTTGGAGCTGTCTTGTAACAGTACTTTAAAACAGACTTCTGTGCTGTTTCTCTTCAGTAAATTTTTCCAGCTTACTATAAAATCTCAGGGTTATGTTAAGTATCTACTTTAGAAGGCTAACAGTGATCTATTTACTCTTTCCCTCCTTGCCCTTTGCAACAAGTAGCTCAGGATTAGGAATAGCTTTGTTTAGGTTGATCATACTGGTGATGTTAGTCAAATCAAGTGCTAGCTCCTAAACTGGAATCACATGATAAAAATCCGAGGAATTCATGTTTCATTTATGTGTGTGAGTAGAATGTAATGGTCACTCCTCCAAAGATGCTGGCTACAAAGAGCTGATGCTAATTCCTCTTTAACCTATTCACTTACCCAATAAACTTTCCATTCAGAAAACATAAGGCATCTTTCTGTTCACTTAGCTGAAGAAGCTTGTTTCATTCTAAAGGCTCCCTTTTTTGTTTGTTTGTTTTTGTACCATCCACTTCATTTTGGACTCTTTTCAACAAAGCTCTACAAAAATCAGGTAAAATACATTTTTTTTCTAAAAGGTTGTTTTATTAACAGAAATATGTCAAACTGTTCTAGTAATATAGAGAGAGGATTTTTTAAAATGCACAGTAGAAAAACTTCATAGAAAAAGTAACTCCAATTTGGCAAAAGTAAGAAACTTTATCTGAATAGCATTTATATGCTTTTGAGCATCCAATGCGTAGAAACTCCATTGGATACACTGGTTATTTGCTGCTTAATCATAAATTATTCCCTAGCAATATTTTGGTTAACTTTTATTTACTACCTTATTGATTAGAACATCACTTCTCCCTAGAACATTGAATATTAGAATAAATTAGCTCACATTCATAATATGTTGGGTTTTTTTGTCCCCATCCTACTGATGGTAAAAGGGAACTTGTTCAAAAGTTTTCATTGGATTTATATATTTTTTTAAATAATATCTTTAAAAGATGCATTCAGTGTTGTATGTTGCAACTCATGTAACAGTATTGTATAAATACCTCTATGAAGTAGGCATTAAAGAATTATTTTACATGTTTTAAACAGCTGCATAATTCCCATAAGCTTTTTATTTTTTTTTAAACCTTCTCTTCAATTAGGCAAGTTCTATGTGTGGCATTTTTGGATCCAAGTGTAATGCACACCTGTGACTTTTTCAATCAACTTGCTTGTGTAACTCTCCTAAAAAAAAGAACAGCTTCTTACCCTAGCACTGGACTGATTTGTTTTAAACAACATTGTTATTTGCAGCTAGGGTTAAAAAAGTGATAAATTCTTTTTTCTAACCAGTTTATAAGTTGGTTGTAAAAATTCAGGCTGCAGTACAAAAGGCAATAATACAGGGTATGTAGGATATAAAGTAGAATGTAACTGTGTTTATGAAGTGCTTGTATAATTGCTATTTCCTTGGAGGAGGAAAAAATCTAGCCAAAGAAGCTGGAAGAACTGCAACAATGAAGTTTAAAGGAATGTGATTGTGTTTAAGGGTAGAAATCCTTGTGTTTTTTCAGTAAATGCACTTTTAATTTGTTTTTTTAAAAACATTTACTTCTACTTTATTTGTATTTCCTCACTGATTAGTTCTAGATCCTGTTGGCAAAACGTGCATGAAAAACGTGTACTTTTGGGCTGGTCAGCCATTCAAAATGCTGGCATTATTGTCAGCACTGTTTACTCAGCCTCCAAAACCAAAGTGTAATGCAGTCTCAGATGTGGACTCTGACCCATACCGCGAGCCTGTCTTGAATAGAAACATTTCATTTTTGAGTCTTCTGTACACTTGTTACCAGGTTAAATAGGTCAGCAATAAATTAGATTTAGTATTTATTGGGTGAATGAAAAACAGATATAGGTTAAAAGGCCTGCAGGGACATGATTTAGAATTTAGGGATTTAGTGAGGAGTTTTGTGTGGGCGCTCTATCTGCTTTCCAGCTATTCATTTCAAATCCTGAATGGGCTTTCTACCCTGACTCTGTTGGGAGAGTTTAGAACAGCAATAAATGAAAAGGAAGGCAGAGGAAATGTGAAACTGATAACAAAGTACAGAAAGTGGAGGGCAGTACATCAAAATAAGTGGCTTGTTAATGGTCTTCAGAGTGTGTGTTAAATAAAATCAAAATGCTGATCAAGAAAAGCAGGAAGAAGCTGTTACCATGTGCCCAACTACAGTAGTAAATTCCAATGGTTAAAGCGAGGTGCCAGAAAAGCCTTTCCATGCCAATTCAACAATAATGCCGTTCTTATGACACGTCACAATGTACATATCTCTATGAATGCCTAAGAAAAACAATACCCTACAGGAAAGATTTGTAGGACTGGGTGCTTTTGCCAGACCATATTTTCTCCTGTGGATTAACTTTGAACCACTAATTAAAAGTTATTCTTAAATCTTACTAAATCCTGTTACAGTAGAAAGCAGTTAGGGTCTTAATCTTAAGATTTAACTAATGTTTCTTTCACAGAGTAGTATTTACAGGGAGGCCTCTTGTACCTTACTACGGCAAAGAAACCACAAAGCCAAAGATTTTTCTTGTGAGTGTACAGTCATTAACTTTACTTAAAAAAAAAAAAAATAATTGGAATGGTAGCAAATGGCGCTAGATAAAATGTTATCAAATTATACAGTAATATGATACAGGATGTCTGCCAGTATAACGATAACTCCAGTCCTCTCATATCTGAGTTTTTGAGACAGCATCATTTGTGAAGTAAAGATTAAATATACTGTATGCAAGAGAAATGATGCATTTTATCACACATGTCCTTCTAAAACCACGCAGATCGGATCTCCTACTAAACTTTCCTAAGCAAATGTATTAGGAAGGTGCACCTAATACTGCATGCTGTCAATGAGTCAGTAGACTGAAAATGTCACTTGTGTTACTTTCCTATGGATTATGAATCTTGTGAAGCAAGAGATGCAGTGATGTAAAAATCTTAACTTTTAATGAGTCATAAACAGTCTTGTTGAAGACTCCATTTCCTATATATGTCACTTTTTCAATTGACAAATACCGTGTTACTTAAGGAACCCCTGGGTGCATCTACATGTGCAATTAATTTGCCTGAATAAACTCCAGCGCAGTTTGTGTTGGAGTTTATTCCTCCCGCCTGCAGCGTTTGCACGTGTGCCTGGGATCATGGCACATTGAACAGGGGCAGCACAGCCTCAGCTGCCAGGAGATCTGGAGGTTGGCCTGCCAGCCCCTTTCTCCCTGGCATAATGTGCTGTAGAGGAGATGACTTGGACACAAAGGTGCTACTGTGTGGGTTTAGCTAGCAGGTAGCCCTTGCACTGTAGCACCCTTGTGCCCCAGCCAGCTCTGGTCACCATCTCCATGTGTGTTGTGGCGCATTAAACTCCACCAGAGGATAGTACTTGTATTGGGCAGTACTTTCCTACAGTGGAGTTAGTTTACTGTGGCCTAATAATGCTGCATATATAGATGGTGGTGCTTTACTGAGGAGCTAATTAGTCAACACCGCAGGAAAGCACACATGTAGATGCCCCTTCTGTGTAATAACTGTTGGGAGATACTGACTTTTAATTGTCATCACTTTATAGTCACCACATGCTTAAATTTGCACATCCATCTTGGAAACAGCCAAAATTAGAAACAGACGTGAACATGCTTACATTTTTATCTGCAAAGGAGAGGCAAAGCAACATTTTGACCTCATGAGAGAAGCTACAGAGCTCAGCTTAAAATGATTCTTTCATCGTAGATGTGTGGATTGATAACACTTCATTCAGTTACAAATCAATATACCTCAGCCTTTTGGCTTTTCCCTTTTTCTACTCGTTTTTATGCTCAGGGCCTGATCCTGGCCTTAATAATTTAAATGGGAATTGTGTTGTTGGCCTCAGGGGGCAGTTTGATAGGTACTGGAATTCCCTTTAAAGGGCAGCAGAAGTTGAGATTTGTTTCCAGAAAAATAATTCTCAAGCTTGATGAGCTAAAATTAAATAAGTGCTTGGGAGGCATGTGTCTGAACAAGATTTCCACATGCCAAACACAACATTCTGCTGTCGCATTTGTGAATGTGCAGCAAAAACTGAATAACACTGGAATCGCCCCCATGAGGACTGCCCAGTGATTCCTAAAGGGCGTGCCATGCACACTGGAGTGCTGTGAAAGCGATGGAAATGTGCTGTGAGATATCCCTGTGTAAGGAGGTAGATGCTTTCCTCTCCTGTCTGGCACTCTGCACCTGCCCCAAGTGCCCGTGCTTGCTCCTCTAGGGACTTTTACCTCTGCTGCTGCCTTCCCTACCCTTGGGAAGCTCCTGTGCCAGCCCCTTCCATGCTTCCAGCAGTATGCTGTGCCATGAGCAGGTGGATGGGTGGACCCACAGCTATGCTTCGCAGCCTGGTTTATCTTCTCCACACCTCCCAGGCTCCCCCGGCTCACAGAAAGGGGCCGCAGGGGTGGCTGCTAGTGTGTGAAACCCTGCAGGACCAGCCTCAGAAGCCGTGCAGACCAGGGGTCAGGAGGGGGCAGACAGTGGAAAGAGCAGGACCCAGCTGGGTGAGGTCCTACCCCTGCTGCCCTAATGTGGCACTTGCTGGGTTAGTGACACTCAAACTTTTTTAGCCTCCAGCCTCCCCCCACCACTTCCCCATATTTTTTCTGAATTCAGATCTGTTTCAGTGGTTTTCATTTGGAGTGCCATGACATTCAGAAACATTATGGTGGGGTGCCTCGAGGCTAAAAGGTGGAGAGCCACTGGTATCAATACTAATCCTTCGCTTAAAGAAAGGTGTATTTGGTGTCATTTTTTCAACAGTACATCTCAGCACTGGTATACTTTCCTCTGACAGGGCAATGAATGCGTGGTATTTTGTGGGAAAATATATGCACACAAACCTTTCTGGGTATAACAGTGAAGCGTGCCATCAATTTTAATTCAGAAAAAAAGTGTGTCCCTGGTGTCAAAAGCGGGGGAAACACTGACTTAAGCCAATGGAGGACATTCCACAAAGTTCAATGGGCTTTGGGCTTGGCCCTGGGTCATAGGATGTGTCCATGACCATAGAAAATGATGGAGGGTAGTATGAAGAGAAAGCTAACCTAATCTGCAGACCTTAACCTACAGCCCTGGGCTTGTTTTTCATGCACTAAAAAAGTCGACCTTGAATATTGCTCTAAGAGTCAGATATATCTAATCCACAGGCCACTGAAGTCAATGGAAAGACTCATTAGCTGCACTGGGTTTTGGATCAGGGAATTAGATGCATCTGGCTTCTTAGTGTGACATGTTAAAACCCTGGGGCTGTTCAGTATAAGAAGTCAATGGCAAGTGCCTTTGTATCTTCCGAAAATCATACAACAAATCTTTTTGGCTTTGGTAAAAATGAACTGAGTCTGCAAGATGCTTTCTATCCACTTGACAGAAGTCTCATTTCCTGTTCATTGCCTTTTCATAATTTGCATACTGCTCTTATTTTTTTTAAATTCCCCTGGGAGGGTTAATTGCTATATTGTTTTCTTGATCTATGAAAATAAATGGAACACTTTGTCAATGTTACAGTCTGAGTCCCTTCTACGATATTATTTTCTCTGACCTGAGTTGCTTATAGCAGAGATGTTCATTTTTACTTGTACTGTTAAGAATAGCATTAAGTTTAAATTAAAAAAAAGAAAGCCCATCACCTTAATTTCTGTTTTTAATTAAATAAAGAATCCTAACTTAATAAGCCCCTGTAACCTTGTAATATCAGCAGTAGCAGCTGTGGCCAAGCTTTTATTTTTGGTTTCTTCACATAAAGGGACAGAGACTTTTCTTTTTTGTGCAGTTATTTTTTTAAATGTCCCTAATTATGGATTTTTGGTATGGGGAGGAGGGAGGGAGAGAGGAGGGTCAACTGGAGGATTTGCTCTGTTTGTCAGTATCATTCTGTAAATGCTGTTATACCTTGCAAGCTGTCACAAAGGATTTTGACTTGGGAAATGAGCTATTTCCTTTTTGGGAAGAAAATGAATGGGCACAGACTCAGGCATAGACATTGAATACGAAACTGAATAATCCGTATTCCTTCTTGTCCTGTTTTTCTTTATAGATGTTTGGATCCAAAATATATTGGAGACCATGGGAAGACTTTCACTGGCTTCAGTGGGCTTCAGATTAAGCCTAGTGTACAGCTAGATAAAGTTTACTTGGAGCAACAATGGATATAAGCAACCAGCAGCAATCTGTCTCTCTAGTGTAATTTGCACAATACTTTACCAACCAGTGCCATGTAAAACTTGACACAGTAACTTCTGTTTCCACCAAGGCAATATTACTCTAGCTGCTAGACTGGAATCTTTTGGAAATTTGCTGTGGTTCTTAAATCCTTCCTACAGATATTTATTGCTATATACTTTAGGTTAGTATCTTTCCTGTTCCTTGTGGCACGGTGCTAAGTAATTACCTCTTGGAAAAGTCCCTGGGGATTGAAAACCATGTCAGTGTAATTGTATCCCTTGAGAGGCTTGTATTTTTGGTTTTGTACTGTGTAGTGCTGTTTTCCATTGTTCACCAGATGATTATTTGAACCACCAAACTTATTTCCAGCTGCTATCAAATCAAGGAAGATTTTGAACTTGGATTTTCAGAGGCAAAAAGTGGATTGAATGAAGCTTTCTTGTAATGATTGTTTAAGCATCATAATTTACAGTGCCTGCTAATGAGGTCTCCTGTATTATGTATGCACTTATGGAGTACTCTAGAAAGTGAGGAAGCAGCAGACCAATCTTGAGCAGGGTGTTTGGTAAAGACAGGCCATTTAAGCTTGCCGTTCAGTATTGTTCTCTTGAACATAGTCAGTCCATTGTGTTGTTTTATCCTGAGGTTTTAAAATATGGCAGTTTACCTCTCCAGGGCTTGGTTGAGATAAAATTCAGGAGTGAAAGAGGTAACTTGTAACTAGTGGGTGGATTTGACTTTGGGGCCCATCATTTGCCATTGATCTGTGGAAAACCCCCCACTCGGGATAATTCCATTTAAGCAAGATATGAATGGAATTACTTCTGTATCAAGAGAAGTCCACTGATGATATTAATGCAAGTATCTATTTTCCTGAAGTAATAGAAGCCAGAACTTCCTAGTGGATACTTGCTTTAGAAACACACTTACCTACAGGTTTGTTTGCAAGTTGCTGTTTGAAAAAAAGCAGTGTGAATAATGAATGAAAATAATTCTTGAAAACTCTTTTATGAGAGACTTTTTCCAAAAAATCTAAGTTTGAAAAACTGGACCCCTCCCCCCAGAAGGATAATGCAGATCACAGAGATGTTGGTTACTTCAAGTTCAAGCATTACAAGTACAGGAAGGTTGGTTAAGATGTGTCTATAACAGATCCTATGAGACACCTGTAATTCTGCCCTGTAGCAACTTAAGGCAACAAACTTGTGATTATAAGTGAGTATAGTTCCAGGTTAGAGGAACTCAGTGCTGTGACACTATAGACAAGTCCTGAGAGCCTGTAGGTTTCCCAGTGTTTGCCAGTAAGGTTCTATATTTTCCTTGTGTTCTTCTAGGTTACATACAGACATTCAGGGAGATTAGAGAGGCAGGGGTCTAAAAATAGCCCCCCACCAACCCTGCCCATTCTCCCAGCCCCATCAATGGCTGCCCTGCCCGACCCCAGCCACCTGGCTCTTTAAAAAACAACAATCCAGAACTCACTGGCTGCTGCCAGGCAGGGAGCGATCCTTACTGCCCTCCACTGCGTGGGGGGGCTCTGTCATGAGTCCCCATCCCCCACCCACTCTCCCAGCCCCAGAGTCCTGGCTTCTTAAAAAAAAAAGCCCCCAGTCATCAACTGCTGCCAGGTGGGGGGGGGAAATCCCTACTGCCCCCCACTTCCCTGCACTGCATGGGGGGCTCTGTCACAAGCTCCTATCCCCCATCAATGGCTTCCCCACCTGGCCCCAGCATTGGCTCTTTAAAAAAAAAAAAGCCCTGCACTCAGCAGCTTCTGAAGCTGGGGCGGCAATCCCTGCTGCTCCCCACTGCCCCA
>NW_017729032.1:157282845-157287158 GCF_001723915.1 Gavialis gangeticus | reverse complement strand
GCTGGGGCCAGGCAGGGCAGCCATGGGGAGGGCTGGGGGAGTGGAAGGGAGTCGGGGGTTGGGCTCAGGGTGGGGCTGGGGGAGCAGGCAGGGGATGGGGCCTGGTAGGATTGCCCCCATGGTCCTCTCCCCCCTCCTTCAGCCCCCGCCCCACCCCTTACTTACCAGGACAGAGCCCGGGTCCAGCTCCCTGCGGTGGCAAGCAGGGAATGCGCAAATCTCTGAAGCTCTCTGAATCTTTTCTGAATTGATTCAGAGAGCTTCAAATCAATTCAGGCCTATTTATTGGTCTCTTGATTCAATTAGGATTTGGAGATTCAGCCAACGAATAGGGCCAAATCTCCTCCAAATCAAATCAGCTCCCAGAGCTTCACACAGCCCTAGTGTTTAACTCAGGGTAAGAGGCAAGCACTTAAGTTCAGGGAAGAAAAGGGATTCCACATATACACTTTCCTATCATATCCCAGGTGTCCATATGCATCCCTTGCTTCCATTCCCCACTGCGCTGGCTGTTGGGAGTTCCACTCTGATGCACCTAAAAACTTCCCCCCTAACCATGATGAAATGTATAGGGAACCGAGGTTCCTATTTCAGGTTTGTGACTTCCATTTTGGTTGCTAGGTGCCTAAAAGTTAGGTGTGGGCATGCTGAGGATCACCATGCCAGAGTTCCTTCGTGATGTGGTCTGAGCTGCCTATATTGTATCATCGTGTGGCATTTAATTTGGGGTCCCACTAATTAATGGTTTTATAAATTCTCAGAAAGTTTATCCTGTAAAAGTGCTGCATGTTTGGAAAGGATGCTTTATGTAAACAAAATAAAAGTACTAAAGAAAGGCCAGATCCCTGCTTTCTATGTAAAAATGGAGCTCAGCTTTCCATAATAACGCAAAAATACAGCTAAATGACTAATACATATATTCAAATATGAGGTGTAACCACTTGCACTGATAAGGTGTGGGGACTCTGTAAGGGATGGGTAATAAGGAAATACATTTTGCTGTAGCTAGGCTGAGTTTTGTAGGCAAAAATCTCTACCTTGCATGTCCCATTTATCATCAAGCTTGTTTATACCATAACCAAACATGAAGTTTTATTGAACATTTCCAGAAGTATTCCCTGGTGCGATTAGGAACTTGCACAATAAAGTTGAGGGGGACTATTTCAAGAATCTGCCTGGCTTGAGCTTGCTATGGAGGGCTGCTAATACATTTTCTTTGACATTTTACAGTAAACAAAGTAGTAGATTCTGCTACCTTCATATACCCTTGTCAAACATCTAATTTTCCAAGTAAGTGAATGAGAGATGACAAAAATTTATCAGAAGCAGGGAAACCTAATATTAAAAAAGAAATGTTATTTGGAATTGTCAGCTAGTGGAGAATGTTATGGGGGAGGACCATACTACACCTAGAAACAACCCAGGAAAAAATAAAACAATGCCATCAATGTATTTCCCCCCACCCGATAAGGGTCTTCTAATTTGCATCTGTTCATTACTATACAGTCCCTCTAAATGCATAATTACATGCCTCTAATGTAGAGGGATAGACACTAAATTCTATGCCTAGGAAATACATTTTCTAGAAACCGCTGTTTCTAGATCATACTGCCTTTAAGATGCACATCTGCCTACCCAAATGAGGGTCCTTTATAAGCAATGCTATTATTTTTGTAATTTTTTTTCAAATGGAAAAATATGGAAATTCAGTGAAACTGCACTTTCAGACTAGTACTTTCCTCATCTATGCTCACCTCTGTCGTAGGAGGTAGGGTAAGGTGGTGCCCAAGAGTCGAACACTCCAATTATTTTGTTTTTTCCCCAGAGGTGTGTGTTTGGTAGGCTTTGTACTTGGTGTAGTCCCTCTTCATAACATGCCTCACTTTTTGACAGTTCCAGATATTATATATAGTTTAAAGATGAGGAGTCCCTGCAGCTGATAAATTTCCATCACCTCTCCTTCACTTCACTTGGAAAAATAAGTAAAATCATTAGGTCTGTGCGAGTCAGCAGCGATCCAATCCAGCTTCAGATTCGGCTGCTTTGGATGGCCACAATCTGATATGGAGCTCCAGACCGGGTTTCTGCCTTGATCCGGCTGAAGCAGCTCTGAAGCTTCAGAGCTGCCTTGGAGATCTGGCCATAGGTTATAATGGGGAATCAATGAAATATCTATAACTTTGTTGTTTTTGTCTGATTTGGATGAAGCTTGCTGGGATGGTAGCCTCTGCTGAGAGCATTAAACCTGCCAAGTTTCAAGAAGATTGGTGCAGGGGCTTGGGGGGAACTGGAATTGGTACTCCAGCTTTTTGAAAGCCAAACTCATGTCACGGCTGTGTGTTACACCACAGGGGGTGAAAACTGCCGGGGTGGTAGCTCTTGCTGAGTCCACAAAGCCTGCCAAGTTTCAAGGATATAGGTGCAGGGGCTTGGGGGGAACTGCGCCTCAAGCTGCAGACAAGAAAAACTCGTGACATGGGTGACACTGCTTGTGTTAAGGTCCAGCAGGATGACAGCTGCAGGGATGGTGGCCCCTGCTGTGGCTATGACGCCTGCCAGCTGTCGAGGAGATCGGTGCAGGGGGAGTCTGGGGCCCTGCACCCCTAGCTGCTGACAGGCCAAACTCCTGCCAAGACTGCGTCTGTCCTGGGGCAGTTGATTGTCTGTATTAATTCTTTCCTCTCCTTAGCCTGGTTTTGTAGGTTCTGATTGATGCCTGTTAAGTCGTTATGTAGTAGCTAGGTCCTGTGTATTGACCTGGTCCCCGAGTGTCTGGTCCCTGAGTGAATCATGGTTGATTGGTAACTGGTAACACAGCAGCTCAGCAGCCAAGCCTGCAGCAGTGTCTCCCCTGCCCGCCCCAAGACAGACACAGTCAGTCCCACAGCACCCATAGCACCAGTTCCGCTTGTCTGCAGCTTGAGGGGCAGCTCCCCACAACCCCCTGCACCGATCTTCTTGAAATGTGGCAGGCTTTGTGGCCTCAGTAAGAGCTACCACCCCTGCAGTTTTGACCCCCCTGTATTGTAACACATAGACATGACAGTTTTGCTTTCAAGAATTTGGGGTGCTGTTCCCCCCAAACCCCTGCACTGATCTTCTTGAAATTTTGCAGGCTTTGTCCTCTCTGCAGAGTCTACCATCCCTGAAAATGTCATCAAAATCAGACAAAAAACAACAAATTTATAGATATGTTATTGTTTTCCCACTATACCCTATGGCCGGCTCCGAGGTGGCTCTGAAGTGCTCCGGGAAGCCGAAGGAGGTGGCGCTTAGACCCGGAGGTGCTGGTTCGGACCCCAAAGCGTTCAAAGCTTCTCCGGATCCGAAGCTCTGTCCAAAGCCTGGCACAACCCTAAAAATCACTGCTTTTGGTGAATGTCTTCACACAAAGTGAAGGTGCATTGCAAATGGAATTACAGTTTACATATTGCAATGTATTGAAACATTTTGGTGCTTTCACTCTCTCTTGTCTACTGTTATTAGAGTTTCTGTAACAGAGTAAAATCCTAGTTCCAGTGAAGTCATTGAAAAAGATCCCATTGATTTCAAAGGAGACAGGCTTTTGTCTTCTATGCATCTACCGGAGAAGAAAAAGAATGAAATTCCCAAGTCTTCACCTTGCCTGTAAGTTGTTGAGTATTCTTAGTCGTTTTTTTTTTTCTAATCTGACACAACTGGTTTACCAAAATTATCTTTCCATAGTCACTTGCATCACACCTGTATATTTTGGCTGGTTTATTTTGTAATTTCATACTGTATGAAATGGAATTAAGTTGTTTAAAAAGTGTTGTTTGAGCCTGCAAATACAATTTGCTGCAGAAAATTATTTTCAACTAAGAATTTCAGAAACTTATGGGAAAAAAAATGCTTGGATATCTTCACTGATGAACAATTGCCTTCTGTCTGCATTGGTATTAGAAGAACTTGCTGCTTGCAGATGACTCTTCATGTGATGGTTTAGTTTTTCAGTAGAACAGGATATCAGTGTGTGTTGCTGTAAGTGTGAGGAAGTGTAAGATCTACTTAGGATTATCAGCATCCTCATGCAGCATTTTTCGGTATCCATCTGCTCCTCAGTACTATCCTTGTCTGGCAGGAATGCTAATTGCAACCTTTAGAATGTTATGTACGCATCAGGCTAGTCAGCTGAGATTCAGTGTCAGCCAAATGTTCTCTCCACTGTCATATGTGTC
Source organism: Gavialis gangeticus (assembly GCF_001723915.1). NCBI lineage: Eukaryota > Metazoa > Chordata > Crocodylia > Gavialidae > Gavialis > Gavialis gangeticus. The sequence goes on along the minus strand of NW_017729032.1, from coordinate 157,282,962 downwards.
AGGATCTGTTTCTTGTCTGTCCTGGTTTGTTATAAATATAATGGTTCTGTGCTACGTGACAATCCTCCTGAATGAAATTTATTTCATAATCACATGCAACTGAAGCACTTTGACCTG
>NW_017729032.1:157271284-157277845 GCF_001723915.1 Gavialis gangeticus | reverse complement strand
TGTCATATGTGTCAGGATCTGTTTCTTGTCTGTCCTGGTTTGTTATAAATATAATGGTTCTGTGCTACGTGACAATCCTCCTGAATGAAATTTATTTCATAATCACATGCAACTGAAGCACTTTGACCTGTGGCTGGTGCTGCACAGTAATGAGACAGGTAGGATACAATTTTCAAATGTGCCCAAGTCTCTTGGGCTCCTAAGTCAGTTTTGCAAGCTGAATGAAGTCCTTTTAATTTTCATTGAGACTCTCACCTTTCAGTGACTGAATTGTTTCAGAAAAAATGGTTAGGCTCCTGAATCAAAAGGTTTTCCCCATGCCTCAAAACTTTGAGCTTTCAAGCATTTTCCCCCTTCTGCACTTGCATAAAACCAAGACCTTTCAAGGGGTGGGGTGGTTGTTAGAGTTGTTCCACTGAGCAACATTAATTCCAGCAAGGACTTAAATCTCTGTCTCCCACATCGCAGGTGAATGTCTTGGCTGCAGGATTGTAAAGACCATCTGGCTCCAGGCTAATAAGAAGTGGTATTACTAGGGTGGGGTGACCAGGGCAGTTGCCTTGGGCACCGAAAAGGAGATGGGGGACGGTGCAGAAAAAAATGGCTGCTACAGCTGCACAATTGCACTGGCAGTAGTGACAGCCAGAAGTTGCTACTTCCCCTGTGTTTGGCAGTTGCCCTGGCCATGTTGTTATGCCTCTGCTATTAAGTACTCTGCATGTTTATACACAGTGGTATATTGTGTGTTGGAGGTGTGAAGAGAAAGGGTGAGCTATCTTCCCTAGACTATGACTATTCATTAGCCTTCTGGTCTGGGTATTTACCAGGGACTCGGGAGACTCCAGATTCAAATATCTGCTCAACTTAGATCAGAGCAAGGACTTTAATCAGGATCTCCAGCATCCCAGGTAAATTGGCCTGACACACATGATGCTATTTGCTTTTCTGGAGTCACCAAGGTTTTGACAAAAACTTCCATCCTGGGTTTGAAAAACCTTTCTCAATGAGAGCTTCAGACATTTCCCAACCCATTGCTTTTCCATCACTAAAAAAAATCCCAAACTGTTTTGTTTCTGAATCAAGTAGGCAGTTTTGAAAATATGTTGCATGTGCTTATGCCATTACACAGAAAACTGAAGAGTTGGTAAGGTCGATGAGTGGTCAATATCCTGTTCCTTTATTTCCTGTTCTTAGACTGTAAACTTCTCAGCATAGGAACTAAGTGTTTGGCTTGCGGCTACCATAATGTGAGCAATACTGACTACAAATATCCCTTAAAATAGGATTAATAAGTAAATGGGAATTTAGACTGAATGAGGCATCTGGTGTTAAGAGGTGGATGTTAAGAGGGCACATACACAGCCATTTGCAGGGCACAACAAGAAATAGCCTGACAACTGCTAGGACTGGTACTGCATATTTTAAACATGTTCTTCTGCAGTTGGGGCCAGTGGTTCTGCCAGGTGTGCCAAAAATTAGCTCTACACCCTCCCCAAGTGCCACTCCAATTCCTTGCCTGATTTGTTGATCTGCTTTCTGCTCCTTGCCTGATTTGCTGAGCTGTTCTTTTGCTTCCTGCTCTGTGCTCCCTGACTGATCTCTGCTCTGGGTTCTGCTTTCTGCTCTATTTGCAACTGCTGCCTGTCCCCTCCCTGAGCCGCCCTGTGCCACACATACAGGCTGCCAGTACCGCTTGTGCATCCGTGCTGTGGGCTGGCCACTCCTGCTCTACAGACTATTTACATTTGTAGAGCAGTTCTGTAGTGTTTTTCTTTTTCTTTTTTTTACTGAAAGGGGAAGCTGAATCGTTTCAATTAAATTTGTAGTCTTTGAAATCAAGAAGCAATTTTACTGTTCTTCAGATCAATGTGGTTTTTGGATACTCCCTTTGTCTTGTCATTTGCTAGGCGTCTTCTCTGTTCATTCTAGGTTTCTAGAAAGTGGACTTTTACCATCTGTGGTTAGCTTTAGCTATACCTGTACCCATGTGGGGGTGGGTTTGCCTGAATTTTGCTTGGTTCTTCTTAGTAAATGCTTGCAGTGGCAAGGTTATTCTTGAACTTCCAGTATTCATGACATTGGTGTTAGTCTTCAAAAAAGTGTTCCGGCCATCTGTTTCATATCTCTTTCATTAGGTCATAGTTACTGTCTTGTTAACTGTTTTTTTTCTAGAGCACCTCTGTTCTTTCTTTGGTACTTCTGTCATAACTGTATTTGATTTATTATTGTTGATGGTCACTCTGTTTGATCTTCTCCCAACTACTGAATCAAGATCTACCACACTGTGTGAGTGTTCTCATTGCTGTATAGTTATGAAAGAGGTGGGTATTCCTGCATGCTTGTCAGTGAAAGTAGTCATAAATTCTGAGTGTGTAAACCCCAAACAGTCTTATGGAACGGTTAGCCTCCAAATGTTCATTCCAGTTCTGCTCATGCCCAATACCACAACTGTAGGCACCTAAGGAAGTTATGTAGCTAGTCTGGCACTTAGGCAGTTAGATGGACATTTTGTGGTGTCTAAATTCTGCCTAGAATGCAGCTCAGGCATCTATTTTTAAAAAAAAAATCCTTAGCCTGCTGCTATTTTGTATGTGGCAAATTTTTTTCATATTTTTAATGCATTCAATTTTTTAGCTGTTTGTTTTCTTCTTTGTTTACATGCCTCAGTTGTGGAATATATCAACAGCTTGATTAAATCTCAACTCTGGCACAGTGTATGTGCACTGGTTTCATTACCTCTAGTGCTTTAAATTTTATTATGTCTAATGAGTCTGTTTGCAAGTGTGCCATATTTGCATAATGAGGCTAACCTGATGCAGCCTTGCTGCGTATTGGTCAATCATTTCAGCTTCATTTTGATATTGAAGGTACCTCTTTTCAAATCCTACAATTCCCCTAGGAGCAATAGATAAATATATAACCCCTGCTGAAGTCTGTGGCACAAAGCTCGATCTGACCAGGGTTTTATCTAGAGCATGTTTGTGGAGCATCTAAGACCTTTGTTGCATCATGCCCTTCTTCATTTGCTAACTGTCATGGTTGATAAATTAGGAAGTGATCTGGCTATATTCAGTGTAGGGATTCTGATGGGGAGGATTTCTTTGACAAGCTGCTTCATAATTTGGCCATGAGGTCCTGAAAAATATTCCTTTTCACTGATATCCTTTTAGGGAGTGGAGCATTGCTCAGCTATTTCCAAAATGAATTGGTTGCCTCGGGTTGGTCAAAATGAAAAAAATGGTTTGGAAAAGAACTCTTTGTTCTGACACTACATTAAGCTATGCATGTAAGGAGGTGCACATCAAATTTGAATTACACTAGGTTTGTGGCCCTTTGAAAGCCAGTAGCCATGCTACCTATTCCTGAGTTCCATTTCCTGGTATCTACTAGCCCTTAGTTTATTAAAAAACTATTTACAGGTAGTGTTGAAATGATGTTGTAGCCCCAATGGTCCAGGAAATATGAGAGAGAGAAGAATTTTTGTGGGTGATAGTTTTCATTGGACCAACCAACCTGCAATTGGTCCAATGAAAGATATCTCCCACAAAAAAAATCTCTGCCTTTCACATATATACAGGCAGCTCTTTTATAGAGCACTCTGGAATCATCTAAGAGAGGATGCGTCTTTTCACTTTGCAGATGGTCAGCTTAATTTCTTTCTTGGATTACTAGCAGATGTCTACGTGCTTGTTCTGAAAATTAGAGATGTTCAACAATGTCTTATTTTGGTTATATATTTGCACGTGTGTACGCACGCATGCATGCACACGCACACACAATGTTTTGTTGGGGCTGATGTGCTTGAAACCTTTTGGGTTTGAGACTGCAAAAAATAAGTTCATTTTTGTTTTGACTACATCACCAGTCTCTCTCTCTAATTTTTGCAAAGGTCAGAAACAGTCCAAAGACGTATTTGTTTGTATATTTTCAGTTTAGAAGTACACAGGGCCTTGTATGGCTATCCATACATAACGATGTAATTATGCTATTATACCAGCTTTCATCTGATCATCTCAAAGCACTTTACAGATTGGAAATGTTGTTGGTCTTGTGAGATAAATATCATTAATCACATTTTACATGTGATAAAAGTAGGACACAGTTTTAAAGATTTGCCCCTGGTCACTCAGGAAGTTTGTGGCTTTGAATAAAAGCCAGCTGTTCTGGCTTTGAGTCCTTTGTTTTAGTTAGAAGGCCATACTTCCTCAATACATGCCCACATGTGTCCCATGTACTTGTATCAGGCACTATTTTGAACATATAGTCTGAGGCTTGCAATAGCTCTGCCCCAACCACCATTCATTTTATGGAAACCTACTTTGCTGTGGTGTATTCAATTTCCTAGTCATTTTTTAAAAACAACTTGCCTTTGAAATATTATACTCTATAAGAGCACGGTCCTATAATATATGTTTATACTAAGAAGTAAGCTGCTCTGAAATTTGTATTTCCTTATGACTGTTAAAATGAAGCACAGTTACTTTAATTTTCCGAAACAGCTTTACTATACCCTAGAACAAACTAAAACTGTTGTATGTGGTAGTACCAAATTGTACCTCATCCAAGCCATTGGAGGAATTTTGTCCAACACAGGAGCATAGACATGCACAAGTTAAGAAGTGAACAAGACAAGGGTGCACATGTGTACACATGCAGTGTCACTAAAGCCTATCAGACCAGATGACTACAGCTGAGTTCAGGACCTACCGTACAGGGACAGGGAAAGGGAGCTGTCTTGTTGCTGAAACTGAGGGAGGGGTGAGGAGGCAGCAGAGCTGCCTTGAGTGCCCTCCTCTTCCATTCTCTTCTCTTTGTGAAAAATGATGGCTTCTGATGGGTGAGGAGCAATGTCTGCCCAATTCCTACAGCAGCCCTGCTTGTGCCCCAGAAAGCAAGGCAGATGGGCAAGCAGTCATTTAAAGGGATTTTCTCTCCTCCAGTGTGGGCTGAAATTCTGGAGTGAAATGTGAGTTTTGGCATTGTTTCTGGGTGAGCTGGCAGTCTAGAAATCTAAGAGAGGCAGTAGCAGTAACCCACTGGCTTCAGCTCTCTCTTGTACCCCGACCATCAGGGAGCCCTGTGGGGACCACACAGGAGAGCTTACCCCCTTCTTGTCAGTCAGTTGTTAAGTGGGAGGAGGTTTCTGCTATGGGGGAATAGGCCTTTCTCTCCTGGTGGCTGGCCCTGACCCTGGCCCTGATTCTCTATGCCTCTGGGTTTAAACCACCCTGTGTGCAGCCCAACAGGAGTGCCCACATGGCATTTAAAAAGCTGGGGCCTCTGTCAGCAATGAGACTCCCCCATTCATAGGGGAGTACTAAAGAAAGTTGTCCTTATTAACCCCCCCCCCCCCAAATCTGAGACCCAAATGGACTTTGGTAAAGAAAATCTCAATGCAGTTCCTTTAAGGTACCCTGCACTGTGTCATGGATGGCTAAGAAGCACAGGATGCAATCAAAGCTTCTCGTTGCTCTGTTCAAATGGCTCCATAATAACAGTGTTCAATGAAAATTGTTGGCAGAAGCTTTCCTTTTAGCATGAAAACATGTGAGAAAAGTCAATGACTAGAAGGCTTTTTTAACCTCTGAAAGGTTTTAGAAATCCTGGAGAAGAAAGGAAATAATTACCACGGGGAGGTTTTTTTTTTAAATATAGTTTTTTTCCAGAGTAGCAGCCCTTTGTTTACTAGATTCTTATTCACAAGGTGCTTTTAAGACTTGAAGAGGTTGTTGTCAGTCTTCAAGGCTAAAATCAATTTCAGCTGACAGTGATAATCGTTTATTCAATGAGCTGGGTCCTAACCCAGTAGTCTTGAGGTGATTAATCGGTGGACGCTTATTTATAAAGCAATGCTTTCATAGGATTTAGAGGCTGAAGGGTGAAATGACACCCTGTTACCCTGATACTGAACACAGCCATTTGTTTGTGTTTGACTAAAGTATAACTTGTATTCAGCAAAGAAGTCTCAAGAGGCATTCAGTCTAGATTGGAAGAGTCCAAGAGATAGCGAATCCATCTTCCTCCTGGGTGGCTCCTTCCAGTGGTTGAACACTGTTTAAAAAGAGAGATCTCTTACATTTCTTGTGAATCTACCTGGTTTCAGGCTCCAGCCATTAATTCTTGCATTGTCTTTCTTCTAAGGACTCAAGAGCCCTTTGCTAGCAGTTATTTTCTCCCTGTGAAGGAAAAGCTGCTGTGTCTTTTTTGATAAATGGAACAGACTGAGTGTTGGAAGTCTCTTAGTGCATGCCTTCTTCCCCCTCAATCCTTGAATCATTTTTGTATCTTTTATTCACCCTCTCTGGCTTTTAGACTTTCTCGTTAAAATGTGGGAACAACTCTTTGCACTAGTCCAGTAACTGGATCAATGATTCTGTAAGCAGGGTTGAAATCATTTTCCCTATTCCTTCTCACTGTTTCCACAGCTAAGTGCAGATAGTCAAAAAGCTTGAGGCTGAATTGATTAAATCATTGCAGCTTAGTCTAAACTGCATAGACTGAACCAACAAGCAAGTAAACAGCCATTTCATAGTTTCATAGTTTCATAGTTTCTAGGGTCGG
>NW_017729032.1:157271020-157271273 GCF_001723915.1 Gavialis gangeticus | reverse complement strand
GGTCTCTCCGCCCCACTTACCTTATGGGGATCAGCTGCTTACTTTTGATTCTGGAAAAGCAGACACGTGCCTGCAGTGGCTCAGGCCAGAAGTCGGGGGGTACTAGAGGAGGCCTCCCTTCTTAGTTCTAGCAAACAGCTTGGGTCCCAGCTAGCCCACACACCCTGTGAGGAGGGCTTTCAGGGCAGGTGCAAAGCATCTTGGGATTCTGGGGGATTGTGAATTTATTTGAATCTGGGGGAGATCTGGGATA
>NW_017729032.1:157246902-157266020 GCF_001723915.1 Gavialis gangeticus | reverse complement strand
CTGTGCCGGTCTCTCCGCCCCACTTACCTTATGGGGATCAGCTGCTTACTTTTGATTCTGGAAAAGCAGACACGTGCCTGCAGTGGCTCAGGCCAGAAGTCGGGGGGTACTAGAGGAGGCCTCCCTTCTTAGTTCTAGCAAACAGCTTGGGTCCCAGCTAGCCCACACACCCTGTGAGGAGGGCTTTCAGGGCAGGTGCAAAGCATCTTGGGATTCTGGGGGATTGTGAATTTATTTGAATCTGGGGGAGATCTGGGATAGAAGTTCAATAAATCAATTTAACCTAAATCAGTTAAGTCTGATACTACATCCATCCAGGTCTATCTTAAACTGGTTTCAGCCATTTTGAAAGTGGTTTATGTGCACTGAACTTCTGTTGTGTTACAGATTTGAACCAGTTTCTGATTACTTATACCAGTTTATGTCTAATTTCTGTCCCAGGCCTATACATCTTAGGGTGACATTAGCCCTTTTTGCCCCATTGGCACCCAGGGAGCTAATGTTAAGTTGCTTGTCCTCTGTCTTGCAAGATTAACCTTCATTCCTTGTTTCCAGCTGTATGACACTGCATTAGAGGTCCTCAGTTGTATAGAAGTACATTTGGATTGAATGAGCCCATTTTAGCAAATGATCCTTGTCTTTGTATAACCACCCTGAGAAAAGAATATGAAAGCTTTTTATGTTAATACTGGTATGTAGTTCAAATGGCAATGCTTTTTTTTTTTAAATGAAAAACATTTCATTCATGTTTGCTTGGTATGTTACTATTCCCCGGCTGAAAGTTCTAAAAATTCTTTTCAGGAATAATCAGTGGCAGAAAGCACTCAAATCTCCCTTTGAATTTTCTAATTTCAACCATTCAAAGCAAATACACTGCTTCCTATTTTCTTTACTTTGAATGAGATGAATCCAGGTCTACATTTAAGATGCTTGAAGGATGTTTTATCAACCAACCTCACTCATGCATTTTTATAGAGCTGCTATTGTGATCATGGATTGTGGGCAGCATTCTCCTATTTCATGCTTGTCAAATAAGAGAACTGTCAGCTTCCAACTCTTTTTTCCCCAATGCAGTCTGTGTATAATATGCAGAACCAATTATCTGACACTAATTTAGCAGCACAGAAATTGATTTCTGGGCAGAAGCTTATTCTGTAGTTCCTTACTAAATACTAGCAAAGCCTATGTTATAGAAGACAGGATTATCCTACTTAAAGCATCACATTGATTAGCAATATCAAAGGAACTGAAAGCAATGGGAGGCAAATATAAATAATTTGCAGCTTTACTAAGTGATAAATCAATTAACCTACAACTTTGGATTCCAGACATCTTTGATTTATGTTCAGGTATTTGATACTTGCATTTGTAATGTAGCTTATATGGCTGTGAGGGAAAGTTAATCGTGTGGAATTTTTAATTACCACATTCCATTTTAATTTTTAAAAAGAGAAAGCTAAGCAATTAAGTAGACAGAGAATGTTATGTAGTTTTCTAATTGCTTCTCCTATGAAGTAACATTTGCGAATCCAGATACTTACATAGCTTTTTCACTTATCTGGGCTGTAACAACAGGGGGAAAATGTTGGGGTTTTTTTCTCAAGTGTGATATGAAACTCGGATGGCCACTGTGCATCTTCGGAATAATGCATCTCTGTGGGTATGATTACAGGTTAATGTAAAAATGTTGGCATGGCCAGAATGATTCTCAGCATAGTATCTTCTGTTTTCTTACAAATTTTACTGTGAAATTTCTTAATTGCATTGTGGGTACTCTGCACTGCAGGAAAATTGCAGCTAAATGTATAAAGGTCAAGTCATTTCTTTGAAGGTAATGGACCTGATCTCACTTACATTCACACCCATTTACACTGCTCTGTCTGTCAAAAAGGGAATTTAAAGCAGGTGTAAATGTAATTTATTTTCACTTGGCAGTTATGAAGGGACCTTAGTGTGAGTGTCATGCCCAATGACTGTTTCCCTTCCTTTCCACATTTGTATGCTGTTCTGTCATGTGAGAACATGGTGTCACACTGAAAATAATGGTAGCTACTAGGTACAATGAGAGTAAATCTTCACTGCAAGTAATCATATGGGCCAATAAACCGTTGTAAGGAGTCAGTGGGTTGCATAATGCAGCACAGTTTTGAAAGGAGCCTTTGAAATGCTATGACCAATGAAGACCAGAGATTAACCAGTTACAAGGCATCTGATCTGCAAAGGTCAGAGGTCTTGGATTGAAAGACTGGGTTCAAAGTTGGTTTGAACTTTTCAGAAGCTCAAAGGGACTTTGCACTTGTTGGGTTTCAGCTCTAACAATGCTAGCTAGTGTATGCTTTTACCAAGACCCACAAATCATGCAATTTTATTATATTATATCATTTTTATTGTTAATTGTACTGTATCATTTTAGTGAAAGCTGTAAATAAATGGCTACTACTGCATATTAAGTTTCAAGTGGCTCACAGAAGGCATCAGGGCAGGGAGATTTTTTTTCTCTCAATCAATCTGCAGTAGTGTCTGGTTGCCAAAATGCATTATGGGAAATTTTCACTTGTCATGTGAAATGTCAAGGACTGAAAGATGCAGATTAGAAAAAAGGAATGTGTGTACCCCCCACTACCTCCTCAGTTCACCCTTTTACAATACTATATTATAGTAGTGATCAACGTGTTGAATGTTTTGGATTGAAAAGATTGTCATGTGCCATTGCACTTTGTGTTCTAAAGCCAAAAAATGCTTACAGAGAAATAGATGGTCATGTGGCTGTTCTTTCATCCAAGTTTCTCTTAGCTCCTAAAAGCAGCTGCTTAAGAAATTCATTTTTTGCTTCAGAAATTCTGAAGACAAGCTTTCTGAGGGGATGGTGTTCATTAGGAATGGTAGAAGGATTCACTAACGAACTTGCTGCTTAGAAAATACATTGTTTTCAACTGCCTTTGACTAGCAATAAGTTCTTCTATTCGCATTCTATGAAAATGTATTGAATAGAGATGTTATCTCCTTCTTTTTCTGAACCCCCCTCAAAAACTTCAGACATCAGAGTGTCTCTTTGTTAATAGCCTCTGAATAAAGGCATGCACTTTAGGGCACTTTCCAAGTGCCTCTGCTTGGTTCTGTGGAAGAAGCTGTGGGTTTATGTGTATTCACAGTATTAGCAACTGTTACAAAATTTTAAGTAAGGCAAGAGTGAACTTTGCAGCTGTCTGCTGAGCAGTGTCCTGCCCATTTTGAAGTGTGGATGTTGCAAAGGTCCAGTTTCATCCTCCACTGACATTTTCAGAGTTCTCAGTACTAGTGTCTACTTGTTTTTCACTTATCTTCATTGCACCACCAGTTACCTCCTAGTTTATGTACCCTTGTGTTAACACCTAATTTTTCTACCTGACCTGTTCCACTTACTATGCAGCTTAGTCCATTTCCCATTCAGTGCTGGGAGTTCATCAAGCACCTCAGTGCCAAGTACAACAAAACCTAGGATGGAGAAGGCAGGTCCTGTAATGAAGCCATTATAACACCCATTTAAAAGAGCAGAGTACATGCCTCCGCCCTTAGCACTGAGCTCATCATCCTCCAGGCTGCATGGGTTGGCCTAATTTTCAGATTGGAAGAAAGGGGGTTTGCGGATGGTATTGGAGGAGATCGTGATGCAGTCACATTAAGAACAGTCCACTGGACTGGAATCCCCAATCGGTCTGCCTAGGAGGCATCACGGCCCTATTTTCCCATGACTTGTTTTGGGATAGACCCAGGGAACAGTCTGGAGAGTGAGCAGTGCAAGACCAGGAGGTCATTTTACTTGTTAAGTATTACTGACCATTTTTAATATTGCTTTATGGGAAACCACACTTTAAAGAGGGGAAGGATTTCTTTGTAATGGCTGATAACATTAGCATTATTATTATTGAGGGGCATTACATTCAGCAAGGTGAAGCTGAATCAGAAGCTATGCCATTTTCGTGACCCCTTCTTTTCCTTCCTCCATTTCACTACTAACTGATATGAACCAAGATGGGTTCTAAGCTAGAAAAAAGTGTAAATAAACATGCAGTGAGTCTGCAGTTTTACTTTAGAAATTATGATTTGCATACAATATGAAGGGGTTACAGGCTACCTAGCATGAATGCCTATGTTTGTACTCATAGCTTGCCCTCCCATTCACTTATATGCTTTTTGATCACCAGCTGCTGAAAAATCTCCCACTCATAGGAAGGTTGGAAACCTTTCTGGAAAGCAAAATTGCTAGGTTGCTTGTTTCTATTGGATATCTGTAGTAGACTGATATCTTTGAAGGCTTGCTTGGGCTGAAAACTTGGATTCCCCTGCCAGACCTGCATTTTTCATGCTTAAAGAAAAACCCCCCAAAGAAATGAATTGAAATGAATTATGATAGCATTTCTGTGAGCTCACAACACCAGCAGAGTAGTGAAGAAAGGAGACAGAAGAGCATTCCAAAGCAAGCCTCAAATTATGGAATTTTCTTGAGGGTTGGTGAGCAATTCTTCCTCTCCTACCCTGACATCCCTGGACCTGGGAGGGCGGGGGGTGGGGGTGGCAGGGGGAGGTGACTGGGCTAGGGGAGGGTGGTTGCAGGCAGGTTCCTTGAGCTCCTGAAGGCAGGCTTGATTCCTTCCCTGACTTTGACACAACAGGTGAATGTCTGTTGGGTTGGGAGGGCACTCTAACTCTTGGTGCTTTATGTAAAGCACCGTGAGTTAGAGTAGGGGCCTGCAGATCTGTCAGCACCCACAGATCTTAACACAATTATACTAGGTTCACTATTAGCTTGTTCTGGGCCTAAAGACCAACAGTATCTTGAGACTACACTCACAGATGTTATGCAAGGCACAACAAGTCACAATTAACCTGATGACATTACCCATATGGGCATCCAAATGTTTTTGTAAGTAGAGTCATGTTGTGTTCAGCCTCTATCAGTATTTTGCATTGGCTAATCAGGTAAATGAACCTTGTTTTTTCCCAAGTCCTCTGAGGCAGGAAACAAGTTCATGATCGGTGGCAAGAATGGATAGGCAGCGTCTCTTAAAATAACAGTACGCACAGATACTCTGTATAACCAAGTCATCTGGAAAGAATGCCTTTTATGCCTTCCATAAAAGGTAAATACCAGCTGTACTTTGGCGTCATGTCTCTCTCCAGTACTTCTCTAGTGCTCATTCAGTATTCATCTAGCTGCTTCTGTGTTTGACCACTTGCAGTTTTGAGGAGACTCTGCAGGAGTTTGGCCTTCCTCAGTATGTCTTGATTTACACAGTTGAAAGAGTAGGCAAGAATTCCTAGCATGCAAGCAAGCTTCTGGAAGGTAAACGAGGATGGGGATTTAAAGCATTTCAGTTGCCATGTGCACATTCTTATCCTGTGATACATGAAAGCTAACCTGCAACAGCTTTCACCTTCTCCTGCTTCACTGAGCATTTACTATAGAGTAAAAGCATGTGCATAGGTAGCTGATGTGCTTTGTATCCCTACTTTTGACTTGTGGTTGCATTTGCCTGCATCCTTAGGAGGGTTGGAGATGTGTCAGCAATTTTTTGCTGGGGTAAGGGAGTCAGGAGAAAGGTTGGTAAAATATTTCTTTGGCCTGGCAAAAAACCCTGCTAAGTCTGTTCATGTAAGTTCCTTTGTTCAGCTTTTTTTTACATTAAGTAATTATATCTACTGTCTCATTTTTACAAAGGGGCTTGGAATAATTTGATGATCTTTTCATGTATTAAACAGTCCAACACTGGTTGCCTGCTATCGTTACCTTTCTCATGTTGCTGAGAAATAGGAAACTAAAAAAGTGGTATTAAGCCAGGGGTGGGCAAAATGCAGCCCGCCAGGCCATTCTATCCAGCCCATGGGGCCCCTAAAAAATTTAGAAAATTAATATTTATCTGCCCTGGGCTCTCTGTCATGAGGCCCTCGATGGCTTGCCAAAACTCAGTAAGTGGCTCTCTGCATGAAATAATTGCCCATCCCTGTATTAAGCTGCTCCTGAAGTCTTTCCAAATGGTAAATCTTCCATAGCCACTGATACATTAACTTCTGTCTGTGCCTCTATCAATCAGCATTTAAGCCCACAGACAAAAGGGCAACACATCAATAGTTTTAACGTATTTACACTTATTATGCAACAATTTAATCTTAGCTTTTTGTTTTCTAGAATATTAAAGCAATAATAAACCAATCTTGATGTTACTAAAGCCCCCTCTACATGTTGCTGGCATCATGCGATTAACTGGTTAATTGGGCAATTACCTTGATACCAGCTACATGTGCAAAGTATGTATCACATGAAAAAAAGCTATGACCAGCTATAAGTTTAGACCTTGAAAATGTGCTTTAGCTTTATAGCTAGTTGCTATTGAGCTTTAATTTGCACATGGTGCAGGGTCTCCCTTGTGGCTGGGAGCCCATCAGCTACCCCAGCACCTGTAACTGCTAGGGACTCTTAGCCCCAGCAGCTGTGGACACTGTGTCCTGGTAGCTGTGGGATGTGGCTGTGATCCTCTAGCCCTGGGGGTGCATGAAACCCCATGGGCTGTGAAATTGTTGTTGCTGCAATCTCTTAGCCTTGTGGGGCTAGGACATCATGGCAGCTGCCTCTTCCAGCTATGGGTGGAACAGGAGGCGTTCCCACAGTTTGGAAGCCCTCTCAGCCCTCCCAGCTATTGGAGCTTGCTTTTTGCTAGTGCAGGGGGAACTCGGGATCAGCCTCTCCCTCTACCTTCAGTAAGGCATGATGGGATTTAATGTGGGATCCCAAAATCATGCCTTCTGTCATACATGTGTGGCATGACAAGAGGCGCAATTAGTGGATTGCCTATTAGATCCCATTGGGCTTTTACCTGAGTGTGTAGAGGGGGCCTATGAAAATGACTATTCAAAGAGAAGGAACGGCAGGGGATCTGAACTGCAGTTCCTTCTCTTTGAACAATTATTTTCATCTTACCAGGAAATTGTTTACTGGCTTTTAAGGTTTTAACGTGATTCTGCTGAAGCAGGTGTAAATTTCACTGTGGTAGGAGCAGGGCTGAACCTTCGAAATCACAGGAGAAGGGTTTTGTTGTTGTCTTAACGAAGGGGAAGTACCATGTTTTTCCTTGTGAATTTTACTGGAACTGTGGGAAGAGTGATATTCTGATACCCTCCATCCAATTATTTGTTTCTTTTAGGAACTCTGGCTGATTATTTTCATTTTTGTGTTCCACTTACTTGGTGCTCTCTATCTAAGGATCTCAAAATAATTTACTAATATTTTGCAACTTTTCTGGATCAAACCTCAGTCTAGCATGCCTGTCTGGTAGTTATTTTTACCATTTGAAAGGGAGGACACTAAGACACATTGGGACTGGGACTTGTGGAGCAAATAGATAGAAGACCAAAGAAGAGAACTCTGGCCTCTCTCCAGTTCTGTGATAGCTATTATGCTGCTCCCTCTCATCTCCTCAGCTTGAGGCCTTGCTTTGTTGCTGGTGTATGCATTAATTTGCTCAATTAGTTTTGAGGCATTCTTTCTGTTCCTTTTTCTTCTGGTGGTAGCAGAAAAGCTCTGCTTGTACATCTGGTAGTGCTTATAAAATCACAGGTGATGCAATATGATACTCACAGGAATGACCAGTGTTTGGTAGGGACAAGCTAGTATGGAACTTTTCATCCCCTAGACCATGTAGTGACACTGGAATGAGCTGTTCAGTAGCTCCTACAGTTGCATCAGCATTGCATCTCAAGCACTTATTTCCCTGAGGAAAGGGACTGTGGCTCTGAATTCACTGGTCCATCATTCTCCCCTACTTAAAGTCTCCTGTGTGTGTGGAAGATCAAATGGAGTTGATCTCTGCAGTATGATGTGCACTAGACTGCAGCATCCTGGCTCTGCTCACAGGTTGCATCTACACATGCATTAATGTGCTTTAACTAATCGTGCCTAAATTTGATACCTGCATTTAGGCATGATTAACCTAAATTCACCATTTTTAATGCACATTAAGGGCACACACATGTAGATGTGTACTCTCAATGCGCATTAAATTTGACTAATGAGCATTAATGCATCTCCTGTAGATGTACTCACAGGGAACTTCCACAGCTGTGAGGTGGACAAGATTTATCTCTACTCAGATATCCCTGGTAAGCAGGAGTAAGCATTTTAAACCACTCTTTTGCTTACTCTTCCTGCCTAGTGCAAGGGGACTGGACCCGATGATCTACAAGGTCCCATTTGGCCCCTTACAATCTATGAATCAATCTATGAATCTACCCAAAGTGCCATATCCAAAGCCCTGGGAGGACAATGAAACACCTCCTACTGGTTCCAGTGTGCTTTGCATTAAGTCCTAAGACTACAGTGTGTAAGCTCACATTCCAGACATTCTGCACTTTTTATCTTGGATTTTCTTCAGCTTTATAAAACTTACGAATCCACTATAAAACTGCCAGTTTAACAAATCTGCAGCTGTACCTTAGTCTATGCACTGAGCCTTTCAGTTCTTTTTCTGAAAGACTGTCTCTGAAGTACAGACATTGATGACTTCGTCACTGCTGTCACATGAACTGATGCCACTGACAACACTAAAACATCAGTTTCTGTTGATGGCTGATTAATTTTATTTCTGTCCATATGAGTGATATAGAGGTCTGGTTTGGCAAGGGAAAAATATACATTAAACAAGTTTGTTTGCAATGTAGATCCAATGAGAGATGAGAGCAATGATTCTAGGGATGCCTTGAGATCTTTTTAAGGGTGCTGCACAATATTAGCACTGTAAGGTATACAAGCACCTACACGGGATACACAAAATAGAAAGAGGTAAGAGACAAGAGAGGTAAGGGTAAGATGAGGACTTACTTTATATACGCTACACATCTCTGATTCAGTTAGTTTATAAAGATGCAAATCTGCGCTGCCTTCTTGCTTGACTTCAGACTAACACAGCATACTGCTTGACTTCAGATTAACATGGCATAAGTGTTCATAAGCAAAGTATTTATTTAATAAGCAGAGGGTTTATGAAAGCTTATGCTGTGTTAGCTTGAAGTCAGGGTAGATTTAAAACTTTATAGACCAACAAAATCAGAAATGTGTAGCCTATATTAAGCAAATACCCTGCTTATGAAAGCTTATACTATACATCTCTGAGGGTCTTGTTGCACGGTAATATTAGGTGGCTTCTAGAGCTCTTAACCCCTGGATTGGCCACATGTTAACACCTTTAAGTGACTTAATGCACTCATTATTTGGCTTAAAGTTATGCCACTCCAGGCCAGGTTTATTTCTATTCCACATAACCTTGCTTCTGTTCCATTAAGGTGTGGCTGCTCCATACAGTTGTTCTGCCCAAGTTGAAGTCCTTCAGCATCCCAGGATGCACTGGCCCCTTTGAGACCCTTCTATTCTGTAGACTCTCACACCCCTGGGTGCTTCTGCTAACATTATTTCCCATTTGATGGATTGTTTAATCCTATGCCAGAGGTAATAGGTGAATTATTTTGGTGAAGGGTGAGGGCTCTCCACGCAGAAGAGGGAGGGAGCTGGGAAAGTGAAAAATAAATCATCCTGCTGTTGCTGCTTTCTTTCCCTGCTCCCAAGGCGACTGGCCTTTAGGTTAATGTCGGATCTCCCTTTGGGCTATGACAAGTCCAGGTCAGTTCCAAACAAGTGAGCAGGGAAGTGGTCCTAGGCAGCACCCCTCATCCCTAGGAATCATGTTATGAGTTGAACACCGTGGCCTGAAGGGTGATACAGAGATAGCCGAGTGCCAGCGCTGGGCAGCCCAGTGGGTATGCTGATCACTATGGATTAAGAAGGGAGCTTGGACAGGGTGGCAGCTGGTGCAGGACCTGATGCTTCACGTTTGCAGAGCCAGTGTTGTCTTTGGCTACAGGCAAATGAAAGCAGAGCCCCTTATGAAGACTGATACAGCCCAGAGGGCCTAGGCAGAGGTAGAGGTGGAGGGAGAAGGCTTGCCGGAGGTATCGGCGGATGGGGTAACCCCAAGGCTCAAGCTGGGCTGCGATAGGGGGAGAAATGGGGCTGGGAAGGGGGTGCTGGGCCCAGTGCTGGGCAGCACCCTTCTCCGCACCCCACCTCTGCTCTCCGCAGTTCAGGTTTTCCATTGGAGCCAGGCACTGGGATTTGCCAGGTGCTGGGCATGGAGTGAGCACTTGGACAGCTTTAGTTGTGGGCCCCCCTTCAGCTTGGGGAAAATCACCCTCACTGGCCTTGCTGGGACCCAGTCCCATCATCCTCCTCTAGAAAAGTTCCTTTCCCTCCCCCGCCCCCCCTGCCCCAGGGCAGCTGGATCCTGGGGCTCCCTGCTTGCAGGATCTTGGCAGCCCAGCTCTGCCATTAAAGGCAGGAGCCGGGTGGGCAGTGACCTCTCTGTTCGGTCCCCTGCTGAATCCCCCACCACTCCCTGCCCTCCTGCAGTCTGGAACGTTGCTTCTGCTGTGGCAGGCAAGGGACAGGTAAAGCATAGAGGAGCAGGGCTGGAAGGGTCCTCCATGCTCACCAGCTCTCTAATAGCAAATCACAGCTATTCAGGAAGGGGGGCAGTCTGGAGGTTTCTATACTAAAGGTATGACTGCTCCAAACTCCAAGCCAGCACTAAGCGGATCAAGATTGATGTGGCTTACAGTGTAAGGTGTAACAAGGCCCTGCTTTAGTTAGCCAAAAGTACAAATCGATTGTGCCTTCTGCCTCACAAGATAAACCCAGAGATTCCAAGTGGAATCCATAGCGTAAGAAACATTTCTGGATTGTTTGGTTTTGTTTTTCTGCAACGAATGTATAGCTTCTTGCAGCAAGAATAGCAAAGAGCTGGCACTTTCTAAGCAGTGTCTTGAGTCTAACAAGGGGTCCTGTAAGTCTAAAACGGTTGAGAACTACTGGACTAAATGTTGGAACAACGTAGTTCCATATTCCAGATAGGCGAGATCAAATGGGATTCTCATTATACTTCCCTGCCTCCCTTTACTCACCTTATGATTTGTCAATCTCTGAGTCAGAGACCAACCAGAAATGAAGTTTACTGGGGATGCTGTGTACTGAGAGCTGGCTCAGCACTTGACTGGGCATAAGCCTGCCCTCATGAGAGTCATGAGTAAAACTTTGCTAGAGTAAGAATTGATCCCAGTGTGCTTTCTGGAAAGAAAAATAAACAGAAATCAGTAAGGCCTGAAGTGAGTAGATGCCATCAGTTTATATCAGCTGAGTATTTGGTCTTTGGAATACTTTGCTGTTTCCAGTGACTGTCTCTGAAGGAAAAGATGTTAGCTCTATTAATTGCTTTATAAGATAAGAAAAATTCTTACCCTGTGGCTCGTTTCATAGGATATGGTACTTTAAGTCAATAGGAGTGGAGATGAACTTTTTTTAACACAGCTGCTGAACCATTTATAATGGAAAGGAATTAATTTCCTCCTAAAAAAAAAAAAAAGCTCTGTGTACATTTTCAGATGCTGAACATGGTAGTAGAATTAAATATTTAAATATTCTACTCGAATAAAAAAAAAGTCTCTCTAGTTGGGTATAATATTTGGGATACTTTACAGTCTATTCTATTAGTTGATTTAATAACATAGTTATTTTTATGTATAGTGATTTTCAGCCTTGCCAATCTGTGGACTCGTTCATTTTGAAGAAGCAAAATTATGGTTTGTAGGGAGCTTGCTTCATCAGTTGAAGTAAATGCTATACCATAGAGCTATGATTTAATGCAAAAGTCCTAAAGCTTCCTGCACAACAAATTTCACAAGAGACCTCAGAGACCTGGCTAAAAGCTGTAGGTCTAGGCCCCTCTTGTAACTGTTTGCTTGGGAACACTATCAGAAAAGGGGCTTTATATTTCCACTTTACTGTTCATTTGGAATAAAGGATAAATTAACAGTATCATGAACTCTTCTTTTCTGCACCTGCTTGCTCTATTTTTTTTCCATGGTACAGCTGGTGGGGCATATGGATTCTCTAATTTCTTTGTGCAGGGAGGTGCCATGTCACCATATCTCCCATGAAGTAAATTTAGCTTAACAGAGGACTGGAGAAATATGACATGAACATCTACTGCAAATCAGTTTTACTGGCCGCTGCAGCAATTTGAAGCACCTGCCGTTTCATCAAGTTAGATGCAGGGAAGATTGACAAGAGTTGAGTAACAAGCTAGATATTTCAGTCTGTAGGTGACATTGCATTTTTCTGCATTTAGTTTAGTGAGCCGGGCTATCTGTTTGAAAGTCTATAGAGAGGTTTTCATTTATTTATTTATTTTAGTAAGAGTGCCCATTCCAGCGCAATTGACTCTCAGCTGAATGAAACAATGAGACTCGTATAACAGGTATTTGCTGACCTACTTCTGTTCCTTGGCCATCTGTTACATCTCGTATCCCTCCTCCTGATCTTTGACATAAACAGGCCACTTGAAAAGTGTACAAAAACCAGCTTCCATTCAACTTACTACCAATTTTTGAGGAACTTAAAGACCATCCCTCCCTCCCCTGTAAGCCAAGGCTTAAATCAAGAAGTCCATTTTGGAGTGCAGGAAAATTGCTGAATGATGAAAACCTTGACATCAAGGAAAAATGGATCCAACAATGGAACACAATTGACACGATTAATACATTTCTTATTACGGATCCTGCATCTAAAACCCGTGTCTTTGCTTTACCAAGTTGGAGCTGGACAACATTGAATAGGTTTCATACTGTGCAACGTAGATGTAACTATTTCTACATCAATGGAATTTTATTAAAGACCCCAAGTATGAGTGTGGCAAAATCCACACGTAGCACACATCATGGAGGAACGTCCATCTGTCATTTTTATGGTTGCATTGAAGACCTGCACCAGGCTACTGATGATGCTTTGCACTGGGTATCAAGTCTAAAATTGTCACTCTAGTCTTGTATCTCAATGCCATTGTTTATAGGTTGTTTATATCTTGTTCTGTCATTTGGTTGCAGTAATCCATACCAATAAATAAATAAATAAAAATTATTCAAATCTGTAATATTCCTTTAGTAGGGCAGGGCTTTAAAAATCTTTCTGATATTCTGCTTTTCCATTTGGCATATATGAGCTTTCTTGTCTTTCAAACAGAGCTGAAATCAACAGCTTAGTTTGTCATTCTGCTGTTATAATTGTGCTGTCTTACCTGTGAGTAAAAAGGAAGAACTAAAAAAGAAAACTACCATGTGTTCCTAAAGGTAAAAACAATATATTCTTGCTGTGCATGTTTTATATGCCATCCAAGTAGATTTTTGTAACTTACAAGTATAAGAACAAAAGCAAGAAGACAAATATCTGTCCATTGCAACGTATTTAGGGAATATTAAAGTCACAGCATTTCCTGCCTTGACCATCTTATCTAATGATATGGTATTATCTTGAAACAAATCCGTAATTATGAGATTCTTAAAGAATCATAGAATCGGAGGATTGGAAGGAACCTCAGGAGGCTATCTAGTCCACCCCCTGCTTAAAGCAGTATCATTCCTGACTTAATCTACCCTAATCAAATATCTAACCTACTCTTAAAAACATCTAAGGATGGAGATTGCACAGCCTCACTGGGTAGGCTGTTCCAATGGTTAACCACCCTCATAGTGCAAAATTCTTCCTTGTATCCAAACGTAATTTCCCTTGCTGCAATTTAAGATCATTGCTCCTTGTCCTGTCTCCTGTGGCCACAGAAAATAGTCTATCTCCACCCTTCATATAACCTCCCTTCAGGCAATTGAAGACTGTTATCAAATCCTCAGTCTTCTCTTTTCAGCTTAACTTCATAAGTAATGTTTCCCAGGTTGCTAATCATTTCTGTCACTTTCCACTGGACTCCTAAATTGTCCACATCTTTTTTGAAATGAGGGGCCCCAACAGAAATACAGGATTCTAGGTGAGGCCTCACCTGTGACAGAGCATGAAAATCCATTTCCCTTGATTCGCAAGTGAGGTTCCTATTAATACAGCCCAGTATGCTATTCATCTTTCTGCAGTAAGTGCATACTGTTGTCTCATATTAAGCTTATGGTCCACCGTGACCTAAAGGTCCTTTTCCAGTCCTTCCCTGGTATGTATTTGTGCATGTGATTATTCTGTCTTAAGTGTAGGACTTTGCACTTGCCCTTGTCAAATTTCATGTGGTTGATTTTTGGAGCATTTCTGTAATTTATCAAGGTAATTCTGAATTCTAGTTGGAATTAGGATCTGTAAAGTGTCTGCAACTCCACTCACCTTGGTGTTGCCTGGAAATTTGCCAGGTAAGCACTCAATACCCTAAATCTTATTTTTGGGGGGAGAGCATCCTAAGAAAATAGAACATACCATGGTGACTCTTGAATGTGGTTCTACTGAATGTGTAATTGATGGATATGGCAAAAAGAGTAGCAAACTTTCAAAAGCTTCTCATTAATGAGAAGCACACCATGCTTATTTGTATGTGTGTGCGCGTGCGTATGTATCATTTCACAGCTTGAAACAAAAGTTGCCCAGGAACCTTTATGAAGAATAAATTTTTGCTGAGACAAATGGTGTTGGCTCATGAAACAGGTTTTAAAGGAGCAGAGAAATGGTACTTTTATAATGTTAAAAATATGCTTTTCTGGTTTTGAGATGGGGGGTGGAAATCTCTTTTAATTATATGTTTTTTGACATGCGGAAATCTTTTATAAGTACACATTTTTTGAGATTGGCGGAAAAAATTCTTCTAAGTATATGTTTAGGTCAGGAAAGAAAAGAGATTGCTTTTGTTTTCAGTTCTGCTCTCTTTCATGATTCATGTAATCTTCAATATCTTAATCAGAGTAGGGTGAATATTTTGACTGGTATCTAGCAATAAATTGTAAGCCTCCATTCCAGAGGCTGTCTTAGATGGGAATAGGATTGGACCTTAAACCTAAACACTCTATTTTAAAATGTCCTTTTCTTATAAACTTCCTTCTCCTTATAATGCAGAAGGTTACACAGGACTGGTAGGGGTTCCAGCATGTAAATATGATCATCTTAAGGCTACAGATAATTGGCTTCAGTTGTGATGTGGTACCTTATCAGGCTCCATATTATGATGTTGCAACTATACATGCTTGAATCATGTTCACTGAATAAGTTATTCATTTTAATACGATATTAAATACATGATATCAAATGAATGAGATTAATACCCTGACATTTAACTGGATTTTTTTTCTACTGCAGATATGCACACAGAGATATCAATTTCATGTAAGATTTCAGGAGCAGTTGTCCTGATTTTTTTCATTTAATGCCTAGCAATAATCACAGCTATTGATGTTGCATGCTCCTAGGCATTCCTGTTGATTCTGATGCCAAAACATGGTGCCCTCTGGTGTGCTGCTGTGAAAGAGGAACCACTGACCCAGCACCTGACTCAGAACCCAAGATATTAGTGGGAGTCTTTGTACTCATTTCAGTAGATGGTGGGTTGTCCCCTTTAGAAGATACAGTAAAAAAGAGGGGGGAAGAGCTGTTTCTTTAACTCCCTTTCATGCCTTCTTCCTTATTTATCATTATGTCTGCCTCCTCCTGCCTCTAGTGAACAAGCTGACATCTTTGTTCAAATTCCTCCTTAAATTGTGGAAGCCTCTTAATGCCAATATATTCAATAATGTAGGAAGCAAGGAATACTGTTCTAGTGCTGTTTAAAAGAAGTACAAAATAGAAAGCCATACAATAGAAAATAGAAGCCATACAAGAACCCATCTGCAGCAGTGAAGTTTGTTTAGCCAGCACCTTCCAGTGTCCTACAAAAATGCACTGGACAGGAATAAAAAGGAGCTTCAGACGGTATAGTGTAGGTTAGACTGGGGTGGTAAATAAATATATGCTCAGGGTTTACACTGGCATAGCTGATGTTCCCTGAAGTTACACCAGCCCTTAGATAGAGTTTTTATATTTTGTTAGTCTATTTAAATTGTAGGCTTTGTGGCTCACCTTCTGTTTTCTGAAGTGCAGGGCATTTTGCTGGCACTTATCTTCTGTGTGCGAAGCTTGCAATCTAAGTGGATCAATAATAACACCTTAATAGTAACAAGTCCTTTTGCTGATGTGAATGATTTTTTTGTCTCTCAATTGCAAACCACTTTTAAAATGCAGTTGTACAATTTCTATACGTTCATGAGCAAGCTGTCTGAAGTCAGGTAGAAAGTAGGGCAAGGTGGCACCTTAGACCAGGGACGGGCAATTATTTTGGGCAGAGGGCCACTTACTGAGTTTTGGAAAGCCAATGAGGGCTGCATGACAGGCAGCCCAGGGCAGATTAATATTCATTTTCTACATTTTTTAGGGGTCTGGCAGGCCGGATAGGATGGTCTGGCGGGCTGCATCCGGCCCCAGGGCCACATTTTGCCCACCTCTGCCTTAGACACTAACTGATTCAGAAAGGCATAAGCATCTGATGGGACCTGATGCAATATGTTGTTACCTAGGAAAGCTTAGACCTCTGTGAACCAGTTAGTCTCTAAGTTTCCAGCCTGCTCTACCATCATTTAGTTTGTGTATCTCTGATTTAATTAGCCTACAAAAGGGGGTGCTCAATCCCTGGCCCATGGGCTAGATCTGGCCCCCAGTGCTGTCATCCAGCTCCCAGAGCTCCTCACAAGTCAAGAAACTGGGAAGCAGGGGAGCAGTGGTACTGCTCCCCTGCTACCAAATTTCCTAATGTATGGGGAGCCCATGGCCCTGTGTACTGGATCAGGTGCCTGATTCTGGTGCATGGGACTGGGTGGGAGCACTGCTGGTCCCTGGGGCCTGATTCAGGCATGTGGGAGCCAGCCAAGGGCCTGCAGGGCCTGGTTCAGGTGCATAGGGCATAATCTGGCTTGCAGACCGGTCCTTTGCTACTCATCTGGCCTATGGGTCCCAAAACTTGAGCACCACTGGTCTGTAAGGTGCAAATATATTCTGCCTTCTGCATAAAAAACATTGCTATTGGAGATTTGTCTGGCTACCACAAGAGGTCAGCGTGTCCCTGTATTTATTCCATATTATTCTAATGTTTGCTGTTTAACAAATGGATGTATTCGGCTGTGTGCATGGGAGAAGTAGAATGACAGTGAAGAGACAATCATTTACTGAAGGAATCTCAAAAGTCGCCACTTCAAAGCCTCACTTAAAACTATAAAGCACAATATTTGGAACACCAAGAAAACCCTACATCACACCATAAGTAAATGCAAGAGAGGCAAGGCCAATGCTTTGCCACTGCAGTGACAGGGAGCTAGCTGATTAATGTGGCTAGGGACAGAAATTAGACATAAACTGGCATAAGTGATTAGAAACTGATTCAAATCTGTTATCATAACAGAAATTCAGTGCGCATAAACTGCTTTCAAAATGCCAAAACCAGTTTAAGATAAACCTGGATGGATATAGTATTAGACTTAACTGATTTAGGTTAAATTGGTTTATTGAACTTATGTCCCCGATCCCCTCCTGATTCAAATTAACTCTCAGACCTCCAGCATCCCAAGAAGTTTTGCACCTACCCCACAACCCCCCACCCTGCTTGTGGGCTAGTCTTGGCCCAAGATATCCGGAGCAGGGAGGCATGCTTTAGCACTCTCTGGCTTCTGGCTTGGGCACTGCAGGCATGTGGCTGCATTTGCAGAATCAAAAGTGAATGTCTGTTCACTTGCTTATCAGTTTGATCTGTGCAGTTTAGACTAATCGTCAAGGGTTGAAGTCATTCAGCCTTGGGCTTTTTGACTATCTGTACTGAGTCTATCTGTTAAAAAAAATCCTAGGAAGAGGTCCCGGTGTTGTACAAAAGAAGTCATCTTGCCTCCCCCCCCCCCACACTTTCCCCTCTTGCTGTTATGACATAGGGGGAAAATTTCTTTCTGACCCCAAATTTTGTAATCAGTATCACTCTGAGCAGAAAAGCAAGACCATCCAGCTAGGAGTGACTGAGTTCCCTAAGTACTGGCAAGAATCCTTGTTTGCCTAAAACTGCAATGTGCTATATAAATAAAACAAGCCCAAAACACAGGATAATATTCTGTAATCTATCAAATTAATTGGAAAAAGTTATTCCATTTGAAAAAAACCCACACAAACTGGCTCATTAAAGATTTCATGAGGCTTCCAAAACTGCAGAGGTAGGCAAAGTCAGGATGATGGAAAACTTAATTGATTAAAAAAGACCTGGATCCTTGGATAAAAGGTGCTCTGTAGGTCTGTGGCCCTAGCCAGCAAAGAACTGAAGCATACATTTTACTAGGTCTGGCAAGAATGCAGTGATCGCTTGGTTTAGTAAACATGGGTATATTTGAATGAGAAGCAGTAAGCACATTTCTGCAGTCCTTTGGTCTCTCTGACCAACTGACCTGAGGGACCATCTCCCAACTTCCATATTCTTCCAAGTAAAGGAATATCTCCAAATTGTAACTTTTATCATTATATTTTCCCTCTTAACAATAAGTACAAAAATCAGTTAAGACCCATCTACAGAAGAGAGGTTACTAGTACGTCACTCTGGAGTAAATTTTTACTATTTAATTTCCTATTTCCTTTTTCCTTAGCTGTTTTAGCAAATCTCTGCAAACCTTTGAGGAGGTTTTGCTTTCTTCCCTGGCCAACAAAGAATCTGACACTTGGAGGCACCTGAGGGAATCTGCTGGTTTGTTGATCAGCAGCAGTGAATCCAGGGGAATGCACCGTTGTAGCTGCATCCTCCTTTGGTTTCTGGTCCACCCAAAATTTAAATTGAATTGCTTCCAGTGGCAGCAGTTTTTCTAATTAGGCAGCAGTGAGGGAGTCAGTTGACTTCACAGCTCACTATTGCATGTGATTCTTTTGAAAATCTTCATTCCACTGGTGTTAAGGACTCTTTCTCCTTTTTAATGGTCTGTATGTTCCACTACTCAAGCTATCCTTGCTCCTCTTGGTAATGTATTTCCTATATCATAGCCTTGCGGACTGTTTTTAACTCATTCCAATAAAGTTATATTTGTTTTTGCATCAGTCATAAACTGAATAATATATCTCTAGGGACCAAGCATTATTAGTAAAGCTTCTAGTTTCTTTTTACCAGGAGATAAATATGTGTTGTGTTATATGTGATGACGACACCTCACCATCTTCAACCCTCATTTTCAAAATTGTA
>NW_017729032.1:157244483-157246891 GCF_001723915.1 Gavialis gangeticus | reverse complement strand
CCCCCCCCCCACACTTTCCCCTCTTGCTGTTATGACATAGGGGGAAAATTTCTTTCTGACCCCAAATTTTGTAATCAGTATCACTCTGAGCAGAAAAGCAAGACCATCCAGCTAGGAGTGACTGAGTTCCCTAAGTACTGGCAAGAATCCTTGTTTGCCTAAAACTGCAATGTGCTATATAAATAAAACAAGCCCAAAACACAGGATAATATTCTGTAATCTATCAAATTAATTGGAAAAAGTTATTCCATTTGAAAAAAACCCACACAAACTGGCTCATTAAAGATTTCATGAGGCTTCCAAAACTGCAGAGGTAGGCAAAGTCAGGATGATGGAAAACTTAATTGATTAAAAAAGACCTGGATCCTTGGATAAAAGGTGCTCTGTAGGTCTGTGGCCCTAGCCAGCAAAGAACTGAAGCATACATTTTACTAGGTCTGGCAAGAATGCAGTGATCGCTTGGTTTAGTAAACATGGGTATATTTGAATGAGAAGCAGTAAGCACATTTCTGCAGTCCTTTGGTCTCTCTGACCAACTGACCTGAGGGACCATCTCCCAACTTCCATATTCTTCCAAGTAAAGG
Organism: Gavialis gangeticus; assembly: GCF_001723915.1. Taxonomy (NCBI): domain Eukaryota; kingdom Metazoa; phylum Chordata; order Crocodylia; family Gavialidae; genus Gavialis; species Gavialis gangeticus. The sequence goes on along the minus strand of NW_017729032.1, from coordinate 157,246,307 downwards.
AATATCTCCAAATTGTAACTTTTATCATTATATTTTCCCTCTTAACAATAAGTACAAAAATCAGTTAAGACCCATCTACAGAAGAGAGGTTACTAGTACGTCACTCTGGAGTAAATTTTTACTATTTAATTTCCTATTTCCTTTTTCCTTAGCTGTTTTAGCAAATCTCTGCAAACCTTTGAGGAGGTTTTGCTTTCTTCCCTGGCCAACAAAGAATCTGACACTTGGAGGCACCTGAGGGAATCTGCTGGTTTGTTGATCAGCAGCAGTGAATCCAGGGGAATGCACCGTTGTAGCTGCATCCTCCTTTGGTTTCTGGTCCACCCAAAATTTAAATTGAATTGCTTCCAGTGGCAGCAGTTTTTCTAATTAGGCAGCAGTGAGGGAGTCAGTTGACTTCACAGCTCACTATTGCATGTGATTCTTTTGAAAATCTTCATTCCACTGGTGTTAAGGACTCTTTCTCCTTTTTAATGGTCTGTATGTTCCACTACTCAAGCTATCCTTGCTCCTCTTGGTAATGTATTTCCTATATCATAGCCTTGCGGACTGTTTTTAACTCATTCCAATAAAGTTATATTTGTTTTTGCATCAGTCATAAACTGAATAATATATCTCTAGGGACCAAGCATTATTAGTAAAGCTTCTAGTTTCTTTTTACCAGGAGATAAATATGTGTTGTGTTATATGTGATGACGACACCTCACCATCTTCAACCCTCATTTTCAAAATTGTAGATTCAACCATATTGATCTGGTTCTGTTTCCTTTTCTGGTGCTAAGGTAGGAACTGTTGGTTGAGAACATTCCACATCCACCTCTTCTCTTGGGTCTTGAGAGTACGCTCAGCATGCTCATAGGCCCTGACAATTACACCTCAATGTGTCCCCTGGTCTATTTGTACCATGTACAACCCTGGATTCAATAGGCACTTCATAGTATCATGCTGATCCCACATATTTAAGGTGTGAATTCTCAGAATCACTCTGTCCCTAGATTTTAATACTGGAAACTCCAAGGCTCTTCTGTGAAAATACCATTTTTGTTTCTGTTTCTGAGTTTCTTTTGCCTTTCTGACAGCATCATTATCCTGATCTTTCAGTAAGCTGTCACAGATTGGCAAGTTAAAATGTATCTGGCGACCCATTAATAGCTGTGCTGGTGACCAGCCATTTGCTAGAAGTGTAGTTCAATATGCCAATAATGCTTTCGGAAAGTCACCCCCACTGTTAAATGGGGTGGGTTTTTTTAATGCTCTGAACAGACCATTCTGCAAGGCCATTTGACAGATATTAAATTAAAAAAAAGCACAAACTAGGCAAAACATAGTCAAAAGATTTGTTTCATTAGTAATATATTCATTATAGGTAAATGTATATCTCATTCAAATTATTGACCGTACGTCCAGTACTTCAGTGTCAGTCATTTATACACTGGAGTTACTATTACTACACCTAAGTTAAAGTTTTTTTGCTAGAGCTAAAAACAGTTTGTAGGGCTGTGAAATAAAAGAGAAACATTACCATGAATAGTTGACAGGCAGCCAAAATACAGAAGAAAGGATAATTTAATCAGCGCAACATCAAGGCCATTAAAAAGGAGAGAGGGTTGTTAACATCTGTGAAGTAAAGAGAGATTAGCAGGAATCAGGTAGATTATAATGAGTCATAAAGTCAAGTGACTCCTTCAGTCCTTCTTGAATAGATGTGTCACTAGTTTGAAAGTTTGGGTGAGCGGGAATTAAAGGGCAGGGGTTCAACAACACCACTGCACCCTTCCTGGAGTCGCCTCTGTGTGTGTGTGTGTGTGTGTGTGTGTGTGTGTG
>NW_017729032.1:157242214-157244472 GCF_001723915.1 Gavialis gangeticus | reverse complement strand
TGTGTGTGTGTGTGTGTGTGTGCGTGTATGCATATATACTCACTAAAGCTGCATCCACACACAGTGTGGACTTTTGGTTCCCTGGGGACAACTAGTGGCTGCTAACCTTGCAGCTCCGGGCAGCCCGGCTCCACTTTTGAGCAACGTGCACTGCCAGTGTATGCACCATTCTGCTTTTTTTCTGCATGGGTTTTTGGACCTGTGGATATCCAGGGGTCAAAAAAACCCGCTGCACTGCTCCCTTGCAGTGTGGAGAACAACTGAACGTGAGGTATGTGGAGCCACAGCTATGTCTGTAGTGCCACATGCCATACAGCGGTGCTCATCTAGACACGGCCTAAGTCCTGGTATTAGTAATGCAATAGTTACATTAGACATCACATCCCTTGAAGCAGACAAATGCTATCGACACAAAAGAATGCAAGAGCTCTCCAGAAGCTGTTACATTCCATCGGTTAATAATCTTCAGATTATAAACTTTTTACAAAACTACAGAGAGATTGTAATGTTGTAATGTTTGCATCTGAGCTGTAATGGACTGTCATGTTTGTGATCCATAGCTTGCAGACTACTGAAATTGTAACTGTTGCACTGACTACTTTTGAAATAATTTCTCCTAATGCTGGCTAGCTGCAGGGAAAACACCTTATACTACCTATACTTACATCAGGTAAAAAACCCTCTGTACTAGGCTCCCTGACTCCTGCCAAGAGTTTATTTAAAATGTAAGTGAAAAGTCTGTTAAGATGGTTGATATTACACCTGCCTGCATGCAGTGGAACATAGGAACCTATACTGATAATGATCTCAAGGTGCTGCTGCTGTTTGTCTGGTGGAGCTAAGAAAAGAGGAATGGAGGACTTCACAATCATAGGAAAGATGATGGTGGTAGTGGGAAATAGTGCCTCTGTGGCATATCCCCTTCTGACTTAAACACTACTCTTTCTTGTCTCTCCAAGCAGCCGGGGCTCAAGAGGTGATTTCCCAAGCTAGAAATCCTGAGGCTTTTAACACCCTATGATTTAAGATAATCTTGACCCATTGTAAATATCACAGTGTTAAAGAGAAAAATAGCAATGTTGGAATAGACTTTCAAGTCATACAACATCCGAAACCCATGCACATGCAGGCTATGTTGTACTGTGTATTCCAAAAAACAATCTTGGCTTTCTTATTCATATGAGGTGCATTTAAACAATCAATGACATAACTTTAGAAGTATTGTAAACCATTGACTGCATAGTTTAAAGGACAATATTTGACCTGATTATCTTTCTTTAGATATGTCATGTGTTTTTATGCTAAATGAATAAAAAAGAAGAGAATATCTTGAGCCAGGGTGCCTTTAGACTGCATCACCTGAGACAGACTAGGCAAGTTTGTAACTCTGGAAATCAAGCCCAGCACACACTCTCCTGCTTCATATGTACCCAAACCTAGCAGCTGGTAGTGTAAATATGCTGAGCATACACTACAGTGCTGCTCAGGCTCTCTCTCCCAGGAGACAAAGCCATTTTATCTACACTTCCTAATAGCTGGGCTGTAACGGATGCTAAATGGGAATGAGGGTGTGTACAGATGTTTGCCACACCCAGTCTACGTTTATTTAGTTTACTTTAAGCCGGGTGATCATAAACTGGAAGCAATGTGTGCAGCTGTTCACTGCTCCTGGGAGCTATGCGGGGAAACCAGTGCAAGTAATTCTGGGTGGGAGAAGGGCTGCGTGGGATTGGGGCAGTTGATGGGTCTGTGGGAGGGGTTGGCAGCACTGAGGAGAGGGCTGGCAGGTGCATCAGGTGGGGTAGGTGGGTGCATTGAGGGGGTTTCCTTGTTGGTCAAAATTTAAACTGAAGTCCTGGAATCGCAGTGGCACGGGGTGCAGTCTGGACTTTGTCCCAGTGGACTGCACCCATGCCTCTGCCACTCCCTGCAGCAGCGCTGCTGACTGGGGGTGGGGGCAGTGTCCTGGATGTCCCGTATTTCCTTATGGTCACCCTCACTTACGCCTACTGCTGATTAGAGGAGCTCCAGGGATGTGCTAAGCAACAACTGTCCAGAAAGCATCTTGCTAACCAAGGATTGCTGAGATGTAGAGATGTTGTTTCATAGTTTCTAGGGTCGGAAGGGACCTGAGCAGATCATCTAGTCCGACCCCCTGCCATGGCAGGAAGAGCACTGGGGTCAAACGACCCCAGTAAGGTGGTCATCCAACCTCCTCTTAAAAACCCCCAGGGTGGGAGCCTGCACCACCTCACTTG
>NW_017729032.1:157236415-157241532 GCF_001723915.1 Gavialis gangeticus | reverse complement strand
CTGGCCCCTCCTGGATGTATGCCAGAATAATTTTCTCGAACAGCTTGCCCACACAGTTGTGTGTGGAGACTCTGCTCTATTTTTCTCCGGTTATACCTAGCTTGTGGATTGTGATTGACAGTCTGTGCCAGCAGGGATAGCTTTAGGGTGGCTGTGCAATGGGAGGGGGCAAGCATAAAATTGCCTCCTGGTCTGAGGCTGGGGTCCCTACCTATGTTACCGGTGCAGAAAGGTGGATATGTAAAGAGGTATTCTTCCCTAGTGCAAGCACTGCCTAGGGTTCCTGCAGGCAGCTTATATGCATTACCATTTTAATGCCTGGTATGAAGAGCAGGCTGGGGGATGGAAGGGAGGTGTCTGAAGTGCCTGTTGCTTTTGAGGGAAACTGTCATTGCTGAACTGCCATAGGTGAATGTGAGGTGGTTTGTCAAATGTGCCCAGAATGGTGGCTGCTGTAGCCTATGGCAAGCCCAGAATCCTGCATGTAAAAATGTGCTTTAATGTCCCTTCTGCTGCTCCTCTGCTTGGTGTGTGTGTGTGTATGCACATCTCTTGGAGGAAGAGCACACAATCTGACCTATAGCCTTTATTTCAGATTGCTGCCTGGCTTGGAAAGGTGAGTAATGCCAACATAATGTTTTTTTCCCAGGCCTGCAGAGACAAGGTGTATGGGGTCATACCTCTCCTGGTAACTCATGTGGCAATAAGTAATGGAAGAAAAATAAAATTTCTTCATAGAATATGTAGAGTTAGATATGCTACTTTGTAGCCTGTTGACTTCTATGGTTCAATCTTCATTCTCTTTCTGTCACTCCAATGCTATGCTCTGGGAGGCTCAGAGAGACATCAGGGAGAATAACATTTTAAAAAGTGATGAAATGGTATCCAAATATGTCACAGAGATATTAATGTTTTTAGTATATGCACCAAAAGGCCTTTCAAATGAAATCGCTCATGCAAATTGTTGATCTCATTAACACTTGAACAGACTTAGGAAGAAGTAAACATTTTGCATTGGTAGGTCATTAAACATTTGCAACTGGATATTCAGATACCTGGAGTAGGGTAGAAAGAAGCTGGAGAGATGACATGAACATTATGCTAGACTTGTCAAAGTCAGAGTGAATTTTCTTATTTGGTAGTTCCTTTTTAGGTCTCATCTCACTTCACTTATTGTGCACAAACTAGTATTTACCAGGAAGACAAAACTGAAGTGGATTCTGTTATGGCAAAGTCTCCCTCTCTCTTGTGATGACTTCTCTCAGATGACTAATATCTGATGTGTACGGTGTGCGGTAAGAAAGATGGAGTGGATATGGAGGAAGAAGAAAAAGAGAGAAGTCCTGTAACTATAGAGAGATGAGGTGACACACATTTTTGAATACTAAATAAACTGTCTATGATTCTCAGATACCATGGTGATAGTTACCTTAGCAATGCCTTAACTACATAGATAATCATAATCAAACGTGCTGATTGTGGCAAAGAGACACTTGTATTTTTTACCCAGCTTTTATGAATGTGCAGTAATGTGATCTATGACTTGGGATCCAAGCTTTAGCTTTTTCTATCCAATTCCACATCCTTAACATTCTGTTATTTTCATTGCTTGTAATTCCAAAAATATATGTCTTTCATACTGACTCATTTTAATATGTACATATTTTCACAGCTGTTGCCCAGACCTATCATATTTTTAAAAAAAAGGAAAGTCACATCTCAATTATCATTTACTGAGCAGCTTAACAAAATCAGCATAACATGCAAGTTCTGAAGTGAAATCGACAAAACAGAGCCATTAGCTTTTATATTTGAACTCAAAATCATCTGTCAGACTTTGTAAATTTATTCAATAGAGTGTAATGCATTTTTTATTTTTTCACCAGTATTGTTTATCTTCCTTACCGCAGGCGACAGGATAGTTTGTCTATTTAAGGGACTGTCTAGGAAGAAACATTTGTTCTGTTAAGACTCAGTTCTCTTCTGGGTTTTCTTGTTTTGTGCATTAAGTGTTTGTGAATGAAAACAATATAAACAAATTGTGTAAAGGAGTATATTCTTCTCTTGCTTTCTTGCTTTTCTTCTCTTCTAATTTTCTTATAAGAAAATTAGGGAAAGGACAAAGAGGCAAATGTATACTCCTTATACTGATGACTGCCAGGCTGCTTATGACAGAAAGAGTCAAATTAGCTGAACCCTGTTGGAAACACAGGTTAGCAAATGAGAATGTAGGACATAGGATATGAATAAAGGATAAGGAATAGGATAAAAGAACATCAGAAAACACTGCAGGTAATGTGTATCTAAGAAATGCTGGTGCAGACCTATCTAGTGAATCTTTTATTCATGAACGTTGCATGCTTCCTGAGGCTAGGGGGGCACAGTGACTGCCACAGGTAGTGGCTGTGGTGTTGGCAATGGGGGCATGGTGGCGGTGAGTGGGGGAGCTTCTGCAGGCAGCTGCGGCCGTGTCAGTGGTGGGGGCGGGCTGAATGGGGAGCTCCTGTAGGTGGCCGTGGCAGTGTTGGCAGCTAGGGAGGGGGGATGGTGAGGGCCGACCAGCGACCACCTGCAGATGCTGTGGCAGTGTTGGTGGAGAGGGGTGGAGGTGAGTGAGTGATGACCGCCTGCAGGTGCCACCAGCAGCGTCAGCAGCTGCCAACCTCAGGGGGTGCACCATCAATCACAGGGGGTGCACATGCACCCGCGTGCACCCCCTACGCATTGCCAATGCTTTTATTGTTTGGGGCCAAAACCCTTATGCTACCATTTAGAACGGGGGCTTTTTGGTTCCTTTTCTGGAGGTAGGAAAGATTGGTTACTTCTGTTTTTTTTAATTAAATCTTGACTCTTCTGGAGCACCCTGTATTCATATGAGCTGACTGGGCTTCTTGGCCTGCCTCTTCTATCCCTTGTCAGTGCTTTTTATTTCAGTGTGGTTTTGCTGACATTCCATGATGCCCAAATTAAAGAAAAAAATAGCTTTATTTTTCAGGACAACTTATTTCCTGCCTAGGGAGTGAGAGAGACCTAAAGGTGCTGAAAATTGCCATTAACTTCTGCTGCCCCCTTTTCTGTTAGTTTTCCCATAGGTATCAGATGGGAATCCATTCCTTAGTTTTATTCCCTAGCTCTGCTCCCTGCACTGTTCTGCAGAGCTATACGTGCTTGGTGCCATTTCACAGCCTCCAAGGAAAAGTGAACATTTGCTGTGTAAATTCTGTCATCTCTTTTTATCGGGCTGGAAGGCCTTTCAGGTCTGTTTTCTCTCCTTTTGTTTTCCCTCAGTGCTAGGGAAGCATTTGGCTCTTAGTACTGGCTACAATTAGCAGTGTGATTTTTCTAAGGGGGAATCATCTTTAACTGAAGTCTCTTCTATGGCTCATGTATTTTGTGCGATTCTGAAGTACTTTTGCAACACTTTCCACTCTCAACTTTAATGAGCACATCATTACAGTTTTTTTTAAACTGCTATGCACTGAGATATTACTGTAATTTCTGTTAATCACAAGCTAAAACTGAATTTTCATTAAGGTACTTGATTTACATTTCATATGGGTAACCGGTAATCTGTGAAATAGCAGGTTGCCTTCATGAGGGCCTCCAGCTATAGCGTAGTTGCAGTATGGCTGCAGCATTCTTGGGGCGTCTCCTTACTAAGAATATGGCCATTGTCTTAGGAAGCTCTGCTGCCACTGTGGCTGCAGTAGAAACTGCTGAATTCAGTATTAATCAAACCGTAGAAGAACCTATTTATATATTAGCTGTCCCGTTACTGTGCAAGAACAACATTTCTGAATGGAGGAGTTCATCTGCCTTGTAGCTATAACAGGCAGAAGAGAGAAATATGATGAACAGGGTGGCAAAGCAGACTCTAGGGCAGGGTTGCACCCTGGGGACTGTTTCAGAGAGGTGTACCAAACCCCAGAACCCTAGAAACTGGCACAGGGAGTTGGCAAGGGAAGTTCCCACTTTTATATAGGGGATGCTGGGGATTAGGGCCACAAGCCCACAGGCTAAGGGATAGACACTGGTAAATGCACATTAATATTAAGGTATATACACTTAGGATCTGGGTAACAGGAAGCAAACCATGACACTTCAATGTGATGTTCTTGGGCAATTTCATCACACTAGCAATGTGGTGACACTGCCCAAGAACAGGTAAGTGGTAGAAAATGCTGACCTTGCGATATATATACACTTAAGAACGTTAAATCCTCCCCCAACTTTGGAGGGCTCCAAACCAGTCTCTGGTCCCATGAAATGCTTAACTACCCTTGCTCCATGTCTGAGCCCCACTGCTACAGCTCCCAGTCCTAGCTCCACCACTCCTTCCAACTCTCTGGCCACACATCTCCCTTTTGAGGCGACCCATGCTCCAACTCTGCTCCTTCTGCTTCCACCTGCCCCCCGCTGTCTTCTGGGAGTTATAGTTCATATTGCAGTTCATTCCTCTAGTCCCCTGGAAGCTTCTGGTTCGTGTTACAACATTACAGTACATGACACCATCACAGTACATTACAGAGGGATAAGCTTTTGTAGGTAACAGGTGAATCCCTAGCATCCAATGAAGTAGGCTATTATCTAAAAAGGTGTATACCTCTCTGAACCAATTAGTTTCTACCCTGCCCTGTCTTCTGCCTGACCTGAGACTAACAAAGCTGACTGTCTCTCAAAACAGGGTATGTTAATATGGAAAAAACAATATTTTTTATCTATTGATTAACTTTCGGGAGATGAGCAGCCATAGCAGGTATCTCATACTTGGAATTGTAGCTTATAGACCTAGTGAGTCACCTAATGGCTTCCTTGACTAAACATTTTTTTCTTTCATGTCAGTGCAAACAGAAACTGAGGCTCCCTGTGCCTTACTTTGTGCATGTCTATGTCACTAATTTACCATGCAAGGCAGGGCTGATTTGCTCAGGTACAGCACTATGGATGTTAGAGGTCATGTGTGCTGAGCATCTGAGTGTGTTTCAGGATGATGCTGCCTGGCATGGTAAGTGGGAAGCAGAGACATGCCTTTCTCATCTTTCTGCACATAGCAAGTTGTGAAAGCCTAATCTGTTTTGCAGCACATGACCCTTCTCTCTCTCTCTCTCTCTCTCTCT
>NW_017729032.1:157232355-157236319 GCF_001723915.1 Gavialis gangeticus | reverse complement strand
CTTAGATAATCAAACATGCTGATTGTGGTAGACACTTGTATTATTTTTAACCTGGTTTTTATAATTGTGCATAGTGATTATTTGTTTGTTTGTTTTACTTCTAACATATTCGCAGTTGATGTGAAGAGTTGCTGGAGTAATTTGCACAGCAAGTTTTATTGGTCATAAAACTCAATCTAAAATGCATGTTCTTCATTGCTGTGTACTAGCACTTTGTCTGCTGACCATCTACACATAAGCTGAGCACTCCTGTAACACTCTTCTGCTTTCTCTGCTCTATTGCAAACCAATTTTTCAGGAACAGAAAATCAAACCCAGGCACTACACCTCAAGCAAGGCTATGTCAAATAGCTACATGTTTCAGTTGACTATTATTGTACAGTCACAGACCTTTCCATTGACATACTTAAAGAACAGATTTAAAATGACTTGTGTCACACTTAAAATGTAGGCTTCTTGTTCTTTTCTTTTCTGGATTCCTAGTAGAGAAAAAAGCATTGACTCTTTTAGCAATCCATGTGGTGCTCAGATTAACAACCCCATTTGGAGAAACATCCGTAGCTTACCATATTTTCTTTTGTTATTCCATTTTTAACGTTCCATATGTCTAAAGCTTGTGAGTTATTTATTTTTCTTACTGGTCTCACAAGAGGGACATTACAGATGCTTTTTTTTAAACTTCACCCTCTGACTGTCTCTTTAATAACCCACGTCAATAAGTTAGCTAAAATTCCTTTATTCAAGTTAAAGGTTTGTGTCCTACAGGGTTTATATATGTTTTCTCAAAGAAATAAGTTAGTAATTCATATATTTGAGTCATAAATGCTGCCCTTACTAAAATTCCTTTGGGGGGTTAAAAAAGGGACAACATTGACCACAAGATGAACATGAGCCTGCAATGTGATGCTGCAGCTAGTAAAGCGACCAAAACGCTGGCTTGCATCCATAGATGCTTCTCAAGCAAATCCCGGGACGTCATTCTCCCCTTGTACTCGGCCTTGGTGAGGCCGCAGCTGGAGTACTGCGTCCAGTTTTGGGCTCCACAATTCAAAAAGGATGTGGAGAAGCTTGAGAGAGTCCAGAGAAGAGCCATGCTCATGATCAGAGGTCAGAAAAACAGACCTTACAACGACAGGCTGAGAGCCGTGGGGCTCTTTAGCCTGGAAAACCGCAGGCTCAGGGGTGATCTGATGGCCACCTATAAGTTTATAGGGGTGACCACCAGGATCTGGGGGAACGTTTGTTCACCAGAGCGCCCCAAGGGATGACGAGGTCGAACGGTCATAAACTACTGCAAGACTGTTTCAGGCTGGACATAAGGAAGAATTTCTTTACTGTCCGAGCCCCCAAGGTCTGGAACAGCCTGCCATTGGAGGTGGTTTAAGCACCTACATTGAACACCTTCAAAAGCAAACCGGATGCTTATCTTGCTGGGATCCTATGACCCCAGCTGACTTCCTGCCCTTTGGGCAGGGGGCTGGACTTGATGATCTTCCGAGCCCCTTCCAGCCCTAATGTCTACGAAATCTATGAAATATAGAAACAGAATAAAATATTAAAGTAGGATAGTACACCAAAACAAGCTCCCTCTTCCCCACAAGCTCTTCCAAATTAAAAAGCAATGCACCCCACCCAACTCCATCCCACTACCTGCCTCAGACTAAAGAGAATTTTCTCCTTGCCCAAACTAACCTTACTTCCCACAAAAGGAACCAACATGCCGCTTACCCCTCCATATATTCTCCTGTCCCTTACCTACTCCCACTCCCCTTCCTCACACCCAGGGGAGCTCCTCTTTCCCATTACTGTCCCTCCCAGTACAGTACCTCCCTCTCCCAGGGAGGGCTATAGATATCCACAAAACCTTCATCCTCCTGTTACTCCTCAAAGAAACATTGTTCAGATTTAATCAGTAACAATGAGGCATGACTTGTGTTCCCATGAGAAGCAGCAGCACAAATTTGCTGTGTTTTTTTGGGGTATAATTCAGTGATCTTGTCCTAGTGTGTTACTGCTCTTGAGTTTCTCACTGTTGTCTTGACATCTCTTTCTCTGAGGAGCTTACACATTAGTTATTGACTTTTATTGTGTCGTCAAGTGCTTCAGGATAATTCATGTACTTGAGTACACCTTCATTTCAGGGTCTTATCTTGGTTGATCAGTGGACATGCTTGAGTTGCCATATTGCAAAGTAATAATTGACTTAATGTGTACTTGCTGGTGCTTGTGTGTGTCACTAGGATGTATTATCTCATGCATCTTTTAGCTACTCAGATGTTTCCTGACTTTAAGTGGATGGGGAGAATGGGCATGAGGGGTCTGGGGGCACTCCTGCGGACATAAGCTGGATTTCTATGTTCAGAGACCCTTCAGGCTGCGCGCATATATGTTTTCTGATGTTAACAATCCAGGAGTTAATTGCAAGTGCTACAACTCATTTACTTTGCTGATGGTGTTGTACAGGAGCCCATTTCTCATTCTGATGGCCACAGTGGCAGATTTCAAACCTGCCATTGATTTAGCAATGATTATTGCTTATCTTATGTATTAGATCCATGTGAATTGGAAGGAGATTTTATGGAGGGAATCCTTCCATGTCAGACTGAAGAGAAGACATACCTTTTGAAAACAATGACTGTTTTGAAGCTGCTCAGAGGTTTGAAATCATTAATGGGATTTCTGGTGGAAATGAATTAGCAGGCAGAGTACAGGTGGTCAAAAATGTATGAAAAATCTTCCCTAGCATTTTAATATATGGATGCTGACACACGTGTGTACTCATGTTAGTCTCAATACATTATTTGCTTTTTTGTCTTCTGCTTCCAGGAATATGTACTTAGATAACAAAGAGGATGAAGCAATATCGAGGAAACTAGAGATGGAGATGACCCAGACATCTGCACATCGCGCAGGTTTGCCTGGAAATGTGGCATCTGAGCCAGAAACCAGAAACCTCAATGAGCTGCAGTTGTTAAAGGAGTTTCATGCAATGGTGGCTGTTCAGGGGGAGCCCCCAACACCGCATCAAAATAGAGCAATAGGGCAGGATTGCTGTGTTGCCCTGGGGAAAGATTTCAGCCCACTCACCATGCAAGGAAGGTAAGAGAGAGAACAAACTGAATCATTTTCTCCTATTAAAAGTTGTTTTTGTTCCCTGACAGCGTAGATAAACACTACATTTTAGTTAACATCTTTCTACAGTGCATGGAGTGGGAAGCTGGAGAGAAATTTACAGCAATCTTAATTGCCTGGGGAGGGAGACAGGTTCATTAGATGCCTGGACTAATATCAGCCTTTATAGGAGCTCTGCACCAGTTTGTCTGTGTTTTTAAAACCAGAGGGCCTGAGTTTCCTTTCCAACTATATATGTTAAACAAAATGGTCACAAAATCTTTGTATAAGGGCTATAAATGCCCTTATACAAAGAAAAGATAGCCCCCCCCCCCCGGATAAAGTAACACCCAAATTACCTAGCTACATCTCAAGGCTTTATACTGTATGACTGTTGCTAAGGACTCAGGACAAAAAAATTGCACAAAGGATGCTGTTCTGAGCCATAACACCACACACAGCCATTTGGGGTGTGACAGGCACCTACTGAGAGGTGTCCCCTTCACTTCCATTGCTGCCAACTGTGAGAAGATCTGGCCCCCAGTGTGTGTAGTTGTATTGTTTAAAAATGGGGACGCTGTGGCATTATACACTTTTTCTCTCTGCTTGAATAATTTCATCTTGAATAAAACCTACAAGTATATAAGGGAGGTGCATCAGGACCTGGGAGAACAGTTGTTCACCAGAGCTCCCCACGGGATAACAAAGTCTATGTTCACAAACTCCTGGAAGGCCGATTTAGACTGGACGTAAGAAAAACTCCTTTACAGTCTGAGCATCCAGGGTCTGGCACAGACTCCCCCCAGAGGTGGTGCAAGCACCTACTCTGGACCAGGCGCAGATGGTGAACTCA
>NW_017729032.1:157228196-157232223 GCF_001723915.1 Gavialis gangeticus | reverse complement strand
GTTGCCCGTGGGGGGGGGGGGGGAGGTTTGCAGCTGGCTGGCAGTATGGGGGGAGGTTTGCAGCCTCCTTGCTATTGGCTGGAGTGCCTGGCCAGCTGCAAACCCTGCCCCTCACTCCCGGCTGGCTGCAACCCCCCCGCCCCGCTTCCATGGGACACTCCACCCACCCCACCAGTCTCAGTTCACCAGCCGCACCTGTTCTGGACTCATTCAAAAAGCATTTGGATGTTTATCTTGCTGGGGTCATTTGACCCCAACAGACTTCCTGCCTATGGCAGAGGTGCTGGACTTAATCTCGCAAGGTCCCTTCCAGCCCCTAATATCTATGAAATCTATGAAAACAGTGACTGGGCTCCCAGGAACCAAGTACAGTAGAAGTTCTGTTATCTGGCATCTTACAACCCGGCATGGTCCACTAGCCAGCATGCCGGCTTGTAAGATAAAGTGAAACTGGAAGTGCCCATCATGGCATTTCTGGTTTCTCCGAGCCCCCATGGCCTGGTGCAAAACAGCCTGTGCTGCTGAGCCCCCATGGGCTGGAGGCATAACAGGCTGTGTGGGACCCGCCTCCCTGTCCTGCAGGCAGAGTACAGGTGATCAAAAATGGCCCCGCAGGAGGGGAAGGATCCTGCGGGAGGAGCGGAGGGACGCCCCAGATGTGGTGTGAGAAGCGGCGGCCGGGGCCGCTCAATTAACTGGCATATTTTGTTATCCGGTATCCCTCATTCCCGGGGTAATACACAGAGAAAATGAAGCTGAAACAAACACATTAGGGATTCCAATGAAGGAGGGGGAAAGTTAAAAAAAACAGTTCAGAATTGTTGTCTAGAAACTTCAGCTGGATACTTAATAGATTGTAAATCCAGAAGGGACCATTGCAGTAATCTAATCCGACTCCCTGCTTATCGTGAACCATAGAATTAACCCAATAATCCCAATATGCAGGATAACCTGCAGTGTTGAAACAGATGGGATGCAAAAAAGAGGGGATGCTTCATTCTGGAGACTGTTACATCAGTTGAAATGGTCAAAGGAGTCACATTCGAGTGTGTGTGTGAGTGTGTGTATGTGTGTGTGCATGTATATATATATACTTGTGTGTCTGCATGTGTTTCTAATATATATTTGCATGTCTGCATACACACACACACACACACACACACACACACACACACACACGTATATATAGGGGGAGGAGGGCTGGTAGTGTGGTGTGAATCAGACAAGAATACTGCCTCAGGTTTATCTGTCGTCAAGTCCTCTCACTTGAAGAATGAGTTTTTTTTTTCTTTTCATTATTCAGGCCTTTTATTGTTACAGGGGAGTCAAGGTAAGGATTTCTGTGCATCATAATTGCCTACCTAACATTGTATGTACCTTATTTAGCTATTATTTTAGAGGAAAGTGGAAATTTCTAACTCTTGAAAGCATAGCTGTAAAAGCCCTAAGTGCAAAGAGTCTTTTATATTGCTTTTGGAGCACGTAAGGACTTATAAAAAATGCCAGAGATTTTATGAAGAGTCTTAAACCATGTAAAAGCTCCTTAATTTGAAGTGCAGAAGAAACAGTGCTGTTTGGCAGTCAAGATGTACTCTTTCAGCAGCATGATGATAGTTAAGAAGAATGTGTAGGGAAAAATGGGTTCAGTCCTTTAAGGAGCCAAAACAGCTCCTTTGGAAAGGTTGGTGTACAACAGTGGTTAATAGGACTAAGAAACACAGTTTCTTATAGTAAGTTACTTCTTATACATAGTAACTGCGCAGTTAACGAGCACAGCATTATGAGATTTACCTCAACGTCAGTCTATAGATAAACAGTGAAGATTAAGACTTATTAGCTCCTGAGTCCACCTCCTTGCAAATGCTAGATGTAGTTTCACAAATTGTCTTGTAATAATTTCATTTTCCCATTATGTAAGGTACATTTATGACATGTAATCTAGAAACACATGTGCAATGACAGTACCATCACCCTACAGTGATTTGTATGATCTTTATAATAAAAAGGTAAGTATTATTCATTGGTAAAGGAGCTCTTGGCATTTTTCCTCAGCTGATCATTCTCCTTGAATTTAATTGCTGATTTCCACATGTAAATGCATGTGAAAATATAAATAAGTCTTACACCATTCTTATTTGGCTCTTATCATGCATCTTATTATTTTTCCCAACAGCAAAAATCTATGCTAAGCAAAGGAGGATTATAGCAGAAATGTATGGGCTGGAAGGACATTTTTTAGTCTCTGATCTTGCTATTACTTTTACATTAGCCTTACTGCTTGGAATAATTCTATTAAAATCAACAGGACTGCTCAATATAATGAAGATAAAAAAACATCATGAGTCTTTGCAGGATTGGCCCTCAAACTTTGTTTGAGCAACTCCAGTATAATGAAAATTTAACTTGTAATGTAATTTATTTTGATGTTTTCCTGCTGAAGAGTACTAATGATGATCTAAAAAAGCCAAGGAAACAAAGTCCTTTCCCCAGGAAAAAATCCATTCATTTGCGCAGTTGGTATAGTTTGTTTTAATGTAGCTATTTAACTTAAATTGGTTAATTTATCTTTCAGGGACCTTATTCTGGAGGTTTCTAATTGTTGAAATATATGCTGGAACATGTTGCTCCAGTGAAGCTATTTAGCAGGACTGAGGATATATATGTATCAATCACTGAAATTAACTTTAAGAAATGTTTCTTAAATTAATTAGCTCTGGTTTATGAAAGTTTATACAGCTCTGATTTTGTTAATCTGTGAGGTGCATCTCTACCCTGCCTTCTAGCTGATTTCAGACTAACATGGCCAGCTACGTCTCTCTCAAATTAACTGGATACTTTCATCTTGGGAGATACTTGATCCAATCATCAGAAATAAATCTACTCCTTTCATTTGGGGTGCCTTGAAGTCATATTTTTTCCACGTACCGTGAATACTTCTTGCTCGAGGTGTTGCAAAGGTTTAGGGTCAGTTTGTTCAATTGTCATTTGATTTGCCCCTTTGGCCTGAGATACAATTTTACTTATTAAATCCTCTGACTGCAGCTTTGACCCGGAGGTCACTTAGAACTCCAGTGATTCTTGCTGCTTCTTTCTAATTTTATTTGACATATGGCTCTAGATCAACTACCATGGTTGTTTTTGGTATTTTGTCTTTTCCAAGAACTGCTCTCCTGGCTTGCTCTTTCAATGTGTTTAGTTTTCTGATCACCACCTTATTCCCTTCAGTATTGCTTTCTCTCTCCCTTCCTCCTGTGCTGATTCATGCAGAGTAAAAACTTTCCTGACTTAGTGTGCCATTTTGAACACCCTTCATATTTTGTACCATCCCCTTCTATAGATGGCACGTTCCCAACAATCAACTCCACTATCCTCTCTTTCTCTGCTCTCCCTTTATGTGCAACCCTGACTCTCACCTCACATCCACATCCCACACTGCTGAGCATCTCTGGAGTGACCCCCAGGGATCCACTTTTCTGTTTCCCATGGAAAAACAGAAAAAAAATGTAGATTTTCCTTTTAACCAAGAAAAATGAGGATTTTTCATTTTAACAGAGAAACACATGGATTTTCCATTTTTGCAAAGGGCTCTCTGCAGGTTGGTAGAGTTTCAGCCTGCAAGGGGCAGGGGGAGGAGGGGGGAGCAGGAGGAGGGCAGTCAGGCAAGGGGCACCATGTCCATGTATGCACTCACACATGCACATAACTGCCAGGCAGCCTGGAGAGCAGACCCTGCAAGTAATCCAGGAGAGCAGATCCTCCAGATGGTGGGAAGGAGGTGGGGATTGAGGCCCCCATAGTGATGAAGAGAGGAAGGGAGTTGGGCAGGGCTGGGGCTGGGGCTGCTGCCCAGCTGGAGTGGTGCTTGGGTCCTGGGGCTGGAATATAGTTTCATGGTTGGTAAGGTCAGAAGGGACCTGAGCAGATCATCAAGTCTGACCCCCTGCCATGGCAGGAAAGAGTACTGGGGTCAAACGACCGCGGCAAGGCGTTCGTCTAGCCTCCTCTTAAAGACCCCCAGGGTAGGAGC
>NW_017729032.1:157226615-157227821 GCF_001723915.1 Gavialis gangeticus | reverse complement strand
GCCCAGAACTGGACGCAGTACTCCAGCTGTGGCCTGACCAGTGTCGCATAGTGGGGGAGGATCACCTCCTAGGATCTGCTTGAGATGCATCTGTGGATGCATGACAAGGTACGGTTGGCCTTCCTGACCGCTTCCCCACACTGCTGGCCCATGTCCATCTTGGCATCAATAATGACTCTAAGATCCTTTTCTGCTTCTGCACTGACGAGAAGGGAGTTCCCCAGCCTGTAGGTATACTGCTGGTTCTTCCCCCCCAGATGCAGCACCTTGCATTTGTCAGTGTTGAATCCCATCCTGTTCTCATCCACCCACTCCTGTAACCTGTCCAGGTCTGATTCCTCCCTTCTAGTGTGCCCACTTCCCCCCACATCTTAGTGCTATCTGCAAATTTGAACAGGGTGCTTTTTACCCCCTCGTCCAAGTCGCTGATGAAGATGTTGAACAGTGCAGGCCCGAGGACCAAGCCCAGGGAGACCCCACTGCCCACATCCCTCCAGGTCGAATAAGACCCGACCACCACCACTCTCTGGGTGTGGCCCTCCAGCCAATTAGTGACCCATCTGACTGTAGGTATCGACGCCACAGTCTCCTAGTTTTTTATGAAAATGGAGTGAAAGACAGTGTTGAAGGCCTTCCTAAAGTCCAGAAAGACTGTCACCGTGACACCTGCATCCAAGGATTTTGTGACCTCGTCATAGAAGGCCACCAGGTTGGTCTGACAGGTTACCTGCCTCTAATGAACCTGTGTTGGTTGCCCCTAAGCATAATCTCCCCTGCTGACCCCTTGTGGACATGCACCAGGATAACTCTCTCAAAAAGCTTACCCAGGACCGAGGTAAGACTGATTGACCTATAGTTTCTTGGGTCCTCCTTCCTCCCTTTTTTGAAAATGGGAACCACATTGGCCCTTTTCCAGTCCTCTGGCACCATGCCAGAGCACCATGAGTGCTCGTAAAGCCGTGCCAGGGGTCCCGCTACAACCTCTGCTAATTCCCTCCGCACTCTGGGGTGGAGATCATCCGGACCTGCTGATTTAAATATGTGCAGTCCCTCCAGAAGTTCCCTGACTAGGTCCTTACTGACCCTAGGCCTGGGTGCACCTCCCCTAGGACATACAGGCATCCTGGTGGGGGGGTGGGGTGACCCGGTCCCTGCTCAGAAAAATAGAGGCAAAGAAATTGCTAAATAGGTTAGCTTTGCTGTCTG
>NW_017729032.1:157221107-157224356 GCF_001723915.1 Gavialis gangeticus | reverse complement strand
GGTGGGAGGGGCAATGGGTGGGGAGTGAGGGGCCTGGATCTGGGCCTGCATCCTAGTGAGTGAAGGGGGCAGGGGGAAGCACTGATTTTCAATGTTGATAAACCCAAAATCAAATACCTAAATTTATAGGGTTTTTGAATTTATTTTATTATAGTGATTGCAGAACTGGTAGGCTTCCAAATTGCTTTAAAATTGTAAATATATCAATAAAACATTGTGTTCAGTTGGTACCTATATATATAGTGACATTTCACTTTAATCATGGATTTTTGGGTTTTTTAATGAGAGAACGTGTTTTTTATCAGAGAATTGGCGATTTTTAAACAGAGAAAACCAGGATCCCTTGTGTCCACACAGGCTTTATTCTAGTCATAGAAAATTAGGGTTTGAAGGCACCTCAGGAGGTCATTGAGTCCAGTCCCCTGCTCAAAACAGGATCATTCACAACTGTATCATTCTAGGCAAGTCTTTGTCTAGCCAGGTCTTAAAAACCTCCAAGGATGGAGATTCCACAACCTGTTCTAGTGCTTTACTACTCTCCTAGGGAGAGTTATTCCTTGTATCTATCTTAAAATGTCTTTGCTGCAACTTGAGACCATTGCTTCTTGTTCTGTTATCTGTCACTACCAAGAACAGTCTAGCTCCATCCTCTTTGGAACCAGCTTTCAGGTAGTTGAATGCTTCTATTAAGTTCCCCTCAGTCCTCTCTTCTTCAGACTAAATAAGTCCAGTTCCTTCAGCCTTTCCTCTTGAATAGGGACCTAATGAATTTAATGAATTCATGGCTGAAGTGGGGTGCGCTGTGGCTCCTTTAATCTTGCAGATTCCCCTGCTCTCCCTCTCTCCCTCCCCTGCCCCCATTGGTGGACAGCCCTGCACCCTGCTTGCAGCTCACTCTTGATGAGTGGGAAGGTGAAAATGGTGGTTTTAAATATGGTGCCGTTTTCTCTTTCCTACCAGTGATTGGCTGAGGGACTCCAAATGGCCCTGCTGTTTCCTGCTGACTGGCGGGGAGGCAACAAAGGTGCCATGTTTAAAACCACAGTTTTAGCATCCCTGCTGATCAGGAGGGAGTGGTGGGGTTCTCTACTGATCAGCAGTGGGGGGGGGGCAAGAAGCATGTGGGGAAACCATGCAAGATTAAAGGAATTGCTGCACATTCTACTTCCACCATGAATTCAACAGGTCCCTACTCATGAGTCATATGCCCCAGTTCCCTGACTATTTTTGTTATCCTATATTACAAAAATAATATAGATTTTACTTCTACAAAGTGAGGAAGAAGATGAGGCATAATGCTTTGTCCATGCCTCTGCCACAAGATGGGGAGGCAGTGCCCATTCCATGAAAATCTAATGCTCTGCTAACATTGGTCTGTCTTTCTGTCATTGCAGAGACTGTGTATGTGTGTATGATACTCCCTCCTGTGTACTCTTGAGTGCAAGAAAGGGAATATGTGAGTGCTCATACCAGTAGCCTTACTATTCCAACTAAATAACATGTTGGACATCCCTCTGTCAGCACAAACCTTATTTCTACCTGCAATTAGGGGATACTTGTGCTGGACCTAAGGTAGGGGTGGGCAAAATGGCAGATCCAGCTGGTGACTGGACTCCATTTCCCCTGGCTGTGTGGCTGGAGCCAGTTTCCATGGATGCTCCAGCAGCATCCTTGCTGTGATTGTATGGGGCCAGGATTTCCATGGAGACTAGCCCCAGCCATGCTGGTAGGGTGCATGGCAGGGTGGGCAGCTGCTCTGGGGCTGGGATCTTGCAGTGATAGCATGGTCTGGAGCCAGGGCAGAGCTGTGATCTGCAGACTGAATGCTTTGGGCAGGGGTGTGCAGGCAGCAGACTGTGGCTGTGCCCCGGACCATGCTGTCACCAGAGCTGGGGCAGAGCCATGATCTGCTGCCTGCATGTCCCTGCCTGGAGCATGCAGGCTGCAGATCATGGTTCTACCCTGGCTCTGGACCACACTGTCACCACTGCAAGATCCCAGCCCAGCCCTGGAGCAGCTCCTCGCCCTGCTGCACACCCTGCCAGCACTGCTGGGGCCAGTCTCCATGGAAATCCTGGCCCCATGCTATCACAGTGCAGCTGCTGCTGGGGTCTCCATGGAAACCAGTCCCATACACGTGGACAGGGGCTACTGGGAAATGGAGTCCACTGCTGGCCAGATCTGTCCCATGGGCTAGACTTTGCCCTCCCCTGACCTAAGGATACAGACACACAACACATTGGCTGGTATAAATGTGGAACTGACACATGACCCCATTGGAATAAGCTGCTCCACTTTGAAATAAGGGTGCTGCTTGGAAAGTCATGAGTGGCAAAATTTACACTGGTGCATGGGTAATCTGTTTGCAGCTGGGTAGCTGTTTGCTTAAATAAGCTTTTATTGACTCCTCTGCCAGCTAGTGGCATAGCATGGCATTGTAATGGTGCTACCTATGGTCAGTTTCCTTGGGGAAGCGGGTCATTTCTTCACTACAGACCTTTTTGTTACTGGCATTGTTACCAAAGACTTGGAACTGTTCTGCTTTTAGAGAGAGAAGAGCACAGCCTTGTTTAGAGTCAGGTCATCTTTTGCAGGCTTAAGGCCTTGTCACATATTACACTTTGGAAGTGTGTTATTTATAGGGACCTACTGAATTCACGGGCCCTGGTGGCCAATTACACGGCTGTACCACAGTGGGGACCCCCAATTTCATGGCTGTATCATGGCTGCCATTTTGAAGGTGGAGCAAAGCGGGCCCCCTGACACCTCTGATTGGCTGAGGGGGACTGCAAATCCCACTCCTTCCAAACATTGATTGAAAGCCCTAGCTGGAGCTGCCTGGCTTGTTAACACTTCAAAAATGCATAATAAATTCAGAATACACTGTGTTAGCAGGGATTTCAACCATCCCCCTACATCTGGTAGCCACCCCCACCACTCAAAGGGTTTCTCCTCTGCAACCACATGGATCACCTGCAACTGTCTTATGGTGTGGAGGTCTTTTTCCACTCATTGGTGCTGATCAATCCAGGTACAGCAAGTGTGATTAATAACAGCACAGACCCCACCCTGGCAGCTAAGAGATAATCCAAAGCCATACGGTTTTTAGTAGCCACCTGCCCTATCGGGGTAATTTCATCGTTAAGAGCTCCTAAAGCATCGGCGCTGGCATTAAAAAAATTCTCCATAACTCCCAAAATGTTTACGATAGCTCTTTCTAATTCAGCTACCCCCAACCAAGGAAGAAAT
>NW_017729032.1:157212744-157216107 GCF_001723915.1 Gavialis gangeticus | reverse complement strand
CCTATCGGGGTAATTTCATCGTTAAGAGCTCCTAAAGCATCGGCGCTGGCATTAAAAAAATTCTCCATAACTCCCAAAATGTTTACGATAGCTCTTTCTAATTCAGCTACCCCCAACCAAGGAAGAAATGCCCTAGTAAATTGATGGAATCCTGTGGGTCGGCAAACCAGTGGGTTTTCAACAGCTTGCCTAGATCTGGGCAAGCCAGGTGGGAGATTAGACACCTCATGCCGGGAGAGGCTTGGGTGTAAATCAAACTCTGGGATGATTCTCCCCAGGGTACAGGTGCCAACCCAATGCTATGGCAAAATCTTGTGGGCATCATTCCCACATGGCCAGAACAAGCCTGGAGCGGCTACAGTGCTGAGGTTCCTACAGATAGGAAGGGGCACGTGTGCTCCCCACTGACCTACATTGAGATATTGATTGGTTACAAGAAGTAAAACCTAACATCATGTAAAATTCAGACCCGTTCATTACCAGACTATGGGTGTCCTCCAGGGTTCTATAAATAGTGAGAGACCCATTGGTGCACTGAAGGGACGTGTTTCCTAGCAGGATCCCAGACGTATTATGGGAGTGATAATCGAAGGTTACTCGACATTTGGGGTAGTGCCCCACTGAGTAATTGGCTTTGCCCATCCTACCACTCCCATTGGACCTATAACAGAGGGCTGCTTCAAGTCTAAAAAATGGTTTCCAGCTATCCCGAGTCTTTTTCCACCATTCAGGGATCGACTGCTGTGTTCTACTAGAGTGGGAAGAAAATCTGACGAAGCTGGTATTGGTACTGTTTCCCCAATCCTCAAGGGGAATTGGTACCCCAAGCACTGGGATTCCTCTGACTGGGTGTGTAGGCCCATGTATGCACACCCAGCAATTTGTAAGGTTGCCTGCACTAGCATTGCTCTGCCCCAGGAACATAATACTGTTCTCCTCCCATGCCCCGACTAAAACCCTGGGCATGAAGCAGAATAAAAGAAAAGACAACATCTTGGGGCCTTCTCGAGTGGTATCCCAAACACTGCTGTCCCTGGGAACTTCGAGGGGCTACCCTTGACTAAAACTTCGGCCTCCAGCACACTACTACCAATAAAATACTGACCACAAGAATACAGAACAGCGTTACCCCCTGGGGAATTTCTACGTAATTATCCGCAACTTCCCAAGGGTTAGTATGATTCATACTAAAGTACTAAAGGCAATTCAACACTTAAAACAAAAGTTTGTAGCCACAAATAAAACTTGGCTAGCCGTGTAGGCTATTCTTCAAGACTTCGTTGTCTGACCTTCACTCACAAGGAACCTCTTCGAGATTTCACTGTCTGATCTTCACTCATAGGAACCCTTTGAATCTTCATGGAGGTATCGTTGGTGAGAGAAGCCTTCCACCCTGTCGGGGTGGTTACCTTCTTGCAGTGGGAGATATGGACCCAAGCAGAAACCTTGGCAACTTTCACAGCAGTTGGGGTGGTTAGCAGGACCTGGAAAGGCCCCTTCCACCGAGGCTGCAGGCAATCCTTTCTCTGGTGGACTTTATTCAGGACCCAATCTCCTGGTTGGACCGGATTGGCAACCGAGTCACCACCTAGAGACTGATGCTGTGCTGTGGCTTTAACCTGCAATGAGATAACCTTGAGGGCCTTGGTGAGCCCTTGGCAGTAGGTTAATAGCGAATCATGTAGATGAGTCAGATGTTGGGGTGGAGGTGCGGCAAGTCCCCTCATGGGTCGACCCATAACAATCTCAAAAGGGGTCAGACCTGAGGATCTCTGAACAGAATTTCAAATTTGGAAAAGTACCAATGGGAGGGCCTCTGGCCACTTCAGACAAGTTTGTTCACAAGCCTTCTCCAAGCGAAGCTTAATATCAAAGTTCTTCCATTCCACTTTACCCCCACTCTGAAGATGATTTGGAGTGTGGATCTGGTATCAGATGGAAAGGACCTTGCAAACATGTTGGACCACCTGGCCAACAAAATGGGAGCCATGGTCTGAATCCCGGGAAAGGGGTAGACCGAAGTGGGGCAGCAGGTCAAAAAGAAGCTTTTTGGCCACAATGAGGGCATCAGCCCATTGGCAAAGGTATGCCTCAGGCCAGCCACTAAAAAGGCAGACAATAACCAACACATACTTCCAGGGTGCCGACCTGGGCAACTCAATGAAATCCATCTGGAGGTGGAAAAAAGGGTAGAGACTTAAAGGTCTGTGGAACACATGTGGCTGGCGGAGTGGCCGGCCAGGATTGTGTCGCTGACACTGCAGACACTGGTGACAAAAATGGGCAGCCACGGCAGAAAAACCAGGGGCATACCAATGGCGGCCAACTTCAGCTATCATCCCCCTTTTGGCCGAATGGGCTACTGAGTGGGCCATTTGAGCCAATAGGGATAACAGGGCCCTGGGGGCTATGAGGCGACCAGACAGGTGCCACCATATGGAATCAGAGTGGAGAGAGCAGCCTGCGGAGATCCAGGTGTCTTTTTTGGTGTCCAGGGTGGCATCCTGGAGAAAGGAAAGGTCAGGGGAGACAGGGGAAGAGAGGTAGAGAGTGGCCTGAAGGACCAGAGCCAAGAGTTCTGACAGGGCAGCGGTTTTGGCTGTGGCATCCACCCTATCGTTTCCCAGAGACACAGGATCATCAGCAGCAGTATGCGCTTTGCACCATAGGACAGCAAGGGTGGAGGGAAGGAGCATAGCATCCAGGAAAGCAGTAATAAGGTGATGGTGAGAGATGGGAGTCCCAGCAGAAGTGAGAAACCCTTGCTGTTTTCAGATCTGTCCAAAGGAATGGCAGACACCAACGGTATAGCAAGAATCTGTATAGATATTAACGGATTGTTCAGCAGCAAGGTGACAGGCATGAGTGAGAGCAATGAGTTCAGCAGCTTGAGCACTAGTAACAGAAAGAGGAGCAGATTCAACAATGGCATAATCGGAGCAGACAGCATAGCCAGCTCGGAGAATTCCATGATCATCTCGAAAACAGGAGCCATCAACATAGAAAATGAGGTCAGGGTTAGTCAGAGGAGTATCGGAAAGGTCAGGATGGGGAAGGGAAACAAAATCAACAAGCTGAGTGCAGTCATGGGGTTGGTCATCTGTGGGTGAAGGAAAAAGAGAGGCAGGATTGAGGGGATCACAGCGGACAAGGGTCATGTGGTCCACAGCTAGGAGAACCACCTTGTAGTGGGTTAGATGGCCAGGAGACAAGTGCTGAGTTCTGCCGCACTGGAGAAGGGCAAGGACAGTGTGTGGGACAGCAACAGTAAGGGGGTGCCTGAGAACAAGGTTATCAGTTTTAGAAATCAGCAGAGTGGCAGCAGCAATGGCGTGGAGGCAAGGAGGAAACCCAGAAGCACCT
>NW_017729032.1:157206492-157207744 GCF_001723915.1 Gavialis gangeticus | reverse complement strand
AGAATAATTAGGAATCTATTGTCGGCAGTAGTTGGCAGCACCTAGAAACCCACGGAGCTGGCATTTAGTCTGTGGGCGAGGGAGAGAGAGAACAGCAGAAAGACGATCTGGAGACAAGTGATGGGTACCGTGAGAAATAGTGTACCCCAGATAGGTAACAGAAGTCTGACAGAACTGGAGCTTAGAGCAGGAGGCTCTGTGGCCCTGTGCTGCAAGTTGCTCTAAAAGAGTGACAGAGTCAGTTTGGCAGTGAGGGAGAGTATCATAACAGAGAAGCAAATCATCTACATATTGAACTAGCACAGAATCATGAGGCAGCTGGACTGTATCAAGGTCAGACTTGAGTAGCTGGCTGTATATAGTGGGTGAGTCACGGAATCCTTGAGACAGACGGGTGAAGGTGTATTGCTGGCCCTGATAAGTAAAAGCCAATAAATATTGAGAGTCTGGGTGAACTGTTATAGAAAAGAAAGCATTACAGAGATCCACCACAGTAAAATAAAGGGCAAAAGCAGGTATTTGAGAAAGTATAGTGGTGGGGTTGGGTACCACAGCTGTCAAGGGAATCACAAAATTGTTAATAGCATGCAAAACTTGAACAAAACGATAAATAGGCAACTCAGGTGTACACTTCTCCTTCTTTCGGACTGGAAGGATCGGGGTATTACAACAGGAGCGGGCAGGTACAAGAACACCCTGTTCTACGAGACCTTGTACTACAGGAGCAATGCCTCGGGAGGCAGCAACTGATAGTGGGTATTGCAGGATCAATGGGGGAGACACTCCTGATTTAACCTTGATAGAAACTGGGATGGCACCCTTGAGGAGTCCCACATCAGTTGTGGAGTGGGACCAAAAGGACTCAGGAAGGTGAGCCAATAGTTCCTGTTGCAACAAGGAAGAATTGGACTCAGGTTCCTGTTCCATCAGTGTCATCATCAAGGCAGGAATTTGAGCCTGGGGTAATGTGAGAAAAACCCCATCTGGAGAACAGTGAACTGTTGCCTGCAATTTGCAAAGGAGGTCTCACCCCAACAGATTTACAGAGGCTCAAGGACTCAGCAAAAAGGCATGTTGCTCAGTAAGGGGACCCAAGGTAAACGAGAGTGCTGTGTAACGGGGTGGTCAGTGGGTTGATCCCCAATACCTACAGCAGTGATTACTCTGTCAGAAACAGGAACCTTAGAAACAAAATCAGAGCTAAGCATAAACAAAGATGCACTGGGGTTGACAAGAAAGGGAACAGTTCGTC
>NW_017729032.1:157182302-157201492 GCF_001723915.1 Gavialis gangeticus | reverse complement strand
AACAGGTATTATAGCATTGGAAAAGGCAGAAAGTAAAGGAGCTAGAGTCTCTGGGTCTTCTCGGCTGTCCTAATACTGATTTTCACCTTTGAAGGACTGGAGAGGAGCTGGTCTGGGCGGTGGAGCTCGGTGGGCACCTGGCTGAAATGGAGGGGCACTAGCTGAGAGCAGGGGCCCCTGGGGTTTGTTCGGGCACTCATTCTTCCAATGGCCTCTTTGCTTACAGTAGCGGCAGACATCGTTAGGAATGTCAGAGGGACCGGGTGGTTGGGTTGAGTGAAGCGGTCCTGCGGGGCACTGTGGTTTGGCGTCACCCTGGAGATCTCTGATTTGCAAAGCCGTCAGCTTGTTCTGAGCCTTTGATTTTTTCTGTTGGGCTTTAGTATAGAAATGAGTGGCAGCAGCCAAAATTTCAGGGAGGGGTTTGACTTCCCATCCGATCACCGTTCTTTGCAGGGACTCGGAGATCCTAGGTAACAGTCCTAAAACAAAGGTCTGAATAACCATGGCAAGGAGGCTGGTTTCTGGCTCCTGATTGCCAGAATGTGCCTTTAAAGGCTTGGATCAGGTGAGAATAATAGTTGGCAGGATGCTTTTCTGGCTTTTTAAATCTTTCTTCATTATCCTTATAGGAAGCCACAAGGTTGCGCTTATGGCGCTTTTCGAACTCGTCTTCCCGTAGGTACCAGGCTTCCATTTGAACAGGGTGCTTACTTTCCAAATTGTCTCAGAGGTGTTTGAGGATATGATGATCCCACGACCCGTCTAAGGGCCAGTGCAATTTGGGGTCACCATCGGTATACCGATTCCACTTAGTTAGATATTGAGTTGACCGGGGCCCATATTCTAGAAACATAAACTGGGTGGGATCCTGCTGTGGGACCTTAGAGGTCCCACTACCCATTGTCACGCCTAGGACTTACTGACACCAAAACAGGCAGGTACTCACCTTGGCCAGAGATTTTTCCAGAGCCAAACAGGCAGATGGTAGATCAGGGTCCAGAGTGTCGAAGCTGCAGAGCTGAAGAACCGAGTCGGGGAGAACCTTATCGGAGTGACGGAGTCGAAGAGCCGAGACAAGGGTCCTACTCGGGGCAGTCTGTGTAAGGACAGTCCCTGTTCAGGCGCCAAGATGATGTAGAAATTTAGACAGGATCACTGTTTCGCTAACAGAAGCGCTTTATTTTGCATGGCCACGGGAGATCAGCAAGAGGCGGTTGATGCTCAATGAGAGTAAAACACAGGCTGCTTTATATACTGATAAATCACATACAGGTCAACCCGCCCCCCTGCACCAGGCTCTTGGCAGTCTGACAGCAACTCGTCTCGGTGTCTGGCTGAGCTAAGTGAGTTTTCTCATGCTGTCTCCTGATAACCTTATCCGAAGGCCATGTTGTTATTCTCGCTCGGCCTTTACTCACATCACATCTTCCCCCCATCCTGACCCGACACAGTAAAACATTCCTTTCAGTACTTTTCCATTCCTCATCAGTTTGATGGGCTTTTCCCTGTTCCCTTCCTCCCCCACTCCCCTTCTGGAGACAGAGAGATGGGAACTTTTCTCATCTTTCTCCTCCCTCCCACTCCTGCATCAGGAGATGGGCAGTCTGCCTTTTCTTGGGATTCCATCTACATGTGCGCCTGTCTGGAGCAAATTTGCTCTGGATAGGAGCAGTTCAGCGCTGGGCTGTTTTTGGCTTGCTCTGTTCCCCCTCCACCCTCCCTACAGCAGCCAGGGAGAGCTCCAGGCTGGCAGGGGGCATGAAGTCAGGCCTGGGCTCCTGGGGGTGGGGGGAACTCTCTGATATCCTGGGCAGCTGCCTGCCAGCCTTCCATCCTGATCTGTGGGGGCAAGGGAGCTGTCTGAGATCCTGGGCAGCTGCTTCCCAACCCCATACCCTGATCAGCATGAGGCAGGGTGGGGAGATGTCTGGGATCCTGGGCAGCAGCTTGCCAGCCCTGCACAGGAAAGGGGGTGGGAAGCTGGTCAGGCTCTTGTGAAGCTTCTTTCCATCCCTATGCCCTGATTTGCATGTGGAAAGGAGCAGCTAATCTAGTACCTGTATCTACAGGTACTAGCAAGCTGCGCATGATATTAATTTACTGTGCAGTAATAGCCGAGAATGTGTAAATGGTGAGGCTTTACTCCGCGTTAGATTAGTCTAATGCACAGGAAAGCATCTCTTGTAGACACACCCAGTAATCATAACCACAAGTTAGAAAGTCTTCTGAGCAGTCACGTGGCAATGCTTACTATGATCTAAATAAAACATGCTCTAAGTGCTAGAACTCTTGAAGACTCTAGTGTGCGGTGGTGTACTGTGGGGGCTGGGAGCAACAAGCAGCTGTTGGTCGGTTGCAGCCTCCCCCTGCCACTGCACTGGAGCAGGTTCAAGACCAGGATAATTGTTAAATGTGTACAGGCTCACTCTGCAATCACTCAGAAACAGGCTTTGTAGCGCTCCTGCTTTAGCCACACTTCTGTAGCTTGACATAGACCCCTTGGAAATCTCCAAGGCTTCCAACAAGTGATTATACATTTCTTCCTTAATGTATGTGGTCAACAATAAGACACTGTCATTTAATAGGATTCTAAATAGCTACACATAATTCAAGACTTGTCATCAAAAGCTAAACCAGCTGTTAGCTATTACTTTCAGCTACTAGTGCTTTCTAAAACCCAACTGCCTGCATCTGGCCCGGCCAGTTACTATTGACTTTGAGCAATAGACTTTATTTTAGCTTCCCGTGCTACTGCTTATTGATTATATGTTGAACACTTCTATCTATACAAGTTTAAGCATGGAATATCCATAATTTAGGCTTATGATAATTCCACAGTCTGAAGCTTTCATTGTGGTGTTTTGGTCACAGACCACATCTGAGGCCTACAACTTTGGTATACAGTCCATTGCCAGTTATACCTGTGTAAATATTCTGTTGTCACCTTGGCTAAGCACAGACAGTCAAAAAGCCGGAGGCTGAATCAATTCAATCTTTGCAGGTTAGTGTAAGCTGCACAGATAGAACAAATAAGCAAATGAAGAGACATTCAGGTTTCATTCTGGAAATGCAGCCACATGCCTACAGTGGCCAAGGCCAGAAGCCAGGGGCTGCTAAAGCATGCCTCCCTGGTCTGCTGGAGCAGACAGCTTGGGCCAAGGGTAGCTTGTCCACCCTGCAAGGAGGGGTTTGGAGGGGGAGGTATTGGAGGACTGTGAGTTAACTTGAATCTGGAGGGAATCTGGGACAGAAGTTCAATAAACCAATTTAACCTAAATCAGTTTAGTCTGATATTGCATCCTTCCAGGTTTACCTTAAACCAGTTTTGGCCATTTTGAAAGCAGTTTATGTGCACTGAATTTCTGCTGTATTACAGATCTGAACTGGTTTCCAATCACTTATACCAGTTTATGTGTAAATTCTGTCCCTAGCCCTTAAGTGAATACTTAAGTAAATCAGCTACCACAGGAAGGAAGAGTACTGTAGGCACTGATTTTTCGCCTGCATGTATTGGACCCTGTAGAGTCTATAAATCATCTGCGGGAGACCTGTCATAGAGTTGTGGAAGAGATTAGTTTGATTACTGTGGAATAAATTATTCCTCAGATAAGTACAGCAGCAGAATTGGGCTGGATCTAATTCACTATTTTATAGAAGTACAACAAAGGCAGAAAAGTGAACTGGCTGGGCCAGGACCATAAATGGTCAGAAAGTGGAGAAACCCCCTTTTTTTTAGGGCATGGGTTTTCAACCTTTTTTAATAAGTGTACCCCTGAGGGAGGGGTGGTGGGTGGCCAGACACTAAGGATGGGAGGGTAGCGAGCAGCCAGACATGGAATAGGGGTGTGGTGAGTGGTGGCAGCACAGCATCTGTGTAGCCCTGCTCTCGCCCCATCCCAGCCCTGCTCCTGTGAGGCAGCAGCGCAGGGTGGTGGCACTCCATCCCTGCGCGCCCCTGCGTACTCCTTGGGACCTTTCAAAGTATCCTCAGGGGTATGTGTACCCCCGGTTGACAACTTCTGTTTTAGGGCATATCTACATGAACTACATAAGTAGTGAGCTAGAATTACCTCTTTTGTGTACCCGAAGTAATATTGCTACGTTTCCCAGGAGCAGGGTAAATTACCCCATGTGGTGTTCCAAGCTAATGTGGTGATACAGTTTCTAGTAACTGGATAGTTATTCCCTTGAGCAAAAGGGAAGCTTAGTTGTTCACCTTAGTGGTTCTCAATCTTTTTAGACTTAAAGCAAGTCCTTTGGAAAATCCCCATTGTTAGTTTTCACTCTTTTTTTGACAATTAGAAATGACTAATAGAGCATTCTTCTATTGCAAAGAACGCAACAAGATCACAACAGGTCAGAAATCTTTTGGACACTATGAATTCCTATTTGAAATTTCTGGTTTTATCTTGTGAATTATGTGTAGGTGTTTGCTGCAGCACCCTGGTTGAGAATCATTGATTTAGACACATGTTAGCAGTACAGGTAAGGTGTGTGATTCCAGACTGAGAGAATTGGGCTTCCTTGGAGAAGCAGAGCTTTATTCCCTCCCAGTGACATTGTTAACAATGGGCTACATGTCTCCACCTGCATTTTAGGTGATCTGGCCTATTGTCTCCTGCCACGGCTCATGAAGCAGCACCCAGACAATGTTGGACACACAGAGCATTCTGCTGCACTCTTGAATGGTTAGAGAACCATACTTCAGACTGCATTTGGAAAGCTGAAAGGAAGGGTGGCACTGCCTCCAAAATCATCCAGCACGGAAAAGGCTGTACATATAATTGTGCTCTGCCTGTGCTCTGAGTGTGTGTGGGTCTTGGCTCAAGGGAAACCATGTCAATTAGAGATGCCATGTGTGTTTACATTGCCAGCACACAAACTGAGTAATTGCAGGCTGCAAAAACAGCAAGTGCATTGGAAAGCAGGCAGACTTCTTCAAGGATGGGAATTCCCTTCTTCAGCCATCTGTCAGCCGCTTTTGCCAATGCATGTGGGGCATATTCAGTTGCAGTAGAATGGCTGTTTGTACAACGCTGTCTGTTCTTGGCCAAACTGTGCATCAAATAAATGGCACCTTTAAGCTCTGCCCTTTGGCCCCTGATTGACTTTTGGAGGCCTTGCTTTTGAGGTAACACTGCCCTCAAAAACTTACCTTAAGTTTATTTGGCCTACTTGCCTACCCATAGTGGGTTCTTTGGGCTGTTTGACCCTTGTCCAACTATACGGATTGTTGTTGGTGGATGTGCTGTTAAATTGTGAGCCTCTGTCCCCATGAACTGGTTCCTGAGTGTGTCTACATGAGATGTTTGCTGCAGAGCTGCCTAATTAGTTCTGCAGTAAATATTTTACCTTCTACATGTGTGGTCCTATCAGTGCACAGTAAACTAATAAACTCTGCTGCTGGTCAGTGCTTCTAAATACAAGTACTATCCTGTGGCAGAATTTTTTGGTACACAACAATGCGCGTTTAGCTGCTGGTGAGGCTGGCTGGGGCATGAGGCTGTGCTGCCTGCCGGCTAGCTCCACGCTGGAGCACCCTCATGCCCCAGCCAGTCTCTCTACAGCACTTTGAGCCAGGTCAGAGCAGCTCTGGGCTGTCAGGGCTGACTCTTGGTACCCCTGGCAGCTGGGGCTGCTGTGACCCAGCTCAACATGCTGCAGTCCTAGGCACATATTCAAACACGGTGCCCAGGAGCAATAAGCTCCAGCCCAATATGTGCTAGAGTTTATTGCTTTGAATTAATTGCACATATAGACATGCCCACTATGTGGTAAAGAGTTGAAAGGATTTCCCATGCCAGCCTCTTTGCAATAAATCCTAACACCTACTCTGGACTCTTTCAAAAAACATGTGGATGTATTTCTTGCTGGGGTCACTTGATCCCACCTGACTTCCTGCCTATGGCAGTGGGGCTGGACTCGATCTCATGAAGTCTCTTGCAGCCCCTAATGTCTATGAAATCTATACCAGCATGTATCATCCTACCCTGAAGCAAATGGAAACTAACCTGTGCTAACATAGCCTTTTCATTCTTGTTATCTCTCAAATAGCAAAAATCTCTTTTGGAAGCCACTTGGATTTGTTTTAGTCAAACAGAACTGTTTCTCTCAGCAGATGTAACTATCCCTGCATTTTCTCATAATTTTTTTAACCTCAGAACAAAACCCCCACTCCTGTGTCAGCAATCTGCTGCCAGATGATTGGGTTGCAATGAGAAAGTGAGTGAATTAAAATGACTATTGAATTTATTGATCTGCATGAATAATGTGAAGGCAAGGTGGCATTGCTCTTATGGTAGCAGGACACATGATAGGAGAGGATAAGCTTTGGCAGTAAAGTGGAAAGTCCAGCGTAAAATGAGGGTATATCAATGTGGATGGAAGATTCTGGAGCTTTGTTTTCTTTAAAAAAGTATACAGATTGATTTGTCCTTTCAAAAAAACACTTACGAGGCTTTGTTGTTCAGCTCACCAGTTGCTGTCTAAACAAGTAAAATTCCTTTGGCAATTAATTTCCTTTGAACAGGGAAAAAGAGGAGGAAAAAGTAAGAGAGAAAACAATCAAAACTCACTATGTGTTTTTGTACCCTAGAACTCCATTTTGCATTTTGGCTATGGGTCTAAACTAGGCCTTTTCCATTTTGAAAGTAAGTAGGAAATTGGTCCTTGTCACAGAGAAGCTGCACATTTTGTGAGTGACCCTTTCTGATGTGTCTTGTCAATCACGCAAGTAAAAATAATATGAGTTATTGAATTTATTTTTTAAAATTGAAAGCCAAACTTATTTTAGGATGGTTCTTTTGGCTTTTAAGAAGCTCTCTCAAATACCTGTTTTTAATGGGATGTAGCGGGTTTGTGACCACTGGGGTGGCTGTGATGCTCCCTGGTGGCCATGTGTTCCCTGCCTGGCTCAGGCTCTAATGCAGCCCTTCCTTGTTCACTCACATGCTACACTTAGTAGAGATGGTATAAGGGAGGCTGCCCATGGGCTGTTAAAGAGAGTCTGAGTCCATGCACATCACTACTGGACCCCTCCTCTGGGCCCCTTCATCTTAGGTTTGCTTTCAAGCCTAAGAGGTCCTTCTCGGCTTGCCTATGCACTTGCAGGACACCTGTAGCCTTAAGGGCAGCTTGCATGGCTCTGTTTCTCTCCTATGCCATGCCCCAAGCCTCATGGGTGTTAATGTACCATTTTCCACTCTGTTGGGGTCTTAGCCTTGTCAGCCTGCTCCCTCTATGCTTTTGCTGGGTCCTTTAGCCCAGGCCTACAGTACAGGACCTGGCTTCTAGGCTCCAGCTTTGGCAGTCTCAGTCTAAAGCTCTCTGATTAGGCCTTGAGCCTGACTCAGCAGGGCTCATGGTTCAACCACCAGTGTAACCTTAAAACCAAATATCTTAGCCTTCTGCCAGATGCCCAAACTCTTTGTAGGCTTAAGACAAACTGGGAACTCCCTGCCTGCACAAACTGGCTTTTCTCTCAGCTCCAGGCAGCTTTTTCCTGCTCCCAGACCAGCAGAGTCATTCATCCAGTTTCCTTGTGTCCTCAGGAACCCTGCTGCCAGGAGCAAATCTTTTTCTGGCTCCCAGGGCTAGACTGCCTGACCAGCTGAAGCTTTGGGCTTATATAGCTTCAGGTGCACAGTCTGCCAATCAGGTGACTCTCCAATTATCCCCCTTACCACCTGTAAGCTGCCTCTCTGGCTGCTTGCCCTCTTAAGGGAGCAGGCACACCCCAGCACCCTGCTGCAAGGGGTTACAGACATTATACAGTGTATTTTTATAAATAAGGATACACAGCACAGGACTGAAAGGAACCTTCTGAGTTGGAGTTCATATATTCCCCTCTATAAAATGATTGCCTTCCATTTTAAAAGCAGTAGTGGAAGCAACATTCCTGAGTAGTTTTAAGATTAAACTTGATTATCACAGTGGTGTCTGAGTGCATTAGGTGAATCTTTAGATGTAATTAGGTATAATGGACTTAAGAGGCTTGACTTCACACTGTAATATACTTGCTGGCTTGTTCTGAAAGGCTAGGGACAGAAATTAGACATAAACCAGTATAAGTGGTTGGAAACCGGTTTAAATGTGTAACACAGTAGAAGGCCAGTGCACATAAACTGCTTTCAAAATGGCTGAAACCAGTTTAAAATAAACCTGGATGGTTGTAGTATCAGACTTAACTGATTTAGGTTAGATTGGTTTATTGAACTTTTGTCCCAGATCCCCTCCAGATTCAAGTTAACTCACAGTCCTCCAGCATCCCAGGATGCTTTGGACCTCCCCTGCAAGTCCCTCCTTGTAGGTTGGCCTGGCTAAAGTTGGCCCAAGCTGTCTGCTGTAGCAGAGCAGAGAGGTGTGCTCTAGTACCCCCTGGCATCTGGCCTGGGTCACTGCAGGCACATGGCTGAATTTTCTGAATCAAAAGTGAATGTCTAGTCACTTGCTTATTGGTTCTACCTATGCAGTTTAGACTAACCTGCAAAGATTGAATTGATTCAGCCTCAGGCCTTTTGACTGTCTGTACTTAGCCAATGTGAAGATTTTATTAAACTCAAAGTACCTGTAGCATTAAACTAGGCATAATCTTTGTTTCTGTTTATTTAAGAAGATTAGAATTAAAGGATATCCTGGGATTGGTTGGAGTGGGGAAAGGCTTTGATTGCTTGGCTAAGAGCTAACTTTTTATTGCATATGACTGTTATGAGGCTGAATGGCTGCCATTATAAAATTGTTAATCTAATAAATTACATTATTTATTGGGGCACCAAGAATGTCTTCTATAGAAAATGTATTGCTTAAAACTGTAAATACTTTCTGCGTACTTGAGTTGCTATGCTTGTTTTAAATGTGTGTGTAATATTTTCTGCAAAACTAGAATCTCCCTTACTTACCTTTGGCTTTTCCCCCCTTGTTTTTGCCCCCCTCCCTTCCTTGCTTTATCTTTTTGTTTTCCTCATATCCATCTATTTACATTCACACTGACATTGTGTCACACTTTTAGCTTCTTTCATTCCTTGGAGTCTCAGAACAGCAGAGACTCCCCATGCCTGAAGAAGGGTGATTGTACCTGAAAGTTTGCAAAGAACTTTTTTCCAACTACTCAGTTGGTCTAATAAAAGATATCACATCTACCCAGAGAACCTTGCCTGCAAAACTAGGAACCTTTGGGAATTTTCTTGTTTTCTTTTAATCTGAAATAGGGTTCATTGAATCTTTTTCTGTAATGTTCATCCCAGTTGCTCTGACAAGTTGTTTTGCATTGGTCATTCAAATTTTGTAGAGTTGTAGTTGTGATTGATGGCTTTACTTTTCCTTATTTCACTTGAGGTAGTAACTTTGTCACATTCCCACTGTGACAGGCAATATGGAAGCAAGATATGAGATGGTCCTTGCCCTGAGAACCTTTTAATTACGTTTAATTCTAACACATTGGGAAGAATGGTATAGGAAGAACGAGGGAAACAGGGATAAAATTATTTGACAGTAGGCCAACACATACCTTAATTATTACACATTCCTACTCAGTCTATCCAGATGTGTTACCAGTTGGCAATGTTCCATAGACATTATGGTAAAAGTGCACCTTGAAGAGGTATTTGAAAAAGGGCAAGCAAGTGGCTTTATGGACTAATTCAGAGAGAGAGAATATTTTGTACTATTTTATGTTCATCTGAAAAACAGCCGCACAAACAGCAAGCAGTCTATTAGATTGATTTAGCACTTCTGTTAACGAATGATCCACAAGCAGACCTCAATTTTATACTTTTTGTTGTTGTTTAGAATGATTATGGTGCAGTGAATCATTCATCATCTGTGAATTTATTTGTTATATTTTATTATTTGCACTAGGTCACCTTTTTGGCAGATTATTATTCCTGTTCTCTGAATGGTGGACTAAAATCCATAGTGACCTTTCAGCATGGTCATTCAAACAGTTCCAGACAATCCATATTCAAATGAGACATTTTTGCAAATAAAAATTTACAAGTGTTGAGTGTTTGTGCATAGTGACTAAAGGATCGTCATACTACTAGAATGCATTAAAGGGAATTATTCAGCTGCATTTTCATGTGCCTTTTTTGTACTGTTCAGCTATATATGAGCTTTTCTCCCTCTGTGCTGATGAGAAGGGAGTTCTCCAGCCTGCAGGTATGCTGCTGGTTCTTTCTTCCTAGGTGCAGCACCTTGCACTTGTCAGTATTGAATCCCATCTTATTCTCATCTGCCCACCCCTATAACCTGTCAAGGTCTGATTGCAGCCTGTCCCTCCCTTCTAGTGTGCCCACTTCTCCCCACATCTTAGTATCATCTGCGAATTTGAACAAGGTGCTTTTCACCTCCTCGTCCAAGTCGCTGATGAAGATGTTGAACAGTGCGGGTCTGAGGACCGAGCCCTGTGGAACCCCACTGCCCACATCCCTCCAGGTGGAAAATGACCCATCCACCACCACCCTCTGGGTGCAGCCCTCCAGCCAATTGTTTCATCATGTAAACTTTTTGTTTATAAATATAGGGAAGCTTTTAATTGACAACCTTTTTTTTAACATGATAAGGTCAAAGACTTTTGTCAGCCAGGCAACAAGAAAGAAAGAAGGTGCAAAAGGAATTAGCTGTGTAGGCAATCACAGTTGACAGGCAAAGCACTTTTTGGGTTTATACGAGACAACTTGTGGAGTTAGTGTGGGTCCAAGGACCATTGTCACAGTTAGGTGGCCACTAGTTTTCCTCAATGAGGGCAGAGGCACTTTTTTCCCTCACTGGAACTCTCCTCTGTCTTGCTATAGTCATTGTTCCTTTATAATGATGATGATGATATTCACTGAGAGCACTCCTGGTAAAGTGATTTTGAATAGTAATGCTGACATATTGAGCACTTCACACCATTTATGCATTTTATCCAGTGACTTCTTAATGCAAAATTCAAAAGCAGTCTCAGGAAATTGGGACTCTGTCCTGTAAAGCAGTGGTCTCCAACCCTTTTAAGTAGGAAATCACTGTTTTGATTGAAAAGCAACTCAGGATCTGAGTACTGCTGCCATGCCCTCACCCCCTGCCCAGCAGGCCAGTTGGGGGGGGGGTGCAAATTGAGGCAGAGGGAAAAAAATATTATTCAGGGGTGCCCCCCTAGCAGGTACATCTATGGAGGAAGGGCTGGGGGGAGGGGGACAGATCAAGGCCCTAGTGGTGAGGGAGGGAGCAGGGCACAGGCAGGAGCAGGGGCTGGGGTGAATGGGGCCCCAGCCAGGCTGGGTGGTGGGACAAGTGGAGGCTTGGGGGAGACATGCCCCCTGATCTGTGTGCAGGGTGGAGGCTGGTGCCACTGAGCGCTGGGCGTTGATGCCCACTGCCCCGAGAGCTGCACAAAGCCATGTGCATCCCACTTCTGGGTGGGCCAGGGACGTGAGGAAGCTGCAGCAGGAAGCAAAGTGCAGTGCATAGTGGCAGCTGCCTCTGCCCCATGCACAGACAGGGGGCATGTGTCCCCCAGGCCTCTGCTTGTCTCACCTGGCCGGGGTGCCACTCACCCCAGCCCCTGCCTGTGACCTGCTCCCTCTCTCACCCCTGGGACCTCGATCTG
The DNA here is from genome assembly GCF_001723915.1 of Gavialis gangeticus. Classification (NCBI taxonomy): domain Eukaryota; kingdom Metazoa; phylum Chordata; order Crocodylia; family Gavialidae; genus Gavialis; species Gavialis gangeticus. The sequence continues at coordinate 157,189,905 of NW_017729032.1, read as the reverse complement.
CGCCTCCCCCCATGACTGTGAGGGAGGGAGTGGGGCTGGGGCAGGGGCAGGTCCTGCACAACCGGGATGGGACACGGGATGGAGTTGTGAGTGGCTTGTCTGGGGGGTGCCTGGCACAGGGAGGGGGTGGTGGCTTCCATTGCTGCATGCATGCCAGGAAGGCATGGGGGCCGTGTGCCTGGGATCTACGTGGGTGGGGTGGGCTGCTGTTTTGGGCTGTCCCCCATGGTGGGGGTTGGGACATGCTGCACTCAAGGCAGGTGGCACTGGGAGGGGTGCTATGGTGAATTTTCAGGTGGCTGTAGCGTCCCCCTGTAGCACCGCTGCCCACCCTGAGTGCAGCCTGGCCCAACCCCCACCAGGAAGAGCTCAGGATCACCTGGCCCCAGCCCATAGCGATAGTCTACTCTGCCCCACATACAGATCCAGGGGCATGTGCCCCCCATGCCCTCCTTGTGCCCCCCCCAGGTGCCATCCAGGGTGCGTACCTCCCCCTCCTTGTGCCCCCCCCCAGGTGAGCTGCTAGTGGCTCCATCCTGCACCCCATCCTGGCTATACAGCACCTGCCCCAGCCCCAGCTCTACTCCCTCCATCACCGCTCTGTGTGTGCCCCTCCCTACCCCTGCTGCAGCCACCCGCACTGCCCCACATTTGAGGGGGCACATGCCCCGCAATCTGTGCACAGGGTGGAGGTGGCTACTGCTGTGCACTGGGCCACTGGGCTTTGCACCCCAAGCCCTGCTGCAGCTGGCCTGGGAGTGGCCTGATGCCACATGCATCCCAACGTTGGGCTGAGCCATGCCCCCTGCCTGCCCAGTGGCAGTATGCACATGGTCTTGTGCCACTCCAGGGCCAGCCACAGTGGGGTTTGGGTTGCAAAACCCAGTGCGCAGCAGCAGCTGCCTCTGCCCTGCACACAGATGGGGGGTGCACAAGCCCCCCTGAGCCTCTGCTGGGGTGCGCACTGTGGTAAGAGCCCCCTGCACCCTTGAACAACCTGTCCGGGCTCTGATCCTCCCACTACTTGGCCCAGCCGGGGCCCCATTCACCTTAGCCCCTGCTCCTGCCTGTGTCGCACTCTATACCTCACCAAGGGGGGCCTCAATCTGGCCCCCATCCCTTCCCCCCCCACAGACTGATCTTCTTGGTGCTCATGTGTGCTCAGCACCCCCAGCCTCAGATCAAAAAGAAGAGGCTCTGTGATTGACTGGTTGGTGACCACTGTTGTAGAGTACCCTCATCACTAATCTACAGCAAACAAGCTTTATCTGCATGAATCTTACTTTATTTTAAATAGGACTAGAGGGCGTCCTCAGCTCAGCTTTGCCTACAGTTCTGTGGCTAGCATGGGTGGAACATCCTTGTTATCAACCAGGCCAGGATAATGCCACCAACACAGTACAGAGGTGACTTGGCTTGGAACTTTGAGAATAATTGTGTGTAGTTTTGTTTGGCAGCTGCCAATTGGAAAAAAAAATGGTGGTGGTGTTCTTTCTGTGGGTTCAGGATTTATGGTGCTTGCCCAGGGTCGAGGAGACTAAGGCTCAGTTTCTTCCTCTGTCAGAGCGTAATTGTAACTGCACATCTCCCAGCTTTCTGATGAGTACCCAAAGCATCAGTTCATAGAGTGTTCTCAGGTAGCAGTATTCTCAATCTCTCCTGCTGACACTTTCTACTTCTATATAAGTAAACTGTCCATTGAGCAGGAAGTGGAATCCAGGTGTCCTGCATCTTAGGTGGGTGTCCTAACCTCCAGACAGCAGAAACAATCTTTTTCTCCCACACAATGACTTTTTTTCTCCTTGCTTGTCCCATCTAAATGGGGTTACTGTTGTGGATCCTGGCTCTCCACCAGCTTTGGTCATACGTATCTTTTTCTTCCAACTAGTCCTCTCTCACATCCCTCTCCACTATCTCTCTCCATCTCATCTTCAGTCTTCCTCTTCCCCTTCTCCCTGGTAGTGCCATTCTGATAATTTCTTTTCCCACATATTCTTCTGCACTCCTTTAAACATGCCCATACCATGTCAGTCTTCTCTTTTGTACTTTCTTAGATGCCTCCACTACTTTCACCAATACTTTAATATAAGTGTTCCTCACTTTATCCATCTTTGTCACTTCACACATCCATCAGAGCATCCTCATCTCTGTCAGATACAGTCTCCTTTCTTGAGTTTTCTTCAGGAGCCATGTCTCCACTCTGTACAATAGTTCTGGACATACACATCTTGTAGACTTTCCCCTTCAGATTCACTGATACTCTCCTGTTGCATAATATTCCTGTCACCAATTTCCAGTTCATCCACCCTGCTGTTATTTGATGGTTCAACTCTTCATCCAACTCTGTATTCTGCTGAATGGTTGACCCCAGATGCTTGAACTTGTCAACTTTTTGAGCATGCTTTTAATTGATTATCACATTTTCAACATCAGGTACCTCAGAAAAATCACAGTGCATATATTTCATTTTGGATCAACTAATTTTCATTCCTTTCCCCTCTAGCACTTCTCTCTATAGGTCCAATCTAGCCTGCACTTCCTCTAGATTCTCAGCACAAATGACCACTGGGGCTGTGAGAAATTTTGGCGGCTGTTTTGTTTTGTTTTGGATTCGGATGTTTTGATGGCCGAAACACCAAATCTGAAATGAAATTCAAGGCTCCAAAACAGCTCTGAAACAAAACAGATCCATTGAAATGTTTCAGACTGTTTTGAAGGCAGGATTGCAGGGAAAGAGAAACTAAGAAGAGGGAAGGGGACGAGTGGGGGAAGGACTGCTCTGATATTGATATCTGTAGCTGACCAGTGACAACAATCTGTCCCTAAGGTCCCTTCCAATCCCAGTGCTCTGGGGGAGGGACAGAGAAGCACTCTAAAAAGCTGTTTGTGAACTGCTCTCTGCCATTTTGCAGCTGTGTCTGTGTCTGTGTAGCAGCAGCAGAGAGCAGCATCTGTAAGCTTGCAGCTTGGTAGTGCCTTCCTACCAAGTTGTAGCCAATCCTTTCCTATTTACCCTTGCCTACCCTCCCTATTGTTATCCCTTGCAACTATTTCTTCCCCAAAAATCCTGTTATTTGTTCTTCTTATTTCCACCCCACCCCCCAAACAAAAAGAAAGTAGTGCTTTGCCTGGCAGTGTCTCATCATTGTGCACTGCAGGAAAGCACTACACATACATTACACACACACACTCATACAGACACACATTTTTTTTCCAGTACACTAAATATGAAGCATGCTGGAAAGGCAGGTGCTAGGTCTTCTGGCAGGGGAGCCAGAGGGGGCAGAGTGAGAGCTATTAAGTTCCCCCTCCCCCAAACTTAGACACACCCTCTTTCCTAGCACTAGCAGGCATGAGGCTTCTGGTGCTAGTGGCAGCAAGGAGGTGGGACAAGTGCCTGCATCTGCACCTCTTCCAATAAGACCAACCATAATAATAACCCCCAGCACCACCAGCATGACAAGCAGCACCAGCATGACAGTGTCCTCCACCCCCATTTCAGTTCTCAGCCTGAGCCTTCCAGTGCCACAGGAGGAGCTGGATCTGGAAGCAGGGGACATGAGTGCGCTAGCAAAAGAATTCTGGGGACCAGGGAGGAATCTGAGTTTGTGCTTCACTCCTCTCCAAGTTCCCCTTAGAGCTAGGTCTCCTTTCCCAGAAGGCATTTTGGAGGAGGTTGACATTGAGGTTGTGGAGGCAAGTGGCTCAGCTGAGTCAGCTCCTGTTGTTGTTGTGCCTCTGTTTGCTGAGAAGGGGGATCAGGCAGGATTCAGACCCGCACCCTAGAAGTGAAGGGGTAGTGTAGTGTGGGATCATTCTGAGGTGGCAGATGATCTCACATATGGTATCTGCCTGCACTGCCAATGTAAGATCATCTGGGGCAAGGAGGTGAGACACTTTAGCACCATGGCGATGCTGATGCATCTCAGGAGGCACCACCCCCTTGCCCTTGCTCCTCCTCACCCTGGGACCAGTGGGAGTGTGCTGAAAAAGAAGTCCTCACTCTGTCCTCAAAAAGCAGAGGCAGGCCACCCTGGAACAGTGGGGCAAAGGTGGATAGAAAGGGGGGGGCACATTACAAAGGTGAGCAAGATCACCCAGAGCATCAGGGAGATGCTTGCTCGGATGGCCAGCCCTTCTCCCTAGTTGAGTGGCCCACTTAACAAAACAGAGTGGAATACCATCTCCCAGATCTTGGTGGTCCTCAAGTCATTCCTTGAGGCCACCGATACCAACAGCTCTGGTGATCCTTAGCTAGGTGATCCCCGTAGTGAGGGAACTTGAGAACCAAATGGAGAAGTTCCAGTGGATCAATGTTCTGGGCTGGGGCAGGCCGCTGTCACCACACGTGCAGGCACTGGTGAAACAGCTGAGGGAGAGCATCAAGAAACAGCTGGATCTGTTGCGGTCAGTACGGTCCACATGCTGGCAGCCATGTGTGACCCGAGGGTGAAGGGAAGCATATGTGGCAGCAAAACCCTGGATCACTGGATGGAGGTGCTGGTGAACAGAATCTTGGAGGCAGAAGGGCACAGGCGGGGGGATATGGAAGAGGGGGATCCACGTTCCCATGACAGCACTCCCAGCAGCAACCAGTCTCCTCCATGACAGCCACTGCCAATGTGGGCCAAGAGTATGACTTCAATGGTGGGGTCCAGAGGCACCAGATCTCAGCCTCAGGCAGGTAGCGCAGAGGCCTTCATGGCTACCTATCTTGGCAAGGATGTGGAGCTGCTAGACTGTGAGCCCTTGGCCTTTTGGGCACCCCAGAGCCAGATGTGGCAGGATCTGGGCACAGTTGCCCGGGAACATCTGTCCCGTCCATTGACCAGTGTTTCAAGCGAGAGGATTTTTGGGGATGTTGTGACACCCCACCGCACCTCCTTGGATCCTGGTTTGGTGGAGCAGCTGGTGTTCCTGAAGGTGAACCTCCCACTGCTGGGGTTCCCGAAGCTTCACCTGCAGACTGAATGATTGCCATCCTCCTCACTCTGTCTGCAACTATTTCCATTTTTTAAAACCATTTAATGCCCTGCTCTCAGAGCTGGAGGCAGCACTCACTGCATCACCAGCCAGCAGGGGAAGAACATCTATCTGCTGAGCTCCCATGCCAGGATGAACATAGAGGTATGGGGTGGGGCTATGGGGAAGGAGGAGCCCCAGGTCCTGGGCATGACCTAAAACTGCACCATGCCAGGGTTGGGAGGCCTGGTGGCACTGCTGGTGGTGTGGCAACCCCCAAGAAATGTCAGGACTGAGGACCTCACTGGTGAAAGGTGGGTAGGAGTTGCCTTATAACCGCCAGCCACCACACACATGCACAGTCCTGGCTGGGGAAAGCCCAGGTCTGTAAGATATTTGAGTGGCCTGAGGCTTGCTGGTTGCAGTAGAGTTGTTAAGCTCCAGGTGAGCTTAGCTGCCTGAGATGCCATCTGCGAGGCATGGACTTTCGGGTTTAAAGCCCTTCGTCAGGCTGAGGAAGCATCTAGTTGGTGTGTGTGTGCTCTTCCTGGATGGAAGGAATAGTAAAGAAGCCAGAGGCTGGCATGCAATGCAGGCAAGAAAGCCAGTCAGTGAAAATGTAAAATTGAAGCATCAGGGGATGAGAGAGAGGCTGGAAGTGGGGTGGTGGTGGAAGGGGGACATAGCAGGTAAAAGTGGAGAGGTACCTGGTACCTGGGGAGTCAGATGTCAGGCAGGTTGCAGTGTCTCATAAATCCAATGTCTATATTGAGTCCATGAGTTTCTGTATCTAGACTGATGAAGTGAAGTTCATAGGCCTGTCTGTGAAAAGTAGTTTGTAAATTCCCTTTGAAGATCAGGACTGAGAGACTGGAGACAGAGTGGTTTTCTTGTGTCATACATTTACTTGATGGTTCTGACATACTTCTCTGGCAATTCCTTAATTCTCAGGCACTCACATATTTCCTCCCTGGGTACATAATCATAGGCTTTCTCCAGGTTAATAAAAATGAAATGGGTATCTTTTTTATTTTCCCTGTATTTCTCCATCATCTTTCTTTTTGCAAAATAGGGATCTGTGGTACTTTTCCCTGGCATGAATCAGTACTGGCTTCTCCAATGATCAGCTCTGTCCTTATTGATTCTGCGCCACTCTTTCTGACTCTTTCAAAGTGAGACATCAATTTGACTCTCCGATAATTGCCACAATCCTGGATATCACCTTTCTGCTTGAATATTCGGCCCCACAATGATTATATATTTTAAAATATCTTACACAAAATTGAACAGCATCAAGAAGAATGATTTAAGTAGCATATGGGGGTGTATTCCCCCTTCCATACTCCTGAGACTACCGTCTAGCCAAAAGGGAGTTGTAGGACTCATCTAGGAGTCTTTGATCCAAATTTATTATCTGTCACAAAATAAAATAAAATAAATTGCCTAGCTCTATCTAGGATAGGTTTACTGGGGAACTGCCACTACCAAGAAGTGAGGTGATATCTGTTGAAAGAAGGAATACGGGGGGGGTGGGGGGTGGAAAGGCTTCAGGAGAGCCCAGACAGGGGTGTACTATGAAAGTACAGTGCTGACTGAATATCTAGATACAGAGAGTGCTAACAACACCGCTGACTGTAGAGATACTGAGAAGGATGATGAATAGGTGCTGGCATTTCATTAGGAAGAGGTTACCAGACTGGAAAGGGACTGGGGTGACTTGGAAGGAAGCAAGCTAATGCAAAGCTCTCATGAGCTACAGCCTCAGAATCCACTGCACTTCCTAGCCGCAAAAGATGGAAGGTACTCTGTACTTCAGGGGATGTGCTTAGCACTTTGCAATATTAAGGCCTTGCTGCGTTTCAGAATGCTATGAGTTTTCTGATTTTTCCCCACCCCCCTAATTTCACTGAAATTTATAGTCACTTACACTAATAACCAGCACTGGAGAATTTCATCTTTCCAAAAACCAGAAAACACTGTGTGGGTATATAAAAATCTCTCTCTTGTGTGCCCCTTTTTAGTGTACCATATGAGTTATTCTCAAAAGACCAAGGAGTTAAACTTATAAAATGATGAAGCTTGTTTATTCAGAAAGCCTTCTCAGCCTGCTAATGGGGTCTTCCCTCCTGGGATCCGTGGGCCAATGTAACAACTTATACATAACACTGTTAAGGGTATCAATGCACCATACACCTAGAGTTTTACATGTGTGCAACCCAGTAATTGGCACTAGCTTTTCTGGGACTGTTACAAACTGAACTTTTACTATATTACGCTTCACTGTCTCCAGATGATCATTGTTGTTTGCAGCTGACCATCGTTTCTTTAAGCAATTCTCTTTGGCCTCCACTTGCCTGCTTCATAGTGAGGGCCCCTTTTCTGTATTGTTTTCTGTATTGTTTATGTGTAGTGTTCCACGTTTTTAGTTTTTACCGATTTTCACGAATAAATTCCCTGATATTTTTTATTGAAGTTATTTGGTTTTTACTGTTAACTGACATGAGTGAGGAATAGCTGGGGGGTGCCAGTTACCTGAGGCACAGGTTTCTGCCTGGATACAATGGTGGGGAGTGGGGAGGCTGGCAGTGGCCACACTGAGAGAGGGGGTGGTGGCTGGAGGAGGGTGGCTGAAGCCACTGCC
>NW_017729032.1:157164142-157182236 GCF_001723915.1 Gavialis gangeticus | reverse complement strand
TGCACTCCGGCAGGTCTGGTTGTGGCCCTGCCCTGGGTGCTGGGAGCTGTGAGCCCTGCCAGGGGGGCAGGCGGGAGAGCCCGGCCCTGTTCCCTGCATCAGGCACTGCACCCAGCCACTCAGCATGGGCCTGCAGGGCTGGAGCCACTGCCCAGGGGTGCAGAGCTCCCAGCTCTGACCCTGGGCGGGGCAGGAGGTGCTGGTGCTGGTGCCAGGGTCAGGTCCACCCCCCACAGGCTGTGCCATGCTGTGTTGAAGGCAGGTGCTGTTGGCTGCTCCTGGGGCCGCTGTAGCAGGGGTCGGGGTGAGTGGGGACAAGCAGAGCCCTGGGGGGTTCAGGGTGCAGCATTGCCTAGCAGCTGCAGGCAGCTGGTGTTGGCTGCTCCTGGTGCTGCTGCAGCAGGGGCTGGGTTGAGCAGAGACAAGCTGCACCATGCACTGCACCCCCCAGGGCTCTGCTTATTCCCACTCACCCCAGTCCCTGCTGCAGCAGCCTTGGGAACTGCTGACACCAACTGTGGAGGGAACTGTAAGTCAGTGGGTGTGGGACACAGGATGGGAGAGGGGCAGTGAGGGAGGGAGGGAGGGAGGGAGCAAGGCTGGGACTAGGGAAGGGGCATGGGAAGAGGTGCAGAGCAGCTCATTGGCCACTCCTGGGGCTGCAACAGGGAGCAAAGTGGAGGGAACTGTCAGTGGGTGCAGGGCAAAGGGGCGCATCTTTTGCTGCTATGTGCACCCCAGGAGGGTTGTGGGCTGGGGGGCGCGTGCCCCTGGATCTGTGCCCCAGATGAGAGCAGGCTGCTACCTGCCTTGAGCACTGGGAAGAGCCTGGTGCTACCAGTGGCCCTAGCCTGCAGCAGCAGCCTGCTCTTGTCCTGTGTGCAGATCTGGGGCATGCACCCCTTGGGAATAGCCTGGCATAGCCCCCCAGCCCACAGCCCTTCCAGAGTGCACATAGCAGCAAGAGCTGTGTCCCTCCGCCCTGCACCCACTAACAGTTTTCTCCACTTTGCTCCCTGTTGCAGCCTCAGGAGCAGCCGACAGGCTGCCCTTCACCCCTTCCCATGCTCCTTCCCTAGCTCCAGCCTTCCTCCCTCCCTCCTTCACCGCCACAGGAACATATTATTATTTTCCCTGATTTAAACCAACTCCCCCCCCACCTTTTCTTCCTTTTATCCCAATTTATCCCAGTTTTTATGATTGGAAAATAAGCTCTAAAAAATTTCTGGATTTTTTTTTAAAGAAAAACTGAAAACGCAGAACACTATTTATGTGTTGCCTTAGGTTTTTGCAGTCTTGTAATCCTGTATAGTTCAGCTTGTTCTGTTTTTTCCTCTAGCTTCTGCAGCCTGGCATTTGTTATCTCAGCTGCTGGGCACATTCTAACTGCCTTTTCCAAATTAAGCTCAGGATCCTCTAACAGTCTTTTCTTGTGGCTTGTATCCTTTATACCTAATACTATTTGTTCTCTGATCATGGACTCTTGTAGGTCTCCAAAGTTGCATGTCATGCTCAGCAGTCTGAGATCTTTGATAAACTCTTTTGTCTCACATTCTTTCTGTTGTCTCGTGTGGAAATTATACCATTCAAAGGTTTCATTTTGTTTGGTATACAATAGTCCTCAAACTTTTTTATTGCTGTGCCATAGCTTTTCTGTTCTGCTTCTGTGACCGTTGAAGACTATTATAAAGAGACAGAGCTTTTGGACCTGCTATAATTAAAAAATATCTACCCTGAGTTGGATCTTCCTTCTCTGTAGCTCCACTGCATGGTGCAGCTCTGTTTAAATTTCTCCCAGCTTTCTGCTGTATTGCTAGATAGCTTTAACTTCTTTGGAATTCTGAGATGTTCCACTTTCTGTTTTTCTTTGCACTCCACTCCTGGTACCATGTTTTATTCTCAAAAGACCAAGGAGTGAAACTTATAATATGATAAAGCTTGTTTATTCAGAGAGCCTTCTTAGTCTACTGATCTGCTGTTCCCTCCTGCAATCCTTGGGGCAATGTAACAACTTATACATAACACTTTTAAGGGTATCTATGCACCATACATGTTAATTATGAACAGATATTTTAGAACAGTGTTTCTCAACCTGTGGGTTGTGACCAAAAAGTGGGTTGCATGAATATTTGAAAGGGTCATGAACAAAATTTAAAAATGGATCAACAAACTTTAAAAATGGATTCTCCTTTTAAAGGAGAAAAATGTGGGCAACCGTAGCTTTTATCTTGCAGGTTGGCAGAATTCCAGCCTGCAAAGGGCTGCTTGGGGACCCCCTGGTCCCACACCCCTCTGCTCCATACACCCGCTCCCTGCCCACATATTGGGGAGCTGGGGCCTGGGGGCAGCAGGTCAGGAGTGAGGGGCACTGGGTCAGGACTGGCCAAATGGGTCCTGGTACAAAAAAAAAGTTGAGAGTCTCTGTTTTAGAAGACAGCTCTTATGAGGGAGCTGAAAAACAGTGACCCAGAGGGTAAGGCATTTTGCTATGGGTCCGGAGTCATGAGTTTGAACTCTTCTCTAGATTTGTGATAGAAGCTTCCCCTAGTTGACCCAGCAGTAAACAGATATCTGATTATTCAAGTTGAGAATCAGAAACAACCAGACATGATGTTAGCCACATCATTCCCTGACTTCTGTTGCCTTTGGAAAGTGGCCTGCTGTAATCCTGCCCACTAGGATGCTAAGATCATGTGCATCTTTGACTTTGGCTTGCTTGTCATGAAAGAAAATATCAGTGTCAGGGCAGTTTATCAGCCAATGTTGAAATGTCTCTCCTCCTAGAGCTAGTAAAATATCAGTGCTCCCTCCAAATAAGTGAAGAATGGGTGAGTGGGGATCCTCATCTTAAATTTGAGTATAAGTGGGGCCAGGGGGGCAGCAGTTCCAGCTCTGACTCTGACCCTGAACCCTCCACTGCCCTTGCACCACCTGCCCCTTGCAGTCTCTGCCCCCCCACCTCCCCTCACACCAGCCTTTGCTGCCCATGGCCACTCCCCACTCCTACCACCACTTACCTTTTCCTTGAAGCTCTGGCTAAGCCCCTGCTCTGGTGGGGGTAGGGAGCATGCATCATGTGCTGGCCCTAGCCCCAGTCTTGTGGGGTAGGAAAAAAGCAGCTACACAGCAATAGCAACAAAAACAGCTCTGGCCCCAGCTCAGGGGTGGGGGTAAGAAGGAAACAGTGGGGGTAAGTGATGGGGAGACAGGAGGCAGTGTTCAGGTTCCCCTACCACTTGCCTGCTCCCACCCCTCTGCTGTTGCTTGCCATACTATAATGGCGGTGGGGGGGTGAGAAATGGATTTAAGATGACCCTCCAAAATCAAATTGTAGACATGGAAAAATTGTAACAAATTTATAATTTTACCATGTCTAGAATCTAGTTATTGGGGAAGCATCTTAATAACAGAGTCATCTTGGGTTTGGGTAAATACAGTAATCCTGGGTGTGTCTACATGAGAGACAGACTGCTCAGAAAGCTGATACTTCTGTGCAGTAGTGTTGCATGGCAAAAAACGTGATGTGACATTACTGCACAGTATTTTTAGGCTACTGCACAGTCAGCTTCACAAAAAAGACATTTGTCAGTGCTACTGCATGGTCACTTGGGTTTCTGTGCATTTATTTAGTACTTGTATAAACAAATATTAAATAAATGTGCAGTAACCACCATGCAGTAACATCTTGTATAGACACAGCCTCTGTATTTGCCAAGCAAAATACAATATTCTTCACTTGGCATGAAGTGTGGACCTTTTTAGGATTGTGAAAATTGTTTGAATAGTTATTAGCAAGAGGTCCAGTCTGTCATTTGTTGCTCTTAGCTACCAGCTCATTCATTTTCCCAGCAGAGGAGCAGGTGGTCTTGCTGTTGCCCTTGTAAGCAGATTGACATAGTAACTCGAGTTTTGAGAGATGTGGCAATAGAAGATGACTTGCTGTTGATGACAGTTTTAAGGTAGTACAAAAACAGCTGTGAGAGGCTGATGGTTTCAGTAATAGTTAATGAATTACTCTCACATCTGCCCCCATTAGTAAAAATAGTAAACTATGTCCATCTGGCATCCAATTCATGTTAGCATTGGTTTCTAGGATTTTGCAGCATGAAGTGAAGCTCTGATACTGCTTTAGTATAGAAGTTTTTATGTAACACATCCATGCTGACAATTACACTGAATTTGTGTGTGTGCTGAGGCATTAAATTTGCCTTTTGAGTAGGAAGTGTTATGCAGTAGATAAGCCTACTGTAGGGCATGTAAGCCTGAATTAACACAGCACTTTCCTGAATACCTCAGATCAACATTTTACAACTAGTACTCTGCCCACCATTGAAACTTTATATAATGTAACTTTATATAATGTGGCTTTTTGGTGCTACTTGGAAAAAAAAAGGAAGTGGCCTCAGATGTACAATAATCTTTCCAGGAGTGATAGAAACAATTCTACATCCTCATTTGTCTGTCATGTGAGTGTCAATCTTCTTTGGGGACTTATTGACAGCTGTTTTATCATGTAAGTCTCTTTGAGTGAAAAATATGAACTTGATTTTAATGAATATTTCTGATAAAAAGCATGGTAAATTCTAAAGGAAGGTACAAATAAGAAAGCTTCTGTTGTCTGAACTGTTTTAACTTGTAATTTGTATGTATCTACATATAAAGGCAAGGATTTGCTTCAAAATTATAGAAAATATGGCTCTGCTAATAAGTGGCTTCTTTATAAGCACCTTAACATACGGAAAACTTAAATCATTCCTTGACTTATACTATACGGAATAAAATGCTGGTTACTTTCAGCTCTAACCAATGGGACCAAATATGATGTGTAATAGCAGTACAATCTGCCTTATGGTTTTTAGTAGCATATTCAGCTCACATCTACGTGGTATGGGCAAATATTTTTGTTGCGCCCCAAACTGAGGCATTTGGGGTTATGGTGAATGATATTTTCAATACTGTAAATTTCTCAAATTGAGATTGTAGGGACTGATGGCTAGAAAATGATATTTAGAGCTTTGCTTGTAAGAATTGGCCTGTTGGTAAAGTAGATATGCATTAGAATAATGGTCCAGGGCAACAGCAAGGGCTAATTGGTTTCTAAAATCTTGTTTGTTACAAAGTTTCCTTCAAGACCCACTGTATCTGAAGCCAGCAGACAAATAGGCTGTGAAGTTGAAGATGTATACCACACTGTTCCCTGATGATCCATAATATGAGATAGGCTTGCTGCATTGGCTTGCTCATAATGACCAGCTGCAGAACACTTGGGATTTCTGATTTTGGTGGACCAACCAAATTAGGAGGCTGGGACATGATGAAATTAAGACACTGGTAAACGACCAAATTAAGCATGCATGTGATAGGTTTGGGAAACAAACGAATATGCTGACAGAACAGAACGTGGACAGTATGATGACCACAGGGAAGCCAATCAACAGTATCTGGAAATTAAGTCATCAGAGGAGAAAAATAATACAAAAGGAGGGATTTCAGAGCAACAAAGGGTCCCTGAGGTGGGAACCTGAGGCCACCATGGACAGAAGGTGCACCGCCAGCCCACCTCACCCATGCCACTGTGGGGTGTGGGGGGAGCTTGGCCTTTGACCCCCAAGACTGCAGACATTCAAAAAAGAGCCACAGGGTGAAGCTTGCATTCTGGCTGGATGTACGTCTCTCTGTGACAGCCCTAGGACTGGTAGATATAGAATTGGGGCGGTGGGGGGGAGGGGTTATTTTGTTTGCTTTGCCTGCATTACTCTTGTCTGCTATCACTGTATATCAGTAACATTTGCCTATTATTGAATGGAAGAAGTCACGGTCAGTGTTAGGATCTGGGACTGCCTGGAATAAGGCATCTGGGTCATAAATCCAGTGCCCACAGGGATCTACTTTTTTGTTACAGAATAGCAAATAGCACATTCATTAAAATGTTTCCATAATTGTATGAAACTATGGAATTGGAAATATTTATTTTAACCTATTTATTTAGCATATGAAATATTTTTGCCTCTATAGAGAAAGAAGTTTAAGTGTTTTTCATACCAATATGCACAGATGTATTGAGTTTTGATTACCGTTTTTGAAGCATATCTCAGCCTGTTCTTACTTCAAAAATACTTTGGGGCAGGTTGTTAGCGTACAACAGAGGAACTTCATTAATCTAATTGGTATAGTGTTCTACATCCACTGAAGAACTGATTATACTGAGAGCTGCTTTGGCTATACAATTACAATACTAGTTTTCTCAATTTCTAAGGAACTCAGAGCACGATTGAACACTTTGATATGTCAATTCATTAGCTGCTTTAGACTGAGGATGCAGTGGGGGAGATTCCTGCTTTTGCTTGTTTGTCAGACGTCTATAATGACTATGTAGTGTTCTACTAATTCCAGAAGTACAAGGGTTTTGCTCCTTTATAACAATTTGCAAAATAGATATTCAGGTCTTTCTTTTGTATTTGGTTATCTTTCTTTACATAATTCCTCCTTCCAGTAAAGCACCCTGCCAACTCTCTCTCTGTTCTCACTGCTGTGTTCCTATTACTGTGGTATTTTCCTGGAGTGACTTGTCATAGCTTACCCAACTAGAATATCTTCTTTGACTCAGGGTCTCTGAGGCAGCATGCAGTTGCTTAGTTTCCTGGTTATGTTATTGGGTGTGTTAACCAAAGGTCTAATTACTTCTCTGTTGTCAGCAGGCGGTATGATGTGCTTTTTATACTACTTCTCTTCCACTCAAGAGCACTGAATCATTTGAGCCTCATGGCCCATGTCTGCATGAGTGTAGATGTTTGTTTCCCTAGGGACAAGAAGCAGCACCACACCTTGTGTCACGTGTCTTCTGGCGTGCTGCAGATTACCCTGGGTGGGGTAGGGAAGGCTGGGGCAAGCACTGGGCTGGCCCAAGCAGCCTTACCTGGGGTCCTGGGGGGCCTCTAAGGGCTGCAGCAGCTGCAAACCTGCTGCTTGGAGCCTGGTGAGCAGCCAGATTGTGGTTCCAGCTGGCCAGGCTCTGGTTTTGGGCAGCTCATTCTGCCTCCATATGTGCCACTCTGCCTTTCTTTTGCACAGGTTTTTTACAGCAGAATGGAGCTTTCTCTAGTACAGGTAGTAGGCAACCATTGATCATTCTGGATCATGGCATATACACAAGAGTTCACCAGGATCTTCGATGTGTATGCCTAGGCAGGAGCATGGAGGAGTGGAGGCTGCCCAGACCTTCAATCCTCCCTTTAAACCATTGAGACAGAATGCAAAGGTAGACAACAATTCTACCACTGAACCATAACTGTGGGTCTAGTAGGATGAAGTTAAAAAGGAATCAGCCTTGTAATATGTCATGAATATGCCATGAAATACTTCTGCTTAATCAGCTATACTGATAGTGTATGTTTAACCACAGCAGATCTTGTACTTGGCCTCTCTGCTCCTGTTTGGACAGGTTTGCAGATGTGCTCTGAGTAGCCCTTGTTTGACTAGACTATTGTGGATGTCCAGTCATTACCTTTCTTATCCAATGGCTGTAAACTCTGTGGGGTGATGGATGTTCTTTTCTGTGTACTTAGCACAATAAGTACTTAGCACAATAAGCCTCTGATCGCACTTGGAAGCAAAATAGGCTCTGTTTCCCCAGAACTAATTGTAATAAACAATCATGTTACTTGACCTGGCTTTTTCTCTTACCATATCCATCCATTTTTAACTTATCTACATTATTCAATAAGATGTGCTTATATATCTGGAATAAGTTTAAATAAATTGCTCCTCCTCCATTTCCAGTGTTTCCTTTTTAAGAACTTGTGCATTTTCCCTGGAGAAGGATTCATTGTCCAGAATCCCTAGTTTAAGCTCTTTCTTTCATGATGCTGATTTGTTGTCTCTCTAGATAAGAGAGCAAGTATTTTTTAACACTGCTTGACTCAGGAAGCCAAAGCCTTATCAGTTGTACAGAGGAAACCAGTTATTGTTTTGGACACCAAGCAGAACCTAAATGAAGAATCTCAAACTCTGTAACTTTACAGCAAATCACCAAAAAATATTTGTTTTGGGGCATATCGCATAAAAATCTTAAATGTGCATCTTTGATATTATGAGATGTTAATTTATATTTCAGTGCCACAGATTAGGAGGCATAAATTTGGCTCAAGCTTAAATTTTGGAGACTGTTTCTTAATAGGAACAGTGGCGATGTGTAGGGGGTGCACAGGAGTGCATATGCATACCCTGAGAGTGCCAGTGCACCCCCTGACCGGCTGCACTCACTGCTTAGGGCAGGGGGGGCAGGCAGGAGCACAGATGCCCCCTGGCAAGTGTCAGCTGGGGAGTGGGAGTGCTGTGGCACTCCCAGAAGTGGCCACAGTCACTTCCAGAAGCACCTGCAGTGATTGGCTGCCTTGCGATCAGCCATGGGGGGACCCCCCCAGTCGGTGGGATCGGCTGCGGTGGGTGGGGGCAAGTGCCCCCCCCCAACTAAGGCGGCACCAGTTGCCCATGAATAGAAGTATATTTCCCATACAAATGCTTGAAAGAGAATGTTATAAAATTTAACATTTAAAGAGCAAGGTGGGTCGTTGGCAGGTGGGATAATTTGTTGTGAGGTTAGTGTAACAGTGTACAGAGTAGGGCAAGATAGTGAATATCTGTGGGGAGAGAATCTAGTGTCTGAGGCAAAGAAATGTCTAATTAGCATCAAGAAACTTTGATGTATAGTTTAAACTGCTGTCAGAACAAAACCATCTGCCTGATGGAAGAGAGGATTTCCTTATAAATGTCAAACACTGTATTTTTCTTTCTGTAACTATAGTCTTTGGGTGTGTGGCAATTTGCTGTTGCCGAGGGAATTTACAGTTATTAATGAACAGAAGTTGTGAAAGGAGGTTGAAATAGTGCCAGAATTCTGTTCTTCTCTTTTTCTCTGGCAACCTACTATACAAGTGGAGAGGACCTTGCCCTGTATTATGGAAGGTGAAACATCAACATCTTAAGACATTTAGCAGATGTATAATTTACATTCTTGATATTCTTCTAGATGCTTGTTAATTGTGCTTACGGAGTCTGAGCTCCTGTTTCAAATCCACCATCTCTTGTGACTGCATCAGGAACGTATGTTGTAAAGCTACATTATTAAAATAGACTGGCTAACTCCTTCCTTGATTGTGACTTTCTTATCACTCTATCCCTTTGAGCTTTGAAAAGAAGGAAGGTACCTTGTAGCAAAATGGTAATCAGCATGATCAAAAAAGTTTTCTGAGGCATGGAAGCTGCACATATATTAGTGTATTACAGTGCTCTTATTGAGCATGGTAGATTAATTATTTCTCTAGAATTATCTTATACAGCAGAACTGTGCCTTTTTGAGATTGAACAACAGGAAAATCTGGAGAGCAGCAATTCTTTTATACCTTTTCCACTTATTTCATTGAGTATGCTTCAAATATTGAGAGCAAATAGCGTATCATGTTGGCTAAGGTTGTTGATTACTCTCTGAGTTCTTCAGCTTACAGGGATTTTCAGTAGCTTTAAAAAAGGTTCCGTTTCTGCTGGTGTAGCTGAAAGCAATGACCTGATATTTGTATCCACTTCTGTTTTCTGAGACAAATTTACTTGTTATGGCCCCACATGTTGAAGGATGAATGCATCTTTCTCTGTTCCCCTGACCATAACCATCCCCCTAAACTTTTTCTGGTCCCCTAACCATGTTTCTCTGGTCCCCATTCATCTTTCTCTGGTCCCCTAACCAAGCTTTAGTAACTGGCAACAACTCTAACCTTCAGCTGTATTGAATATTTTTTTTAAAGAAATAAAAATGCAAGGGAGAAAAAAAGATGCAATCTTATATTATTCTGCCTGACTTATGGAAATTTGAGCGCCATCGTATAAACACTATTTTTTGTGAAAGGTGTGTGGTGCTTTAGTGAGTTCTGCTAAGACAGGTTCTTTCACTTTATTTTTTTCCCTTTCCCTGTAAGGTCTTAATGGAGAAATGTAATTACATTTAAGCATTGCTAATTATTTTATTGGCTTCACAATAATTGCTTCAGATTATTAACCTGTTGCTATTTTAAAATGTGGTGGTTGTTGTCCTCCATGACCTTTGTATTTAGATGCATGTAGTTTGCCACTTTTCTTGTATTAACATCTGCTATGACCAGTGCCTCAACATAATCTTGGATTTTAGCCTCTTACACTTTATCTTGAGTCAGCTATCCAAATTAAATTTTTTATGCCTCTCAAAACCCAGATTTTGAATAAAATACGTTTCTTGAGTCACATTAATTGAATGATACTGTATCTCTTCCTGGCATTTTATAGAAGCAAAAGACAAAGTGCCTGTCCCTGCATGATCACAATTTAATTGGGATACAGCACAGTGTTTTCTAAAGAAAGCTAAGGAAAATTTGTCATTAGAGCCAGCCTTTAAAATGATACTTCTTTTTATTTTTAAAATCCCTATGAATGCTATACAAATGCATGTTGCTCAATGAATTCACAGTTATTTATTTTGATAGGTCTATGAAAGGAGTCTGAACCTTTTTCTGCCAAAATTGATTTTAAGTTTCCTGTTGTAATCCAATAAACCAGCCGTCCTTAAAACTAGGGAATCCCTTCTCATATTGCTAACACATTTTTTGTAAAATTTTCAGGCCTTGCAATTTTTTTTTTTTAATTCTGTACGGCAGTTACATTTTGAGTTCAATGACAATGTTATCTGTTCCTCTGAGGGACAAAGGTTGTTGGTATGAATATTGTTCTGTCCAAGTCCTTAAAACTGAACACACAAGACAGCTCTTCTAAATTGAGTGTTATTAAAAAAAAAAGGAAAGCAAGAAAGGAAAAAGAATGTCTTCCATGTTGAGTTCATCTTCGGGTTTAATTCACAAATTATTTCTTTTTATGCCTCAGGCTCAGGTAGTTGGCATGCAGAGGAAATTGCATCAGAATATAAGACTGGAAACAAAATTAATGTTGGCAGCTCATCGTGTATCTTTGTATATTGCATATTTTAATGAAACTTCCATCAGAATAATTCTGACCTGGTTATGGAGTAGGAGAGGGTGGTTCTTCAAATGGAAAATGCCCTGTACTGCTGTAATCTAAGAGGAAAGCTAGTGCTCATATCTCCCTTATAATGCCAGTTGGGCTATATTCTTGTGTGTGCATGCCTAAGAATTTGTTAGGATAACAGTTTTAGTAGGCAGCCTACTTTTAGTAGGTGTAATTCATGCCTGTAATATTTTAACTCACATTTTTGTGTCTTCAGTTGAATTGTTTGTGAAAAGTTAGATATCTGCACCTCTACCTATCTGATTGCAGGTACAGGTCAGATCATTAAGTTAGCAGTCTAGTTTATATCTGCAATTTACTTTCAAGATGTTAAAATGCAGTTGCAGCATGGCAGGCTGGCAGCAGTGGTGTCTGTTATTTTTTCATCCTCTCAAAGTCAGCAGCTGGGGCTACTGCCGTGGTTGTTCCCCCTCTCCCCCTAGTTAGGGTAGTGGCAGACTGTCCTGAAACTTCATTGAGTTCAGCAGGAAGTGAAGAAAGATGGCGCCTGATAGGCTCAAGCCTTAAAGCTCAATAGGGTCAGATACTGTCACTCTTACTCATAGTTTTCTATACCCCATAGTACTGTATTTCCAGAATCCAACATGCCTTTGAATTTAAGACGCACCCCCCCAATTAAATTGTAGACATGGCAAATTTATACATTTGTTCTAATTTTCTATGTATAAAATCTAATTTTGGAGGGTCATTTAAATTTGTCTCTCCCACCACTACAATGGTGTAGGTGGTGGGGGAGTCAAGTGGTCTGCCTCTTCTGCTGCTTGCCTCTGCCCCAGTGCCACTGCGCCCTGTGCCTGCCACCCTTTTGCTTCCCCCCTCTCCTCACTGTGATGGTGTGGCTGGGCAGGGTCCAGAGGCAGCAAGTGTTCTGTGTGCCCTGATCCAGGCTGGGGTGGGCCTGCAACTGGAGCTGGAGCTGTGACAGGAAGGTAAATGGGATGGTGATGCATGGGGGGGATGAGGGGGGAAGGCTGAGGCTGTGGGAGGGTGGTGGCAGGGAGCAGAGGCAGCGGGGAACAGAGGCTGCAGAGTGCAGATAATGCAGGGAAGCAACTGTGGCTCTGATTCCAACCCCAGGTTTGGGGTTAGAGTTGGAGCAGTAGCCTCAGCCACAGCTGCTGCCGACCCCTGCTTGAAATCTAAGATTGAGGGGCTTTTATCCCATGTTAGAAAAAGAAAAAGAAACTTGTCTTGGATTCAAGTAAACATGGTATGTATTAGAAGGGGAGCAGATGAACTCCTGTGAAAATATTATTGAAAGACTGTCTTGATGACTTTTGGATTCCTCGAAGGTATGTCACAATATGAAGTCCTGTAAAGCCTTGTTCAATTAGCAAGGGCTAGACTCAGCTCTGGTACCCTGGTGGATATTAGGCTAATTCCACTGGTTTCAATGGAGATAAGTCTGGGTTTACAGTGGAAAGTGAAATCTGACTTTGTTTATAAAATACTACTTTCCTGGTGGCAATAGCAACAATCCCAGAAGCACTTTTATTAATGAATACTTAACTTTGCACTCCATTTCTGTTAGCACACCTGGAGAATCCTCTTTAATTCCTTTTTACTTTCTTATTCTAAGAGCTTTCCTTTTTTACCCACACACAATTTTGGTGTCTGCCTTCCTTTTGTAATTTTTACTTCCTTTCTTTCTTTGCCAGACTTTTCTTTTCCTTCCTCCCTCTGTTTTTTCTTTTAAATTTGAGAAAAAAGCTGGAAGTTCACTAATTCATTATTTTCCTCAGGGTTCACAATGGCCTAATAACAATGACCCTGTTGGTTTAAAATGATTATTAATGACTAACCCTGTTTGAGAGACTATCTTACCTTTATTCCTCAAAGACTGAGGACTAGAAGATAAACCCAGAGTTCAGCTGTTTCACAGACCTTGCTAGTCTTTCTTTATTGGATGTATACCTATCATCCCAAGATCTGAGCTTACATCAACTCGGGTCACATCAGATATAAGGTTTGTGTAAAGTACTGCTGCAATGACTTTTCTAGCTTTTGAGAACTATGATTTCATTGATATGTTTAAAAAAGGCTTCAGAACAAAAAGGATGCTTCCAATAGAAATGTATCATGAATTCAAGCTAGTAGTATCAGACTTGGTAAAACTAAGAGCCTTTGGCAAATTCAGATGAGAAGAGAGACTGGCATTTAAAAACCATAGTGCTTGAATATATTACAGTGTTATGTAGGCAGCCATGCTTAAAAGGTTGCTTATAAAATGTTTCCTTATAGGAGATTCATTTTTCAATGTGCCATGTAGCATTTAGGAACAACTTCTCTTGACAGGTGTTTATGATGCATCAGGAGATGTGTTTTTTTGGGCTAGGTCCACTACAAATCTAGACTACAGCTTCCTACTTCAGACTTGTAAATTGTTAACAGTTGCCAATAGCCAAACTGTTGGCACCACCTGCTTCTGAAATGTGCCATGTCCTTCCTCCCTTCCCTTGTTTTCCTTCTGTTTCTGCTCTAAGCATCTGTTTTCCCTGCAGCTCTCCAGTTTTCTTTGTTGAAGCTAAAGATGGAGGGGTAAAAATGGCAACTGACCTTTCTTATGTACAGCTTCACAGTCCTTTAGAGTGGGGGTTGTTTTGCTTTATCAATGCCATAGCAAGGAGGTGGGGGGGGCAAGCAGGGCAACCAGCCAGGGTGCTGAAGCGAAGGGGTGCCAACAGGCACTGCCCAGCTGGGGCGGGGTGTAGGATGGAGCTGCAAGCCACTCATTTGGGGTGGGGGGGGTGCTGGATCAGGGGGAAGGCAGTTCCCACTGCTGTGTGCACTCCTGGGCAAGCATGGGGTGGCATGTGCCCCCCCTGGATCTGTGCATGGGGTGAGGGCGGGCTGCCGCTATGGGCTTGCCCTGGGTGCCAAACCTCCTTGCTATGGCACTGTGCCTTATGTTCAGTGAAAGCTTGCTCTGGGCTCAAAAAGGGAGAGGGAGGGGGAGAAGGAAGGGCAGCTTTAGGCTCTTAGTAGCTAATGTAGCATACCAGATTTAGTTCCATGAAATGAATATAACCTTTTCTTCACTTGGTAGAGTGTCTCTTTCTTTCTCTAGAGCTGGAAATTCAGTCTGTGTGCCTTTACAAAATGAACACTGGGCAGAAGGTGTTATCACTGGCTTTCACTCACCTTGGGACAGGCCACCATTGAGGATATAGTGGAATGCAAGTACAAATTCCCGAATCCATGGGGATGAATTAAGTGCATTGTATTTTTGTATTCTGAGCACACTGGTCATTGCTGAATAAAAATACATTACTTCTTACAAATAGTTAAAGAAAAAAATAACTTGGTGTTAAAAATACCTTCATTGCTGAAGTTCTCTGACATCTTGATGGTGTATGCTTTTAAAGAGTCAACAGGTTATTTTCAGATTTAGAGAAACACTTCAAGTGGCCATTACAACTGCTGACAGTTCTTTTATGTAAACTGTCAAGACTACAGTCCTTCCACTGACTATTAAAACATTGATTGATTGGGCTGCTGTTACAATGGGTAGTCATCTTAACAGTTTAGTTTCTCTACCATGTAAATGGAAACCATTGGTGATGTGATATATGCACAGGAGACTGGTGTGTGTGCATCCATGCATTTGCTTAGTATATTGCATAGAAAGTTACAATGCTGGATTGAACACACTGCAGCAGAGCAAGGCAACATAATATGTTCAGTGCAGGCACTGAATGGAATTTATTTGCGGCTGAAAAATTATGATTGAGAAGGCGTGGAAGGCTATTTAGCAGTTATCTAAGACATTTAAAAAATACCTCCCAGGCTATAACTTTTTATAACCTGGGATCTTATGTCTGTGATTAAGAACTATGCTTAAAAAAATCTACACAGTTCCAAAATCAATAATTGTCCCATTATATATTATTAGGTATAAGGACCATTATTCTCTATCCAGACAAAACAGGTATCCTCTGAAAAAGGTTCAGGAGGTACTTTAAAATGTGTAACAGATAAATGATAGGCTTATGTTTGTCACCAGATTCCTTCGTGATTAATTTTCTCCTGTCACGCTACCTGAGGGCTTATCCTCGAGCAAGTCTTACTTAAAGTTTATTGACTTTAAAAGTATTATTCAGAAAAAAATACATATTAGCTCCCTTGCATTTCTGTGCTTCATTTAACAAGCCACCACTGTTGTTTCCATAATGGTCTTAGAAATTCCTGATTCTCTGAAGTGTGCTAACATTCTCTGAAGAGGTTTGGTTGTTAATGTCTTTCTATGGTGACATTTACAGGGAGTCCTATTCAAAACTGTTGAAATTTCCATCACACAAATTATTTTCTAGAATGTTTACCTCTTTTCCAGTTCTGACCTGTTCCTTTCCTTCAAAGTGAAAATTACCATTATTTTCTATTGTCCTAGAAATGGCTATTTTATCAGTATGCAAATGCAGCCGCTTAACTTATGGCTTCGAAGAATTATATTAACTGATGTTCAAAATATATGCTTTTTGTTATAGGGAGTAGAAATGTATTGCATCATGTGGAATGATTAAATTTTTCAATATAGGAATAAATCACTAGTCTCTTGCTGATGCCACTGATTAATTTAGTAGTGTTTGCCAGATCAGTGGTCTGATTTCCTCCCTCAGGTTCCTTCAGTATGTTTGCTTTTTTTCATAGGAAATCCTTTGCCTTGGTCTATTGAGAAATTGAAAGCTTGCTTAATAGCAATTCCTGGACCAGAATCTTGCCCTTTCCTTTTATTTAAAGGAAACTGCAGCATTATTTTATCTCATGTTTAGGAAAGACTTTAGATGTAAGTGCTCCAGGGTTCATTTGTGTCTGGTTCTCAGGTGTTACAAGATAGCATAATAGAGGCATGTTCTGTAAGAAATCTTCTTGAGTGATCAGAATTAGATGGGAAAGGAGACAAAAGCAGTGGGCTTGATTTTCCACTGCCTTATCCTTATGCAAAGTAGATGTAAGAATGCTACTAAATCAGCAGGATTCATTCACTGATGACCAGGGTTATGGGAACAGGGTGATAGTACAGAGCCTCTGCACTGATATTGTGGTTATCTATTTGAATCCCCAGGCTCTGCACACTTGTAAATGCATCTTGCTCCTTTCCCTTCTACTTTTCCATGAAAAGGGATGGTAAGGCCATGAAGTCTTATCTGTGGACTTCCTAATGGCTTGGCAGGTTTTGCATGACATGTTTTGCATTACATGAGGAGGACTTTAAATGAGGTTTGCCAGGAGATGGAAACCAAAGCTCTGAGGTAAGTGGGGAAGCATGTGACCTGGCGGAAGCACATGTAGGAGGGGGTGACAGGGGAGGCCTTCTCATTCTTCCTGAGAATGTAGGGCAATTGGCTAGTTACCTTGAGCATCTGTACACAAATGCATGGAGCCTGGGAAACAAGCAGGAAGCATCAGAAGTCCTTGCACAGTCAATGAACTGTGATGCGATTCAAATAACAGAGACTTTGTGGGATAACTCACATGACTGGAGCACTGTCATGGATGGATTCAAACTGCTCAGGAAGGCCAGGCAGGGGAGAAGAGGAGGAGGAGTTCCACTTTATGTAAAGAGTTGTATGACTGTTCAAAGCTCCAGTATGAAACTGGAGATAGGCTCATTGAAAGTCTCTGGGTTAGGGTTAGAAAGGAGGAAAACAAGGGTGATGTCATGGTGGGTGTTTGCAATAGACCACCAGACCAGGAGGATGAGGTGGATGAGGCTTTCTTCAAACACCTAGTGGAAGTTTCCATATCATAGGCCCAGGTTCTCATGGGGGACTTCAATCACCTTGACATCTGCTGGTAGGGCAATACAGCAGTGCACAGGGAATCCAGGAAGTTTTTGGAGAGTGTTGGGGACAACTTCCTGGTGCGAGTGTTTGAGAGGCCAGTTAGGGGGCCATGCTCTTCTTGACCTGCTGCTCACCAACAGGGATGAATTGTTGGGGAATGTAGGAGTGGATGGCAACTTGGGCAGCAGCAACCATGAGATAGATGATTGAATTCAGGATCCTGGGGAAAGGAAGGAAGGAGAGCAGCAAAATAAGGAACCTGGACTTCAGAAAAGCAGACTTAGACTCATTCAGGGAACTGATGGGAAGAATTCCCTGGGGAGCCAGTCTGAATGGGAAAGGACTCCAGGAGAGTTGGCTGTACTTTAAAGAAATCTTGCTGAGGGCACAGTAATGGACCAACCTGATGTACAGAAAGATTAGCAAGTATAGCAGAAGACCAGCTTGAGTTAGCTTCAGTAAGCTAAAACACAAAAAGGAGCTTACAAGAAGTGGAGACTTGGACAAATAACTAGGTAAAAATATAAGAGTATTGCTTGGGCATGCAGGAATGAAATCAGGAAGGCCAAAGCATAATTGGAGTTGCTGCTAGCAAGGGATGTGAAGAGAAACAAGAAGAGTTTCTACAAGCATATCAGCAACAAGAGGAAGATCAGGGAATGTGTGGGTCTCTTACTCAATAGCAGAGGCAACCTAGTGACAGATGATGTGGAAAAGGCTGAAGTCATTACAAGCAAGGTGAGCTCCCAGACTACTGCACCTGGCAACAAAGTTTAGGGAGGAGATGAGCATCCAACAGTGGTGAAAAAACAGGTTAGGGACTATTTAGAAAAACTGGATGTGTACAAGTCCATGGGGCCAGATGGGATATACCCAAGGGTATTGAGGGGTTGGCCAATGTGATTGCAGAATGCCTGGCCATTATTTTTGAAAGCTTGCAGTGGTCAGGAGCGGTCCTGGATAATTGGAAAAGGGCAAATCTAGTGCCCAGCTTTAAGAAAGGGAAGGAGGAGGATCCAGGGAACTACAGACCAGTCAGCCTCGCCTTAGTTCCTGGAAAAATCATGAAGCAAGTCTTCAAGGAATCCATCTCTAAGCACTTGGAGAAAAAGAAGGTATTAGAAACAGTTAGCCTGAAATCACTAAGGGCAAGTCATGTCTGACCAACCTGAGGGGGTGATCTGATGGCCACCTGTAAGCTTATCAGGGGTGCCCACCAGTATCTGGGGGAACGTTTGTTCACCAGA
>NW_017729032.1:157158016-157163301 GCF_001723915.1 Gavialis gangeticus | reverse complement strand
TGATGGAGAGGAGGTATAGATTGGACATCCGCAAAAACTACTTCACAGTTAGGGCGGCTAGGAGCTGGAACCAACTTCCAAGGGAAGTGGTGCTGGCCCCTACCCTGGGGGTCTTTAAGAAGAGGCTGGATGCCTACCTGGCTGGACTCATTTGAGTCCCATTTCTCTTTTTGGGGTTTTTTTGTTGTTCTCCCGCCCTGGCGGGGGGTGGGGCTAGAAGATCTACTAGGTCCCTTCCGACCCTTAGTCTATGAATCTATGAATCTACAAGGTCCCTTCTGACTCTACTTCTATGATTCTATGAATATTCTCACAAGTAAGCTAAGAAAGTATGGGTTGGATTAATGGACTGTAAGGTGGATAGAAAACTGGCTGGATTGTCAGGCTCAAAGGGTAGTAAGCAATGGCTCGATGTCTAGTTGGCAGCCAGTATCAGGTGGAGTGCCCCAGGGGTTAGTCCTGGGGCCGGTTTTGTTCAATGTCTTCATCAACAATCTGCAAGATGGGATAGAGTGCACCTCCAGAGAGTTTGTGGATGACACCAAGCTGCGGGGAGTAGTGTTTATGCTGGAGGGTAGGGGTAGCATTCAGAGAGACCTAGGCAAGTTGGAAGTTCAGTAAGGATCAGTGCAAAGTCCTGCACTTAGGATGGAACAGTCTTGTGAGTACAGACTGAGGACTCACTGGTACAGACTGAGGACTCACTGGTCAAGCAGCAGCTCTGCAGAAAAGGACCTGGGGGTTATAGTGGTCAATAATTTGAATACAAGTCAACAGTGTGCCCTTGCTGAGAAGGCTAACAGCATACAGAGCTGCGTCAGTAGCAGCATTGCCAGTTGATTGAGGGAAGTGATTAATCCCCCCTATTGGGTATTGGTGAGGCCACATCTGGAGTACTGTGTCCAGTCTTGGGCCCCCCACTACAGAAAGGATATAGACAAATTGGAGAGATTCCTGGGGAAGGCCACAAAAATAGAGGGTTGTGGAAGACTTATGAGGAGAGGCTGAGGGAAGTGGACTTATTTAGTCTGGAGAAGAGAAGACTGAGGGGGGATTTAACAACAGCCTTCAACTACCTAAAGGGTGGTACAAAGAGGATGGAGCTAGAGCATTCTCTGCAGTGGCAGAGAACAGAACAAGAAACAGTGGTCTCAAGTTGGAGCAGGGGAAGTTTAGGTTAGATATTAGGAAGAACTTTCTCACTAAGAGGGTAGTAAAGCACAGGAACAGGCTACCCAGAGAGGTTGTGGACTCTCCATCCTTAGAGGTTTTTAAGATCCGGCTAGACAAAGCCTTTGATGGGATGATGTAGTTGGGGTTGGTCCTGCTTTGAGCAGGGGGTTGGAATAGATGACCTCCTTAGGTCTCTTTCAGCTGTAATTTTCTGTGATTCTGCTGTGGAGAAGCCTTTGCTTTGGCCATGCCATTCAGTTATCTCAATTCCTATGGAAACATAAGAAAGTGTGCAAGTTAAATCAGGGATTACAAATGCATTTGCCAGTAACCAGGACAGGAAAAGGAGCCTTCCCTCCACTGTTCAATGTTTCAACTTCAAAAAACAGTACAACCTTCAGGTGCAGACAGAAGTGCAGCTCCCTGCTGTAACTGAGAACACATTGCAGAAAGCATTCTGAGTTACAACAATCCCCCAGGACCAAACAAAAGTTCACTGTTGGTTCCAGGGGGAAAGGAAATCTAGGTGCTGACTGGGAGCCTGCAGCCAGTTTCCCTTAGCAAAGACTCTTCCTCCCTCTGAGCCTGTGCTGTTTGCAGAATGGGAGGGGGAAAGGGAGTAGAGGGAGCTCATTCTAGGAGTTCCCCAGCCAGCACTGGAGGATGGGATGGGTGAATTGGAGCCCCCTCACTTTCGGGGAGGGGATGCTCCAATACACCCACCCGACACTTCAGTGGGACCTGAAAAAACTCCAGGCCAAACTCTCTCTGCTCCTTTTCCCTGCTCCCATTCTGAAAACAGCAACAAGCCAGCAGGCAGTGCAGACAGAAGTTACAGAAAATGCTGTATTTTGAAATGTCTTCATTTGAACCTTTATGCAATAAGGGTTCAGATTTTCACCCCATCAGCCATTTTTGAAGTGGTCTGCAGCCATGCACTTGTTTGGTCATGGCTGTAGGCTGCTTTCTGTGGCCAGATTGGGTGTAAATTGTCATTTTTGTCTGCACCCTATGTTCCCAGACCTCCATGCTCAGCACTGAAAAGGGGTTAGGAATACAACTTTTGGTATTCAGAATAGTTTCTCTGAATTAATGACGACATTTCCGGCTGTACTGCAAAAACATTGAGAATAAATAATGGAAAAGAAGCTACAAAACATGACAGCCGTTATAGTTATACTTGAGGCAGGCTATACTTTTCTTTTCTGAAATCTATACACCAGAGAGACCTTTCCATAGTGATAGTGTTTTGTAGTTATTGAAAAAGGCACTGTCATTTTTTTCATAGTTCTTGATTTTGTTGTTTACTCTTCATTGTTTATAGTGGTATGTTCTTGAAACATGGACTTTTTTTTGTCCATGAGCATTATTAATGTTATCTTTCTGCCTAAGTTTTGGGGGAAACTAATGTTATCTTTCCCCTCAAGATGCAGTTGAAATCAATATGGTTAATTCTTTATGGGAAGGTACATATGGTATTTTGTCTGCTTTAAGTGATTCTGGAAATATTTTGGCTCTGGACTGTGAGTGCAGAAAAGTGAATTCATAGGTACCTTTACCTCTGTCCCTCCATGCCATCACTTGCACTGAATGTAAGTGCAGCAGAGCTGAGGATCTGGCTCTAAATACACAGCTCCTTTGGTTGTGAAGATATCCTTCACAAAGTAGAGAGATTTCCGAGTTTAAAGTTTATTGTGTTGTTTTCCTCTGGAATAAGGACTATTTAGTTACTGCCATAGTAGCTTAGGATAAGCCAGTTGAATGGGGAGCTGCTGATATGTTTTTGGGCCATTGGGTGTTGCTACCTGATTGCCTGTAGCCAGAAGTGGAGGGGGCAGTAGGGTGGACATATCTCGAAGTTGTAGAGATATATGGCTTGAGGGAGTTTCTTTGGTCATTGAGGTTGTTTGCAACCATTTACCCAAAGATCCTCCAGGATTACCGCTTCAGATCCTGGTAGTTTTAGAATGATGTTGTAGCTGTGATGGTCCAGGAATAATGCAAGAAGCAAGGATTTCTTAGGGTCTTACCTTTTACTGGACCAACTGCTCAGCTAGGATATGCAGCTGGTCCAATAAAAGGTATATCCCTAAGAAATCCTTGCATCTTGCATTCTTCAAACACACTTCATGCAGCTGCAAGGTACAACATTAAATCTATGTGAACGTGGATCATTGGCCCTCCCAGATTATCTCTGCTTTATCCCCAAATGAGCTTTTTGATGCTGCACATGACTGATGCCTTGTGTAGTCACTGCATAGAGCTTCTAGAGGTGCAAGAGGCCTTGTGTGAGACTGCTCTGGACTGGAATGAGTTTTATTCTTGGTGGTTATTAGCCCATGCTATTCCTTTGTTGTGATTTTTCTAACTTTTCTTCCCCATCCAAAATTTTCATCTTTATGGGTCCCTTTGTCCATTCATTTGCTTCATAGTTTATCTCTATATCTTTTTCTGTCTAAGTAGAACATTGACAGCTTTCAAGAGTTGGGACTTATGATTCCACTGAACCTGACTTTTTCTTTTATCCTTCCTGCTCTTCTATTTTCCCTTCTTTCTCCCCTTACTCTGTGTAAATTGATAGCATCACAGACTAATGAGTTCCACTTTATGAGCTGAAGTTTCAGTATATTGGTTATTCTTTCCTAGCCCTTGAATGAAGCTCTATAGCCATATTCAGAGGTGATTTAAAGGGGAAAAATTAGGCATCAATAAATGTGGACATGTTCTACACCAAAGTAGAGGATGGCCTGAATCACAGAATCTTGAAATAACGCCCAGGGAAATGTTAGATTATGCAGTTTACTTCTGACATCACCTTTTTGGTTGTATTTTCTGCAATCACTTTGTGCTTCAGTACTCTTGTGTGGTGATTACTCACCTTAGGGATAGAGAGTGGTTTTACCAAGTTTCTTGAATAAGGAACAGCATGTAGCCCTCAGGGTGTGTTTGTGCTGCAGTCGATTCAGATGTAGATTCAGCTTGTGTAGTAAATTATCAGCTTGCTAGATCACGGGACCAGTGCATCTTGGTAGAGTTAACATTAAGTTCCAAATAACAAATCATTAGTAAAAAATAGTCAGTGTTTGTCAAATGTTTTTGGGTTACCAATCAGAGATTTTACTTTCATTGTTAGCATGTGTTCTTGTGAAAAGGTTGATACCATATGAAAAACTTGGTGATAGTGGAATAATTCATAAATAACACCATGCAGTGTCTGTTTTTAGTGCTGTGGGTTCTAGCATGTTGCTTAATAGAAGAAGCAGTTAATTGTTGTTTTTTGGTAGGGCATCATAACTTGAGTTTAAGAATCTGAATATGTAAAGCCATGTCCAACTCTGCTTTGTGAAGGGTGTCTGTTCCTGAAAGCTTGGAAAGAAGAATTTTTCCAACTATTTGAGTTGGTCTAATAAAAGACCATTTTTACTTAAAGAACCTTGTCTGCCTATATCCTTAGACCAACACAGCTACAACATACACCCATGTCCAACATTGAGAATTTTTATTAAAAATGTCATCCTCTGATGTAAGTTTCTCCAGAGAATGTTGAGTGTATTGTTAATGTTCAGTGGACCTAAAATTGCAAGTTATGTTAGTATTTGTACTATTGTTTTATTTAGCAAAAATCTCCAGTATTTCAAAATGCTACATTTTATGTTCTAGGCTATGATGAGTGTTAAGTGAGGGATTAAGTTTTAAACTTTTGATGGAAAAAAAGAGTTAATTTATTAACAGCCTTGGAGTCTAGATGCATCTCTTCACACAACTGGTAGAGTGTGCTATACTTATACTGCCCTAACAATGTATCAGTGGGAAAGGTTAAATTTCATTCCAGACTGTCCCATTTTCAATTTACATAGGCCAAGGATGGCCCACAAATGGTAGTGAAAACTGATCAATCATTGGCAAATTGATTCAGCGATCTAAGGTTAGCACTGAGTGATCACATTCATTTTAACTATTCACATTTAAGCATATGTAAGTCTTTGCGGGGTTATGCAAAAAGTTCTGCTACCTGTAATTACACATTTTGTGAGTTCATAATTTTATTCTTTCTCCTCTCCTTAGCACAAGGAGTCAGTTTATAACACAAACTCATTATAACCCCCCCCCCC
>NW_017729032.1:157155773-157157865 GCF_001723915.1 Gavialis gangeticus | reverse complement strand
CCCCCCCCCCCCATTATTTTGCAGCAGCAAAGTGAATGATGCTATTCCAGTAAACATCCCCTTTTAATTAACTTTTCTCTGGATCCTGGGGAGTTCATTACAATAAGGTTGTACTATATTTAAGTGTTCTCTGTAACTCCTGTTCCCAATGAATCTAGGTTTAATTCAATCTCCCTATAGAGATCACTTACTAATTTCTTGAGACAAATTTTTATTTTGCCTACAGACGCCCATTTATATTTATGTAGCCATCAGTTATTTTTGTTTCCCCACTTCTCAGATTTCAGATCTTTTTTCCACTCGTGTAGCTGGACTTCTCCTGAGCATGCCACACCTGCTCAGTCCTTAATGTGCTTTTACTTCAGTCTCATCTTACTGATACTTTCTTGGCAGCCAGGGATGAAGATACAGTTCTTGAAGCAACAGGCCATTAGCTTATTAAAAGTTTGGGACACCATGGCCAACTATTTTTTTTTGCTAGCAGCGGAAATAGATTGGGAACTCATGGAAGGATCATAGCCCAGGGATGTCGCAGCTGTAGTGATCCAAACCAATGAGGAAGTAGATTGATTCATTTTGCCCATGTTAGAGTCTCTGCATTTTCTATTCTTGGCTCCAGGTACAGTAGGTTAGTGTTATCTAGCCTTGAAGTATAAGAATGTATTTCCATGGCCAGACTCTCTTGCTTGGCAGCGTTTCCAGCTGGGGGGTGGGAGCCAAAATATCAGTTTCCAGCTTGAGGGGTGGTAGCTAGCCCAGGCCAAAAAGGCCTGTATCACCATTGATACTACCTGAACATCTATGGGTAAGGATAAATCAAAGGAAGTCCAAAGGATTTGCAACATTTAAATGGTTAGTACCTTGGATAAAAGGGGAGGAAACCACTTCAAAGTATTTCCTTTGACCCAGCAGCACTTTGGTATGGCCACAAACTTAGAAGACCATCCTAAATTTTTAATAAATATCCATTCCTCGATCTATAGTTCTCTTTGATATTAATTTGCATTGTATAACTTCTGTGTTCTGTATATGGAAGAATTTGGGGGGAAACTGATGTGAGATCCTATTTGAAGAATGGATAGAATTTTGCCTGCAGTTTCTGATAAGCAGCTCCAGGCCATCTCTCATTTGTTGAGTTAGCATTTAATTAGCTAAATGTGCTTTTTATCAAACAACATTTTATGTAGAACCTTAGGTGCTAGTGATTATTGATAATCAGCCACTTTGTGTTTCCCCCATTTTTTAAGGTACCACTTCAATTTGCCCAAGTTATTCAACATGAGATCAAAAGACAATTGCTTTACAGAGAAGACACCTTTGCTGAAGGTTTCATCAGAGGAAAATGGGTGGGTTATTTTTGTTTGAAGTGAAGGGATTCTATTCCATTCTGTTCTATTCTGCACTTTTCCTTCTGACATACTAACCTGAGGCATTCTGGGAAGCAACTTGATGAACAACGGGGTCATGAGAGGAGGAGGTGACATCACGGTAGTATGTTCAGTCTGTATGCTTCAAAGCATTAAGCGAGATTACACGTTACAATTAGACAGTGTTAAAACATTTTAAACTTGAATGATTGCATATTAAAGCTCATAAACATGTGCTAGGCATCTTAAAGTTATGCCACTGTGGGCAATAATAGTTTTTTTTTGAGCTGTGCTACCTAGCTTGAGTTAAATTAACTTCTAGCTGTTCAACTGAGATAAAACTACCAATATGCAGTTGTCCTATATCCCAGGAGGCACTACTCCTAGGTGGACTAGCTATCATCCAGACCGCTACTGTTCTGGGTGACACCTGGAAAGCAGGTGGTAAATAGGGATAGAGGGGGAAAGGGGTGAAGAGGGCAGGGGGGATGAGTGGAGAGGGGGCATGAGGAAGGTGGGAGGGGGCAGGATTGCAGGATGGAGAGGGCAGGAAGATGGGAGGAGAACTGGTAGGCTGGCATCCCCTCCACCTCCCTGAATCACCCCTGGATGATTCCTATTGGCCCCTGGGTGCCCCCTCCCCATTCCCTAATTATCTGCTCTACCCCCAGATCACCTCCCCACCACCCTGATTAGCCCAAGAGCAGCAGCAGTGGGGGGGGGGG
>NW_017729032.1:157154172-157155642 GCF_001723915.1 Gavialis gangeticus | reverse complement strand
CCCCCCCCCCCCCCTGATTAGCCCAAGAGCAGCAGCAGGGGGGGGGGGGGAATTCCCTCTATTTGTCTGCTCCAGGGCTCCCTGAAGCCTGCACCAGACCTGTGCGCTTGGGTCCAGCCCCCACAGGTGAAGGGAAGGCAGGGGAGGGGGGCAAGGAGCTACCAGACATCCACAGGGCCTGGTGGGGGCTGAATCTTGGCACGTAGGCACAGTGTGGGCTACAGGGAGCTTGGGAGCAGGCAAGGAGGGGGAGTCCCCCTCCCTGCTGATGTTGCCAATGCTGTGGGGCTGACTGGGGCAGCAGAGTGGTGATCTGGAGGTGGAGGGGGTGATTGGGGGGCTAATAAAATCATTGGGGGTCGTGATCAAGATGCGGGAGGAGAGAGTGATGCAGGGGGCAGAGAGGGAGATCAGGTAGGGGGCAATCCATGCAGTATAGTGGACCCCCCAGCCTATACTGAGGTTAGAGGGCTGGTGAATGTTGCAGGCATGGAGCAGTCTTGCAGCTCCTAGCCATGCTCCTAGTCACTAGCCCTCTAGTGGCAGGCCTGAGCAGTGCTTGTTAGAGAGGGTATTAACCCTTAATGTGTGACTGCTCCCTGCATGTGCTAACTTTAACACAAACTAACATTCCTTAGAGTTAGCATGTGCTAATTGTAATGTGTAAGCACATCCACAGTTGCATAGAGGATTTTGTGTGTTTAGCAAGGAACATTCCTAAATTATGTTACAGAGCCCCAACATAAGGTTAAATGCTTTTCTTAGAATCTCATAGTTTCAGTCGGATAATGATTCTGCCATGAAAGTCTTTGAAAAGATTATTAAGGCTCATATATGTGAGAGCCCAGCAGCAAAAATTATGCTGAGGGGAAACCAGCGTGGGTTTGTAGCAGGTAGATCATGCCTGACTAATCTAGTCTCTTTTTATGACCAGGTTACAAAACAACTGGATGCAAAAGTAGGGGTAGATATCGTTTAGTTAGATTTCAGGAAGGCCTTCTATACAGTATCCCACCCCATACTGGTGAACAAATTAAGAGGCTGTGACTTGGATGATTACAAAGTCCGGTGGGTGGCAAATTGGCTACAGGGTTGTACCCAGAGAGTGGTAGTGGATGGGTTGATATCGACCTGGAAGGATCAAAGGATGGGCTGATATCGACCCTGCTGGCAGCGTGGTCCAGCAGGGCTCAGTCCTTGGACCAATACTCTTCAATGTCTTCATCAGTGACTTGGACGAGGGAGTGAAGTGTACTCTGTTCAAGTCTGCGGATGATACAAAACTGTGGGGAGAAGTGGACACACCAGAGGGCAGGGAACAACTGCAGGCAGAGCTGGACAGGTTGGACAAATGGGCAGAAAACAACAGAATGCAGTTTAACAAGGAGAAATGCAAAGTGCTGCACCTAGGGAGGAAAAATGTCCAGCACACCTACTGCCTAGGAAATGACCTGCTCGGTAGCACGGAAG
>NW_017729032.1:157152850-157153871 GCF_001723915.1 Gavialis gangeticus | reverse complement strand
CCACAACAGAAGGTTGAGAGGCGACTTTGTGGCTGCCTATAAATTCATCATGGGGGTGCAGAAGGGAATTGGCAAGACTCTACTCACCAAGGCACCCCTGGGGGTCACAAGAAATAATGGCCATAAGCTAGCAGAGAGCAGATTTAGACTGAACATTAGGAGGAACTTCTTCACAGTTAGAGTGGCCAAGGTCTGGAATGGGCTCTCCAGGGAGGTGGTACCCCGGGGGTCTTCAAGAGGAGGTTGGATGGGCATCTGGCTGGGGTCATCTGAACCCAGCACACTTTCTTGCCTATGCAGGGGGTCGGACTCAATGATCTATTGAGGTCCCTTCTGACCCTAACCTATGAATTTATGACTGTTTCCCTAGTTTGGCAGACTTTTAGGCATGTACTTACTTTTACTAATATTACTATGTCCATTAAAGTCAAAGTAAACTTAAACATGCATAAGATCAAGATTTACCAGTGTTTTAATATTAAGGATATAACTGTGTTATAGGTTACGATACATGGCTCTTCATAATCCAGATTTCACCATGGAGGATGATTCATGGGACAACAGCTCTGCAGAATTTGAGCAAAGGTCTCAGCTGGGAAGTGAAATGACCAGCTTGTCTAGATCTGCTTCATCTGAGAAATGTGAACTCTTGGACAACCTTCACGTCAAGTTCAATATATCAAAGATGAGGTCTGAATTCAAAGCGTACTCTTTAAATTTTTATTATTTCTATAAGGGTCAATGACTAAGGGAATATGCCTTGCAAATGATTTATTTCCTGCAAATGAGTAAAATAACACTTTGCACTTTGGGGCATGTTGTGTCATTGATTTTTAAGCTAGACACTCTGTCGAAAGCTATCTGCTTATAATCTATTGCCCCCTTCTTATACAAGCACCAGGTATATACTTATATGTGAAAGGAAACAGGCTGTCTTTACACCTTTGAAATTCTGTTCAATTTTAACTCTTGGACTCTTCCAGAATACGTGCTACTTTGGATACATTTAGTAATTCTATAG
>NW_017729032.1:157127605-157147850 GCF_001723915.1 Gavialis gangeticus | reverse complement strand
CTTTGAAATTCTGTTCAATTTTAACTCTTGGACTCTTCCAGAATACGTGCTACTTTGGATACATTTAGTAATTTTATAGTGTTTAATTTAGGCCTGAGTAAGCAGTGTTTTATTTATACAGTATTTAACGATCACCATCTCTAAAAATATAATGTATAATGTAAACTATATTTACAGTTGTAGAAAGCATTATCAGAAATGCTTGACAGACTTCTACCTTTTAAATATTTTAGTAGGTGTGTACCTGCTGTATAAAGCCTACATTTGCTTCTCTTGTGGGGCTTAGTTTTATTATTAAATTACAATAAATCAATGCAACATGAATTTGAATATAAAATTTCACAACATTGACCAGGTTTTTAGGTGAAGAAACTCTTTCCCAGATGCTAATTCCCTGTGTCCCTTCATGACTTTTTTTATTTTAGTTTGACCTGCAGTAATTAGTAGGGGTGTGTGAAACAGGCTGTATTTGATTTGGATTCAGATTTGGCCTGAATTGGGGACAGTGATTCGATTAATTGATTCGGATCACTGTCCCCAATTCGATTCAGCAGAATCCAAATATGAAGATTTGATACTGATTCGGAGAATCAGCAATTTCGCCATAGAGACAGCTTTATATGTTTTTTCTACATACCTTGAGGTATCAGGCATGACTTGTGAACATTGTGATAGTGGGGTGGATGAAGTGTCCCACAGGAGTGCAGGGGCCCCCCTGCGTGCTTGGCGGTGAACACGGAAGTGGACTGGAAGTAATTCCAGTCCGCTTCTGGGTGTGCTGGAGAGCACACTGGGGGGCCTCCCCTGTGCCCTCCCAGCTTAGCAGTCAGCCACAGGGGACCCCATGTACCGCCCCAGACCCAGGAGGCACCAGTCACTGAGCGGGGGGGATTCAGGGGGTCCCCTGCGTGCTCCCTGCCAGACCCAGATGTGGACCAGAAGTGCTTCTGGTCCACTTCCAGGTTTGCTACTGAGCACGATGGGGAGCCCCTCACGCTTCTGTGGGACACTCCTTCAGCCACAGCGTTCACGAGCCGCCTGGTACCTCGAGGTATGTCGAAAAAACTTTTAAAGCTGTGTCTATGTCTGAATCTCTGAATATTTCTGAATCTCTCTGAATCGATTCAGAGGGTTCTGATTCAATTTGGAGAGATTAAAGGGACTCCCGATTTGATTCAGATTCGGAGATTCGGCCACTGAATTGGGCTGAATCTCTGCTGAATGACGTCAGGGACCAAAACTTCGCACAGCCCTAATATTTAGGCCAAAGGTACACATCAGGTTACAGGTCTCTGTATCATCTCCTGGACCTACAGTTTGCCATCTTTTCATAAAATGCCTGTGATTTTTGTTTTTTTAGTGCGTGTGTTTTGCCTTAGCTCACTGTTTCATATTTGTTGCTCTTTTTTAAAATTATGGATCTTTGAGAAAAATGGGGTTTTGCCCTATTTTACTCTGTTGTTGAGTAAACAGAGCAGGTTAACTGTATTGGTTACAATGGTTACAGCTTG
The DNA here is from genome assembly GCF_001723915.1 of Gavialis gangeticus. Lineage (NCBI taxonomy): Eukaryota > Metazoa > Chordata > Crocodylia > Gavialidae > Gavialis > Gavialis gangeticus. The sequence continues at coordinate 157,146,339 of NW_017729032.1, read as the reverse complement.
AACAGAAGCTGACAACTGCACAGCGTTGTTTTTTGCAGTACCTGCCACTAGAGCTAATATTTTATTTTATTGTGGTCCTGCTTTGGGTTTTTTTATTTATTTAATCAATACTTTCCAGTGCAGCAGAACTTTACATTTGGGAAAGTCCTATACTGTCCTGGCAGGGTTTGCTGAGAGAGATTTTCAGTCCAGTATTGCTGCAGCTACATAAAGGCCCATATCCTCAGCTGGAGTAAGTTGGCTGGAGTTAACTGAGCTATGCTGGTTTACTCTAGATGAGGATCTGTCTCCAAAGGATTAAGATTAAAAATGGAGAGTGAAATTCTGCACAAATATACAATACATGCAGCCCCATTGTAGTCCAATGGGATTGTGCTGGAGGCATAAATCAGCAAAGAATTTGGCACAGAATTTGTACTTGCATTGCTGTGCCAGATTATATTTGCGGAGCCAGGCACAGATTTCTAAATATGGTTAAGTCAGTAGATGATCATATCCTGTTTGTAAGCTCTTAGAAAACTGCTTCTGCAATAGAGTGCCAAAACAGCCAGGCAAACAAACAACAACCTTTTGAAATGCTACACTTAATCAATAAAATAACCACTTTCAAAAGCTTTATATTATATCTTGTCAGCATTTCAGGATGAATTTGTTGCTTACAGATGAGTAGTTATGGACTCATAAAGGCTCAATTAGTGCTCCTGGTTTCTATTGTAGCTTAAAATGAACCTGTCATCTTGTTTCTTGTTTCAGTATGAGCTACTGAAACATCATTTGAAAGTGCAGCCTGAAAATGTATCAGATGCATTACATCTAATTTTAATCTCTACAGGGCTTTAAAAATTTGTAAGATAGTAAGTTTAAGAAAATATTCGTTTTCTGCTTATAGATGGAGAGAATAATCGGTAGAGAGAGACATTTATAATTGAATAAATCTATATCAGGTATTTTCCACACAACCTGCTTAGTTGTAGCTTTCACATATTTATCAATCTGGAGGCACTGACAATTGCTTTTGTGATTAAAAGTTGGCCATTGCTCTTTTTTCTTTTGCTTATTTCGTTTTTTCCCCCGTAGACTGGAATGTTTTGTTTCTAAAAGAAACCGCTTTTCTGCCACCTTTGCTTAGAATCACCGAACTGTAAAGTTGGAAGAGACCTTGGGAGGTCTACTCAAGGCAGGATCATATTCGACTAATCAATCATAGCCAAGTGTCTGTCTAACCTGCTCTTAAAACCATTCAAGGTTGGGGATCTCACAGCCCCTCTGGGTGGCTTGCTCCAAAGCTTAACCACCCTCACAGGGCGAAAGATCTTCCTAACAGCCAACCTAAATTTCCTTGCTGCAATTCAGCACCTTTTATCTGTGCCCTGTCCCCTGCAGCCATAGAAAATAGCCCATCTTCATCTTCCATATAACCACCCGTCAGATATTTGAAGACTTGTATCAAAAGCTCCCTCTGTCTCATGTTATTCTTTAAATCTGTGCAATGTATAAGTAACATCCTACAGTTCTGATTTGATGCTATATTTATCTCATAGTTTGGATAGATGCAAATGATTAAGATTGAAAACTCTATACATGTATGGGTAGCAGAATCACTTCAACTTTAACCCTGCATCATAAAGGATCAAAGCTGGAGTGATTTAGCTCATGTGTATTGCTGTAGGATTATGCACGGTAGGGCTGCTGTGTGGTCTGGAGCAGCAGCACCTCTTCTTCCCCTATTGAACTCACTACACGTGCACATTTGTTTATACCCTCCATCATAATTCAGATTAGATGAAGAAGGAGAAAGATAAAAACATTATTTTTTTAGATGTTGGCAAAAATATACTCAAGTCAGCAAGGTATCTTCTAATTCTCCCACAAGTACCAATGAATTTGAGGCAGGGAATTTATTTCCACTGGGATTCAGAAATGATTTCTGAATCTATCTAAACTAATCTAGTTTAATTTTTGGTTACACAATGTTTTTCTGTTGATGAAACTATTTATTGGACTGTTCTCTTCTAAGCTTATTTGTCCATTTCTCCCAAGGAAATGTCTTTTTTTTTCCCCTTGTCATCTTCATTTTTAAAGCCACCCATTGATTTAGCATGCTATCAGGGAGGCAGGGAAATGTCTTAATGTTTTTGCCTTTAGATAGAATGCCAGGGAGAGAGAGAGATTCATGTTTCAATTAACAATGAATTAATAGAGACAAATGACAAAACCAACTTATTCTAATGATAAATCATTAGAATACTTACTGGTACATGCACATTTTTTTAAGCAGAAAAATTGGTATTAAATAAGCCTTGCTTACCAAAAGATGTAACACTATTTTGCAATTCTGGAACATTTCATGGCACTGAGTTGTTTTAATACAAGCATTTGTCCACTGTGCACAGATACACGGTGAAACTAATAAATAAAACCATAATGAAAAACCCAGCAGAGTCTGTGGTAGCCACTTCATCTGTGAATGTTCAGAAACTAGAGAAATTTGAGACACTGCTTTTAAGAAGATACTTTTAAAGAAATCCTTTTTTTTTCTCCTTGAGAAACTTGGAATGTCTGTTCCCCCTTTCCAAAAACATTTGACTCTTCCTTTCTTTTTTTCCCCAATTGATTTGTTATTTGGAACTTAATATTAATTCTGGCAAGATGAACTGACCAATCTACTTCTTTAAATAATAAATGACACTGAAAAAGATGTATGCGTGCATATTTTGATAGCAGGCATACATTAAATTCTAAAACAGAAATATCTCCAGATTTGATCCCAGCTACTACAACCGGTTCAATACAGGGGTCACTAAAATTAATGGAGGGTGGTGTGTAAAAGTCCAACTTTGCACAACAAAGGGCAGGATTATAGCCATTTCCATGTCTTTCCAGGGTATACTTTAGGAGTAATGTTTAGAGATGGTCACATTTTGGAGAAACCATTTTGGCTAATGCTCTTTATAACAGGGGGCCTGCTCGGGGCTGATCTCAGTGTGGCCCACCCACCTGTTCCTGGGCTAACCACCCACCTTCTCGCCCACCATGCCTTGTTGTTAATTAATAATTTAAAGATGTAATTACACAGGAGGCTGCCCATTTTCTGCCCCGATGCCAGGGGGTGCTATCTGCAGCTCCTTTCCTCCCTTACACCACAGCCCAAGCCTTGCAGAAGGCATCTAGATGTTCTCATTATCACCGGCCCCCACATTGGGCCCCAGAATCCTACCATTGAACCCCACCTGGATTGCTCCCCTCAGGCGGTCTCTTTCGCTGTCATACCGGGCAACATAGCTCCCTGAACCACTTCCCCTTTGGGTGTGATCCCCCCACTGGGACCTTCGGCTCACTAGCCCCGGCCCACCTTCAGGCCAGTCAGAACCCCAGGCGGGCAGCTCTTGGGCGTTCCTCGCGGTGGGCCCCTGGCCCTTCGACTCTTCCGGTCCTGGCCCCATCATGGACCAGTCAGGGGAAGTCCAGACAGGCATGAGTCTATGGCCTTTTCTCTCTCTGTGGGGGTCCACCTTCCCAACTCTCCAACAAAGGGGTAACCCACCTGGTTGTGGGGGCTAGGGGTTAAGGTGCCTGACCCACCTTTCACCAGGGTGGTAACTGGCCTGGCATTTTCTGGGGGCTCTCGCACCACTAGGAGCCTCACCAGGCCACCCACTCCCAGCAGGGTGCAGTTATAGGTCATGCCCAGGACCAGGAGCCTCCTGACCATCCCCTACAGCTCCTCCCTTTCCTCCAGATGATATCAGCAGCCCTCCGGCTAGGTGATGTTGTTGCCTGGCCTCTCACAGCTGAACTGCCTTGTTTATATGGGCAGTTTATAATGGCAGTTTATAATGGTTGCCCTCATCAGGCACCTGGTGGCTGCCAGCTCCAGGCCCTTAAAGTGGCAGGCACAACCAGTGCCCTGCCACACACTTTTTAAGAAATCAGTAGAATGCATTCAAGGCCCACTCTATGAGTTCTTATGCAAAGAAAACTTCACTGAAGTGAAAAAATAGCTTTGTACTTTTAAGATCTACAAATTGGGGCCCTTCATGATTATTGATGGTTATTTGTATGTTACCGAGTTCTCACCACTGTTTGGGACGCTAAATTCTCAGACTACTCATTCAACGTATCTTTTAACCCAGGGGTAGGCAACAACCGGCACAGGTGCCAGCGTGTGGCAGATGAAGGCATTTTACTTGGCACGTGCACCTCAGGGCAGGCAGCAGGGAAGGGGCCAGTGCTCCACTGTTGCAATAATGATTGGGCCCCTTGTAGCTCCCTCACCTTCTTTACCTGGCACACCATCTTGCAAGCCAAGTTTGCGGGTGTTTTTGGCACTCTGTCCAAAAATGTTGCTGACCCCTGTTTTAACCACTTTAAAGGGAAGAGGGAGCTGCTGCTAGGAGAGTATGCATCAGCTATTATATTGTAAATGTTACAGCTGCCTAATTCTATACTTAGACTAGTTAGCTAAATCACTCTAACTTTGATCCTGAAGCCAAAGACATTCAAACATTTTTGAATGTACAAACTTTTAAAAAGCTCAAGAAGGAATCAGTATAAATGATGCAGTTTTCTGTAAGTGGCGTAGTTTAGATTGGTAGCAAACAGAACACACATTTGCCTCTAGGGGATACTTAGACTGGGTTCTGCCATTTTTAAATTAGTCTGTGTGTGCCAAACGTTTGTTCTTTTATAAGCATAGATCAGTTTTGTGTGCCATACTTCTGTTCTGCTACAGGTATATACCAGCTTCTGATCACTTATACAGGTAAAAGTGTAATGACTGTAGGTAGTCTGAATGTAACAAGGTTTTGCTACATTTGTATCACTATAGGATCATGTTGATGTACAGGTTGTATCCTGACAGCCTGTAATATCTTTGGCATTGATATAATTGTTACATCTGTCTAACCCCTATGAAGGCACAGACACTAATAGAATACAAATGACCTTTGTTCATAATGTTTCAATAAAAACATATTTTCTTACATTTCAGATGCTGTTTAAAATTCCTAAAAGTTTTGGGCCTTTTTATCTTTGTCGTTGTGTGCTCTGTAAGTACTGGATTTGCAACATTTTTTTCTGTTTGCTAATTTTAAAGAATTAAGTCAATGTACTGATTTTGGAAGTATCATCACTTAAAGTGCAAATTCTATCTTCGTAAAAGAAAGCAGCAGATTTATGGTCTATTCAGACAACTATCTGGAGGGCTAGCTAACATTAGAAGGGATTATGGAGTGTAGTTTGAAGAGGCATGTTCAGATCATTGGTATAAATGTGTCTAATGGCTGCAAAATAATTTTGGGATGGGTCTCCAAGTACTACTTCAAGTACTATTTTAAAATTGAAGACATTCTTAGACCTTCATTGGTCAAAATGTCTTACAAATAAATGCCTTTCCTTTCCCCTCAAATTTATGTGGAACTTTTGGCAGAGTGGAAAGAGGCCCAAAAAACTGTTAATGGATTGCTTGTTGTGCCTAATGGTTATTAAACTATAGGTGGCTGTAGCACTTCTCATCAGGCAGAGAAGTGCTAGCAGCCATCAAGGGTCCATAGCATTTATTCCTATTTCAAGAATAAAATAAAGCTGGAAGGATCATGGGATTTCTTAACATAGGCAGCGTTAGAAACAGCTATATTTTCTAGCTAGATCTCACAGAATCAAACTTGAAACACATCCTCTCCTTGAACCCTTCCATCCTGACTCATGCCATATTTCTAGTTCCTATATGTCTGTCTTTTTACTTCTTCTCTACTTCTCTTCTTCCTCTGCCTCCTTTCCTCCTCTATCTTTGACTTGAATTCTAATATTCTCATCTCTTTTTCTCCATGCAAAACATTTCACCTGGTGTCTCTCTTTCTTATAAGCCCTCATATGTGCTTCCCACCCCTCATCTCCAGCTCCTCAATGCATTCTTTACTCCTTGCAGTGGCTTTATCTTCTCATTGCTTGAATCTAGTTTGCTCCTCTTAGTCTCTCATTCAAGATGCTCATTTTCCTTCCTCCTGGATTGTCTGACTCTCTGTTGCATCATCATTGCTCTATTTGGGCATATTCAGCAAACTGATCCAACTGAGCATTGCGAATCAGCCAGATCCAGAATTGTTCTATGCTTTCTTTCCTGACTGCTGTGAGAATGACAAAAAAGGCACATGTAGAGCCAGGTCCTATACCACCTGTTAAGCATCAAAGTGTAATCCTAATCCACACTGAGATCATGTTTCCCTGAAGTTCCTTAAAACAAATTACAACTTTGTTGTAAAATACATCTATTTTTGTAACATGCAGTTATCTTAGCCTTAAAACTAAGTCATAGAAAGGCAGTATGGCAGAGGAGGCCCCATGTCATTGTATTAGGTTTTTTAAGAGCATGAGCAATGTGAAATAGGATCACATTTAAGTGCCTTGTAGGTGGAATAGGACCTAGCTCTTTGTTCCTCTGCATCTCTGAAGAACAGAGAAAGAGCATGCAGAAAGGCATTGATTCAGATTCAGCAGCAGTTACACTGTTGTGACAGATGGAAGATAGAGGCAGAGCAGGGAGGCATCTGTAACTCAAGCTAGAAATAGATGTTGCTTCTAGAGAGACACTTTGGAGATTGCCAGAGACACATTTCTGGAAGTGGGTAAAGTCTTTCCCTGCTTCTAGACATGTGCCCAAGAGATTGCCAGGATGTGTCTCTGACAGCAGGGAACCCCAACTTCCCCTGTTTCCAGAGATACGCCCTGGAGATCCTGGTGGCACATTTCTGGAAGAGGGGAAAGTTGGGCAGGTGCCTCTGAGGCTTAAGGGGCTCCATCTTGCATGGGAAATCTGAGGGCCAACACCCTCAAGCCCTGAGAGTGCCTACCCAGGGTGGCTGCCCATCTAGCTCTGGCTGCCCATGCTCTCCTGCCATAAAGTGAATAGACATCTGCCACAATAAAGCAGCACAAATTATTAGTACCTTTTGTTGGGATCACATTTGTAGCATGATAAAGGGTATGGACATCTATTTGCTTTCTCTTTGTGTCATCATAAGAATTTTTATAGTGGCACAAAGGGAACAAAAGGTGACATCTGTTTCCATCCTTAGGAAACTTTGCTGCTGAATAGCTAGAGTGAAGTTCTTGACTGCTATGTATATCTATGAATCTTGGGGTTGCAATTGTTTTGGACAGGAGAAAGTTACCCTCTTGTCTTCATGAGGGATCTTACTCTGGCAGTACTCCTCTATCAGAGGGCACAGTGGGCAATGGCTGTATTCCCTCGGCTAGGACAGATAGGCTTTTCAGATACGCCTCTAAGACCAGCTCAAAACTTTATCATCAAAATTTGATTAAAATAAATAAAATGTGTGAGCTTGGAAGATAAAGTATGTCGTCAACACCAGTGGCCCTTATAGATCACAGGCCTGGTTTTAAATCTGGAGTTACATGTACATATATATGTTGTGAATACAGGATCATTGTGTATTCACAACATGCTCATGTATTGTAGTGAATTATAAAAGCCTTCCATGAATCATAAAGGAAAATGCAATATTTTATACTTTTAAGATGGCTTGGGCAAATGTTGCTAATTCTTTAACAATTCAATGTATGACTTTTTGCATGTTTTCATAGATTTTGTTTAGCACTTATCCAGATCAAGGAGTCTCCTGGCAGATGTTGGCTGTGTCACCTTTGGAAAGCTACTGTATCCTTTATCAGATATTTGCTTATAAGAACAGCACTGCAGTTTCATTGGTAAATTTATATAAAAAGTTTTCTTTGTTGCTTTGTAATTTAGATATTGAAAGTGTGTTTTTTTAGTGTCTGACACTGTACAATAGAACTGCATCTAAAGTGAAAAAGGTAGTTAATTCACCAACCTATTTCCAAAGTAATTCATCCAAATAATAATAAAGCATACCACTTGCCTTCTGCTTATGTCTTGAAAAAGGAGCTGAATTGTTAAATGAAGGCTTGCAAAATTATGCAAAGTATGAGCAAGAGGAGCGTAAGGTCCTGGTGAGATTAAAGGCCTAAACTAGTGCCCTAAAAGATATGCTTAGTATAAATTAAAATTAAACTATTTAAAAAAACATTTATAAATAATCCTTAACTGTAACAAACATGATGGACAGTATCTTTTGTTGTTGTCTAATGCATTTTCCATATTTTAAGGCAAATTTAAGTAAGGTGGATGATTTAAGCAGAAGCTTTGATTAATTACAAGGCTTGATGAATTAATTAGTAAGAATTAGCACAGAAATGTATTACCACTTATGTGAACTGTTTTTTGCAAGTGAATAATTGGTTAAATGCAGCAATATTCTTCTGTTGAAGATAATTTTTTCGTGGCTTTAAGTCTAAGTATTTAGACAATGGGAAATGAATAAATACAACAGATCAGAAAGATTAATAAGTATGAACAGGCTTTCAAGTTATCTATACATATTACTGTGAGGTATTTGTTTTTGCTGACTTGCTACTGGCTGTGCTTTAGAATGATTGTGCTTCATTTGTATTATTATTTGACAAATTATTTCTATAGTGTTGTGAGTTTGATTTTTAGAGCTCAGAAAGACAGGTTTGTGCTCTGGGGAGCCCATGTATCCCACTGCACGATACAAATAGCTCAAGTTTATTATACATTGTGCTTTATAGCCTGAAGTTCTCTGGTTCAATTCCTGACAGCAAGTATTGCATGCTTTTTCTCTTATATATCCAATTTCCTGTGGATTGGATATATAGGGTTCTCTTCTTTTATAGGTGCATCTTCCATTAATGGCTGGCCCATATAGAGGGATGTTTCTGTGGGATGCTGAATTTGTCCCTGACATTTAGGAAGAATAGAGCAGAGTCCCAGTAGAGTGATTCTCCTTGTAGGATGTATATGTTCTTTGAAGCAAAGACTGTGTTGTCTTCTGTTTAAAAAGGGCCTCATATATCACAGGGTGGGAAAAGATGTAAGGGGATGATAGGGTAGGACAGCCTTTACTTGCTCCACAAGTGGGGTGAATTCAGATGAATTGTACTGGAGAGTAAAATAAAAAAGAGCTGAACTTCCTGAAATCCAAGTTATCTAGCGATCCAGAGCTTATATATGCTACAATATAAGAAGTGCTCTACTGGGTCAAACCTCTGGTCCATCTAGCTTAGTACCTGTCTCTCTCAGTAGCTAATGGAGGATGCTAAGGGAATCAGAATTTAAGCAGACTGATCAGCATCCTGCCCCTCTTTCGCTACAGCATGCTGGAAAACTTCCAGTGGAAAGTAATTCCAATGGTGAAACAATATATATATGTTTTAAAATGGTATTTCCAATTCCTTCATTTTTGGCCAGGCACGCAGACAATACTTAAGCAAATTTTCTCTCTCTCTCCTCTCCCATGTTGGTCTGACAACATAAAACCAAAATTGGAAGGGGTTTATGCCAAAAAACCTGCTTTTCTTCCAGCTTTGTATTCTTTCCATCCTTTCTGTTTGATACATTTTCTCTGTGATGCCTGCTACTTCTCAGCACCAGAATTAGTTTGGCTGGAGGCAATGCCTCCCCTTTCTGACTGTCAGTTGGGAATTATTTCTTCTGGGTGAGTGAACAAGCCTTTGCTTCTCATCCCAACTGTCTCTACTCTCTTCTATTTTCTCTTCAGTCTTTTCTTGCTTGTTTCCTGTTGTGGTCTCTCACCTAGTTTAACTGCATTTTTTTCTGCTCTCATCATCTTTGGTCTTATTCCTCCAGAATGGTAGCCTCTCTCTTGATTTTGCCTGCCCTGACGATGCACATGTAGCATGTAGCAGTGGGGGTGGCTAGGCTGAGGCTGTCAAAGCAATACCAGAAAACCCTTGCAAGTTAATGGCAATTTCCCACATCGGTAAGATTTATTTTAATGCCATTTTGATCGCATGTGCATTGGGATTCTATGTCAGCACTGATTCCAATGAAACAGATTTAGTATCATTTTTAAAAAAGGTGATGCTGCCGTTCTGTGTTTCATCTGTGACTTTATTGGCTCAGAAGTGTTTTAAATGGTAACAGGGCCCTCTTTTGCAGGAAGCGAGGCTCAATACACTCTCCCAAGGAAGTCTGTGAAGCATTTTCAGATCTTTGAATAAAAGGCCACATGTTAACTGCAAGTGATAATTAACAAGAAGCTCCCCTTAGGGAACTGAATTATAAACATAGCAGAAGAGATGCTGCCTGTGCTCAGCGTAGGCTGAAATACCCTAAAACATTAGGATTTTTGGCCTCCTGTAACTTCACTGCCATCAGTGACCCAGGTGACAGGAGTCTCTTAATTACATAAAGTGGCAAGTGAAATTTCTCTTGCTTTCTCCTATAATGAAAATAATTTTGGATGCTGTAGAATGTTCTGAAATGCTGGATATACTCTACTTTCCTGCCTGTGCTTTGATTTTAATAACTTCTGCCCTGACCTATGCAAAATTTTCAATTTTTATACAGGTGATGGAGCACAGAGAGCTGGAACAGATCAATGCACTATTATAGAAGTAGGCTTTCTGAAATGAAAAAGTAATTGGAATTCTTGTATGCTAATAAGTTATAGCATAATCAGCCCTCACCCTCATTTAAATAAGAGTTTGTGCAGGTTTGATACAGTGCTTGCTTTTATCTTCCTGCACGTATTGCCATTGTCTGTATTGTAATGTCTCCTCTTAATACTAGAAATATTTGGCTTCTGTAATAAATGTATTAGAGAGAAACTTTTCATGTTACTTTGCATTGCAATCCTGAGACTCCTCCAAATTCTTCCAAAACCTGAGATGTGAGTTTCACACATGACCTTCCTTCCAGTGTCCAGCTGTCAGTTCCTGCCTTTGCTTTGTCAGTCGTAACAGCTTTGAGATCTGCTTGTCCACAGTCCCCTCAACAGCTCCCCTATATTCTCTGTTGCTGAGAAAATAGTTTGAAGGCTCATCTTGTAGCTAACTGAGTTTTAGATGAAGCTTAGATCAGGAAAAAAGCAAGTATCTCTCTCAAATTAGCCAGTAAGTGTTGCTTTTCACTGTATAATTACTTATGTTCCTTCAGGGCATGCATGAATGATTTAATGATGGATTCTGTTCTTGCAAGGTCTAGGATCAAGAGATCAAGTCCGAGAAATGAAGGAATGCATCTGATTATTAATGACATATTAAAACTTAAATTGTGATGTCAGATATTTCTGCTTAGTGATTTTCAACAAAACTATTTAGAATCCTTCTGCATATGTGGGATGATACTGAAAAAATGAAGATGTTAAGTGGGAAGAAAAAGAATGAGAAAAGCTGAAGATGGCAGTTATCAGAGTCCCAGCGGAAGGTACATGAATTTTTAATTGAATGATCAATTCAACTACGTTAGTCATGAAGCAAACAGAGGTCACTGTAAAACGTTTTAATCATACTGCCATGAAGAGCTGGAGGAAAGATGTTTATTGGTATTATCAGAAAGGATGTTTCCTTTCCCTGAACAAAAGAAAAAAAAAATCTAAGATGCAAAGAATATGCTCTGAATGTAATTTGTTCCTCTGTATTTAGAGAGAACCCAACAGAATCAACTCTTTATTTCAGGGATCATTGTCTTTGCAACTTCCTTAATCTGGTTTATCACTTCTTGGTCACATCTTACATTAGAACACATTTCATGCTCACAGATAAAGTTTGCAAGGTACTGAGTATGCTGGTCCCTTTCCAACAAAGAGCGATGGCACATTCTTGAAGTTGGACATGTACCATAGTGAAAGCACCGGATCAGGATGGAAGAGTTTAGTATCTTGCAGGATTCAACCCTAAATGTCGTAGTAGTATGTGTGTTGGGCAGGAATGTTCATGACTTTCAGGCTCAATTCTGAGGAATGATGAAAAAAAATATTAAATCCCTTGATAGGAAAATAATTACATTTACTCAGAGAAACACAGCTCAAGTTTTTCACAGCAAAGGTGTTTTGAGAAGACTGGATTCTACTTTTTATAAAGGATATGCTGTGCTCTGATACAACAAAAGTAGAATGACAACAGGTTCCCTTAGTTCTGTTTAGAGGGAATTAAATCCAATGGGATTTTAGTTTTAAGCACCTCATCTGCCACAAGTCTAAATTCTTAAGTTTAATTTGTGATGACTTTTGCTAGCATTCTTTCTGATGATGCTATACATGTACATGGAAAAATGGGAGAAAAATATCTGTGCATTTTCAACTTTATTGGAAGAAAATCTGTTTTGTATGAAGGCACTACTGTGTTTAACTTTTAAAAAAGGTTTCCTTTTTCCTTTAATTTTGAGCCTTCTTTGTAATGGCTTTTGAATGTGTCATCTATGTAATTACAGGATTTATTTTAACAGTTTTGTGTAAAAGGAAGCTGCCATAATTATGCTCACCTGAATTTTTTTGGAAATATAAATTATTGGCTGCACTCATAATGGCATTCAAGCTGTCATAGGTGCCCTGAGTCACTGGGTTAATGAATAGAGGTCAGCAAGCTTTTTGAAAGATAACAATTAATGCCTCTTGTTAAAGCTGTTGATATGGTTTCAACACAGACTTGTACAACTATGCTGGGGTTTGAAAAATGTGATGGCAAGCCATATTTGAAAACTGAAGACAAGGGTAGGAATTAGTAATAAGTTTGATAGGGAGGGAATGTATATTTTCCTGTTTGGCACGGGTTTAAAGAAATATCTACTGACCTCTTTCATTATTTCTTTGGGGTTTTTTATGTAATTAATCCTGTTAAAAGGAATAATGGAGTGGATTCTTTGCTTCTAAATGGTGTTGGATTGACTGTTTTGATGAATTCAGTGCTCTCTTCAGAAAACGGTTGTAGCATGGGCATTGCATGCATTCTGAAAGTGGCAGTATATTGCCACCATGACCTGCTAAAATCTATTTTTAAGCCTGAGCGTAGTTCACTGCCTCATTCAGGCTTTCTGCTAAGTACTAATGAAGGTGTGACATTTTGCCTCTTTTAAAGCTGTAGGAATTTTGGCTATCCAAAGGACGAGGAAACCCGCCTCTCCCCCAAACCCCATCTTAGAACACAGTTGGAGCATGGTCCGTCAGGATGACCTTTGATATTTCACTAGAGCTCATTAAAAGTGGGATAAAGGGCTGTACTGTAAATATTAACATAGCAGGAACAAGGCTTTACAAATTTAGTTAGGTCATGGTTTTTCTTCCTCTATTTAAAACCCTTCAGTGTATCAGCAGCAAAACATCTTTCACATTCATTTATACCAGGTACAATGAACTTGTAAAAAAACTGCAATATGTTCTGCCCCTTTGTAAAGTGTTCCATGAACTGTTAGAAGTGAAGATCTTCCTTCACTATGCATTAAAGAGCTGTCTAAAAGCTATGATGTCAATAGAACGTCGTTCTGTGCTTGATATTAAGCCTCTCTTTGGGTCCTCAGTGCTGACATTTCGTTCTTGAAATTGTGAAACAATTGGGTATTTTTGTGGATTAATTACTTCAGCATGGTGTTTTTAGGGTCTGTATCCCTTTCTTTATGCATCCTAGCATTTCTGGTTCTTTCTTGACTTCTGCTGTACCCTGAGAATAAATCATTATTGAGCTATCCACATGGTTTCCAAATCAACATTTGCCAGCACTTGTGAACAAAACTGCCTCCTGCTGAAGATGCCAACAGGGATTTCAAATGTCTCAGTCAAGGTTGTAATTGATGGAAATGTTATTCGTGTTTAGTTTCTTCTGTGATTGACTTCCTCTGCAACTAGCACAGGTCTACAGCAACAAAACAGCCTCTAAGTTAAAGTGGGGAGGAGGTGGTGACACAGTTCCCTCCATCTTTTCTCAGCCACACTAGGAGGGTTCTTTTAGCAGCACGGAGTTTTAAAAAAATTGCTACCTCTGATAGGTATACTTTGTAGAAAGGGATTTTTATTTTATTTGTCTTTTATCCTGTGAATGATTTCTTTTGCATTGGAGAGACTGCCTGGTATATTTTGTATACATATGTTAAATATTATACTGTATTTCCAGAATTCATGCAATCTTATATCATTTACACTCAGTTTCACCCTTAACTGGCTTACCTTCAGCTCTGAATCTAACAGATGTTCATGACTCTGCCCTACTTAAGTTAGAACTAGGAGGACCTTTTGTAGCAGATGTGGTTGATCGGTGGACAGAGGAATATATTACAGTGCAAATTGGAGAGATAGAAGACCCTAGATCTAGGAGAAGATGGCAGCAGCAGGTGATGGTTTTAACCTTTTTTTTGGCTGTAAAATGTGGATTTTTGCACACGCTCACATATGCAGACATATCTATTTCTGCTTCAATTTCCTTTGACGTGAATGTTATATGTGAATGGATCCACACTACTGTTTGGTCCCAAGTATGTACAAGCTATGTAAAATATGTGAACAGTACCATAAACCATTTTCACTTACCTCTAATTATTAATATAAATTTAATTTCCTTGCAGGTCTTGTATAACTGGACTCTACCTTTACTTTCAAGAAGAAATGAGCAAGTTACCACAACTAAAACCTTTGAGATACTAAACAGGTTGGTTCTCAGATTAGAAAAAAACAAATGTTTCATATGAACTTTTAGACTTGATTACTGTAAAAAGGTATTTTATTTACTTTAAAAATAAAAACTATAAAGTTTCATTACTTAGATGTCTTCTGTTTGGCTTTACCGCATAAGCTTTACTAATGTTTTTAAGTAAGTTTTGAAAGCTAATCATCCTATTTATTTCTTGGATCATTTTACATTCCAAAACATATTTTCTACAGATTTGGTAGTAAAGATTCCTAAAAGTTACTTGCAACTTTTAAATTTAATAAGGAAATAATTTTATAGTATTTAAAGCTCTCTCTCTCTAATCTTTGCTTTTATAACTAATGCGGTTTCATGCTGTAGTGAAGCAGAACTTTTCTTTCTTTCCACAGTAAGGCCATCTCCATAAACATTCAGGCTTTCCTAAAGGAGTCTGAAATTGTTCCTCTGTCTATGAAGTATCAGTATCTTCATGCAAATATAGAGACACAAGTAACGATTGCATCAATCATCTTAGCAGGTGTTTATGTGCTGATCATACTAGAGGTAAGTGAGTGGGGTTTTTTTCCTTATTTTTTTTCCTTATTTGAAGCAAAGAGCGTTATCATTTTTGGCAATTAATATACTTTCCAGTTTCATGTGTGAATCCTTGCTGTGACGACGTATGTTACTTAGGGCACAAACAAGACTCCCAAATATGTTTGAGGAGATCAACATGAATATCACCTAGTCCCAGCTGCATTACTAATAACTTCATCTACTGTATTGTAACATTCTAGGTCATTTTCCCTATAAAGAACCATTTTTAGAAGGATTATAACTTGGCTTCTAAAAGAGATCAGCTAGGGGTTGAACATTGGTGGATAATCTCAGTTTAAGCAAGCAACTCCTTCAGTTTAGAGGGGAAAATCACTGTCTGTTCCATTTCTAGAATATCTCAAAACAAACTGAAAGACGGTTAATTGGTATTCTTCCATCTGGCAGTACTCAGGCTCCTCAAGGATATAAGCAAAGCATTTCCTCTGGTGAGAAATGTGATCATTCAGTGTGATGTTACCTTAGTTCTTTCAGAACTGATAGCCCTTCAATTTGTACCAAGGGCAACCTGCTTTTTTCTCCTTCGGTCTATGTAAGCTGATTTCTTGGTGATTATTACTTTGGCTAGATACCTGGGTGGGGTCCAGGCTCTGCTAGTGGGTTTACCTTATATTTTGAAAAAACTGCCCTTGTAGGGTCACCTTAATTTCTTCCTGAAGGTTGTTATGGAATTCCATCCAAGTTAACAAATTCATCCATCAGAATGCACTTTTTGAAAGTGAAGTCATTGCTACACACACTTAGGCGCTAGGGAGGCCTTGTCCTTTTACTTTCATAAGGCTAAGCTTTCCCCATTGCTGTGTGTTATGCTAGCTGACAGATCAAAAGGCAAAGTGATTTTCACCTCAAGACCATCTAACTAGACCCTGAGCCATGTTAAGATATGCTTTGAAGTCTCTGAAGTGGCCACTTGGTGATTAGAGCTTGTTCCAGCAGAGCCCAGATATATTTGGTAGCCTGTCTCTGGGATTCTTTCCCATGACAGACACCTGCAAGGAATTCCCTATGCATATTCATCAAGTATTCTGCCATATGGAGACCTACTCAAAGGAGAGTGAGAGAGAAGTTCTTGGTAACTGGAGTTCTTTGAAATGTACTGTTTTTATACACATTTTTCATTCTGCCTTTTCTTCTGGCCTGGGCACACTGAGATTCTGTGGCTGAGAGCAAGAAGCATGCTGGCATCCTTTATGCCCATAGTACAGAGCACAAGGAGGTTGAAGGGTGCATGCTCACTGTGTGGCTATTGTTAGGGCAAAAACACTGTTGAACTTTAGTACTCAAGGCTCATGAGACACGTTGCCTTTGTGAACATTCCCACTTCGGGTGTCAACAGTGGGAATTTTCTTAAGGGCAGCATCTCTCAAAGCACTTCAGTTACTGTTAAGCAACTTCTCTTTTCCAATCAAATTTCAATAGTAGAGTCAAGTGCCACATAACAGATGCTTAAACATTCAGATTATTTGCTTTGCAGAATGGTGATTTATTTATCAGGCTAAAGCAGGCTTTGGATACTTCATAAATGTGTGAAAAGATAACATGATAAGTGTTGAGGGGTGAGATTGGATTTTGATTTAAATATGTATATGTTGGCAGCAAAATGGTCAAATAAATCTTAATGCACTTTAATGCAGCTTTTATTCTAAACAATCCGTACAGTTCATCGGCAATGGCAAAGTATTAGCATCTGAATGTATATCATGACAGATTTTTTTGTTTGGGTGGGTGTTTGCATTTTATAGAAAACCACTCTTCCATAATTCACAAGAACTTTCAGTGAGTGCACCTGTAAATCCTAGGAAGAAAAACTTGGAAATAAATGAACCCTTTTGCTGTTTCTAAGAGAAAGGTTACATAAACCATTGTTTGTTTTTTTTTTAAATATCAAGGGATAAATTCCATCCTGGAATTGGTTTCAATAGTCTGCTTTGCAGATTCATAGCTAGAAATTGCTCCCGTGGGTTTAAACCCCTTCCCCCCCAAACAACAAAAAACAGAATTCCCCCCCCCCCAATTCTTTATCATGTTTCTGCCAACATTTTGTTTTGGATTTTAGTTTTCAGAAGGGTTAAATCTTCAGAAATGCAAAAGTTACACTGATCTGGCAACAATAAAAATTGAAACAAATTCTGATGATTTTCTGGTTCACTTGGTAAATCACTTTCAGAGCTTTGATGAAGGAATTAGGATGGGTAATAATGGGTTTAACTAACATACAATATTTTAAAAAGTGGCATCAGTCCTGTGCCTTATAGATGTGTGTCTTATTTACCACATATCTACACTTCTGTTTGTTCTGTTGCCAGTTGTCACTGTCAAATAAATCAATTTCTAGTGCTATGGAGACCATCTCACTCATTGCTTTGCCATGTTGAAGCTACTCTTAATTTTTCTGGCTTTTATACTTCTCTTTTATGTTACCAAATTAATTGCCTTTAGTTTTTCTTATTTAATTTCTTTCTTTAGATAGTAGATTGTCTTTAATTTCTATTATTTCATTCATGGTTCACTTATAAAATATTTAGTTTGGATTTGCCTTTCTAAAAATGTTGAGTTAACTTCAAGGAAAAATGGGATACTTTAAGTTCCTGTCTGGGGAGGGAAACCAATACTGCCTTGATTTTCTCCAGTTTTTCTGTCCTGGATAGAAATTTGGAGAAAGATCCAAAGATTTCAGATGCTTATATGAAGCTCGAGCCTGGTTTAAAGGATAGGAACCCCTATTTTTCTAACTCCTGTTATCTGCAGCAGCTCAGTAACAATGGTAGAATTCTACGGGGACTCTCCATGATCAGTGACCATATTTGTTAAACCTCTGTGTTGGAGGGACTTGCCATAGTTTGGTGTAGAGATGGGCAAAAATTTGTCCTGGTTTATATTTTGCCTAAACCAGTTTATTTCTTCATTGTCATTTCACTTGCAGTAATGATTTTATAGTGTGGAACTAAGGGAATAAGATATTCAAAATTATTCACATTCATACTTGGGGAAATTTTGCACTTCTGCACTTGTGCTATAACAGTTCATAGGGGAGTTAATTGGATTTACCTATAAGCAAAATTTCTATCTAGTGCTGATACCAAACAGTGATAGGAATCACAGTATCTTATGAGATCTTCAGGCAAGAACTAAGGGCCTTATTACACCTTACATGGAGAGCCACACAAATGTTAATGGGTGTTAGTGCTAGCTCGAGTTTGGAGCAGTCACACTTTAGGCTAGCAGCAAAGGCCTAGACGGCTGAAAGGTGGTAATCCTACCCCTCCGCCTCCCCCCCATCCACACATATATTCTCTGTTGCACCAGCTCCTGCTGTATATGAGGAAAACCTGCTAGCCAAGATGCTGTAAAGCAGTTTTCTGTTCCTTCTCCAAAGGGCCCCACCCTTCTGGTCTCTCGATGTTACCAAAACATCAACACATGCAAGCACATGCACTTGCAGCAGCTCAAAAAGAAGTGGTGCAAATTTGAGCCAGGACTTTTTGCCTCAGCGCACATGCTCGGACATGCACTTTTTTGAGGATCAAATTGTGCCACTTGGGGCAAAATAACCCTGCCTGGCTCCTCCCTGATCTGCAGCCAGGGGGAGCTAGAGCCCGGGGCCAGCACCTGTGCTGTCCCCAGCAGTGTGAAAAGCTGCCCTG
>NW_017729032.1:157127261-157127486 GCF_001723915.1 Gavialis gangeticus | reverse complement strand
CCAGGCAATTGGTATCTGGGGACACTAGCCCCTTGTGTCAGCTAGACTGCTGAAGCAGCATCCCAAATTCACTTTTTAAAATACCCCCAAATCCACATTCTTCCACAATTAGAACAAAAGAGAGAGAGAAAGGGGGATTCATCAGATGGGCAATGGTTTATTGCTATATTTACAATGTTAAAGAAATTTGGAAGCCTACCAGGGTCTCTAGCATCATAATAAAAT
>NW_017729032.1:157121519-157122261 GCF_001723915.1 Gavialis gangeticus | reverse complement strand
TGATTGAGAGTAGGTTCAGGCTAGACATCAGGAGGCACTACTTCACAGTCAGGGTGGGGGGATGTGGTTGGGCGTGGAGGGATGTGGGGGCATGTGAGTCACTGTGTGGGAAGGTGTGGGGGAACTGTAGGTGTGGGAGCTGCTTAGAAGGGGTGGGTCCCCTGCATGAATGCTGCATGCCCCTGGCAGCTGGCGGGGCATGGCAGTGCTGGCGACAGCAGAAGTGTGGTGGCAGTGGTAAGCAGGGAGCTCCCACAGATGTTGCTGACATTGTCACCAGTAGGAGGAGGGGTGGAGAGTGGTGAACGCCCACAGACACCACTGGTGGTGACAGCAGTGGCCAGCGGTGATCGCTGACAGCCCACAGACATCACTGGAGATGGGGGGAGTGCATGTGCACCCCCTACGCATTGCCAATGGTCCCCTCCCCTCCACAGGGCAGAGCCCCCCACCAGCATATGGACTACTCTGCCTGAAGGGTCCCAGGCCCCCCCAGGGGCTACAGCTCCCTACTCCCCACTGGTTTCCCACCCCCTGCTCATTCCTCTGCTCTTCTCCAGCCTCTGGAGGCTGGAGATGAGCAGGAGAACAAGCAGGAGGCTGGAGAGAATAGGAGAATGAACAGAAGGATCATTCTCCCCACCTCCATTGGTTCCCCCAGCTCCCAATTTGTTCCCTTGCTCCCCATTCATTCCCCCCATCCACCATTCATTCCCCTGCCCCCTCTTCATTCCCCAGCTCC
>NW_017729032.1:157116008-157116519 GCF_001723915.1 Gavialis gangeticus | reverse complement strand
GGGGGGGGGCTGGGAGAGCCATCAGGGAGCTAGGGGAACAAACAGGGGGGCAGGGGTAGCTAACCAGGCGTGGGATAAAATGAACAGGGAGTGGGGGGAATGAGCCAGGAGTTAGGGGAATGAATGTGGGGTTGGGGAAGGTCTGCTCTCCCCTCCTCCAGCCCCCCAACCCCCTGCTTACCTGGCAAAATCTGGGTCTAGGTCCCTGGAGATTGCACCACTGCCATACAGCATGGGCAGGCAGTATGCTTCAGGACCACGGAAAGGGCCAACCACAGAGATGCTCTGGCACTCTGCTAGAGCATCTCTGGAGGACTGAGCCTCTGGTTGCCTCTGTTTTTTCCCCTGGGTTTTTGTTTGACCCCTGGATATCCAGGGGGCTAATTTTGCTCCCCAGCTGCAAATTTGCAGTGTGGGGAACATTTTTTCCCCCTGCACATGTCTCTTGCAGCATCTCAAAGGGGTTTGAGATGCTGCAAGAGGCACGTGCAGGCTCATCTGGATGCGCCCG
>NW_017729032.1:157114927-157115326 GCF_001723915.1 Gavialis gangeticus | reverse complement strand
CCTGCTCATTCCTCTGCTCTTCTCCAGCCTCTGGAGGCTGGAGATGAGCAGGAGAACAAGCAGGAGGCTGGAGAGAATAGGAGAATGAACAGAAGGATCATTCTCCCCACCTCCATTGGTTCCCCCAGCTCCCAATTTGTTCCCTTGCTCCCCATTCATTCCCCCCATCCACCATTCATTCCCCTGCCCCCTCTTCATTCCCCAGCTCCCCATTGATTCCCCTGCTCCCCACTTATTCCCCTTGCCCCCATTCATTTCCCCCATCTCCTGTTCATTCTCCACACCTTCTGTTCATTCCTCCAGTTCTCCACTTGCTCTCCCCTCCCAAGGCTGGAGACAAGCACGGGAAGGAGCAGGAGGCTGGAGACAGCAGGGGAATATCTCCAGGGCTGTCTCCAG
>NW_017729032.1:157108063-157109927 GCF_001723915.1 Gavialis gangeticus | reverse complement strand
GGGGGGGGGCTGGGAGAGCCATCAGGGAGCTAGGGGAACAAACAGGGGGGCAGGGGTAGCTAACCAGGCGTGGGATAAAATGAACAGGGAGTGGGGGGAATGAGCCAGGAGTTAGGGGAATGAATGTGGGGTTGGGGAAGGTCTGCTCTCCCCTCCTCCAGCCCCCCAACCCCCTGCTTACCTGGCAAAATCTGGGTCTAGGTCCCTGGAGATTGCACCACTGCCATACAGCATGGGCAGGCAGTATGCTTCAGGACCACGGAAAGGGCCAACCACAGAGATGCTCTGGCACTCTGCTAGAGCATCTCTGGAGGACTGAGCCTCTGGTTGCCTCTGTTTTTTCCCCTGGGTTTTTGTTTGACCCCTGGATATCCAGGGGGCTAATTTTGCTCCCCAGCTGCAAATTTGCAGTGTGGGGAACATTTTTTCCCCCTGCACATGTCTCTTGCAGCATCTCAAAGGGGTTTGAGATGCTGCAAGAGGCACGTGCAGGCTCATCTGGATGCGCCCGTACAGGTGGGGTGTTTACACTAAGGTGTAGCCTAGAGTGGCTACACCTTAGTGTGATGAGTTGGGTAGCTCATACAGATTCCCAGAAGTTCTCTGATCTGTATCTGTGATAATCCTGCCCTGGAGTGGTGTAACTTTGAGTTGCTTAAACTCGTTTCAGGTATTAATGTGTAGACAGTCCAGGGGTTAAGATCTCCAGGAACCAAAATTACTGTGTAACAAGGCCCTAAGCCATTGCATAGTCATTTTCTTAGACATTTAATACTATTAATTTTTAAATTGCTATGAAAGCAGGGGTGAACTCATTAGTCACAAGTCAGGTAAGCAGCCTCCATATCGAAAGAGACAAACTTCTCTTTGGCCTTTAAAAGAACACTCTTTTTCCCCTTCCAATGATTTGTTTTTTGTGGGGGGGCTCAGCCTTATTTACCACATCTGTCATTGTTTTTCTAGCATACAACATTTCCTTCCCCTTGTAAGTTGGTATACTGCTGATAAATCTATTTGGTTTCCATGGTCATCTCTCACCTTCATTTTTTACTTTAGTCATCTAACTAATCTTCAATAACATTCATGGATTTTTTTAAATTGATTTTTTCTCAGTTATTGATCAGTTATATTTTTGTATGGGAGGTTTCTATTGATTTTATAATATTTAGATAGCTTTTCTCTTAACTTCTTTCTCCCTGGTTTTTCCTTTGCAAATAATATCTTAGTTTACTGGTTTTATATTTGACACCTCGGTACTTGTATTGATTGAATGAGGAACACCTTGTTTTTATGATGTGTTGAATTAAAGTAAAAACAGCTTATATGACAGTAGAATTGTGAACAACAATAAAGTATTTCATTTGGTTCTCGGCAGGTTCAAATGTGTAGGGAATCCAAACCAGTGTATGCTTTAAAAAAGAAAAATATGTGTCAGGTACCTATGCTTGTTTCCTCTTGTCTCTGCCCTCTGTGATTAATACACAAAAATTGAGAGAGAAATATGTTTGACATTGGAGAGTGAGGATATCTGTAATTGGTTGCAGATGTCTAGAGCATTGAATTGATGCTGAGTTTGATGCAAAGAGTCACTCTGAAAATGTAGCTCACTACAAATTCTGAGAGACAAACATTTTTTTGAGTTAAGGTTTTAAATATATTGCCCATTACAGCACTTTTGACAGAGTAATTAAAAAAATTATTCTAAGTGAAAATGCTAAATGTTTCAAACCTTGAGAATTTGTGGGTTCAGCTGACAACTGATACAATTAAGTATGGAAGTTTATGTAGTCAAACAGATTTGTATTCTTTGGTTTATATATGGATATTCATACTTTGGTAATGTTTGGTTACCTTGAAAATAAAT
>NW_017729032.1:157099463-157103063 GCF_001723915.1 Gavialis gangeticus | reverse complement strand
AAGTGAAAATGCTAAATGTTTCAAACCTTGAGAATTTGTGGGTTCAGCTGACAACTGATACAATTAAGTATGGAAGTTTATGTAGTCAAACAGATTTGTATTCTTTGGTTTATATATGGATATTCATACTTTGGTAATATTTGGTTACCTTAAAAATAAATATATTTTTATATATCAATATCTGTAGTTCTTAATAAAAAGTTTTACCAGTGTTTTGGTGTTCATCAAGGCTTTTGGACTGATAGAACTAATGTTGTAAATTATTGGTGCTACCCAAGTATTTTGGGGCCTTAATGGGGAATGAGACTTCAATTATTTTAAGCACTGTACAAACATGAAATAAAAAATGGTTTTTGCCACTATGGCCCCCTCTACAAATTACTGGTTTTGTGCAATTAACTGGTTAATTGAGCAATTACCTGGAGACCTGCTACATGCAAAATAGTTGTCACACAATAAAAAGCTCCAACCAGCTATAAAGTTAGGTCTCAAAAATGTATAATAACTTTATAGCTGGTTGCTATCAAGCTTTAATTTGTGTGTGTAGCAGAGTCTCTCTTGCGGCTGGGACCCTGCTGGCTGACAGGTCTCCCAGCCTTAAGGGTGCACCTTTCCCCATGTGAAACCCCTGAGCCCTTCAGGTCATGGCTGCTGTGATCCGTAAGACTCAGGGGTATGAGAAACACCCAGCTCACATGGGAATCTTGCCCCTGGCTGTGCCTCATGCAGCTGGGTCAAGAGTCTTGCACCTGACAGGGCTCTCCATGCCAGCTGCAGAGAGTGGCTGTGTGAGGGTGCTAGACTTGGTGGGACACAGCAGTAGGTGGGTTCCTTCTTCCTGCATCTACTTCCAGCTTGTCCCCCAGGTATTCCCCATCAGTCCATGGGGAAGAGCCCAGTGCTACGTAGCAGAAGGGGGATGTAACTGCACTACTTCACCTCCCTTGGATCTACTGCTGGACTATCTTGAAGCGGAGTGACAGGTGATAGGTAGGGTAGGGAGAGGCTTTAAAACTGAAGACAAGCAGATTATAGAAAAAGGGAAGAATGTCGATGAGCATTTTAGCTAGGTGAATGGATGGGGAAGGATATGTATTATCGGTGTTATACAGAAAAAAATCCAGAAAGGCATGGACATAGATTAGAAATTAGGAGCTAGAGGGAGGTCTAAATTTAAGATGATACCCGGATTACAAGCCAGCATGGCCAGGATTCTGATGTTGTTTTCCATTCTGATCAAGAACAGAGGTATTGAGAAGGCAAGATTCTTTGGGTAGATGTGATATATTTTATTAGACCAACTGAGTAGTTGGAAAAAATGTTCTTTGAAAGCTTTTGGGTGCAAGCACCCTTCTTTAGGTATTGAGAGAGGTTTTATGGGATAGAGTTTTGTTTTAGTCATTTTTAGCTTGATCTGATGATTGGACATCTGCAGGAAATGTTGGAGAGTTGGAGTGAGATCAGTTTAGACAGAAAGGATTCAGGCCTGGAGTACAGAGCTAGATTGTGAATTATCCCCATGTACTTTATTATTGAATTTGCATTTGAAACAGGGAGATGAAGGGCTGAGTGAGAAGAAAAGACAATCAGGGACAGAGCCCTGTGGAAGGAAGTAGGAAGGTGATGGTGAAGGATACTGAAGGACTAATTGGAGAGAGAGGAGGAGGGCCAGGAGAGGACAGTCATGGAAATCAAGAGAGAACAAGATTTCAAAAAATGGAGGGGGTGACTGGCTGTGTCCAAAGCAGTGGACAGATCAAAGGAGATGAGCATGGATTATTAGCTAGATGAGTGGGAAAGGATGAGGTCATTGGGAACTGGGGAGAGCTGTAAATCTTCAAGAGCTCTGTTTAGTAACAGACTATGCAACAATACTGTAACCCTTCTCTACACTTCCCTAGTAATGCTTCAAAGAAATTGACAACCTGCAGGAGTTAGAGAAGGTAGCAAAGCTTTCATGGCTTTTCACTCTTTGGTCTTTCTTCTGAGACTGCTAAGAGAAGGATTTCTGTAGTGATATGGATGTGCTATCTCAGCAAATTTCACATTTTAGCGACATATAGATCTATGTCTGAAATCAAGTAGAAGGCTAGTCTTCCTCATAGACTAACTGAAGTATGTGTGTATGTATATATATATAATATGCATACAAAAGCACATATATCTTTGTGTGTGTGTGTGTGTGTGGTGGGGGGCACAAGCATTCTTGACTGAAGCTTCATCAGACACATCTACTACTACCCCCCCGCCCCACACACTTTGGTTAGTTTATAAGGTGCAATTTCTGATCTCTTCATAAAAGTTATGTAGTAACTTATAGGGTGTATGTGAACTGCAAATCTAGAGGAATACATTTCAGAAACCCAGTCCCCAGTCCCTGCATACCCTCTATTACATTAAATGGGCAAATATTTAGTTACAGATCTGCAGGAATGTGTATAATTGATATATTCGTATAATTGATGTGTATAATTGATATATTTAATACAGGGGGGAGATCATTAATATGGATGAATAATTAGTTGTGCATCCTTGTCCAGTATTTTATTTTTAATGAGGCTTTTTGGCATAGGAAATTAAAATCTAATGGAGTGTTAACCATAATTTAACTGTTTATGGTACTTAAATAGTATATTAGTGGAAACAGACATGAAAGTAATTGCCCTGTTAAACTGTTCTTCAAAGGATTTTATCTAGCCAGAAATAAAAGGCAGAACAGCAGTCATTTCATTATACAAAAGAATATCATTTGATCTGTGATACCTATAGCATATCCAATGGCAGAATAATGATTCAAGCAGATATTCAAAATCCTTTGGGAGTCTCCATAGGACTCTGTATATTGAATCATTCAGTTTCATATCATGCCTCAAGTTACCCTAAGAAAAAATCCTGCCAGGACCTTTCAAATGATATTTTAATAATCTGGGATCTTGGTTAGCATATACGTGATTGGATTATCTTCTTAAAATACAGGTGCAACATGTGATCTTAAAAGCCCCTAGCACGTATGATCTCAATTTTATTAGCCTAATAGAAACAAGAAAGTTATAGTTTATTGCCATATAACAACCAGGTTATTAACTTGTTTAATCATGACTAAACATCTCTTAAACCTAATTTGTTCAATGCAAACTAGAATTATTTTATGTAGTACTCAATCAGTAGAATTTAGAGTCCAGAATATAAATGGTTCATATATAATATGTGGTTTATGCTGACTGTTTATCTTTCTTATCATTCTAGATTTCCTGAGTCTAGTGTTTTTTTAAGCTGGCATTTATGTTAGCAAAGTAAGACATTTACTATTACTATATATGTTCACACAGTCCAGTTTGTTTTTTCTGTTAATATGCACATTTATATTAATATGCATCACATAGGGATGGCAAAACTCAAATTTGCTTATTATACTAAATATAATATTAAGTGATTTAAGTAGGCTGAATAAAAATCTGTTCATCCTGGATAAGGTTTTTTCCAGTGCTTGACAGAACTAGAGATCAAGGATCAATGCATTCAGCATAGTTTCTAACCCTCCCTCTTCTCCATCGCAGGTTTATGTTTTGATTTTAAAACAAGTAGACACAGCGGAGTGTG
>NW_017729032.1:157092398-157094463 GCF_001723915.1 Gavialis gangeticus | reverse complement strand
AAATATAATATTAAGTGATTTAAGTAGGCTGAATAAAAATCTGTTCATCCTGGATAAGGTTTTTTCCAGTGCTTGACAGAACTAGAGATCAAGGATCAATGCATTCAGCATAGTTTCTAACCCTCCCTCTTCTCCATCGCAGGTTTATGTTTTGATTTTAAAACAAGTAGACACAGTGGAGTGTGGATCAAAGTACTCCCAGAATTCCCTGGAAGAAAATTGGAGGCAACTGTGTCTGAGACAGAGGAGAAATCATAACTGTGGGAGAGGACAAAGCAGAAACTCCCTATAGCTTTTTTTTTCTTCTGGGCTTAGTGGGAATGGAGAGTTCCTCTTTGGTTTCCATTTTTATGGCATTATGGAAGAAGAGGTATTAATTAGTCTTCTCAGGAAATGGGGTAGAGAGCACCTGTACAACTCATCCTCTCTCAGTGTAAGATCTTGGGCATTTATAGATGTGCTCCAGGAGATTGGGGTAGGGTAGGGTGGGCTGATGCTTTAATTAGCAAGCCATGTTAATTAAAAGTGCCTGATCATCATATGTATCAGTGTCCCCGTGCTTAAAAATTGGCAGAGGGGCGCTTTGAACTAAAGCTCATTCGATGAGCATTACAGTTTGCACACGAAAACCTTGGAACATTGTGTGGTTTTAAAATAAGAATGTGCTGTGAGCAGTCACACATTAAGGGTTAATACCCTCTCTAACTGTGCATCGCTTTAACTTGCTAGGGCTTGTGGCTAGGAAGCTGCCAAATCTGCCCCTCAGATGCTGTAATTTGATGAGCTTTAGCTTAAAGCATCTCACCGCCATTTTTCAGGGCAGGGACTCTGATACATGTGATGCTGGAGGCTGCTGGAGTGTGTTAATTTCTGCACTCCAGCAGACTTGAGTAGTTGTTGCACTCCAGGGTTAGGGACAGACACTCAAAGAGCCTGAGTCTGGATTGATTCAATCTTTGCAGGTTAGTTTAACCTGGCTAGGCTGAACTAGTTTGTAACCACACGGATTGAAGAAATGCAGACACATGCCTGCAGTGGCTCAGGCTAGAAGCAGGGGGGTGCTAGAACAGCCCTCCCTTCCCTTCATCAGGGCTGAGCTGAGGGAGGGCATGGCTAGGCCCTGGCAGAACCTCTGATTAGGGAGCGGTTCTCCCCCTTGCTTCTCCTGACCAGCCCAGCAGGGAGTTGATAAAAGAGCATTTAGCACCCCACTAAACAAAACAAAAGCCTCTCTCACTAGTTCCAGCTCTTCTTAAACAACTTTTTCCAAAGAAAGAATCAAGGGACATTACCAGCTCCCTGTAGATTAGCTCCAAAAAGCCCTAACAGGACATTGTCCTGTCTGCCTTTTTCCTCTCTGCCTCACACAGACACCTCTCAGCATTAGCTAGCATGCCACATGCTGCCTATGGTCCGTGTTGTTGAAGGGGGGAGGGAGGAGGGGAAATCTCTACTTAAGCAGGGAAGGGGGGCGGCAGGGTAGCCAGGCACAGACTGCTGTGCCTGCAGTCACCACTGGAACTCCAGCCAGGGAGCACTGGGGAAGGGCCAACCCAGCTCTCTGGAGCAGACAGCCCCACCAAGGGCTGCAAAGCATCTGGGATGCCAGGGGACTCTGGTTTAAATTAAACCAGGAAGGGGTCTGGCACAAACATTGCATAAACAAGTTTGACCCAAATCAGTTGATACTACATTCAACCAGGTTTATCTCAAGCCAGTTTCAGCCATTTTCAGACTAGTTTATGTGCACTGAATGTCTGTTCTGTTACAGGTTTAAACCAGTTTCTGATCACCTAAACTGGTTTATATGTAATGTCTATCCCTAGCCCAGCAGACTCGAGTAATCGAATCTTCTCTGTTGCACTGGATTTACTATGTAACAGAGCAGCCTCCTTGCATGTATGTAAGTGTCCCTTGGTTCCATTTAGACTTGGTCTGCATGAGAAGGTCAGGAGAGAAAACAGTCAGCTTTCCTGACCTTTCACATAGTTGTAGTTGGAAAAGAGAACAATATATTGTTTGTAGGGGATTAGGAGAAACTAATCCTTTTGCCAGCTACCATAGA
>NW_017729032.1:157081553-157082259 GCF_001723915.1 Gavialis gangeticus | reverse complement strand
GTCCAGCCCCCTGCCAAGGGGCAGGAAGTCAGCTGAGGTCATAGGATCCCAGCAAGATAAGCATCCAAATTTCTCTTGAAGGTGTTCAATGTAGGTGAATGCACCACCTCCAGTGGCAGACCTTGGAGGCTCAGACAGTGAAGAAATTCTTCCTTATGCCCAGCCTGAAACGGTCTTTCTGGAGTTTATAACTGTTTGACCTTGTCATCCCTTGGGGCGCTCTGGTGAACATTCATTCCCCCAGATCCTGGTGAACATCCCTGATAAACTTATAGGTGGCCACCAGATAGCTCCTGAGCCTGTGCTTTTCCAGGCTAAAGAGTCCCATGCGTGTGGCTCTTCTCTGGACTCTCTCAAGCTTTTCCACATCCTTTTTGAATTGAGGATCCCAAAACTGGATGCAGTACTCCAGCTGCAGCCGCACAAAGGCCAAGTACAATGGGAGAATTACGTTCTGGGATTTGCTTGAGAAGCATCTATGGATGCAAGCCAGCATTTTGCTTGCTTTACTGCATCACATTGAAGGCTCATATTCATCTTGTGGTCAATCATGACCCCCAAGTCCCTTTCATCCATAGTGCTAGCCAGCGTAGCACTGCCAAGCCTATAAGCATGCTGCAGGTTTTTCTTCCCAAGGTGGAGAACCTTGCATTTTTCGGTGTTAAGCACCATCAGGTTCTCATTTGCCTATTTCTTGAGCCTGTCA
>NW_017729032.1:157079965-157081192 GCF_001723915.1 Gavialis gangeticus | reverse complement strand
CTCCAGCTCCCCACATATCTAAAAAAGGACTTTTTATTGTCCAGACCAAGGGTGTTGAGTTGAGGCAGGAAAAGACAAGCTAAATTGGCTTCAAGCATCTTAGAGTTGCACTTCTTTGGAGAAGAAATATCTCTGGCTGGCATTAGGCCACTTGTGTTGCAGTAATGACTGTCTGCTCCTTGGCACCAAAACAAACAATTTGCATTTCTCTGGCATCCCAGGATGCACTTCTCCCAGCCTCTCCCATGTGGATGATCTATCCTCCCAGACTCTGCTGTTCCAGACTGTTGGAGAGCTAGAAGCTGTGGGAGAGTTGAGGACCCATGGGAAAGCTGGCAACTGAAGAAGAGCTGTGGGGTTAGCTGTAGGGGAGCCAGGCAGCCATGAAAGAGCTATAGAGAGCCAGGCAGCTGAGGGGGCAGGTTTGGCAGCGCTTAGCCACACCTGTGCTTGTCAGCCCTCTAGCAGTAAGTCAAAGCTATGCATGGTCAGAGAGGGTATTAACCCTTAATGTGTGACTGCTCACAGCACATTCTTATTTTAAAACCACATAACATTCCATAGAGTTTTCATGTACAAACTTTAATGTCTATGACACCCCAGGAGACTGAGGACCAAGCAGAGCTTAATTCAAGTCAGTGGCAATGTGTAGGGGGTGCACGGGGGGTGCGCATGCACCCCCTGATAGTGCTGGTGCACCCCCTGATAGTCAGCATTCCCTGCTTAAGTGATGGGTAGCGGGGGCAGGTGGGAGTACTGGTGCCCCCCCGAAGAGCGCCAGCCAGGGAGTTGGGGGTGCCAGGAGAAGTGCCACTGGCCCTTCCAGGCGCACTGCTGGCATTTCCAGGTCAGTGCACACGACTGACGGGGGAACCTCCCCACCCGGTCAGTGCAATCGGCTGTAGGGGGACTCCCCCTACTGGGAGGGGGCAAGCAGTCCCCCAACTCAGGGGGCACCAATCACCCATGACTCAAGTTACAGAATCAATGAGACTGAAATCTAAACTTGAAATGTCTGCTGAAAAACCTGCTGTGAAACAAAACGTACTCTTGTTTTTTAAGAGAATAGTTTCAGGCAGACAGCATGGACCGGTGGAAGGGGGGTGAAATCTCCAAAGAGGAGTATACCTCCTCTGCTTGGGCCTGTAGGTGAGCTGTTAGGAAGGCCAAGGCGGACATAGAGCTCGGATTAGCATCCCAGATTAAGGATAACAAAAAGTCCTTTTT
>NW_017729032.1:157076604-157078893 GCF_001723915.1 Gavialis gangeticus | reverse complement strand
GCTAGGAGCTGGAACCAACTTCCAAGGGAAGTGGTGCTGGCCCCTACCCTGGGGGTCTTTAAGAAGAGGCTGGATGCCTACCTGGCTGGACTCATTTGAGTCCCGTTTCTTGTTTTTGGGGGTTTTGTTGTTCTCCCGCCCTGGCGGGGGGTGGGGCTAGAAGATCTACTAGGTCCCTTCCGACCCTTAATCTATGAAACTATGAAACTATGACCAGATCCCAAATCTTGGAAAGAATGCTTTATGCCACTGGAGAGACTCAAAGTGACTGTACAGCTGTTCTAAAGCAGTGGTTCTCAACCTTTCTTGTACCAGGACCTATGTATAAATATGGATAGCCAGTCCCAACCCAATGCCTCTCACTCCTGACCATTGCTCCTTGCTCCCAGGCCTCAACCCCACAGTGTGTGGGGCAGGATGTGTGTGTGTGTGGAGCATGGGGGGACCCCAAGCAGCCCCTTGCAGATTTGAACTCTGCCATCCTGCAACAGAAAAGCCACAGTTTCCCATGTATTTCTCCTTTAAAGGAGAATCCATTTTAAAAGTTTGTTTATGACCCTTTCAATATATTCTTGTGACTTTTGTGACACGACCCATGGGTTGAGAAACGCTGTTCTAAAGGAAACTCTAAGTTTGCTTCTGGTATGAGGAAACTGTGGCCTGACAGAAATAGGGTGCCAGAGTCATGTTGGTAGAATAGATACTAGAGCAGCATTTCAGCTAGAGTATATTAGTTGTGTTACAGCAGTTTTATATCACTAAATTTTATAACCTGGACATTTTAATCCTAGGCTTCCACCAGGATCACAGGAAGTATAATTGTGGTATAAAGAGTTACGCTGCACAAAAAAGTGTAGGGATATACTTAAAGCACACTGATACAAAGCAAAATCATAGGCCACAGATGGCATCCAGCACCATTTTTATGATCTTTTCACAGTGAGCCCCCCACCTCCCCCCCAAGGGCCCTGGTGGTCCCACCCCTTGCTGCTGAATGACTGAGGGGGCTGCCTTTCATGAAACCCTGCTCCTCACTACTGATTGGCAGAGAGGGGCAGGACCACATGAAAGGCAGCCTTCTCAGCCAATCAGTGGCAGAGGGTTGGCTGCTTCCTTTCATGCGAGTGGCTTCCCTCTTGGTGGGCTGAGGCTGGACCACAGCAGCTCTGGCTCCCATTATTTTTAGTAAATTTTTTTTCCCTGGTGAAATCCATGCAAAATTTTGGAAGCTGCCGTTTTTTGTGGTGTTTGTGGAAACTGCAGTTTTTTGTGTTTTCCATGAAAAACATGAAGCTGCAATTTAAGCAGGTCCCTAATCATAAGAAATTCTAAGAAAATAACAGTTTTTACTGAAGTTTTGAAACCATACCAACAAAACAGCATCAAATCCACAAGAAAACACTTACAGTAAACATTTATTTTTCTTTAATACAAACTAAATGTTGATCATGAGGCAGTTTACCTGACACCTCACAACTTTTCTCTAATTATTTAAATAATTTTAAATATCTTTCAAACTGTTTACCTAGTGGCCTGCCCTCCCTCCCTCCCTCCCTCTCTCTCTCTCTTTTTTAATCAACTGTTCTTTTTTTCTTACCAAGTTTTGTCTATACATCCATGCTATATAAACTAGCCTACATGACAATTTTATTATATAGAAACATTACCACTGGACGGTGCTGCCTGCTATTCCAAAAAATGAGATGACGTAGTCAAGTATAGATGCCTTTTTTCCAGATGCCTTTTGAGGGTAGGGACACAGTGCTTTAAATAAAAACAGGAGTTAGTTTTTCAACGACAAGTATAAAAACTATTTTCAAAATAGCCATTTTTGATTCCCTGCTGTGCTATAAAGATCATTTGGAATAATGTCTTGTTGATTTGTGAAGGAACATGAAATGTATGTGTTCGCCATCTTGTGCCTGATTTATGCTGTTTTTGGAGCAGGCAATAGAATATTAAATTTGCTTAATTGAATGCTGCTGTACAGCTTCTAACCTGCTTAGGGTAACCAAGAGGGAAGAGAGCATAAAATCTTAAAATTTTTAACATGAGGATAAAACATGTATATGTATATTTCTAATGAACACAAACTAGGGGTAGAGAGGAACCACTCTATACTTTTGTTGGCCCTCAGATGACTTTTTCCTTGAGTAAAAGTGGAAGAGAAGGGAGTAGACAAACAAAGCAGAAAGAAACGTAATGAGAATGGCTAGGGAATTAAATTAGAAGAGATAGCAAAAAGGGGAGAACTGTGGAAGTATAGAAAGAGGGGATAGGAATATGATG
>NW_017729032.1:157058148-157071604 GCF_001723915.1 Gavialis gangeticus | reverse complement strand
GGAAGAGAAGGGAGTAGACAAACAAAGCAGAAAGAAACGTAATGAGAATGGCTAGGGAATTAAATTAGAAGAGATAGCAAAAAGGGGAGAACTGTGGAAGTATAGAAAGAGGGGATAGGAATATGATGAGAGAATTGCTGATAGATATTGCAGCTACAGTAGGGAACTTCTCATTACAGTACTTTTACAGTAACTGTCAGAATTTTCATAAAATAAATATTAATGTAACATAATGCAAAGCTAGAATAATCAATATCCAGGTGCTCTGGCCAACTCTATTTTCACCAGAAGTCTGATCTGTTTCAGCTACTAACATGAAGCCTTCTACTGATTAGTTATTTGCTAATTTTATGTTATTTGGCCAAATAGGATTTTTTTTCCTGTAGCTAAATTAACACAGGGATAAGATGTTACAGAAAAAATCCAGGATGCAAACTATTTTCAAGACTGCCTTTCCTATAGAGCACTATCTTTTTCTAGTAATTCCAGCTGAGGCAGATGAGGGATTTACAGAATCTCTTTTCACTGTCCTTTGTCTGCCTATGTTCATTCTGTCATTAGGACACAAGAACCACTTTATAGCACAAGCTACTTTTCAACTGATAATTTCAATGGTTATGTAGCCTGTGGGTATGACCAAAGCCAATTAATGTTCCCTATAAGTCAATAAAAACACTCAAGCTGGTTATATGGCTTTTCCAATAGGTTAAAGCTGGAGCAATGCTTGCTTGTAGCCAAAATATTATAGGTATGAGACTCTGAAAGACAATGATATAAGCTTTTTAATGTGCTTCAGTTTGAGAATGTCTCACCAGGTTACATGACCTGACTCTTCTCCTTCAACTTTTACTGGCTCCATTGTAAAGCTCAAAGGAGGCTCAGAATTATCTTCAGTTGTGGTTTCTAGGCAGATATTAAAATACTGAGACTATTGACAATTGATAACCTTCCTTTGGACTTTTTGGCTAGGGACAGGCATTCAAAAACTCTGAGTCTGAATTGATTCAGTCTTTGCAGGTTAGTCTAACTTGGCTAGGCTGAACTGGTTTGTAACTGCACAGATATCCCCTCTGGATTGAAAAAAATGCTGGCACATGCCTGCAGTGTCTCAGGCTAGAAGCTGGGGAGGTGGGGGACAACACTAGAACAGCCCTTCCATCCCTTCCACAGTGCTGAGCTGAGGGAGGCCCTGATTAGGACACTCTGACTAGGGAGGGGTTCCCCACCTTGCTGTTGATAACAGAGCATTGAGTTACACAGCAGGGAGTTACACAGGGAGTTGTTAGCATTTATCACCCATCAAACAAAACAAAGCCTTTCTCAGTAGTTCAAGCTCTTCTTAAACAACTTTTTTCCAAGGAAGGAATGGAGGGACATTACCAGCTGCCTGTTGATTAGCTCCAAAAAGCCCTAAGCTGACACTGTCCTGTCTGCCTTTGTCCCATCTTCCACAGCATAGACCATAGCCAGCATGTGGTATGCTAGCTAATGCTGAGAGGTGTCTGTCTAAGGCAGAATGGAGGGGGGAATCCCTACTTGAGCAAGGAATGGTGGTGGTTGGTGGGGGGAGCAGGAAGAAGTCAGGCAGCTGCCTGCAGTCTCTGCCAGAGCTCCAGCCAGGGAGCAGAGGGGTGGTACCATCCTGCTGGGTTGGAGCAGAGAGCAGAGTCCAGTCCAGAGTTGCAAAGCAATTGGCATGCTGGGGGACTCTGATTTATCTTAAACCAGGAAGGGGTCTGAGACAGACATTGTAGAAACTGGTTTGACCCAAATCAGTTAAGTCTGATACTACATTCAACCAAGTTTATCTCAAACCAGTTTCAGCCATTTTCAGATGGTTTTATGTGCACGGAATGTCTGTTCTGTTACAGGTTTAAACCAGTTTCTGATCACTTAAACTGGTTTATATGTAATGCCTGTCCATAGCCCTTGTCCATTTTATATTGCTTTATTCACACAGGTGACTACAGATAAACCCATTTTACACCTCCTGTTGCTCTTCTTTCCTTTGGCATTTAAAATAAACAATATTTTGGGACATAGAAGTGATGTTTTCTTTGTTCTTCTTTGTTCTTCTTTGGATTCTATCAAGCTTGTTCATGTCCTTGTTAAAGTGTGGTGCCCAGAACTGGATGCAGTACTCCAGGTGTTGTCTCACCAGTGCTGAGTAGAGCACAAGAATCACCTCCTTGGTTTTGCTGGAGATGCATTGATTGATGCACGCCAGAGTATTATTTGCACTACTGGCATTGCCCTACTGGCATTGCACTGCTGGCTCATATTCATACTGTGATCCATTATTACCCCAGGTCCCTTTAATTTGTGGCACTAGTCATTTTGTTGCCACCTAGCCCATAGATGCATTGGGGGTTGCTCATCCTGAGGTGGATTTCACAAATTTCACAGACATTAGGGCTGGAAGGGACCTCGGAAGATCATTGAGTCCAGCCCCCTGCCCCAGGGGCAGGAAGTCAGCTGGGGTCACAGGATACCAGCAAGATAAACATCCAATCTTTTCTTGAAGGCATTCAGAGTAGGTGCATGAACTGCCTTCGATGGCAGGCTATTCCAGACCTTGGGGGCTCAGACAGTAAAGAATTCTTCCTTATGTCCAGCCTGAAACAGTCTTGCAGGAGTTTATAACCATTTGAACTTGTCATCATTTGGGGGGCTCTGGTGAACAATCGTTCCCCCAGATCCTGGTGAACACCCTGATGAACTTAAAGTTTATCCCTTTACATTTCTCGGCAATGAACTTCCAATTAATTGATTCCGATTTGCCCAACTTGCTAGTCTTTCTAGGTCTGCCTGTATCTGTAGCCTATCTTCTAATGTGACCATGCTTCCCCATAACTTGGTGTCAGCCACGAACTTGGTCAGTGAGCTCTTCGTCCCCACATCCAAATCATTAATAAAGATGTTGAACAGTACTGGACCAAGCACTGACCCCTGCGGGACACTGCTGCCCACTTCTCACCAGAATTACACATACATTCACTACGACTTTCTGGGTCCTATCCTGCAGCCAGTTTCTCACCCACCTGACTGTCTCAGAGTTAAGCCCACAATCCTACAATTTTTCTGTGAGGACATTGAGGAATACTAGATCAAAGGCCTTTTGGAAGTCAAGATATACAATGTCAACTTGCTCTCTCATGTCCAGGTGGCGAGTTACTTGGTCATAGAAAGTATATGATATACGAGATATATGATAGTGCCCATTGAGTCCATTCTCCTCAGCTCCAATTCTTGTTCAAGGCATGGTGAGCTACTACACTGCATACATTTTGACTTCCTCTTCACTGCCACAGCTGAGCTGCACCTTTATTTCCAATTTCCCATGATCCTATTTCTTCACCAGCCTTAAATGTTTTGTAAACTTCACTAAACAGGGTCTCAAACAATTCACCCAGAATGCCCCTTTTGGCCTCTCTCTATCTGTTGCGTGTGTGCGGCCCTGGCCTTCATGAGGTGGATGGCCCTGCACCTCACTTGCATATACGTTTCTGGAGGATCCCAGGACTCATGACAAGTACACTGGGTTCCATTTATGAGTGTCGGGATAATTAGCACATGGATCCTTTCTTGGGGGTATCTGGAGTACACATGCATACTGAGCAGTACTCAGCTGTGGAGTCACTATGACTTGCAATCCTGTTGACTCTGGTGGGGTCCAGCCCAATGGACTGTATGGTAAATCATGAGCCTTTTGGCTTTGGACTAATATCATGCATAGTTTGTGCTATATACAGTTAGGTGCCAAAGTGCAATTTGAGTATGCTGGAAGTTTTAGCACAGGTACTCTTGAAACAGTTTCAAAAAAGGTAAAATGCATCAATTCTGGATGAACTAAGTCTATGGGTGCTATGTGCAGATTACTACTATGTTTATTACAAGGGCCATGTTTTAAAATTTGTCCCTTGCTTTCATGTGCTTAGAGAGAGCAGGGTCTAATAGTAATGCGGAGGAAAAGGAGCTGCAGGGGGAGGAACTTGGGGGGAGGCAGAGGGCAAAAGGGCCACTTGGTTCCTCAGATTTATTTTCCCTGCTATAGCAGTGGGAGGGGGACAAATTCAACGCAAATGCCCAATAATTAGATTCTATACCTGGAAAATGTTATCAAATGTGTAAATTTTCCATATATAGAATCAAATTACTGGTGAGGAATCTTATAATCAGTGTTGTCTTATATTTAAGTAAATACAGTAACTTGTGTAGTGGTATCTGGTATTTAAAATCAAGGCACTGGAAAGTGATAGCGTTACTGCCTTCTATGCATTTTCCTTCAGGCCGAGTTTTCTATATACAACTTTCCTAACTGCCATAGAATTGAAGCAATTAAATTACTTAGGCAGAAACTAATATTATGGCTGAATGTCATAGATCAGTGTTTTTGTTTTTGTTCTTTTTTAACTTTGAACCATTTTCTTTCAAATATTTCATTTAAAGATATTTATTTTAGGATTAAAAACCATCATTCCATATATTCTTGCATATAGCATGCCCTAAAATACAATACAACATACACCTTGTTTTTGGAAGAATGTAAAAACAAAAGATTTTTTCCAGAGTCATTGCTGTCTCATTGAGTAACATGAAGTGTCCAGGCAAAAAGCCATTCCAGGAGGGAGTCTGGAGACAGCAGGACTTTCCTGGTGCCAGCTGCCTCCTCCAGACTGTCTCTGAGGGCTTCCTTACTTCCTGGACCCTCAGTGTTTCCAGGAGAACTTTGTCATACAAGTTTAGGCCTGAGACCCTTGCATCATTTACTCCCTTTCCTTCCATAATGGGGGGTCCATTCCATTCACCCCACTTGTTCACATCTCCCCCAGATATACTGTTTGGTGTGCTCAGCTCCTATGGCTAGGTCTAGGCATTAGAGAGTTGTCCCTGCCCTGGCAAAGACTCCTGATGGTAGGCAGTTCTGGTGCCCCCTCAGGGTTTGTTCCCTCCTTAGTTATTCTACTGATCCAAAAAGTAACTCCTGTTGGGAATTTCTTTTGGTCCTCATACACTGTCTCCATGCTGGAATTGAGGACCACCTGATTTCCCATTAGCTCCTCAAAAGGAAAGTGTTTGTGAGCACAAGTCTTTGTAGTGGGTCCAGGTAGAAATCTGCTATTGACTATTTCTAAATTATACTACCTGGGCTTGATGTTGAATAAGTTAGGGTCTAGAAGAGCTAGGCTTGCATAGGCAACCTGATGAGGAACCGTACTGGTGAAGCAGTGACTGTTAACTGTTTGGGACTTCAAGGTTTAATAGTTAGTTTTAATAGTTAAGATTTTCTTTGGGGTTGTGTATTTTCCCCTTTTTCCTTTGTGATAAACCCTGTTTAATGTTGCTTGTGAGTAGGGAAGTTTGTTTACTTGTGAACACCCTTTCCATGTCTGAGAAAAAGCAGACACAGGTGGGGCTAAATAACACATCTGAAAAGGGAGGTGAGCCAAAAGCATTATGAAATCTACTGATGTTTCTGCTATTGTTGATTTTATGTGGAAACCTCTGAGCTGCTATGGGGATAGGTGGTATATAAAACATGTAGATATTGGGAAGAACTGTTTCCTGTTGAAATGTTGAAGTACTGTCATTTCTATCAGATGAAAATGAATTCCTCAATAAGAGAAATATTTTAATACAACAGGCTTCACTGCATAAAAAATAGATCAGACATGAAACTGAGCAGTAGTTGAAGCTTTACACTGAAGTCACTGATAGTTATGTTTCAACTGCCATTTATCACCATTATAAAGAAGGACTTGTGGAAAAGAAATGTTGGATTTGATATATCATTTATCAAATATATTCATGTTTTAGGAAACAAGGATGACCCAGATTTCAGCTGCAAAAGCAATGCTTTAAAATAAGGTAGAGTCAACCATTATGTTGACTTCTAAATCATGTACTTTTACCTCCTGAGACTTTTTGGGAGATAAGGACTTCAGAATTTGGGGAGAAGTCATAATTTTTATCAAAGTATTATTGCAGTCTAACAGCTTGATAAACTGAATGCAAATGTTGTACAGTACTTTCAAATAGCTAGAGGAATTCAGTTTTTAGTAGCTTCAGATGTTCAAAATTCAACCTCTACAAAATGCAAGTCAAGAGTTATAATAGTTTTAATGGAATATTAGGCATTATAAATGTGATCCTCAAGAGTTGTAGGACGTGGAATGTGGCAGCTGTTTTTTTGGGAGAAAGTTAAGGGGTGTATGCCAGAAAATATGGTATTCAATATATTGTGGTGTTATTTTTCTAGAGGAACTGGCACTTAAACATAAAAAGCTAAATAAAAAGAAAAAATAGAAACCAAACATTTCTCTTCTTCTTTAAGATGAACAAATAGAAAGGCCTTCAGGTGTTGGCAATATTTCTTTCTTGTCAGCAGAACTTTTCTAAATGAAATTAACAGCAAATGAGATATTTCTAAATGATATTACTTTCCCCCAGAAATAGTTTTTACTTCCATTTGACAAATATTGAGACAGTGTTAACCCATTTGTCATGGATTTAATGCTAACAGTAAATACCATTAAAACATTTGTAGCATGCTTTTTGTATAATAAACTTCTCTCTCTTTAATGATCTAAAATGATTTAATCCATGAACCGCATCTTATATAGCTGTAAAACAGAACAGGGAGTGAAAGACACAGACATTTGCAGGGCATATTTGGCTTTAATATTTCCTCCTTAAATATTAAGGAGGCATAAGACATTTTTTAGATAAATGGAAGCTGTTTCTTTTAATACGTATCTTCATGCTGTAGACTGTATTATTTCAGAATATTTGTTGAGGTTTTGTCCAGTATCCTGAAGAAGAGGCTGTTGTCTTAGGCTAGGTACAGATGTTGCACGTAATTTGGAGTAAGTGATTGGAAAGTGAACCAAACTTGGAACTGTATAGAAGTTTGGGGCACGTAGACTGGTCTAAAAATGGAGGAACCTGGTCTAACATAGTCCTGGATCGACGTGCACTCAAACTTATTTGAATTAGGTAAGTCTGGTGTGTCAAATTTCTGTACCATATTTCCTATTTGAATGATGTTAGGTTGCTGTCTGCTAGCATCCCAGGTTCCTCTGAGGCCCCGCCCCTGCTGTCCCCCGCACTACTTGCAGGGAGGCACTCTACCACTTGGCCTGTGCTTGTCTGCTCTGTGGGCCCTGCCCCTCAGCTATCCCACACCTGAGCCAGCAAAAGCCTCAGTCCCAAGCACTGACTCCTGCCTATGGCAAGTTGTCAGCTGCAGCCAGGCAGCAGGGGGGAGTGAGTGGAGGCTTTTGCTGCATGGACCCAGCCCTGGCTCCCAGACCTGAGCCAGCAAAGCCTCTGTCCCCAGCCCTGCGTCCTACCTGTGGCCAATTGTCACTTGTAGCAAGGCAGTGGGGAGGGAGTTGGTGGGGAGGGGAGTAGGAATAGAGGCTTCTGCTGCATGGACCTGGCAGCTCATCAGGACTGATCCGGCCACTTGGCTTTGCCTGGCATCTCTGGCAGTCCAGGGAGCTTCCCTTGGGGCTTCCTAAGAGGTGTGCAGGAGCACCCCAACCTGCTGGCCTCAGCCAGTATAGGCAACTTGTTCACCTATGCTGCTTACAGAAAACTGCATAATTTAGATGAATTCTGCCTTGGGCTTTTGAAACATCTGTACTTAGCTTTAGTTTTCACCTTTGTGACTGATTTATAATGAGAGTTTGGAAAATCATATACCTGTATCTGTTTATCTGTCAGCAAAATGGATGGAATAATATCTGTTAGCAGGCTAAGTTAATTAAATTTGGTAAAAGTGCTTTGAGTTACTAAGTTAAAATGATTTGGAAGTGCAAAGAATTTAAAAATAATATTGTTGTTAAAGTCTAAAATGTGATGGGCTCTGAGTTTGACACTTATTTAACATGACTTGTCTATTGTGAGTATTCTAGTGTACTATTACAGATGACCAGTTAAGGGGAATCACATGATCTTAAGAATGGGCAAGGAAGACTTATTTTAGCTGCTGTTTTTGGAGAGGCTACAGGCTAATGGAATACAAAGAACAGACATCAGTGACAATAGTTTGAGATGACTAGTGGTAGTGAAATGATCTGCAGGCAATCTACGGGGCAATTAAGAGAAGTCAAGCCAGCAGTATGGCTCATTTGAAGAGTTAAAGGTAGCTAGCTGAAACATACTTATGATGCATGGTGTTTTGTTGAAACTGGAACACTTGGTGGAGAAGTTTTAGTTTTGATGAAACTTTTGCCAGGACGGTTTTAACAGAGAGGCTTAAAAGAATGGGCTTATGTGTGTATCTGTGAGACTGAGTGAGCAAGTGTGCACACTTGTTTCATAGTTTCTAGTGTTGGAAGGGACCTGAACAGATCATCAAGTGTGACCCCCTGCCCTGGGCAGGAACGAGTGCTGGGATCATACACCCCACCCAGATATCTATCCAACCTCCTCTTGAAGACCCCCAAGGTAAGGGAGAGCACCACCTCCCTTGGGAGCCCATTCCAGAGCCTGGCAGCCCTAACCATAAAGTAATGCCTCCTGATATCAAGCCTGAGCTTGCTCTCAATCAACTTGTGGCTGTTACTCCTTGTTATCCCAGGTACTCCATTAACAGCCTTTTAAGTTGCACTTTTGTACCTATGCATATATAGCACAA
This sequence comes from Gavialis gangeticus, assembly GCF_001723915.1. Classification (NCBI taxonomy): domain Eukaryota; kingdom Metazoa; phylum Chordata; order Crocodylia; family Gavialidae; genus Gavialis; species Gavialis gangeticus. The sequence goes on along the minus strand of NW_017729032.1, from coordinate 157,062,960 downwards.
ACTATGCATGATATTAGTCCAAGGCCAAAAGGCTCATGATTTACCATAGAGTTCACTAGGCTGGGCCCCAGCAGGGTCAACAGCATTAAAAATCATAGTGACTCCACAGCTGAGTACTGCTCAGATCCTAGCACAACCCCCACTTCCCCTGCAAAAGGAGCCATCTGCTAATTACCCCCTAACTCATGACTGGAACTGCATGTTCTTGTCATGAATCCTGTACATGGGCGAATCCAGGAGAAGTGTGAGGGGGTTGCAGCCAAACCCCTGTCAGCTGTGCAGCACATGTGGAGTGAGTTCTCTGAGCTCCCAGCCGGTTTGTGTGGACTCCTGCTGGAGTTCTGCCTATTCAGGGAGCTCTCTGAGCTCATCAGCTAGTTGGCGTGGGCTCTTGCTGGAGCCACTGCTTTTGTGCAGCTCCAGAGCCCTGGAGGTGATCACATCATTGTTAAATCTTTCCCAACAAACCATTTCCCATGCTGAATTTGACGGCAAGGGAAAAAGTGAGAGGGGGGGAAATGAATTCACCTCCAGTCCCTGTAGCGGTGTGAAAACAGTGGTTCTAGCAGGGGACCAGCTGTACTGACCAGCTAGTGAGCTTGGAGAGCTCATTGTGCATGCAGTGCACAACCCAATGGGAGGGGGTGCATCCACATCACTAAAACCCCTCCTTGGAAGCGTGTTTGTCTATAGGTGTGATTAGGGTGCTGGCCTTTGATGTTAGGGACCAAGGTTCAAGTTCCCTGTACTGTCTGATTTGGGATACAGAACTCTTCTCTAAATTGGACAGAGTTGGTCCTTCATGATGGGGCTCCCACATCCCAGGCCAGTCTCCGTTCACACAGGGTTTTGTTTTTGTTTTAATGAGAAACAAGTTTGAAAAAAAAAAAGGTTGCTTTGAAGTGGCCGGCTCAACTGAAAGGGTAGGAGTCAAGTAGAGGCTTAAAAAGCTTTTCAATATTTTTTTGCCATTTCTTACAGATTGTCCATAGAACCCTTGCGGCGATGCTGGGCTCCCTGGCAGCTTTGGCTGCACTAGCTGTGGCAGGGGAAGTAAGTTGCCATATTCAAGTATTCAGTTTATGTCTGTGTATTGCATCATAAGCTCCCATGATTATCTTTCTGAAAATGACCACAGAGTTTTGCAGTCTTTATGGGGCAGAAAGTGCTATAAGAATAATATTTAATTTTGGGGATCATGAAAGAGAAGGTCTGTTTTCCAGCCTCAAACAGAAGAAAAGGAGATGAAGGTGGTGTGATATTTTGAATTTGCAGGGAGAGGAACATGACCATTTTCAGTTTTATTCAGATAAGCTCTAATACTGTTGTTTTCAGTTACGTTTGTATTAGTCAAATTGGAAGGCTTGGGCTCCCTTAAATATTTACACCTTGGGGCTCATACCTTCCCACATCTATCCCCAGTTGATATTTAGCAACATTATATGCCTTTAATTCTTTCTCATAAACCAGTCCCTGTGTCATTGCTATTCTCCAGTTTGCCACAGGTAAAGTTTGCCAGTAAAGGACACTAACTATAATCCAGTTTTCCTTAATTTCTATAATGCTGTGATAGAAGCAAACAATCAAAAAGCGTAATGCAAACATTACATAATGAACTATGCAGGTTGTCAGCATTTTTCAGAGGTAATAGAAAACAGCCCCCTTTGGGTACCTTGGAGAAATACTAATTAATTTTCATCATGGTTTATTTAAATGGCCACCAATTAAACAGAGTTTGTAGTTCCACAGCTAATCACTAGTTATGCGATTGGCATGGCTGACTGATAATTGTATCATTTGTTTGCAGAGGCCAAGCATGGTCAAAGTGGTGCAGTGGATTGATTATGAAACTCTGGCGCTGTTGTTTGGAATGGTAATTAAAATGCATCTTTTGCTCTAAAACTGCTGGAGTAATTGTTTTTGATACTTCACTGTTTCTTTTTATTTTGTTAACAGTGCTTTCATGGAGTGATGCCATGCTGAAAATTTGGCCCCTTTTGGGTGTCTCAGAATTGGAACCACTCTGAAAATATTCAGAGTGTACTCTATCTGTCTCTTCATCTGTAAAATGGGGATAATAACACATTCAAAAGATCTATGAGAACTATTAGCGAAAGGCCTGTATGAGTGCCAAGTGTTATGACTGTCATTTATCTTATTAATTTTGTTTACTCAAAATCTTCCTCAAACTAACTCTGCTAGAGAGAGTGGTTTTCCTTTGTCCTACACATCATTGTATTTGGAGGTGGAATGAGAAATGTAGAGACAAAAGCACGCATCTAACCTGGCTGTAATAATATATTTATTTTTCTGCCCAATCTTATTTCTAATAAGCTGTGTTGTCTAGCATTAGTGAAGCAGATGGATGGTGTCAGGCAACTTTCCAGAATTATGGAAAACATGTATGCAACTTTCTAGAGCTAATGTCTTCTGGACCTTACAGAACAATGCTGAAGAAAATATGCTAATGGATACTCTTGATTAGTGGCCCAGGGTAGATATCTTTAGCATATATTCCCTGCCAAGTAATTAGGAATGGAAATCACTCCCAGCGGGAGGGCGATCACAAGGTTTATGCACCACTTACATGTGAAAAAGGACTGCTGCCCTTCTGCAGAAGGGTAAATTACATTGTAAAAACTAAATTTGACTTTTATTGCTTAGCATCCTGATGTTGGGGTCCTGGGGTCTCAAAAAAGTGTGTGGGGGGCGGGGAGGAATGACCAAAATTATGATAGAAGTGCAGACTCCTTGGGAAAGCAACACACCATGGCATTGTCCTGTTGGGAAAATAATTCCATTTCAAAACAAATCTTTTTTCTTTACCTTTTTCTGTAGATGCTTCTGGTGGCCATATTTTCTGAAACTGGATTTTTTGATTACTGTGCAGTAAAGGTAGGTTTGTTGTGACACTTGCCATTGACTTTTTTTTAAACACTACTACACTCTCACATTTCTTTCAGTGCAGCCTACATTCATCCCGCTATGTAAGATAACAATGGCTGACAGATAGATAACTTGTAAATTGTTTAAGCAAGTGTTTGAGAAAGCTTTTAAAGCTGTGGTATGCAAATTAGACTTTTGTGGAGGACTCCTGGCAAGGTGCACTTTCCATGCATAAATAAAACAGCAGCGCAAAACTGCCCACTGGATAGGAGTTGGAGCTCAATTCATGCAAAGTTTCCCATATAAACCTTGTTTACTTGAATTTTCTGAGAGTGAGAGGAGGGAAGAGAATCTGGATTTTCTTTCTGGTTCTGGCACAGATTCCCTGCATGATGTTTAGTAGAGCACTATTTATTGCTCTGCCTGTTTTCTCCCCTGTTAAATGGAAGGTTTTGCATACTACTTATCGGCCTAATGCAGCGGGGGACAACTTTTTTGGCAGGCATTCCACTAATTAGCCCAAACACCCTTGCTGCATACTACTCCCATCCCCTTCTGCTTGTTTAGCTACTCTGTTTTCCATTTACTGCCCTGTGCCTCTGGCTGATCTGCTGCTCTGCTTTCTGCTCCCTGCCCTGTCTGCCTCTCCCTTCCTCTGTCTGCTGTGTGTCACACACAGAGACTATCCATGCCACTTGTAGCACGTGCTGTAGGTGGCCACCTCTGGCCTAGAGAATATTTCCCAATGATGTTGCACCATCTCTGTAAGTTTGTGTACTGATTAGGGCTGTGTGAAACAGCACCGTTTTGTTTCAACTTCTGTTTTGCCATTTCGAAGGGACAGTGTTTCATTTTGTTGTTTCATTTCATTTTGAAGCACTGTTCTGTTTCGTCCATAGGCTATAATGGGGAATCATGAAAATGCCTATGACTTTGTCATTTCCTGCCTGATTCAGATGCAAATTGCAGGGATGGTAGACCCCTTCTGAGGGCATGAAGCTTGCTCAGTTTCAAGGAGTTAGGTGCAGGAGTTTCTGGGAAACTGCACCTCAAACTGTTCAAAGCAAAACTCATATCACTTGCCCATAGCGGCAGCCTGCTGTCATCCTGTGCACAGATCTGGGGGCCCATGTTCCCCAGGAAGGTTGCGGGGCTGTGCTGGACTCTTCCTGTGGGGTGCGGGTCCCCAGATCTGCATGCACGATGACAGGATGCTGCCACTGCTGGCTGGGGCCAGCACCAGCACCAGGCTTCCTGGCATCATCCTGCGCCCCCCAGGAGGAGTCTAGCACAACCCTGCAGCCCTCCCAGGGGGCACAGGGTCCCAGATCTGCACATGGGATGACAGCATGCTGCCACTGCTGGCTGGGGCCAGTGGCAGTACCAGGCTTCCCAGTGCTTGGCATGGGCTGTGCCTACCGCCAGTCCCAGCTGGCAGCGGCAGCCTGCTGTCATCCTGCATCATCTGGGGGCCTGCACCCCCCAGGAAGAGCTGGGGGAAGCTATCAGAGAGCTGGGGGAAAGATCGGGGAGCTGGAGGAAGCAATAAGAGAGCTGGGGACTCAAACAGGGTGTTGGGGAATTGAACTGGGAGCTGGGGTAATGTTCGGGCAGAGAGCAGTCTTTCCCCGCTCTTTGCCCTCCCTCTCCTTAGTTTCTGTCTAACTGCAGCAAGCCTGGCTTTGCAAGTTGAAATGTTTTGAAACTTTCAAAATGTTTCAAGTGCCCTTATTTCATTTCAAAGTTCTTTCGAAGGCTTTTGTTTTGTTTTGACTTCGTGGTTTTGAGCTCGAATCGAATCAAAACAGCTTTGAAATGAAACACCTGTTGAAATGAAACTGAAAAATTAGATTCAGTACCTTTATGTCATTGCTTTTTGTTTTCCTTAGGCTTACCGATTATCTAGAGGCAGAGTGTGGGCTATGA
>NW_017729032.1:157021162-157053148 GCF_001723915.1 Gavialis gangeticus | reverse complement strand
TTTGGCCAGTACTGGGGCTCTGAGGAAGCACTCTTGTAGGCATTGGTAAAATAAGACTGCAGCCTCCCCCCCCTCCCCCTCCCCAAAAGTTTTCTCTTAGTCAATACTTTAAGGTATGTTTATATTTGAAGATTAGACGTTTTTAACTATTCCAAAGTTTTTGTTTATTTTTAAAATATTGGCTATGATTATCATTCTATGTCTTATTGCTGCAATTCTTTCTGCATTTTTGGACAACGTTACTACAATGCTTCTTTTTACTCCAGTAACCATAAGGTACTTTTATTGTTATGCTTTTGACATTAGTCTATTGTAGATTAATTTTGCTGACTGGCATGTTTACAAAACTATTGTTGTAAATAGTATATAAAGCTATATTTTTCGAAGGGTGCACTTTCCCTGTTTTGATGTTCTCACACATTTATCTCCTTCTGCAATTAAGTACATGTGCAAGCACTCTGACTTGTACCTGCATTTGAACTGCAATAGCCAAGGGTGTCAACAGTTTTATTGTGGTTGCAAATTGTTTTTGCAAGCAGGGTGGCTTTACTTTTTTTGAAAAACATCCCTTCATGCACTAGCTATGCTTATGTACAACTCTTCTTTATAACTGATGATTTAAAGAGTTCTAATTCTTTTAATACTACTGGCAACTGATGGAATTTTTTGTGTAGGCCAAGTGGTAAAAAGTGTGATTTTTGGAGAAGAAGGCTCTGAATTTTTTTACTAATTACTATAACATTGGTACAGCTCCAGATTAATTCCAAATATGTAGAAGAGTTAATCAGCATTTTTACTGAATTCAATTAATGCAGATTTCTGAAAATTAATAGCATACGATTTGCAATCACATTTAGTCTGTGTGATTATAAACCACTGTTTAGGTTAAATTTAACCTGTATTTAACCAAGGAAATCCAGTTAATCCAGTTAAAGTTTTTTTAAGATCTGAGGAAAGGGTGATTTTAAATCTCACCACAAGTGATGTAACGCTTGTAGTTGTCATCATAGATTCATAGATGCTATCATATTTACATATACAGAATTTTACTATACATTCCCTATTAGATGTAGTTCTCAGTAGTCAAAATCAGTTTGCAAGTGAAGTTTATTGTAGATGGAGAAACAGCTGGTGAATGAAAGCCTCATTTGTTTTTTACCTGAACATATTTTCAGTAGATTACATTAATTTACTTTATTTCAGCCATTATTTTTACCGCTTAGGTTGTATCTACATGAGATGATTACTGAGGAGTAGACTAATTAGCTCATCAGGTATACATCTTGTGTCTACATGTGCACCCCATTTGACTGGAACAAATTAACTCTGTAGCAGGTTAGTACCTGTAAATACAAGTACTGTCCTGCTGTGGAGTAAAAAACTCCTCAGCAGCATATGTATAGACGCTGACATGGCTAGCTGCAGCACAAGGGTGCTTCAGTGTGGAGGCTGCCTGCTGGCTAGCTCTACACTGGAGCAACCTCGTATCCTAGTCAGCCCCTCTGCAGCATGTTGAGCAATGGGGGATCAGGCTGATCCTCAGGACCCTCTGCCAGATGAAGCTGCTCCGACCCGGCTCAACGTGCTGTGGTCCCAGGCGCATGTTCAAATGGTGCGCCCAGGAGCAATAAACTCCAGAGCAATAAGTGCTGAAGTTTATTGCTTTGCATTAATTGCACATATAGATGAACCCTTAGACTAGGAAATGCTGGAATTATTAAACATCAAATGTTCTCTAGTTACGTTGCAGAATGTTTTGAGTTAAATGTAATTGGTAACAGATTGAAATCTTAAAAGTCTACACACAAACTGCTGTTCATGTATAGAATTACTGCTGCATCTACTTATTTTATGCTAAAAGATTTTATAAGCCTGAAATAGGGGAACAGCATCTAAGACTTTTAGTTGGATGATTACTATCTATACTTCTAAACTAGCAAAATAAAAATTCTACTTTAATGCTTTTTTATTTAACCCCCACCCTATTTTGGTATTTCTCTGAAATAGTCATTCTTTTCTTGTCATTATCTTTTTGTTTTACCTATAACTTCACTATGCTGCTCTATACTGTCATTGCCATGGAGATGAAGCTTGCAGAAAATTCTCCTGATTCCATGACCATAAGGTTTCAGACTTTTATCAATAAGGCATAAAATGTAATGTTCTTGTCACATTTTTTGGTAAATAGATATTAAAAAAATATAATAACGATAACCCTCTTTAGGGATAACTTATTATATTTTAAACCATACTTCGAATGCCTAGATGCTTCCCTGTTTGAAATCAGCTGTTCATATGGGAAATTATAAAGCTTGGATAAATAAAGCATAATGGTTTAATCTGACTGTACAGCTAACACATTGTAATAATCCATTAATCAAAGCTTTTTTAAGACTGTAGTAAGGATTCTTCTTCTGCAAAATGTCTGTACCCCATTAAGAAAAAAAGTGCTAAGGAATATAGAATCCACTGTTAAGCACTCAGAAGTAAAGCAACAACATTGTTTATATTGTACTAAAATCTTAATTCTGTTCCTTGTGCAACTCCATTACAACATAGCTTTTAACAATATCATTTCATGCTGTTATTCAAACACTATTTTACTGGGGTTGGAGTGTTTTGTAGCAAAAATATTTTATTGAACATTTTTACTTTTGCAATCATAGCATATAGATGTGTAGCATTTTATAATGTTTTTATGCTTTTAAATTGCCACTATTTTTATTTTCATTGTGATAGCCTAACTGTATTAACTAGAGGCTTTAAATTTTCTTTGCTTTGAAATATATTTTTAATAATATGGAGTTAGATGGAATCAGAAGAGCCAGTCCTGCTCTAGGGGCGACATATAGCTGCATCCTAAACCAAGGAAGGCATTTGGACACTGTTTTACTTTCTTCCCTGCTCCTACACTGTTTACAGGGAAGCTAATTAATGCAACCATAAATAGAGAGTAAGTCATGCTCCCACTGTTTCCTGGCTTTTCTTCATTGTTGGTTATGTTGTGAGGTTGGCCACAAAATGAAGGAAGAAGCCAATTCTTCACTTTCCTAAACTGCCTCCTTCCATCCTGGTTTAAGTTAAATCAGAGTCCTCCAGCATCCTGACATGCTGTGTGGGCGGGGCTCCAGAGAGCGGGACTGGGCTGTCCCCTCCGCTCCCTGGCTGTAGCTCCAGCAGAGACTGCAGGTACAGTGGCATCTGCCTGGCTTCCTCCTGCTCCTGCTCCTCCCTCCCCCTCACCAATCCCTGCTGATGCAAGGATTCTCCCCTACCCTCTGCCTTACACAGACACCTCTCAGCATTAGCTAGCATACCATGTGCTGGCTATGGTCCATGCTGTGGGAAACAGGACAAAGGGAGACAGCACAGTGTTGGCTTAGGGCTTTTTAGAGCTTATCAGCAGGTAGCTGGTAATGTCCATGGAAAAAAGTTGTTTAAGAGGAGGTTGACCTAGTGAGGGAAGCTTTTTTTTTTTTCTTAACGGGCTGATAAACATTGAGTTAGGGGTGATAACCACTGTGTTATCAACTCCCTGCTGGTCTTCTGGGAGGGGAACCCCTCCCTAACCAGAGCATCAGGTGGGGGCCTGGCCACACCTCCACTCAGCTCAGCACTGTTGAAGGGAAGGGAGGGCTGCTCTAACACCCCTAGCTTCTAGCCTGAGCCACTGCAGTAATGTGCCTGCATTTCTGGAATGAAAAGGGAATGTCTATCCACCTCCAAATTGGTTCCAGCTTTGCAGGTTGGACTTCAAAGATTGAATCAATTCATTTTCAGGCTTTTTGAATGTCTGTCCCTACTCCTTGTCATCACAATGGGTTTAGTACAGTGGTACGTCTCCACTGCAGAGTAGTTGAACATAGTATAGACATACCTGAGCTTGCTGTAAATGCAGTAACTTGAGTACTAGAAGGAGTTTATCTGTAGCAACATGGAGCTTAGTATAGGTTAATTTACTCTTGTGCTAAAGACTCTGCTCTGTAGACAGACTTCTTCTGGTATCACAGTCAGTTTTTTTTTACAGCTAATTCAGGTACTTCTACATCATGATGCAGTTTGCTGTTCAGAAATTCTATAGAGTGCTGGTGGGAAGGTCCCTGCATTTTCCAGGAGTAGGTGATATGGGTTGTTGTGCATGGAACAGGAGAGGGTGAGTGGGGCTTACTTTAGCAGCATGATGAACAGTCCACTGCCATGGTAGAGAAAAATCTCTCTTAATATATGGAACTAATTAGGTAGATGCTACTGGAATGTAATAAACCAAAACCCCCCCTGAAAGTCACTCCTTTTCTGTACTTGTTAAGTAGTCCAGGGGAACACCACTCATCTGAAGACTTCGGAGCTCATATGCACAAATTTACTAGTGGGGTCAGACCCAAATAGTTAAACTGGTATTACTCACTATGTGGAAACTCTTATTCTTGAATGTCCCAGGAAAGCATTTCAACACCTGCTTAACTCCAGCCTTTTTCAGGAAAGTAGGAAGGGCCATGATGCACATTACAATTATAGTGTGATGAATGTGTTAATAGCACCATAAATGCACCCTTAAGGCACATGTTAACCTTGAAGCACATATAGGCTAAGTACAGACAGTGAAAAAGCCTGAGGCAAAATCAATTAATCCTTTGCAGGTTTTTCTAAGCTGCAAAGATTGGATCATGAGCAAACATAACACATGTTTGCCCTTGTGGGAGGGGAAACAGGCAAATGTGTATTCTGGTTAGGCCAGAACGTGGTGGTGGTGGGGGGTGGCGTTCCTGCACACCTCCCAGCCTAGCACCAGATCTACCCCTGATAGGCTGTCAGGGACACAATCGCCTGCTGTTATTGAAGACCCTCCCTGCCTGGAGCTCTAGGCTTGCAGAGCTGGTCACCATGGCAGCCCCAGGTGACCAGGAGTGGGGTGGAAACAGATGCCCCCATCCCAGACACAGCTTCCAGCATGGGGTCTGCACTGGGCAGGGATGTCCCATGGCAAAGACTTTTCTCCATGAAGCCCAGCTGGGTGATTTCCTCTGTCCTGGACCTGGCCTCTCAGCTATAGGAGTGAAGGGCATGGCTGGGGGGGCCCATGGCAGGGCCAAGGAGCTCTTTTCCCTGCCTCCCCCCACCCCTGCCCGTCATGGCTGAGAGGCCAGATCTGGCAAGGGGAAGAGGCTGGGGCTATCCTGCTGCGAGGAGAAGAGTCAGGCTGTGGTAGGGGGAAAGCCATCATCATGGGGTCCCCCACACTGTGCACACTAGCTGCCCCACCCCCTTAGCAACCCCTATGCCACCCTGCCAGCTGGGTTGGGGAGCAGGGGCTCTGCTGCCTGAGCTCTGTGACAGCTCAGTGGTGGAGATGGCTAGACTTCACAGGAGCAGATAGTGGGCAATGGCTAGCCCACCTGCCCTGCAAGGGAGCGTGGCAACGGAGGTGCAAAACATCCTGGGATGCTGGGGGACTGAGAGTTGACTTGAGTCAGGTGGGGATCTGGGACAGAAGTTCGATAGACCTATTTAACCTAAGTCAGTTAAGTCTGATACTACATGCATCCAGGTCTATCTTAACCAGTTTTGGCCATTTGGAACCAGTTTATGTGCACTGAACTTCCATTCTATTACAGTTTTAAAATGGTTTCCAATCACTCAAACCATTTTATGTGTAATTTCTGACCCTAGCCACATGTTAAAAATCAAGCACAGGCATTAGGGCCGTCCTGAGCTGGCCTTTTAGTGTGCAGACTGTGTGAAATCTACTGTTTAGAAACACACTGTAATTCTTTCAATATATTATAACTTGGTACAGTCAGTCCTGATGTTTACTGGGACTCTTTGAGATATCAGTTCTCCCCAAGGACTGTTTCTATACAAAACACTGATTTCCTGTATCTACCTGGTTTTGTGCATGAGTTAAAGAGTTAAAGAAAAAAAGGTTGATTGATAATTTTTAATAATGAACATTTTTTTTCTACTTCCCATGTTTTTAAAAAATGTCAGAAATATTCTTCCTCAACCTTATTTATTTATCTGGGTTGAGAACTGGTTGGTTAGATTGTGGCCTAAATAGTGAAAGTTTTATAAAATTTCATGCATCCCCTTTTGGGAACAGGAAGTTGAAATGGAAGAGCTCATGCAACTTTAACTATAATCCATCTGTTTGGGATTTTAAAAATTGTTTTTAAAGCTACGTACTATGATTGCAATAGCCATCTCAGTGGAATTGTAAAATTCATGTCTTAATTATTAATTAAGGAAGTTCAATTTTTATTCTTTGTTCAACAGTTTGAAGCTTCCAGTCAACATACTGAGTTTTATAAATCATTTAAGGTTTGAGGCAATTTAATTAAAGGCTAAGGAAGTGATTTCATTTTCTTCTGTGGACTGCAGGTTGTGCGAGGTACTTAACCTTGATCCGAGACATGTCCTGATTGCAGAAGTAATCTTCACAAATATTGGTGGGGCTGCCACAGCTGTCGGGGATCCTCCAAATGTGATTATAGTTTCAAAGCAGGAGCTGAGGAAGGTGGTATGTATTGAAATCCATTGTGTTTCTAAAAATAGATACAGACAGCAGTTTATTCAGTAATTTTGACCTTTTCTTCCCACGGACAGTCACACAAGCAGAAGAAAGTGCACGGTTCTGTCCTGTTTTTATCATTAGTGCTATTAATTAGAATTAGGTGAATGAATTTTTTTTAATTATGCAAAAAAAGGTGTATTTTGTAAACAATGTTTTTATATTTTTATGTCGCCAGGAAAAAATGTGTTTTCCCCTTATTTTTAAATCAGGATTGAAGCAGGAAAGGTGGGAGGAACTGAAAACTCAAACATTTTTATTAAAGTTTTTCCCATACATTTCAAATATAAGCATGCATACACACTCATACCCACACTCACATCTTTATAAAAAACTGTTCCATCCATGTACTGGGAACTATGGTATTGCATTGCCTGGTATAGGATCTGCCGCAGAACAGTGAGTCTCAGACTGTGTCAATAAAATGATGTTCTAACTATAATGGAGATTCAGAGAGCGAGAGATTCTTCCCCCCACACAGCCCAGGCCTCAGCTGGCTGCTAGTTCTTGCCAATGTCTTGTTATCTCCACAGTGCAATGAAAGGTTTTAGCTTCCCACACTTGGTGCCTGTATTTAGGAACAGAATTGTTTCATTTTTGCTTCCTAAATGAGGCCAGTGAAAAGAATGTCATGATCTGTGGTCTACTGGACAGCAAAAACTCTAGGCATCTGACCACTCATAGCCTCCCCTTCCACCCAGATGCCTTTTTCTTCCCCTGAGGTGGGAAAGCATCTGTGCTAAGGCTTTTGGATTCTGGGGAGAGCTGACAGTCATGGTCTGCTTCCATGCTCCTCATTATTTTTCCCATCACTTGGGAGAAAGTATCTTCTTGGCTTCCCATGTTTTGGTTTGGGCACATATGTGCATGTGCAGGATGTCGTAAGTACTCCTTTCTCCTGCTCCTATTTTTGCTTTTAGGAGCTTGAGAGAGATTTCCATTGTTCCCCAGTCTGCTTGTTAGAGAGTCTCTGGGGAGAGAGCTCTGGCACTCTTTTTTTTTTAGGAGACTGGATTTTTGAACTGACAGCAGGAGAGGAGGATTTTCATTTTAGGTTAGGCCCTGGCCCTCTGATGATGATAGAGAATGTCTGAGTGGTTTGAATGTCAATTTTATCCATAACCCTTTCTGTAACCCCAGGATAGGGCTCCACATTGGGCCAGGGGTAGGATTTAGGTGCACTGATAAGTCCACTTTGTGGACTGGAGGGTGGGAGAGGGATTCTAATCAACCCCTTCCTGAGCTCCTGCTGGGGTGGAGTGGCTCTGCATTGCCCATCCTTAGTGCTCTGCTTAAAGTAAGTAACCCAGTCTAAGCCTGAAACTGGGGACACAGTTCCCTGCTGTTTATTTTGGCTGAGTCTTTAAAATCCAGAAAAAGTAGACAATTAAAGTTATAAAGAAGTTAAAGAAGCACAGTGTATAGTGAGTACAGTGTCATATTAAACTCCTGTACCGGAGGATGATAGGGAGGAAATTGTTACAAAGTTCTAATGTTGAATTAGTGGTTATTGAATTATGTCACTACAGCAATATCAAGAAAAGTCTCTTCTAATTAACAGTGTAGTTCTCGGGGAGGGTGGGGGGGGAATAATGACATATATTTTGAGAAATATAGGCTCTAAAAGCCTACAGTTAATGAATGAGGAGTATTTTTGAAAACATCTGAAATGTATTAGGAACAAATCAAGCCAATCAGATAATGGCTATAAAGTGTCCTAGTGTACTTTGGGTGGTGGCTTTAACATTTTATCTGTTTGCACCTATTCAAGTCATCTAAGCTAGAGGAGGTAATTTATGTACCACACAGTGCATTTTCTCTAATACTTAGAAAATTAGCATTTCAGCAGTACCTTTAGAAACAGATATACTTTAAAAGTTTCATACTATAATCAAGGAAAGCATGCAAGTAATCTAATTGATTACTTAACTGTTAAGTAGTCAAATTATATATATTGTTTCTTGGATAGCACCTGATCTTTCTCAGAAGACCCAGTCTTAAAAATACCTATAAAAGTCTCTGGTATGTGATATCATAGCAAATTCTGCCTTTATAACTCCATTTTAAATGAGGATACTAAATGGAAACAACCAGAAAATATTCAAAACACTTTCACTTTCTGGACTGGTTTCAAACATATATCATTTAAACCAAATTAAGGCTTAATCACAGTAAATGAATGAATGAGATCCTACAAAATAGTTTTCTTGTCTGTCCTATTCCTAAGCATAATTCCAGTAAATGCTTATTTACAGAATCCAACCCAAGTATTTACTTAAAATTTGTAACACTTCTATATTATGCTTAAGTCAAGTAAAATGTATTTGCTTTTAAACATGTTTCAATGTAGAAAACTCCTAAACACAGTAAATCACTATGTAATATTACCCAAGCGTTTTAGATTTTAAAATTTTGAAACAGCCCCAGCTTCCCAAATCACCCACAGCATGGATGCAGCTTGTGATTCTAGGGGCTTCTGAATTTTTCTCCTTGATGCTTTCATTGCAGTGTCTTTTTTTAGCAGTTTGAATTTCCCTTTCAGTCACTTCTGAGGGAATATTTAATGTCTCTCTTGGCTAGTCAACAGAGGGAGTTTACACAAGTACTCAGCACATTCTTGACATTTCACCACAGCTATAGGAGTTTTGAAATTATTGTCTTTTTATATCTGAAGATCTGTTACACCTAAATATGCCACAGTATGCTTAAATTTGGATACCAGTTAGACGTAACCAGAAGTAATTCACAGGTGAACATTTGCCTTTTGGTGGGGATGGTAAATCTTAGACTGGGTTCTGCCATTTTTAAACCAGTCTGTGTGCATCACACTTCTGTTCTGTTACAGGTATAGATTGGTTTCCAATCACTTATACCAGTAAAGGTGTAATGCTTGTACCGACCATAATCCATATTATCACTGTTCCTATAAAAACACATGCTCATTCTGAACTTTGATTTCAACTGGGCTTGCACAAGCTTAACACTATATATGTGATTAGGTGTTTTACTGGATTTTGGGCTTGTATGCTTGTAGGCTAAACATGGATTTAGTTGTAGATAGTAATTTAATAGATTAATTTAGCTGGAGAGAGTTATTCAATAGGGCCAGAAACTTCTCAGTTCCAAGTCTGGGCACTCTTGTGTGACCTTGGTTTACCTTACTTAATATCCATCTCAGTTTCCTTACCTGTAATAAACACTTCACAGAGTCAGAGGCCTGCCTAAAGCTCTTTGAAGTGAATGGGATCCTTTCCACTGAGTTCACTAGGCTTTGGGTCAAGCCCCTTTTAAGGATTAATACATTCTTTGGATAAGAACACATGCACATTTCAAGGTATTTCAAAAGGACAGTAGCTGTGACTTCTAATTTGTATGTGTGAATGAGCTGGAAATGGTACAAATATAGGAAAACAACTTTAACTGCTAACACTGTTTCATCTAGTGTTAAATTTGGAGCGATTCTGGTACATATGTATCATAGGCAAATTGTGCACACATAACAATTAGAATGTAACAGAGGCTGTCGAATGATGTTCCCCATTTGAAATGGCTCCAAATATATGGGTGTCCATGATCTATATCAGTGATAACAGTGAGTGCATCTACATGTGCTGTTAAGGTGATGTGATAAACTCTGGTGCAGTTTGCACAGGAGTTAATTGGTCCAGGGTGCAATGTCTGCATCTGCACCCAGGACCACAGCAGTTTCAGCTGGGGTGGAGCAGCCCCAGGCTGGCAGGGGGCACAGCTGAGGGGTAGTGTCAACCCCAGGTTCTGTGTGGTGGCAGAGGGGGGCAAAGGGGCTGGCTGGGGCACTAGGGTGCTTAAGTGTGGGGCTAGGGAGCAGGTAGCCCCTGCACTTAAGCACCCTCATGCCCCAGCCAGCCCCTGTCACCTTCTATACATGTGTTTCAGCTAATGTAATTACTCCACCATAGGCTAGTACTGTCTCTGAGCCATTCAAGATGCAAGGCAGCTGCTCAAAGTGAATGCAAAGCATTATGATTTTTGTTTGTTGGCAATTTTACTTCCAATTTTACTTCAAATGACTATAGAAGGTACAAAGCGCTGAGAGGGACAAAGTAAGTATGGAAAGGAAAGGTGATGCTTTTCATAATATGTATATCATCTTATTAGGGATGTAAAGAAAGATCTTAACAGGGTCACAGAGCAGGCATCTCTTGATTTGCAAACAAAAGGAATATGAAATAAATAAATGTGCAGTTCTTGTAAGTAAGACATTTTGATGTTTAAACAAACTTTCATTTTTGCCTAGTCAGTTTGTCTTGTTCTCTATCACTGTAGCATTGGAAACCAGAGACCTTTTCATAGTGATGCCTACCTTTATAAGACTGCATAGGAGTATAGTTATCACAAACTGTTCACCTTTTGGATTTAAAAGCTATCATTCATTGTGATTCAAGATTAATTGGGTATAGATTGTGACAAACAGTAGCATTTGCAATCTGTGGATAACAATTACTTGTTAACCTGTGTTGCTTATGACTGAAACACTGCAGATAATAGTTTAAATTAGTCTATAAAAGCATTTTAAGTCTTGGCAGATTATAAAATAGTGGACCATAAAGTAACAGTGTCACTTAATTTATAGGATTTTGCTGAGTTATTGGTTGATAGCTGTGTAAAACATCCAATTGCTTTATACGACTTCAGCTCTTTCTTTTATTTCTACCTTTTCAGTAGTTTGCCGTCAGAAAAATTCAAGTGCTGATGGGAACACCGTGCTGCTGACTCTGACCTTAAACTGTTTGTGTCTGCACATAGCAGAAGTTACAATGGTTCAGCATGGTTAAGTGGCAAAATATGGGGGAATTCATTATTTTCTAAATAAGGCATTTTTTCACTTAAATTTATTGGGTCATTGTTCTTTCACCTGCAGCTAGGAACAGTTGATAGCTTGTGATCTCAGAATACTCCCATCGTCTTGGGCACAAAATCATGTATCCATCTCAAAAACAGAACAAGTAGCTATTTTTTTTTTGCCAAGCATTTGGGTAATGTTACCTGCCTGAGCATTTATCCAGCATTTTGGGTGGGTTTTGCAATCTATGATGAGACTCATAGACAGTGCTATCACTACCTGGTAGATTTTAAAGCTAACTCCAGTATGTAGTGATCACCAGGTTCAGTAAATAGTCATACAATGAATGAGAAGAAGTAAGCAATAAACTTTATTGATGGACTGCAGGCAACTTTTGCAGACACTTTTTCTCCCTAACTTACTTGCACTACTACCCAAGGGACCAATTCCCAACTCCCTTAGTCTCCTGTTATGGGCCATCTCTAAATTATGATTGCTATTACTACACATACAGATATATGAGCTGAAGTTAAATCTCTTATTGCAGGGCAGATATTAGTTTTTAACACCCCATGAAAGAAGTGTTTGCGAGCTTTCATATAGCAGTCAGCATTTTTTAACACAACTTCTTCAGGAAATGACACTCTGAATCATGCCAGGATGAAAGTATCAAATATAGGGAAGAAAGAAGAAGAGGGCAAGATGGTATGTGTAGTCCAATGTCATGTGAATTGGCATCACTAAAAATAAATACTACAAACTAAGCTATAAATAAATAGTTACGAGACTGTCAGATAACTTATTTTAACATGGTTTTAAACATGTATGTACTATTATATGTATGTTTAACAACTTAAAAAAAAAACAAACAAAAACTGGATTGACTGAAAACCAGTTATAACAGATTTCAAAAGTGTTAAACCATTTCCATGTTGGGGTTTAAAAAGCGTCAAAAGGTGCTGAGTAGCACATTTTTAAACATGACCTATTTTCCTGTTTGGGTATGGTAAGGGAAATATTTCCTTTGTTCTTCTTTGTTTTGATGTTCTTGAAATATAAAAGAAAGATCATTAGGATTAAAAGTAAGGTATTGGTACTCCTTGAGTATGCAAAAAAGATAACATTGCCATGAATCTGTCAATGCATTTATTTCTAGCCTTGGTGATTCAAGATATATATGACCTTAACAAATTCTTTGGACCAGCAGTGCTATTTTGGCACTAGACCAAGATTTAATTCTAGGATTTGTGTACCTATATGTAATATTCTCTCTTGGCCCTAAAACTGCAGACTTGTTCTCAAATTTACTTGTAAGGAAGTAAATTTCAAACTTCCAAAAACCTTAAGAAGAAAACTTGTCAGAGAACAGGAAGATCCATTATTTTAGGAAAATAGCATCTTCTCTGGTATAAAAGAGCAATGTTTGAAATTTTGTTTAAATACATGAACAAAAATCTTTCTATAGAGAGATGCAGACAATAGAACTTGTAGGGTGTGATCTCCTAAAAAAACCCCATAAGATTTTCTTTGTCATCTGGGAAATAGAAGTTTTACAGAATCAGCATTGCTTCAAGTAATGGGCATTTTTGGCACCACATAGCATTTATCTGACAGACTGAAACCTCCCAAAGGAAAATTATTTGTAGTCTGTTGTGTGAGCCAACTCTATTTCAGGCTATTCAAGAAAAAATTGTTATGAAAATTAATGTATTTTTTTGCAGTATATAAAAGACACCCAGGCCATTTTATATTGTTTTCTGAAGGAATAAAAAAGGTTAGATGGTTGTTTGGCATTGATTTGTATGTCCAGTTGGATTATTCAGTTTAATCTGAATAATCCAATTTCTAAAAGGTAAAACCATGGCCTAGACTATGTGGCATTCTATGAGTGGTAGTAAAGGCGTGCAAGATGTGTATGTCTAATAGCAATATGGGAGAGGATGCAGACATGTGTAGGAAGACTACCTCCCCTTCACAGGCAGGAATGGTAGAGAAGAATGTGGAGCAACTGGGGCCTGGGGCTTACCCTCAGTGGGATGCATCTGTGTCTATTTGTATAGGACAGACTCTTCCTCAATGTACTTGTGGTGCAGCCTGCTCCTGTGAAGTAGTAGAAGGATCAAAAAGAAGACGGTTGCTTCATATGATCATGATCCCATTTTTTACTTGCTTCAGCATAGGAAGGTATTACCCCTTACAAAGATACTGCAGGCAACAACCCGTGTCTGTGGAGCCCTTTCTTCTTTATCTCTTCAGGGATATTACAAAAGTCTCTTCTGGAGGAATAACAATGAGGCCAGCATGCCTGGGGCAGCTGCCACACACTGGGTCAGCGGCAACTTCCATCACGGTTCTGCAGCTGTGGATGTTTCTTTCCAGCCCCTTGCTTTCTGTGCCCTAATTATGGCAGTGATCTCTTCTACAAGCTCTCCACAGAATGCCAGTCAACTGCTGGCTGCCTCTTTTGCCTATTTTTCTGATTATACCTATTATAAAAGTTGCCTACCCAGTCCTGAAAAGTGTCTCCTGAAGTGTCAAGGGAATATAAAGCTTCAGACTGTGAGCTAAGAAGAAAGCAGTGCACACTACCTAGTGGGGCAGATGGTGAGTTGCGTGCCACCACAGGAAGATGCCTTTCTAGGATTAAGTAGGATAGGGATGATACTAGACAATTACCAGCCTCCAGAGAATTGCAAGAAGTAAGATGTTCTAACTCACTAAGACTCCTTTTTCACTGTGTAGTTTAGTCTGATATGAGGAGGAGTGGGTGAGGAAGTTAGGAATGTAGGACGGAAAAGGACTTCTTAGATTACCAAGTGAAGTGCAGTCTCCTGTTGTTGCAGGCACCCTGTTGTACAATACTTTTCACAGACAGATCAAGCTCCATTGTAAAAGTAAGTAGGTTTTCTGTATCCACTATGCTGACTGAAAGACTGCCTAAATTTCAGGAGGTTGGCCTTTTTTTTCCATCTAAAAAGTTTCCAAAGATAAGGCATTTTGGAGCTGAACCAGATCGTGAAACTCAGCTTAATTTCTGAGATGCTGTTCAGCTTGAGGAAATACTGGGATGGGACACCAGAAAGGATCAGGCAACTTTTCCTTAGAGATGTTGTCTACACATCTTCACTTTTCAGGCATGTGTATGTCAGCTCTTATGCCCTGATGATGAATCTCAAGGATAAAAGCTGGTTTTATCTCTTCAAAATAAGCATTAGCATGCCCAGCCCTATCTCAATTCAATTTCTTTCAACTATCAATCAAATCCTGAGGGCTCCCTATCAACGTCAGTATTTTATTTTGTTTTCCTGTTTATTATGCTTTTCTTTTTCATATAGAAAAATAGTTTCATGAGTTTCATATAAACATTTCTTATTTGTATTTTTCATTTGGGAATTCTTGTTCAATTTTTGTTCAGTTTTATAATTGAACAGTGCAGACATTGAAAACCAAGAGAGGCAAAAAACTTTGTAAATCTGTTTGTAGTACATTGTACCCATGTACCATTTTCTTATATTTTGTCAAGTTCTTATAATGTATGACTGAGGTCTGACTATCAGATACTTAGGTGTTTCCAGTGACTTTTCAGGTGCCTGTTCTTTTCTTTTCTAAATTAGTAAGCCACCTCAGCAGCTTTATGTCTCGGTAATTTTACAGAAAGCTCCTATCAGGAGATTCCATCTGGATGCTGTCTTTCTTTGCACTGACATGGATATATTGCTGTCACTTTATGGAAAGACTCAAGTGTATTACACTTTTAGAGCCTATTACATATCAAAACTATTTTCCTGATTCTAATAGTTCTTGACTATTCTGACAATCTTTATGGGTCATCTGTTCCTCATGCAACTGTATCTTAGTCATTTATTATCTTGGGGATAAGGATTTTTTCTACTTTGATTTAGGCTTCTTGCTGTACTTTCTGTAGCTACAGATATCACGTATGTGAATCACTTTCAGATTCTTGGCTAACTCCTGTCATTCAGGAATTCATCAGACCTCCCAGTTCTGAAACTATATAGAAACAGATGTTGCTCTTACATGTTTCTTGATCTGTTTCATGCCACCTGGATCATTTTTGTGTAAGTTCAGAACTTTGGTCAGTTCTATTTTAAAGGTGATCTGCAGGATTCCTATGATGGCATTTTTTTGTCTTCTCTTTCTGTCCATATCCTTACAGGAACAGGCCTGTATTATAAGCATTTAGGTAACTACACCTACTTTCATATTAAGTTTATGTACTGTATTTATTCAAATCCAAGATAAGGTTTCCCCCTCCCCAATTCAACACGGGGAAAAAGCCCCCTCATCTTAGATAACAGTAGAAGCAAGGAGAGTTCAAACAGGCTCTGATTCTGAGCCCAGGGCTGGAGTTGCAGCCTCTACTCTGTTACACCTTTGCTCCCCACTTTCACTGCCCCCTGCTTATCTTCCTTCTGCAGCTCCAGCTGTGGTTGGGGCCCTGCTCCAGTTCAGCAGCTTTATGGCTGGGTGATTTTACAGAAAGTTCCTATCAGGAGATTCCATCTGGGTACTGCCTTTCTTTGTACTGACATTGTTGTCACTTTATGGAAAGGGAGTCAGCCTTCCCTGGCTTCCACCCCCCTTTTCTGGCTAGGTTCTCTCAACCTTAGGCCCATTATAACTAGGCCTGGCTTCTGAGCTCCAGTCCTCTCTGATTCGGGGTCTTCAACCCTACTTTTGCCTGTGGGCTATGGCCCCTGGTTCTCTTGGCCTCCAGTCATCTCCAGCTTACGTGCTGTTCTGGCAGGACCCTAATCATTATTGAGCACCACTGGCATCCTACTACGGCCTCTGCACACTTTCCTACAGCCATCCCAGCTCACCAGCCTAACTCCAACAAACACATAGGCTGTTAAACTTTCCCTTCCCAGAGTACAATGCAGTAAAGGAAACAAAACAGAAAAAGAAATACTACCACTTTAACAGCTGTCCTCTCACCTGGAGTATGCAAATATCACAGGAGGGGCTGGGATGCTATTACTTCTCACAGGTTCATAGCATCCAAGCTGCTGAGGTCTCTGAGGAACACCAGAACCCCCTGTATCACTGTATGTCTCAAGAGCCTCTTGCTCCACTAGCTGGACTTCTGCCTTTCTTCCCTCCCTCTGTCTGGCTTCTGGCAGGGGCTTAAATGTCTGAGGGCCATTTTGGTTGGCCAGTTGTCTGCCTTGTCTCACTCTCCACAGGAGTGTCTCATCTCTTGATAAAAGGACAGCTTCCATGCTGGCAACTCCTTTTTCCTAAAGTCATAGGACCCTGGCTCTAATTAGGACCCTAATTAGGCAGCTCTGCAGTAAACGTCTCATGTAGATGCTCCCACTGTATAGCTTATTAAGCTGTGCTCCCTGCCTTGGGCATTGCTACGCTAACAAGACTATACTACTTTTGTTTCTATGATCCAATCTCTGCATAGTGCTGCTGTCTGCTAGGTAAACATAATCTCCAAATTTTTGTACAGTGTTTTTTATCACAACATAGTTCTTCCTTCCAAACCTGACATTGTGGTTGCTATCAAAATATTTCTAGTATCTACTTTTGGCAGCCTTTGCCAGCAAGACTTTTAATTTAAATAAAATAACATCATATAAAGAAAAAGTGGCAAAAAATTAAGAGGAAAAATAGCAATGACCATTTAAAATACATGAATGACATTTTCAAAACCAAACTGCAATGTCTCAGCTTTCCTCTCACTGAAGTCGCAGGAGATTTACAGTTTACCCATTGACATCAATGGAAACAAAGTTAGGCTAATACAGAGCACTTTATAAAACCCTACCCTAAATGTTGAACATGAACTTTTCCACCATATCATAGAACCATATTAATTAAAGCTGAAAGGGACTTCAAAAGATTAACCGATTCATAGACAGTAGGGCTGGAAGGGACCTCATAAGATCATCGGGTCCAGCTCCCTGCCCAAGGGGCAGGAAGTCAGATAGGGTCAAAGAATCCCAGCAAGATAAGCACTGTCACCCAGCTTTCTTTCAATTCTTAGGTTGCTGACTAGATCATCCCCTTTGGCCAGTACCAGGTTCAGAAGTGCCTTACCTCTTGTTGGCCCATAAACTTCTTGAGACAGGTAGGGCTAATCTGTGCATGTGAGGAAGTAGTTGAAGTCTCCCATGACAACCATGCACTGAGAGCATGAAGCCTCAGTCAGTTCCCTAGCAAATTCATCGTGCAGTTCTTGTTCCTGATTTGGAGGTCTGTAGTAGACTCCTAGCATTCTATCCCCTTCCATGTTCCCCTCATATTCTAACCCAGAGGGTCTTCATTTGTCCTCCATGGGTGCCAATCTCCACTTGTAGATCATTGAGTCCAACTCCCTTGCTCTGGGCAGGACTGCTGCTGAGATCAAGTAATCCCAGTAAGATGTCTATCCAGTCTCCTCTTGAAGACTTCCAAGGTTAGGGACTGCACCACCTTCTTGTGAAGTCTGTTTCAGATTCTGGTCACCCTTACCATAAAGAAGTTCTTCCTTACATTCAACCTGAAACCATCGTCTAACAATTTATGGCCTTTGTTCCTTGTTCTCCCTTAGGGCACCCTAGTGAACAGTTTTCTTCCAACTCCTGATATTCACCACTTACATACTTATAGATGGCCACCAAGCCCCCGTCAGTCTTCTCTACCCAGGCTGAACAGTCCCAGATCCCTTAGTCTTTCCTCATATGGTTTGTCCTTCAGGACCGTAATCATTCTTGTGGCCCTTTTCTGGACTCTTTCAAGATTCTCCACATCTTTTTTGAAGTGCAGCACCCAGAATATGACACAGTACTCCAGCTGGGGTCTCACTAATGCTGAGTAGAGAGGAAGTATTACTTTCTTAGTCCTGCTCGTGATGCATCGGCTAATGCATCCCAGGATATATGGATTTGTTTACACTGAGTGCTTCTACATGTGCTATTAAAGTGATGTGATAAACTCTGGCACAGTTCATGCCAGAGTCAGCTGCTCCCAAGCACAGCATCTGCATGTGTGTCTGGGACCACAGCAGTTTGAGCCAGGGCAGGGCACCCCTGGCTGGCTGGGTCCTGGAGGGTCAGCCCTGGATCTGGGCACCAGTGTTGGGACTGGCTGGGGACCACGGGTGCAAAAGTGTGGGGCTAGGTGACAGGAAGCCCTTGTACTTTAGCACCCTCATGCCCCAGCCAGCCCATCACCATCCATATGTGTGTTTCAGTGGAGTAAATGATCCCGCTGTAGGATAGTACTGTCCCCAACTGTACTATCCTACAATGGAGTTAATTAATTTACTGTGCTCTAATAGCAGTGCATGTATAGATAATGATGCTTTACTGTGGAGCTAGTTAGTCAACTTGCAGTAAAGTGCATGTGTAGATGAAGGCACTGTTCCACTTCATTCTTTAATTCAAGGTCTTTATCAGATAGTAAGTATAAAGAGCCCTGACTGAGAAGATCTGTTCAGTCATTGCAGCCAGGCTGTGCTCTGGAGTGATCTGCCAATCTGCTCCCACGGAGTTTTGTCAACTTGCCGGGAGCACTGAATTGGTGCAATTATGCAGCCAGGAGCTTTTTCTGGTGGCGGGCAATGGCGAGAGGGAGAGGAGACATAGAGGAGAGAGAGCAGGGGTGACGGAGGGGAATCACCCACCTGCTGCCCAGGACTGAAGTCCCTGGGAACAGGGCAACAGACACATTGGGTCTTCAGAGCTCAGAGGGGCTCAGAGAGAAAAACCCTGGCTCCACATTAATTGGCTGTGGCTGATGTGTGATTAAGCCGGTGGGACAGCAATTAACAGAGAAGCGAAAAAAAACTGCTTGATTGCTGGAGTTGCAATCGAGGGACCCAGAAAGTGAACAAAGAAGGAGACAGAGGAGATGCCGTTGGGGCTTGAAGGGTTTTCTTCCTTTATTTTTTTCATTTCCTTTATTTTTGCCTGGTTGCTCTGTCCACCTGAACAAATGTCAGCCAGCTTTGGGTCGGGGAAACCCATCACCCTCCTAGGCTTAATTAAA
Organism: Gavialis gangeticus; assembly: GCF_001723915.1. Taxonomy (NCBI): domain Eukaryota; kingdom Metazoa; phylum Chordata; order Crocodylia; family Gavialidae; genus Gavialis; species Gavialis gangeticus. The sequence goes on along the minus strand of NW_017729032.1, from coordinate 157,033,760 downwards.
AATCGTCAGAGATGTGGCAAGTGAGATAATGGGGCAGGAACCTGACCCAATTCTGTTGACTGATGCCCACCCTGGTACGAGCAAGGCAAGTGGATGTCCTCAGGACACCAGGCCCCATGTCCGTATCCTGACAGTTGCTATATGATGTTTTTGTTGTAATAAGATAATATCATTGTAATAGAATATATTGTAGAATCCTGGTTTAGGATGCAAAAAATACTTACGTTGTTACCAGTTGCGGGCAAGAAGCCAAGTTGGCAGTTGAAGCCAGTTTTTCTGATGGGTAACTATTTAAAAAGTGAAAAAATGAGTAATTGAATATTTTTGGGTTCACGTTTATCTTGATAGTTTAATTTACTTGAAACTGGGGAGACACAAAAACTGTTATAGCTGCAAATTGCCTAATTTTGGGGGGTATATATGTATCAATCACTGAGTAGTTAAGCACATATAGCCAATTTTTTCCCCTTGCTGTTAATATAGGAAAATAACTGATCTGTAATTTAAAATTGTATCTTTTCTTTCCTAGGGATTGGATTTTGCAGCATTTACCGGACATATGTTTGTTGGAATTTGTCTTGTTCTTCTGGTCTCCTTTCCTTTTCTCAGACTTCTTTATTGGAACAAAAAACTTTACAACAAGGAGCCAAGTGAGATTGTTGGTGAGTTTGCTCATGGAATAATTTTTTTATAGCCACTGAGTTGTATACATAGTAACCATCCGATTAATGCCATCTACGTTAATGTTGTTGCTCTAGAAATGAATGGTTCACAGCCTCCTTCTGTTCCTAAAAGTTAGTGTTTTACCATTAATTTGATTTAGATTATTCATTTTTATTTTTTCAAGTCACGATTTTCTTAGCTGTATACATTTTAGTTAAATGGTGAGAATTATTACTTACTGACTGCGTGAAGCAAACTATGAATAATAAGACAACTTAAATAATAAGGCAATATTAAATAAATGTAGCACTATTTGTACAATTTAAGAGAAACGGAATCTTTTTCATAGTGCTAAGCAGCATTATTGGAATATAGACTATTTAGTAAATGTTTTTGTGAAAGATGAACATATATTTATTTTTGGGTCATTATGGCTGTAGGAGGGGAAAAATTTCAAGATATGCAAAGCTAACCCAGATAGCACTTGCACAGGATATTGAGTCCTGGTTTTGTATTCTGCAAGTTCCCTAAACTGCCCAAAATCTAAAGTTTCTACTCCTTGAAAGGTAGATACAAGTGGGTTGGGACACAAGGTTCATTTATTGCCATCATATTGGTAGCTGCATTTCCTTGCCTGTCTAACCCACAGGTGGAAGCTACCAGTCATCAATTTGTTTTTGTCTGCAACTGTAAAGGAGTTTCCTGCAGGAACTATGGGAGGCTGCTCTAATGTGCTGTAATTACTCTGATGTGCTTTGACATGCTGTAATGTAGATTAATCGAGTCTGCTGGAGCATGGTAATGACTACACTCCTGCCAGCCTCCACTTCTTTTTTATCAGCATGCCTGCGCTTCAAAGGGCAGCAGGGGCATTTTAATTAAAACTTGTTTGATGAGCTTTAGATAAAGCACCTCTGCCACCATTTTGAAGTGCTGGGACCCTGATACACGAGACACTCCTGGTGCTTTAAATCAAGGGGCTCTGGGAGCCCCTCTAATTAACACCCCCTCCCAGCCCAGAGCACATGTAAAAACTCTCTATGGCTCTATGACTTGTTGTCCTGGTTCTTTAGCTCTTTCAATTCCAGCCTACTTTAGCTAACCTCATCTATTCTGCCTTTAGTTTCTTCTTGAACCATACATGTCAGTGCTAGGATCACTCTTGACAGTCTGGTTGCAAACTTGGGTGTCTTAGTAAAAGTGTAGGAAAAGGTAAGACTGCTTAAAACCTGAGTTTAATGAGGATATGGTAGATCTGTCTTGGCTTGGGTATTTTTCATGTGACTGATATGAAAATGACTTTTCCTTGGTGGTGAATCCTACCTCAGTAAAATCCACCCATTGCCAGGGAGACCTTGCCTGAATCCCATTGTGGTTTCAGACCATTCAGAGGTACTATAGACATGATCTTTGTTGCTAGACAGCTGCAAGAGAAGTGCCATGTGTAACACAGAGATCTTTATAAGGCCTTTGTGACCAGACTGAGGCCTTTGATTCAATCAACAGAGAGGCTCTATGGAAGACCCTGATGAGATTTGGATATCTGTCAAAATGTTGTTACCACCACCAGACTTCTTTATGATCACCTGACAGCAACCATCCTAAGCAATGGCTTGAAAACAGAACCCTTCACCATTAGAAATGCTAAGGCAAGAACTGGAGTCAGGCAAAGATGCATGATTGCACCAACACTTTTTTTCCAGCTATATCACAGCTATTTTGCATCTTACTGCATTAATAGATTTCCATCTGGAGTCAGCATGCAGTATCACATGGACAGAAATCTCTTTAATATCAACCAGTTACATTCCATATCCAAGATAACCAACACCTCCATTACTGATCTTCAGTATACTGATGATTGTGCTGTGTGTGTCCACTCATTTGAAGATCTCCAGGTCACCGTTGACTGCTTTTGTGAAACAAATGAAATGTTTAGATGCACTGTCAACTTCACAAAAACCAAGATACTTTATTAACCTACCCCAAACCAAGCAGCTTCTCCCCTACATATTACAATTAGACAGCAGTCCTTGGCAAATGTTGAGCATTTCCCTGACCTGGGTAGTCACCTTTTCCCAAAAAGTAAACACAGGTAATGATATTCAGCTCTGAATAAAATCTGCTAGTGCTGCCTTTGGATATCTCCAAAATTGTATCTTCTATGATCATAACACCATGACCAAAATCAAACTTCTTGTCTACCAGGTTGTTGTAATCTCTACCCTTTTGTATGGGTGTGAAACCTGAGCAACATATTGGAAATACCTGAAAGCTTTGGAATGATACCATCAGGGAAAGAGCTGTGACCTGAATTCACCAATCTTTCCTTCTGGAATTGTATGCCATGTCTGTAGCCAAACAGGCAGATCTCAGATTTGTCTCTTCAGTCATCTCTGGATTCAACAATGACTTCTCTGTCTACTAGAAAACTGTCATTCTCATATCAAGGGCCTACTGCTGCCACTGCCAACTCTTACCTGGTCTGTATCAGTCCTTTTCACTTGGACTTGTATGCTGTCCTATAGGCTTCTTTCACAAGGCAAGGAAGGAAGAAATTCCACCATTTAGAAAGCTAGCTTTTGCACTGGCACTTTGTTTCAAAGGTGGAGCAGTGCCCATTCAGTACGAGATACTTTTCTGTAGTAGTCGAAACCAAAGGTTTCATGCCCCTCTTTTTTAGGAAGTACTAAGGGTTTTTAAAGTGTTCTGGGACTTTTAGTCAGCCAAACACTTCCTGGAGCTTGTCAGAACTTCAGGACGTGTCTGTCAGAGCAGATGAAGTCTTTCACTTTGGATGTGTTCTGGTCACCCTAAATACACTGTGTGACATGGGGCAATCTTTTCACACACAGAGTTTTGATTCTCAAGAGCAGCAGTATCACAAGCATGAGCTTAAAATGGATAGTGTTTTCTCTTTTGGGCAGATACTAGTGCTGTATGTTTCCATGAAATGTGACATCTATTTCACAACTGGAGAATGATTGCTTGATCACACACTACTTGGGAGGGCATTGAATGATTATTGCCACATGCTGGAGTCACTCAGATGAATGATAAATTCCCAATTCCCAACTAGTCCTGAGTAGACAGTTATAACCCACAGTTCATATAGGTGGGAGTTGTGTTTATACTTCTATTCCTGCTGCTCTTGAGGGCCAAGGCTCTACTTGTGGGGAGTTCCCGCCTGTCTTGCAAAAGGCTTGAGGATGAGAATCTCCTAGGATGATATATTCAGAGAAAATGAGGTAAGTAATTATCTCTTTCTTGAAAAAGTCCTTAATGTTAATATTAATTGTAAGTATGCATAATTATAACAATTATTACCTTTCTTTGCCTACTGGAAGTAAATTATTACAATCTTCAGTATCTAGTATTTTTTTCATAATTGCCCAATTTCTTATTTTAAAGGAAACCAGTTCTTTAATAATCCTCTTATTTTCTAATTAAAGCAATAGCTGCCTAGACATTTTAGTGAATAACTAGAGTTCTTAATATAGTAAAATTTTATTTAAAGTGCTATTTTGCACAGAGTACCCAAATAAGTATGAAAACATACAGAAAATTCACCCTGATAACCTTAATTTTATTTGCCACTGATATTGTGTAATGGCTTTGTGATATACTTTCCTAAATAGAAATTTTATTTTTGAGGTTTTAACTTTTCCATTGTGGTGTCAGTATCTTAAAGAAATTAATTATATACAGTTACATTGTGGATTAACTAAAACAGCAGTTTTGGGAATATTTAGCCAATGGAGTGTTGTGAACTTTCAAGAAACTAGCATATTTTGCCTCAAATTAGCTTCCTTATAATCAATGTTACTATCAGCTTGGTACATTCATCTACAGTAGTCTTATAATTACCATATCATGCACCTTTGTCACAATCAGCAGCTACTGTCACAGAGAAGCTAATCAGTAGCTGCTCAATTAAATCGAATGTTGAAGTGCTATTTCTATTGAAATTTTCTGTGAAATGGGAAGAGAAGGAGATAAAGGCAGATTTCATTAAAAGGTAGCTGTAGTAATTTGGCTGTGTAGAAGCAACAGCATGCATTCAAGATGTCTTAATCGGTTCTTTCCATCTCTAATTGCTAGAAGCCTGTGATAACTTGAAATGGATTGTTTGAAGCAGCTGTTTTAATCAACTAAATACCTGCCATTTTGCCCTCTGATTAGCAATCAAAGAAGTCTTTAAAGTTGTATGAAATTGCACTGCTATGCTGTTTCCAAGATTGTCATGGTCTGTCATGTACGTTAAGTATCTTTTGTTGTTTTGGACCACTTTTGAGTAGTCACCTTTGAGTGGCCTGTTAAAAGTAGATTATTTTTAAGAGCAGGTAAATTCTTTTTTTTTTTTATGTTTTATTTTCAGCATTGTGTATTTTAAGCCACTTTAAAATGTGACACCTGGTGCGAGCTCTAAAACCTGCCTGTCAGAAAAAAAAATTGTGTTCTTTCAGTAACATAGTTTACCAATGAGACTTCCTAATCTTGTAGTAGAGGTGATGCAAAAATAAAAATGGTTTTTGCAAAATAGAAACAGGACTTTAATGTTCTTGTCATTGCTGAAAATGGCAATGTGCATCTCTTTTAGTCCCTCTCAAGTGTATCCATTAAGCTGCAGGTCTACTTTCCTGCACCTCCATCTGGATGAAGCCCTGCAGTTCAAGCGCTCTTAAGATTACATTTCTAGATTTGCATCCCTCCTTGCTAAAGTGACAGGACCCATCTCAGTTTAGTACCTTTGCCATTTCATTTTGGGGCTCTATAATTAGCAAGGAATTAAAATGACTCTACAAAGTTTCTACAAACAATGAAGGAATAGGAATAGTTTTCTTTCAAAAGTACAAAGCTTGTGGAGTGATGGGTAAAACTAATAAAGGTCTATAAGGTTTTCCTTTCAGCTAACTCTTTGTCTTTCCTTGCCAGCTTTTCAAAGATTTCAGTCAATCCAGTAACTGTCAGCTTTAGGTTTGCAGAGAAGCTGTTGTGGTTTTTGTCTCTTTCCGCTGCTGATTGCTTTTCAGTTCTTGCTGATTTTCACTGAGCAGGCTCAGGTTACTCTTCAACCCCCCCTTTCTTTTCTGTGCCTGGGATCTCTGAATGTTTAGTCATTTCTTTTTGATCCTAGGCTTTGCTTTGGGAGGAATAAACCATACTTAACTTGTTGGAGCCAAGTAGTGTGTATTCCCCAATAAGCTGCCTTTTTTCAATTTTTCCCCCCCATTGAACCTCTTTTATCTAACCCCAGAGCGAATCATAGAATCATAGAACATGAGAGTGGGATGGGACCTCAGGAAGTCATCTAGTCCAGTGGCTCTCAACTTTTTTTGTACTGGAAGCCATTTGTAAACATCAATGGACGGTCCTGACCCAGTGCCCCTCACTCCCGATCCGCTGCCCTCCACCCCCAGGCCCTAGCCCCACAGTATATGGAGCAGGGGGTGGGTGTGTGGGGCAGGGTGGCCTGTGTGGGGGCATCAGGAGGTGCCACTTGTAGGCTGGAACTCTAACACCTGCAGAGGAAAACCCATGGTTTCCCACGTTTTTCTCCTATAAAGGAGAATCCATTTTTAAAGTTTGTTGTTCCATTTTAAAAGTTTGCTTGCAACCCTTTCATGTATTCTTTTGGGTAATGACCTAAGGGTTGAGAAACACTGATCTAGGCCAACCTGTTGCTCAAAGCAGGACCAATCCTAACTGGATCATTCCAGCCAGGGTTTTGCCAAGCCAGGCCTTATAAACCTCCAAGGATGGAGATTCCACCACCTCTCTCGGTTGCCTGTTCCAGTGCTTTGCCACCCTCTTCATGATATTTTTTTTCCCTAATATCTAACCTAAACTTCCCTTACTGCAACTTGAGATGATTACTCCTTGTTCTCTCATCTGCCACCACTGAGAACAGTCTAGCTCCATCCTCTTTGGCACCCCCTTTCAAGTAGTTGAAGACTGCTATTCTACTCTCCTCAGTCTTCTCTTCTGCAGACTAAATAAACCCAATTCCCTCAGCCTCTTCTCATAGTCCCTGCCTGCACATGATGGCAGTGTGTGGGGCCAACCCAACCCAGCCCCATAGCGCACAGCTCTGGCACTCCTGCAGCATGCAGGGCCAGCTTAGATGGGCCCCAAAGCATGCAACTCTCCGCGCTTCTGACCCCCCTTTCTCCCAACAGGAGTCCTTGGTCCATGGCCTTGTGGGGCGCTTACCTGAATTTCCACTCTCCCAGGGAGGAGAGGGCTGGGGAAAACCCTCTGCCAGGCAGACGCTTCTTGTCTCTGGATCCCCTACTTTGGGGCTGGCGGCTGGTCAGATCAGGCTAGGCTGGGGTTGGCATTGGTTGCTTAGCAGCCAGAACTGCACCTGCTGCATGGAGACACTGGCTCTCAGTGGCTGAAATTAATGCGCAATATGCTGCTGACGAATGCAAATACCAACGCCGTTAAAGCAGTGCAAAAGCATTTAGCCCACTTTAAAGTGTCATGCACACACGCTTCTCATTTCGTCTACACACATTTTCTAGCTGAATTATTCATACCAGAAGCACTAGCATATCAATTGTCTTGAGATATGAGGAGTTCTTATCCCTCCGGCATATATTGCATTAAGTCTTTTAGCCAACTGTAGTCTCCTTAGGCCATATGTAGACTGCAAACTTGCCCACACCCACCAGTGAACTGCTCCATGTGACCACAACCTGAACTAGAAGCAGCATAGCCAAGTGTATGAAATTAGCTGCAGTCAGGCTAATTAGCACTGCTGAACGGCAGTGCTAATTAGTTATGCCCTGCTAATTTATGTGCCTATTATAACTGTGGAGCTCCACTATGGGTTCAGGAGAGGACCTCTGTGAAACACTGCAGCATGCTGGGACGTGAGGTGTTGCTTTCCATGCTGCTGCTGAGTCTGGTGTGCTTGCATTGTATACGTGGCCTTAAGTTTCTTAGGTACCGGATAATGTTTTGGTCCCTAAAGACTTTGTGCATATTCCTTTTTCATGATGTTTCATGGGTTGTCACTGGTATGTTTTCATGCTTTATACACTGAGAGAAATTGGAATCTCCATATTCGGTCTTATTATAACAATGGATAACTATAAATATACTTTGCAGTATATTAAATGGAGATAATTGTCATCATTCTGTTTATAATCCTTAAATGCTTTCGTATGGCTACTTTAAAACTGGCAGATTATTCCCGACTGAGAGAAAATAATGGATCAGTTTTCTCATTCCCAGATGATAAAATTATAACCTGATATTAAATAAGGGAAATATTATGTATATTTAATACTTTTGATTTTTGTTATTACAATAAGTTATAGTTACTGACAATCACATTAGCTACTTATACTGACAGAGATATACAGCAACATCTTTATGTAGTTATGGAGTAGGAGATTACATTTTTATAATATCCCTTTGCCAAATAGGAAGCCTAATGAAGTAAAACACTAGATGAGGGGTGAAAAACTAAAGATGACTGCTCCTTTCCATTCAAGTTTATTTTATGTGTCACCCATAACACTGGGCTCTCAGGTTCCATCTGTTCTTGAGTGCACAACTGAGGGCTTGTGTATACCCTGTGAAGGATGTTGCTGAGTATGCCTCACCCATGAGGCTGGGTTCACATGAGCAGGGGCATGTCTTTACAGCTGCACAAATAGTAGCAACACAAATTTGTGCTGCTACTTTGTACCCCAGTGCACGCCTCTGCCAATGTGTTTGCAGCAGGACATGCTGCCCTGCTGCTCCACATGCTGTGGGGCAGGGGTCTGACTGTGGCATAGGGTGTCTCAGCAGGGGCTAGCTGTCCCCTGTGCTGAGGCACCCTGTGCCGCAGCCAGCTGGGAAGTGGCACATGGAGATGAGGGAGGAGGTAGTCCTGGGCTAGCTTCTCCCCCCCACCCTTGTCTCCATGTACCTCAGCGTGGTGGGCTCTAATGCAGAGCCCGCCACGCTGAGACATGTGGAGCCCCTGTGCTAAGGTACACTGTGCCCCAGCCAGCTGTGGAGCAGCTGGCTGGGACACAGTGTGTCTTGAGATGGGGAAGCAGGCTGCAGTGCCACAAACCACATGTGCCTGCACATCTGGATCCAGCCCTGCATCTGCCACCATGGTCTAAAACCAGAAGTTCACCAGTGAGGTTGATGTACTCCAATCCCCAGCACCTACTCTGGAGCACTTGGTCTCTGGTAGGACTGAATATCTGTTGGAATGAGCCCACAGAAACCTTACTGGTGAGCTTCAAGGTTTGGAGCATGTGGGCAAGTGTGGGCATGCAGGCATGGTCGGGGGCTTTTGGTCCTATCCTGTTCTGGACCTCCTGCTGTAACAATAGGCCTTGACCCTACCTACCCACTCTGGTTGCCTACCCTTAAACCTTGGAAATGAATCAGTTAAACCACTCTAGAGGAATGCTCACTGCCATCTTGGAGCTCCCTTCCTACTTTTTTATGATTCTGAAGATCTTCAGAGCAGCATTTAGAGGTGGCCCCTCCAGGGCTATTTTAGTACCTAATTTGGCTTTGGCACATACAGAGTAGGAATGGGTTTAGGTTATGCTTCTTACCAGCATACTCCAGAGCAATGGTGGCCAACCTATGGCTTGTGGGTTGGTTCTGGCCCTCAAAGTGATTGTATCAGGCCTGCAATATGGGAGATAGGCAACATATTGCTTGGTCCCAGGTGGCACTTTCTCTGTCCTGCGCAGTGCTGCTGATCCTCTCCACAGCCCTCCCTGTTCTTCTGTCTTTCTCTGTCCCTCCTCACTCCTGTCTCTCTCTTCCCTCTGACTTTGGCATTCCCATTTCCTACCAGAGGGGAGTGATGGCCCATTGTGCAGCTGGGTGGCAAGCACCCAATTTGGCAATCTAAGAGGTTGAGTTCCACTGCTCTAGAGCAGTGCCAAGTGCAGACATTACACATAAACTGGTCTAAGTAATCAGAAATTGATCTAAACTCATAACTCTAAAGAAGTTCAGCACATATAGACTGGTCTAAAAATGGCAGAACCCCATCTAAGATAGACCTGGATCAAAGCACACTCAAATCTAATAGATTAGGTTAGATCGGTGAACTGAACTTGTGTACCAGATCCCATATTGATTCAAGTTAGATTGCTGTCCTCTGGCATCCCAGCCTCCTTTGTGGCTCCTTGTAACCTGCTCCTTGCAGGGAGTCAAGCTAGCACTTGGCCTGCACTCAGCTGCTCCAGCCAAATGCCCAGCGGGCCCTGCCCCTGAGCTCTCCCAGAACCAAGCCAGCACAGACCCTCTCTCCAGCCCCACCTCCTGCCTCTGGCCATTTGTGTCTCCTGCATGAACCCCAGGACCTGGGCACTCATGTCACAAAGTACCCCACAGTGTGCATGCACAGTTGACACTGATACTGAGGAGCAACAGGCTCATCAGTGAAGGGGAATGCTGGGGAGTGGAGGGTTGGTACAGTACAGTGCTGTGAGACTAATCCCCCATGCTGGATCAGACCTACAGGCCATAGGTTGCCGACAACCTCATGATTATAAAATGGGCATACACAGAGATATACCTAGACCAGTCACCAGGGCCTGGACTTTTTAAATGATATTAGTATTATTTTAACAAGAATTAACAAGACAGTAGTGTTATATTAACAAGAATAAAGTCAAAGTAGAGTATAATTTACATTTTACTCTAATGGCGCTGACATTTGCAGTCATCTTGAAACCTTCTGACAGTACAGTACTTTCAGAAAACAGATAACATTTATTAGTCATTTTATAAGCACTCTATAGCCAGTTGTTGGGAAGAACTTTCAGTGGCAACTTTTTCAGTTGTAAATTATTCCAATTTTGATGCATCCTTGCCTGTTACATTTAAGAAAAATAGCTGAATTTATTGGTTTACCATTGTATCTTAACCTGATTGCTGCAACATATGCTGTATATCTTGTGTAGTAGGCTTACCTTTTTGGGGCTTGGGTTGAGTCCCAGGCTTGAGGGTCTGCTGTTTGATTGGTTGAGCCCCACCTACCAATCCGGAGGCTACACAAAGGAAGCAATGCCCCACCCTTTTCTGAAGGGAGGGGCATTGCTTGAGCTTCAGTGGTGCATGAATCAGTGCACAGGGATCAGGCTCCAGGAGCTGCTCGAGGTGGCTTGAGCCTGCGAACCTGGCAAGTGGCTGGGCAGTCGGTGTGCAGATCGGCATATGGAGAGCTGGCCCTGGGAGCAGCTGGAGGCTGCTCAGGCCCCACACGGTATGTGGGTTGGCACATGGAGAATCCACCCTGGGAGCAGCTCATGGCTGCTCAGGCCTCACCCGGTGCATGGGTCAGCACAGGGAGGACCCACCTGGGAACAGCTCAAGGCTGCTCAAGTTAGCTCCGACCCTAGGCAGAGTGACCAGAGACACACGGTGCGGCTCCACCTTTAGCTAAAAGAGCCCTGGTATCCAGAGCAAGGCCTGGGAAAGGGAAGACCCCTGGTGAGAGACTGGGGAAATGGAGCCTGTAAGGGTTTGGCTCCCATGAGAGAGAGCGCAAGAGCCCTGGGCTACCCAGTGCAGGGCGCCAGGCCGTAGAGGAAAGCCAAAGGTGCCGCTGGAGAGAGACCCTTGTGGTATTGTCCTCCAGGCGATAAGCCTTGGCTGCTTCAGAGAGGAAGCATAAGTTGTTGGGAAAATGGGCCCTGCAGGGGGGGTGGGCATGGGACAGGAGAGTCTGTCACCTCCACCCTCCACTGTGTCCACATTCCAGGGCCCTAAAGGGGAGGGGCTCCAAGGAAACCTCTCAGGCAGGTACTAAGTTCATTCCCTATTTTGGGTGATTGTTGTTGTGTCAAAGTCTATATAGCTATGGGTATTCTTTAAAGGGAGTTTATATGGTTCATATGTTCTTAATGTATTAATATGTATGTTTGTATTGTTACTTGGTAAGTCTAGGGAATATTATTATTATTAACTTATTTGGGTTATATAAGTTGATTTGCCATATGTATTGTATCATATCACTTTGAATACCTTCAAGACACATTTGGATGCCTATCTTGCTGGGATCCTATGATCCCTACTGACTTCCTGCCCCTGGGACAGGGGGCTGGACTCAATGATCCTCCGGGGTCCCTTCTAGCCCAAGTGTCTATGAAAACTTACTATCTTGTTTAATGTATTAGTTATTATATATGCTGTAAGTTATATGGTTTATGTGGATTGTGGGATATTATATGTAGTGTCATATTGTAATAAGGGGCTTTCTTGGTGCTGACTTCCCTGTGGCCTGCCCACCTGTTTCTGGGCTAACCACCCACCTTCTCACCCACCATGCCTTGTTTTTAATTAGTTAAAATGATGTAATTAAGCAGGAGGCTGCCCATTTCCCACCCCCATGCCAGGGGCTGCTATCTGCAGCTCCATTCCTTCCCTACACCGCAGCCCAAGCCTCACAGATGGCATCTCAATATTATCATTATCACTGGCCCTCACACTGAGCCCCAGAATCCTTCTAATTGAATCCCGCCTGGATTCTTCTCAGGCAGTCTCACCCACCTTCATACTAGGCAGCATAGCTCGCTGAACCGCTTCCCTTTTGGGTGTGGTTCCCCCCAGGACCTTTGGCTCACTAGCCCTGGCTCACCTCCAGGCCAGCCAGAACCCCAAGCATGCAGCTCTTGGGCATTCCTCAGAGTGGGCCGTTGGCCCTTTGACCCTTCCAGTCCTGGCCACAGCATGGACCAGTCAGGGGAAGTCCAGACAGGCATGAGTCTATGGCCCTTTCTCTGAAGGTCCACCCTCCAAACAAGGGGCAACCCACTCAGTCATGGGGGCTAGGGGTTAAGGCACCCCAACCCACCTTTCACTGGGGTAGTAACTGGCCTGGCATTTCCTGGGGGCTCCCATGCCACTGGGAGCCCCACCAGGCCACCCACTCCCAGCAGGGTGCAGTTTTAGGTCA
>NW_017729032.1:157016484-157021142 GCF_001723915.1 Gavialis gangeticus | reverse complement strand
GGGCCTGGACTTTTTAAATGATATTAGTATTATTTTAACAAGAATTAACAAGACAGTAGTGTTATATTAACAAGAATAAAGTCAAAGTAGAGTATAATTTACATTTTACTCTAATGGCGCTGACATTTGCAGTCATCTTGAAACCTTCTGACAGTACAGTACTTTCAGAAAACAGATAACATTTATTAGTCATTTTATAAGCACTCTATAGCCAGTTGTTGGGAAGAACTTTCAGTGGCAACTTTTTCAGTTGTAAATTATTCCAATTTTGATGCATCCTTGCCTGTTACATTTAAGAAAAATAGCTGAATTTATTGGTTTACCATTGTATCTTAACCTGATTGCTGCAACATATGCTGTATATCTTGTGTAGTAGGCTTACCTTTTTGGGGCTTGGGTTGAGTCCCAGGCTTGAGGGTCTGCTGTTTGATTGGTTGAGCCCCACCTACCAATCCGGAGGCTACACAAAGGAAGCAATGCCCCACCCTTTTCTGAAGGGAGGGGCATTGCTTGAGCTTCAGTGGTGCATGAATCAGTGCACAGGGATCAGGCTCCAGGAGCTGCTCGAGGTGGCTTGAGCCTGCGAACCTGGCAAGTGGCTGGGCAGTCGGTGTGCAGATCGGCATATGGAGAGCTGGCCCTGGGAGCAGCTGGAGGCTGCTCAGGCCCCACACGGTATGTGGGTTGGCACATGGAGAATCCACCCTGGGAGCAGCTCATGGCTGCTCAGGCCTCACCCGGTGCATGGGTCAGCACAGGGAGGACCCACCTGGGAACAGCTCAAGGCTGCTCAAGTTAGCTCCGACCCTAGGCAGAGTGACCAGAGACACACGGTGCGGCTCCACCTTTAGCTAAAAGAGCCCTGGTATCCAGAGCAAGGCCTGGGAAAGGGAAGACCCCTGGTGAGAGACTGGGGAAATGGAGCCTGTAAGGGTTTGGCTCCCATGAGAGAGAGCGCAAGAGCCCTGGGCTACCCAGTGCAGGGCGCCAGGCCGTAGAGGAAAGCCAAAGGTGCCGCTGGAGAGAGACCCTTGTGGTATTGTCCTCCAGGCGATAAGCCTTGGCTGCTTCAGAGAGGAAGCATAAGTTGTTGGGAAAATGGGCCCTGCAGGGGGGGTGGGCATGGGACAGGAGAGTCTGTCACCTCCACCCTCCACTGTGTCCACATTCCAGGGCCCTAAAGGGGAGGGGCTCCAAGGAAACCTCTCAGGCAGGTACTAAGTTCATTCCCTATTTTGGGTGATTGTTGTTGTGTCAAAGTCTATATAGCTATGGGTATTCTTTAAAGGGAGTTTATATGGTTCATATGTTCTTAATGTATTAATATGTATGTTTGTATTGTTACTTGGTAAGTCTAGGGAATATTATTATTATTAACTTATTTGGGTTATATAAGTTGATTTGCCATATGTATTGTATCATATCACTTTGAATACCTTCAAGACACATTTGGATGCCTATCTTGCTGGGATCCTATGATCCCTACTGACTTCCTGCCCCTGGGACAGGGGGCTGGACTCAATGATCCTCCGGGGTCCCTTCTAGCCCAAGTGTCTATGAAAACTTACTATCTTGTTTAATGTATTAGTTATTATATATGCTGTAAGTTATATGGTTTATGTGGATTGTGGGATATTATATGTAGTGTCATATTGTAATAAGGGGCTTTCTTGGTGCTGACTTCCCTGTGGCCTGCCCACCTGTTTCTGGGCTAACCACCCACCTTCTCACCCACCATGCCTTGTTTTTAATTAGTTAAAATGATGTAATTAAGCAGGAGGCTGCCCATTTCCCACCCCCATGCCAGGGGCTGCTATCTGCAGCTCCATTCCTTCCCTACACCGCAGCCCAAGCCTCACAGATGGCATCTCAATATTATCATTATCACTGGCCCTCACACTGAGCCCCAGAATCCTTCTAATTGAATCCCGCCTGGATTCTTCTCAGGCAGTCTCACCCACCTTCATACTAGGCAGCATAGCTCGCTGAACCGCTTCCCTTTTGGGTGTGGTTCCCCCCAGGACCTTTGGCTCACTAGCCCTGGCTCACCTCCAGGCCAGCCAGAACCCCAAGCATGCAGCTCTTGGGCATTCCTCAGAGTGGGCCGTTGGCCCTTTGACCCTTCCAGTCCTGGCCACAGCATGGACCAGTCAGGGGAAGTCCAGACAGGCATGAGTCTATGGCCCTTTCTCTGAAGGTCCACCCTCCAAACAAGGGGCAACCCACTCAGTCATGGGGGCTAGGGGTTAAGGCACCCCAACCCACCTTTCACTGGGGTAGTAACTGGCCTGGCATTTCCTGGGGGCTCCCATGCCACTGGGAGCCCCACCAGGCCACCCACTCCCAGCAGGGTGCAGTTTTAGGTCAAACCCAGGACCAGGAGCCTCCTGACCATCCCCTACAGCTCCTCCCTTACCTCCAGATGGTACCAGCAGCCACCCAGTCATGTGGTGCTGTTGCCTGGCCTCTAACAGCAGAACTGCCCTGTTTATATGGGCAGCCCCATTTTCAAAATGGCTGCCCTCATCAGGCACCTGGCAGCTGCCAGCTTCAGGCCCTTAAAGTGGCAGGCACAAGCAGTGCCCTGCCACACACATGCTAAGCTTTATTGTAAATATTGCATGTTTTATCTCAAGTATTTATTATAGTAATAAATTGTATGTAGTTAAGCAGTTGGTCTTGGCCTGACTCTGTAGAGAGGAGAGAGAACTGCTTTAGTAGCTGGCCCCTCCATCAGCACCCTGCTTGACCCCCACCACTGTCACTGGAAGACAGAGCACACCCCTTTGAGTGTACCTGGGCTACACTTGAGTGAATTTAATGATTAGCAGGAAACCTGGTTTTCCCTGATAAAAAATACCAAATTCTCCGCTAAAAAAAAGTCACAGATTCTCTAGTAAACCCTGCCAAATCCATGATTAAAATTAAAGGTCCCCCACAGCCTCCCCCTCCTCAGCCCTGCTGGTGCCTCTCACTCTTCACCCACAGCCCTCTGGCCCTGCTCATGCTTCTCACTCCACCCACAGCCTCCATAACCTTGCTGGTGCCCCTTGCCCCCAACCCACAGCCCCTGCTCCCCCAGCCCTGCTGGAGGGGGCCCCCAGCTGCCAGGGCTATGGACCTGGGTCCGCAGCCCCCTGCTCTCACTCCTGCTTGCTGCCTGCTGCAGGCTTGAGCCTTGACACACACTCCCAGGGGCCCCGCCATGACACGCACTCCTGTGGGGTAGGAGGCACCCGCAACCCCCAGATCTGTACACGAGGCAGGTGCAGGCTATGGGCTCAAGCTCCCACCCTGATTCCTTCCCTCAGGGCCTTGGAAGCCCTGTAGGCATGACCTAGTGTGGCTGGGAACAGTGGGGCTGTGCGGGGATCTCCTCACTGCTGTGAGCTCCCCACTGCTGCCTTGGTGACACGCCCCCTGTGTATGCCACTGCTTTGAGGGGCACAGCCCCATGCTGCTCCCCTCACTGCGGCCCTGCATGCAGGAGGCCTGTTGCCAGGGCACCGCAGGGCTTGCAGCGGTGAGCAGGTTCTCCATGCAGTTCCTCTGCTACCTGCCATGCAGGGTTGCATCTGCTGGCCTGCGGAGGCCCCGGGGAAGGGCAGCAGTGGGGAGCTGGCCCCCTGGACAAGCCACACTCGGCTCCATCCTGCTTCCTGCTGGGGCCCTGCAGCTGTGCATTGTGGCTCTGGGCCACAAGCCCCACCTGGCTGGGCAGCAGCCCCAGCCCTGCCCGGCTCCCTCCCTACAGGGGCTTCAATTCCCCCTCACCCTCCCACATTTGCTTCTGGTAAAAGGGAAAAACTGTGGTTTACTCCATTTTTCCACGGGAAATGGAAAACCCAGATCCCTGATGATTCAAACTTTGCCCAGATTGAAAACATAAAATGAAATACTTATCTGTTGGATTATAACAGAATTCCTTTTGAATCTGCATGTTTTCACAATTGTTCATTTTTAATAGGACTTTGGATATGTTAGTATATTCAAATAGTTGGTTGCATCAGTTGTTCTTTTTTGTTTTAAAATAAGCTCAGCAGTTACTTTCATGCAATTTAATACAAGACTTTTACTGCAGAAAAGAACGTATTCACTTCTGAAAAGAGGATAATAAATTGTATAGATATTTCTTGTTCCTTAGATAGTTGGCAAAATACAAATTTTATTCTTTACTAAAAATGTTGGCTAACATGATTTTGAATTATAAATCAAACTGAGTTAAAAATTCTTGATAGTGAGCAAACTGGAATTATTTTGATTTTGAAGCAGATACGATTTTCTCTGCAAAAATTATATTGGGATTTTAGTTAAGTGGCTAGTAGAAATGTATATTTTTGAATTTTCTTTTATTCTATCTAGTGGTTACATTAATAGAACAGAGTCTGAGCAATACCATTAGGAGTGTGAAATTTAACAAATGTATTAGCCAAAAATATATTTAAAATATTTCTTTTACTGTAGTGCCAAGAGCCCTCAGCAGAGATTGGAACCTCCATGTGTTACATGCTATACATACATGTACTAAGATAATCAGTAGTTGAAAGCTGTTACAATCTATGGATGGTACAGAAGAAGTGAGAGAGAAGCAATTTTTATTTAAAGAAAAAACTGGGAAATGAGACATGGAAAGATTAAGGGCCAGATGCAGTCAGGTT
>NW_017729032.1:157015946-157016289 GCF_001723915.1 Gavialis gangeticus | reverse complement strand
AGTTTGAACATGTTTAGGTGTCTAAAATACAGTCAATGGGAAGACATTGGAGCCACTAAAGGGTGGTACAGAAAGGAGTCACCTTAGTGTAGGCAATAAGTCACGTTAAGTGCAGGGATGCATCTGAAGTCCTGCACCTCTTGCAGCTTGGGTGTCTGAATAGCACTGCACATTAGACATCTTCAGTCACTTTGCAACCAGAATGCCTAGCCCCACGTTTGAAGGTAGGCATCTATAGGGTTTGCTGCCTGAATGTTGCATAATAACACAATCGTTAGAACACTAGCCCTTGATGTAGGAGATCTGGCTTTTGCCCCCCTCTTAGATCTGGCAGGATTCAAAC
>NW_017729032.1:156992704-157010946 GCF_001723915.1 Gavialis gangeticus | reverse complement strand
CCACGTTTGAAGGTAGGCATCTATAGGGTTTGCTGCCTGAATGTTGCATAATAACACAATCGTTAGAACACTAGCCCTTGATGTAGGAGATCTGGCTTTTGCCCCCCTCTTAGATCTGGCAGGATTCAAACCAATAACTCTTACTTCTTAAGAGAGTGCCCTGACCACAAATCTATAGAATAGGCTGATAAAAGGCATCCTCCATCCATCCTGTTGATGATGAATTACTGGGTAATCACGAAGCCCACACAATTTGATAAACAAGAGAAACTGATTGTAATCAGGGAACTCCTCTGAGAGGGTAGCATCCTAAGTTTTGGTCTGTTCTGCCAGAGTTATTTACCTGTGTTTTTTTTTTTATTAAACATTCATTATTAACAACCCTGCCCCTGGGGTCCCTAGGGTTTCCCCTTTCCTAGTTGAATGCCCTAACTATGAGGCTATGCTCCTACTTCCTTTTGGTTCTTTTCCTTCTCGGTTGCCAGTCATCATCGGGGGACTGAAGGGTAGGATCCCAAGATAAAGCCTGGTGATTAGGGCTCTTCTTTCCTGGGAAAGAAGGGAGGTGAGTTTAAATCCCCTCAGGCTAAAGATAACCTAAAAGCCAGATATTCCATTTCCTGGGTGACTGTTCTAACTACTGGATTTTTAGGCAAAGCCTGGGCAGCACCTCTACCATTGGTATTTTTGAGCTAGACATTGAGGCATGGATGATTACTCATTGAGTAGAATGATCCAGCCAGTAATACTTTTGTGTAATCTGTATTTCCTTAGCTTGTTAGCAAGAATGTTTTGAGAGAGAGCATCCAAAATCTTGTTAAGGTCAAGGTTTATCACATCCACTGCCTCCCCCACATCTTCAGGGCCTGTAACCTAATCAAAGAAAGAAATCAGGTTGGTCAGAAATGCCTTGCTGTTAGTGAATCTGTGCTGGCTGTTCTTGCTTGCTCTGTTCTCCTTTAGGTGCTTCACGGTAGATTCTTGAGGGTCTGCTTCATGATCTTTCCCAGTATCTAGGTCAGACTGACTAGTTTGTAATTCCTCAGATCCTTCTTCTTCCCTTTCTTAAACATGGGGACTATATTTTCCCTTTTCCAAGTGTCTGTGTCCTCACCTGACCTCCATGAATTTTCAAACAGAATAGCCAGTGGCCCTGAAATTACCTCATTCAATTTCTTCAATACCCTAGGGTGCATCCCATCCAGCCCAAAGCATCAGACTTCTCTAAATAATCCTTAACCTGTTCTTTTACTATTCTAGGCTGTCTGTCTCCTTACCTATCTTTGCTGTTACTTACTACAAGAAAAGATAATTTTTTCTTCATTCTGCCTTACAAAAACAATTCTGTGGCATGGTGTATGTGAGAAAATATGATTGTAAAGGCAACTCCAGGCTGGTTAATAATAAACCTTGACTGAGATTTTTTTAAATGATTCATGGAAATAATTTATCACTATAAATACTGAATTATTTTTTATAACTATTAACATTTTACCTAATAGCTTAAGGGTGATTTTCCCAAGGATGATTTTGACATGCCATAGTCTTTGTTAACTAGGTTTGAAATTTGTGAGAGAGACAGTACTGGATTTAATTTCTCTGTAATTTACTTCATTTTGGACTGTCATAATAGGGTACATGTTGCCTGTTATAGGTGCCCTAAACTTCTTTCTTTGATGCAACATGCACTAACAGGCAGGAAGCATCCAGAAGTCTCTCATCCAGCTACCATTTGCTTGCTGGAGAAAATATTTTGAAGAAAACTTCCAGTGAGACTGTTTGGCAAAGCTGTAACAGTCTCTCCAGCTACTCATAATCTTGGTGGCTGTGTGCTGTCTTGTTCTGATGACACTCTAGGCTATATTGTGCAATTTCATAGGATCATAGGAAATTTCTGTAACAGTGAGTCTGTAAAACTCTGATGAGTTGTTTTGGGTAAGCTTCAGTGCTGAGTAACAAGATCTTTGCTTTGATTCATTTGAAAACTCAAATCGTGGATTTGTTCATTTGGCAGAGAATGGTATCACTTGGGCTAGGTACAGACATTCAAAAAGACTGAGGAGGAATTAATCTAAATTGCATGGTTTTCTGCAAGTGGCTTAGGTTAGATTGGTAGTAAACAGAGCACATGGTCACCCTTGGTGAGGGGCAGCATTCAAGCTACCTGCACTGGCTGAGGCTAGCAGGTTGGGGCTTCGTGGGCTGCTGGCAACTGCCAAGTGCAGCTAGTAGCTGGGCCTCCCTTGATGGCTGCTGGGTCTGTGTTGCAGAAGCCTCCATTTCCACTTCCTTCCTCTGCCCCCACTGCCTACCCATGGCTGACAGCTGGCTGTGGGCAGGAAACAGGACTGGGGACAGAAGCTTTCCTGGCTTGGCTCTGGGAGAGCCAGAACTGGGTCCATGGGGCAGAAGCCTCCATTTCCACCCTCCTCCCTTGCCCTCGCTACCTAGCTGCAGCTGATGGCTGGCTGTAGGAAGGAAACAGGGTTGGTGACAGAGGCCTTCCTGGGACAGAGACTTTCCTGGGAGAGCTTGGGGATGGGGCCCACTGAGCACTTGGCTGAAGCAGATGAGCATGGGATGAGTGCTAACATGCCTTCTTGCCAGAGAAGGTAGTGGGGGGTCCACAAAGCCTATGGTGCCAGCAGATAGTGACCTAACATGATCCAAAGGGGATCTGGTACAGAAATTTGATGTACTGGACTGATCTCATTTGAATAAGATTAAGTACACATTGATCCAGGACTATCTTAGAGCAAATTCTGCCATTTTTAGTCTGTTCTGTGTGCCCTGAACTTCTGTATGGTTAGTGGTTTGGCTTGATTTCTGATCACTTAATTCAGATTATGTGTAATGTCTCTTCCTAGCTTTGGGTATAAGTACTTGCATTCCCATAGACATATGAAGTCTATGGATATTGCAAATTATAGTTAGTATAAATACAAATGAATGTATTATCCCTGCCATTCCCAGTTTTACATATTTCCTGCTCTGTGGCTGAGTGGCAATTTGAGTCTGAACATTTCTGTATTTCTTTAACTATCATCATGTAAATTTAATATGTTCCCTTGCTCTGTGTTTCCTAATTAAATAAGTAAATGAAAGAAAGTGTGTGAGGCAGGTGACTGTTATCACAGTGTTTTGGAGATCCTAATTCTGAAGTCACTTATACCTGTGCTTAGCTTTGCCTCTACAGTTTATTACTCAGGATATGCACATAAATAAAGATGGTCACTTTCATAAATGCTTACAAGATTAGGGTCTTATACCTGTTTGGTAGTGAGAGAGAGGGATGGTGAACAATCTAACTCATGATCCAGTAAGTAATGATTTTTTATCCCAATTGACTTGGATATTTGATTTCATAGATTTTATAGGCATTAGGGCTGAAAAGGACCTCGAGAGATCATCAGGTCCAGCCCCCTGCCCAAGGAGGAGGAAGTCAGCTATATGGTAGGGGCAGGGGGTGCAAGTGGAAGGGATAACTCATGACTGAAGCAGGACAAACCTAGACTCTCTAATCCAGTGGTTTTCAACCTTTTTTGTATCAGGACCCATTTGTAAATGAGGGCCAGTCCCAACCCCATACCCCTCACTCCATACCTGCTATCCTCCAGCCTCCCAGTGTATTGGGGGACAGGGGTGGGCAAGCAACTGCTCGCAGGCTGGAACTCTGCTACCTTGCAAGGGAAAAGCTACTGTTTCCCACATTTTTCTCCTTTAAAGGAGCCTACAGCTTTAAAGTTTGTACACAACCTTTTCACATATTCCTGGGAATCTTTTGGTTTGTGACCCATGGGTTGAGAAACCCCACTCTAAGACACTTGCTCCCAAAGACATCTTTGAGGTTCCCAGGCCCCCAAAGCTCTTCATAATCAGATATGGTGAAAGCCAATGCAACAGTGAAGAGAGGAGAAGCTTCACTGATGCCAGGAAGAATATATTTTCCCCTCCCTCTTCACCAGACATCGTCTCCTCCAAAGCTGCACCTTCAAGTTTGAGAGCTATGAATATATTTATCTACCATTTACTTGGTGAAACCATGTGGTTTCAGCTCTACATCACAAGATACATAGCTGGCTTCAGAGTCCTTCTGGAAAGCAGTGTTTTTTGCAAACCTTCTGCAACACTGGTAGCTCACAGCAGAAGTTATAAGAGGGCTGCACACACCAAACACTTTAGTTCCTCACCAAGCCTACAGAGAAGAGCCTAAGCAAGAGAGGAAAGTGGCTGGATACAACAGAAGCTATCAGAAGAGCCTGTCATTATAGAACAAAGAGAGTTTCTTCTTTCAGCATGCCCATCCTTCCACAGGTGGGACTCCAGAAAGCAGCGTGGATTCCATGAAGATGAGGAGAAGAGCTCTATATAAAACCAAACCAAACCAAACCAACAGGAATGGAAGTCAGAGCTGTAGCTGGCAGCAACAGCACCAATGCAGGACAGGCAGCTAAACTGCACTGCTAGTTCCTAACTTCAGAATCAAAAATGACCGGCCACAAGTGCTGACAAGCACAGCTCTCCAGCAGACTGCCAAAACTCAGATGGCACCAGGAACCCAGTAGAAATTACTTCAAAAAGAGTTGTGTCAAAAATAAAAGCATCACACCAGGCACGATAGTAACATGGGTCACGTCAGTAGACATGCCAGACTGCAAGTCATGTAAAGCAGTCACTGGAGTTCTAGCAAAGATGCAGTGCTCAGGGGTCTATGGGCCAGATCCAAACTGGAGTTGGGTTGTTCCAGCCCACAGCTCCAAAACATTGCTGACCACTGGCTTAGACAGTTCTCAGTACTGCACAGCATGGTCCTTGTGAAATAAGACTCTATTTCATAACAAATCATATAAATGGTACATACCTTTTTAAGTGGAACTGTACTTCTGAACCAGTTATAGTCAGGAGAGACTTTAATCTCTCCCATGATATTTAGATGAAACTTGGGTAAACCCTCTAATTATGTACTGAAGCATTCTGTATAATGGGGATGCCACTTGCGTATTTCATAGGGATGGTGTGGAGAGTAAAACCCTAAGTAAGTCCTTAAGGCCAGCCAAGGACAACCGCTTACAGTATGCCAACCCTATTTGGTGAAAATTCCTCGGCGGTCATTCTTCACAGTTGCTCCTTAGCTCTGAAATTCCCTCCCTTTTGAGACACATGAGAGCTCAACCCTGGATATCTTTTGGAAGCTTTGTAAGAACTGCTTATCTGGTCAGGCATTTACTGAACAAAACTAGGATGAGCTGTTGTTTAAGGGTTCTCTGTTTCATCTTGCTGTTCTAGATCCCTTTTAAGATGTTTTGCTCCTCCTTTTGCTCTCCTGTTTTATAATTTATTCGGTTTTTCTTATTGTAAGGTACCCTGAGCCTTTTTTAGGAAGGGCATCATATAAATCAAACACATACATACATATATAGTTAATACTTGTAAAGAATTAAAAAGAAATTCTGGGTGCGTCTACACAAGATGCTAACTACGCAAGTCTAATAACACTGCTCAGTAGCATGCCAGGCAAAACCTGTGCTAATATGCTACTGTGCAGTAGCATGCTACTAGCACCTACTACTGTGTAGTTAACATCACTAAAAAGCTGTGCACCGGCACTAATGTGCAGTAGCACCAGTTACTGCGCTGTTCTCTGGGAACACATGTACAGCATAAATCGAGGGAAATATGTAATAATTTTCAAAGGGCTTTTCCCTTAGCTGCATAGCATATCCATATGGTCACAGTGCCTGCACCCTAGTCAGCCAGGTTTCTTTTGAGTATAATTCTCCAGAACAAGGCTAAAAAGTCTCAGTGTATACACACCTTGCCAATTCCTGAGACATCATCTACAGCACTTCACACATGGAATAAAAGCAAACTGCATACTACCCTACCCAGGGTATGCAGAGAAGAAAACACCTTTTTGACTTCAGCTGTCCACTCTTTAATTCTGTTTGGTAAATTGATACAATAGTGATAGATGTCTTAAAGAATGTGAAGCTAGAGATTTGGCACAGAAAAGCTGTTGGGAATCAACATTTTATTGGAGCTAATAAATGATTTAACCTTCTTCTATCAGCAGTAACCACAATGGATGGTAACCTGGAAGGATTGGCCTCCAGGGAAATGTCATGCAAGGCTGAATAGATGTGACTGAATAAGGTGTTGCAGTAGAGACTCTATGAAAAGAAGGAGGAAAACCTTGAATGGTAAACCAGATTATCTTGTTTCAGAAGTATTTGTCACTGCAAGAGACAAAAAACCAAACCAAAACACAACAAAACAACAAACATACACCCTTGGCTTAATAAGCAGAAATGCTAGGTACAGAACCACAGCTAACTGGGTTTGAAGATAAATGAAAGAGCGAAGAAGTCTCTCACACTGAATTTAAGGAGATGAAGTATAAAGGATTATCTCATTCAGATTAAGACAAATCACTATGTTTTCCTTTACTATGAAGAGTTCAGAAAGCATCATTATTTTTAGAGAGAAATGCTGAAAAAAAAATCAGGATTCTGAGGGGGGTATGTCACATGGCCCTCTTTTAGACTCTTCCTTATATGTAAAATGAAAAAATGTGTGGATATATCTGTGAAACACCCTGGCCCCATCTGTACTCAGGTGGGCCTTTGGGACACCTTTCTAGGGTGCTCTCACACCTTCAGGGTTGTTCTTTAGCCCCAAACCCCTCTCTGCTATCTGCTACTTGACCACTGAGGACAGACCTAGAAGCTTCTAAGGTCACCTCGCTGACTCATCTTTACCTGCCTCACCTAGGTCTTGCCAGCTGTTAGCAGCGGGGATGTTGCCAACTAGAGGAATCTCATACTCTTGTCCAGTCATGCTCTCAGAAAAGATAGATTCTCCCCTTCCTTGCAAGAGACCTGCCTATATATAGAAAAATAATATGATTTTTACCCTGCATCTCAAACCCAAGAATGCAGCTTTTACTCAGACTACTTGCCAAGGGGCTTCAAGTCATTCCCTATGCCTGGGCAAACTAAAGACAAACAGTTACTCTTCTGGCAAAGCTTAAATGCGGTTTCTTGACTGATCATTTACATACATTATCTCTTGGATTTTTGGTGAGTCCACACTATGCATATATCTTCCTGCTTTCCCTCAAAGTGTGTGTGTTTGCCAGATTAGAAGTCTTTCCTAATCTAATTATAACCAGGGGAATATTTGCATCTTTTCATAGAATCATAGGCTGCATCCAGATGAGCGTGATCATGCAGTATGTGGTATGGCAGACACGTCTGCATGTGTCAAAAACCTTCCAAAGAAAAAAAGGTGGAGTGGAGCAATGCAGCTGCAGCCCCAGGAAGCCCCTTGGCTCCAGCCACATCTTCCCCACCTTGGGTAACTTGCCATGTGCTAGGGGACAGCTAGTGGCAGCAGTAGTTGTTTCTGGGGAGCCAAATGTTCACGCATGTCTAGATGCAGCCATAGAGAAGTAGGACTGGGAGTGTAGGCAGTGGCATGGTGGCAGTGGCATGTGGCATGGTGGTAGTGCAGCCAGGATCCTGGCCTGTTCCACCCTAGGAATAGGGCAGGGCAGACAGGCTGCCTGTGTCCAGGACCTAGTGGGCTGCCAGCTCCAAGGTAGTGAGCAGGGATGGGGGGCTTGAGTAGTGACTGTCTGGGCATGGGTCTGCCTGTCTGACTTACCATGGTCCCTGAGCACTTGTGCATGCCTGACCCCTGATCTGAGACTGGGCAGTGTGTAGCCCCTGGTTCAGGGCATCTTATCTCTGAAATGTTGCAAACTCACACAAACATCTGTCTTATGGCTCTACAGGGCCTGCAGCTGCATATGGGGGAGAGGATGAGGCCTCAGGGTCACCACCATCCATAGACAGGGCCCATAAGCAGATTAAAGTTTGGGCCTATGGGCCCCAGACCAACCAGAGGCCCCACTTGTGGCTCGCCTCTTATCGGCAGGGAAGTGAAAGCCATGGTTTTAAATTTGACACTGTTTTTGTCTCGTAGCTCATGGGCAGCAAGCAGCTGGGCTGCCAGGGCCCCTCAGCCAATCAGCAGTGGGGAGACAAAAACAGTGCCAAGTTTAAAGCCACGGCTTTTGCTTTCCTGCTGAGGAGTGAGCCACAAGCATGGCCCCTCCACCAATCAGTGGCTGGGGGTGGGAACCTATAAAATTACAGGTGCTCCTGCACATTTGGTCAGGAGCACAGCCAGGCAGCCAGCATCCTGCACATAAGTCTTTGCAGGGAAGGAGTGTGGGGGAGGGAAGGGGCATTGGGAGACAGATCGAGGCCCCCACAGTGAGGGAGGGAGTGGGGCAGGGGCAGGGGCAGGTGCTGCTCAGCCAAGGCAGTGAGTAGGACCCTGGGGCTGGGAGTGGGGCAGATTTGTGGGCAGCTCATCCAGGGGTGCAGGGAGGTAGGGAGAGGAGGTGCAAAGGGGTGTGGAGGGGGGAAAAACCCCACCGCTGCATGCAACCTCAGGGGAGGCATGGGTAGTATGTGCCCCCCCCCGGATTTTTGCATGGGTCAATGCAGGCTGCCCAATGCAGACTTGGACTGGGGGCTGCACCAGCCTCTATCTAGTCAGGGGGCTGGTCTGGGGTTGTGTTCAGGGCAGGTGCAGGTGAGGCAGGCTCAGCTGCACAGGGCAGGCAGTGATGCTGGGAAGGGTAGCTATGGGGGAGCTGATGGACGACTGGTGCTTCCTGAGTCTGGGGGGGCATTAGCAGGGCACAGCCGGGCGGGGGTCCCACAGTGACCAATCATGATGACTGGGGCCAATCATGGTGACCATGGGGGGGGGGTCCCCCAGTTGCTGCATGCACCAGTGGCACAGAAGTGCTGGGACATCCCAATAACAGACCCAATTTTGGGGTGGGGGGCAAAACCACTCTCCATGCCCCCCTACCAGCTGGAGCACTCGCTGTCATGGGGGGCACCAGTGCTCTCAGGGGGGCACATGCCCCCTCATTCCCTCCCTATGCGTTGCCTATGTGGGAGCTACAGGGAATTTTGTGGTGGCTATAGCCCCCCCCACAACTCTCCCCTAGCACTGCTCCTGCCCGGGGCACTCTGCTCAGAGCTCCTGAGGGAAAGGCAGCAGAGCAGAGTGTCCCAATCAGAGGCAGAACTAACGAGGGTCTTGGGGGGGCTATAGCCACCACAAAATTCCCCATAGGCCCCCCATAGCACTGCTGCCTGTCCTGTGTAGCTGAGGCTGTCCCACCCATGCCCATCCTGAATACAGCCCTGGCCAGCCTCCCTGCTGGGAAGAAGCTGGCACAGCCCCTCTTGGTCCAAACCTGCAGTGGGCAGCCCACCCTCACCCCGTGCACAAATATGTGAGGGGCACATGGCCCCCATGCTTCCCCTAGGGGTGCACACAGTGGCAGGGAACTGCCACCCTTTCCAACCCTCCCATGCCCCCTGGATGAGTCACCTGCAACTCCATCCCATGTCCCACTCCAGGGTCCCATTCACCACCCTGTCTGGGCAGCCCCTGCCCCACTCCCTCCCTCACCATGGGGGCCTCCATCTGCCCCCACCCCACCATGGCCCTTCCCCCACACAGACTTACTGGCAGGGCTCTGCTCTCCAAGCTGCCTGTCTGCATTCCTGGCTGTGTGTA
Source organism: Gavialis gangeticus (assembly GCF_001723915.1). Lineage (NCBI taxonomy): Eukaryota > Metazoa > Chordata > Crocodylia > Gavialidae > Gavialis > Gavialis gangeticus. The sequence continues at coordinate 157,001,337 of NW_017729032.1, read as the reverse complement.
TGGGGCATTCATCAGTGACATTAATTGGCTACACTGGCCAAAAAAAGCTGATAGCTGGCAATGTTAATTTTTCGTTTATTGGTGCCACTCCAATACGCAACTGATAGATCAGTGCACCTCTAGAGGGGGCGCCCAATTTTGTGTTTGTTCAAGGCTCCAAAAAATCGTAACCCACCTCTGCCAGGGCCCTTCAGAGGTACCAGTTCCAGCAGAGGATGACCCTGTACAGGACCCTCCTCCCAGACTGCCTGGTCACAGCATTGGAGGACCAGCTGGTGGATGCTTGGGCCTGGTGGGTGGAGGACATGGCCCACCAGGACAGGTGGCAGGTGGAGGATGTCACCTGGGAGGATGTGTGAGACTGGCATGAGGAGGCATGGGATCGGCCAGATGGGGAGTTCTGGGCACAGCTCCTGGCCCTGGAGTATGAGTGGGTGGAGGTGCTGAGGGAGCAGAATGCCATCCTGGCCTGGGCAGGGCAGAACATGGATGATGGCCGCTGGGTGCTGGACGCTGTTCCAGCCCAGGTGGTTGTCCTTGTGCTGCCTGCTGCCTGGCCTTTGACACTAGCCTTGCCTGCCCCCTGGTAGCCACCTGCTGCCCAGCAGTAGGTCCACACCTGGACTTGGAGGGAAGTCCTGCACTACATCCACAGCCAGAAGCCCCTGACCTAGCCCCTGCCCCCAGTCTGGTGCCACTCAGCCCACCCTGCCTGGCTCCAGCCCTGCTGCTAGCTCTGGCTGCATGTGGGTGCCAAGCCAGAGCTGCCTGCAGCAGGGACAGGAGTGTACACTGGTCCTTCTGGCCCTGGACACTTCCTGCTGGAGTGGGAGCTGTGTGCACTGGGGCAGGGAGGCACTGGCTGCTGTCACCCCTGGGTGAGCCTCCTGCCCATTGCACTCACCATAGTGTGTACACCCAGAGGGGAATGGTCTGAGGCCAGGGTGTTGGCCCCCTGTCCCAAGGCTCTGCCTCCTAGGTGCTCCCACCCCATGGCCCTCCACTCCAGGACAGCCCACAAAAGACACTGTACATAGTTTTAATGGGGAAGAGGTATTTTTATTGTTGGTGGGGGTGGAGGGGCTCTGTTTGTTGAGTGGGGAAGGGAAGACGGGCTCTGCTTCTTGGAAGGGGAGTGGGAGGGGGCTCTGGTTGATGTGAAGGGAATAAAAACTGGTTCTTGTGAGATGTGTCTTTAGTGAGCATGGTGCTGGGGGTGGGGATCTGTGGGTGGTGGTGCAGGTGGGCTGCAGCAGAGAGTGCTGGAGTAGGTGGTCAGCTAGCACTTCCTGCACTTGGGGCCTTGGTCTCAGTGGTGGGTGCAAGGCTCTCCTGGGGCCTCAGCAGAGTGGGGTGGGGGGAGACACACTACTGTTACTGTTGCTGCAGGTGATGCTCCCACTGCCAGGCATCCTTCTTGTGCTGTGCCTCCTTTACCCAGGCCTCATGGAAGAGCTCCCCTTAGGCCTCACAGATGTTATGCAGTACACAGGCTGTGATGATGACCTGGGAGAGGTTTTCTTTGGGGAATTCGAGGCAAGTGGTAAGGGTGCACCAGCGTCCCTTGAGACTGCTGAAGGTGCACTCCACCAGGGCATGGGGCTGGCCCAGGCACCAGTTAAAATGGGTCTGGCAGAGGTCCAGGTGACCACTTTAGGACTACATGCAGTGTAGGAGTGGGTAGATGGGGTCCTTGATAAAGAGGGGCAGGACCACCATGGTGCCCAGCTGCAGGTCCAGCACTCCCGGTGCAAAGTGCCCATTCTACCCTAGGCCCAGCAGGCCAGAGTTCCTGAAGATGTGGACATTGTGTGTGCTTCCTGTCCAGACAGCACTCATGTGTGAAGGCCCTGCAGTGGTTCGTGATGGCTTGGAGCACCACAGAGTGAAAGCCTCTCCGGCTGTAATAGGGGAAGTCTCCATGGGATGGGTAGGTGACAAGGATATGGATCCTGTCCAGGGCCCTGATGCACTGGGGGAATCCCAAGGTATGCAACCCCACCACCACCATCAGGGGTCATGCACGTGGAGCACGGTGTCCCCCCACATGGCCTAGAGGGCACTGCACACCTCTGGGATGGCCTTCCCAGCAGTGGCCTTATGCATTCCAAGCAGGTGGCTGAGGAACTGCAAGCTGGCGGGTGTGGCCAGCTTCAGCAGGGTGAGGGCAAGCGGGAAGGGGTGGTTGCATGCTTGTGTCCTGCTGCTCCAGGTGTGGCCAGAGCTACTTCACAAGGTCCTGGAAGGTGCCCGGGTCATGTGTAAGGCCTCCAGTCACTGCTCATCATCCCAGGTATGCTGGATGATGTGCTGCCACCAGTCCTACTGGGTCCAGAGGTGGCAGGGCTGGAGGCCCAGGATGGAAAGGGCAGCCATGGCAGTGGCATTCTGAAGCCTGTTGTAGGTGTTTCTGGTAGGGTCTGGCCAAAGGTCATGGCAGCAGGTGTGCCGTGGCAGCCTGGCAGATGGTCTCTGCAGATGGGGGAGCTGGGAGGGATGAGATGGCCATGGGCCAGGAATCAGTGCAGAGGGCCAGCAAGGTGGCCAGTAGGAGTCCAGGGCACTGGTTGTTGCTGCCAGGGGCAGGGACTGGAGCAGCCATAGCATGGGGAGGCAGAGGTGGCAAGTAGAGTGCTGCTGTGTGCTGTCCATGCGCTGGGCACACTTCTCCTGGCCAGGGAAGCAGCTGGCCAGAGAGCAGTGAGTGGGGCTGGCTTTTGAAGAGGGCTGCTGGCTCCTGGCAGCTGCACCGGAGCCTGGAGTTTCTCCCAGTGTCAGCAGGGACTCATTGCAGGGCCCTGGGAAGCGGGAGCAGATTGGCAGCAAATCTGCGCCCAGTTCCCTGCAAGTGTAGGTGCCTGCCTGTCACCGTTTACTCACGAATATTTACTCACAAGGAAACTGGTGCCACACCAAATGCATGTTTAGATGTGCCTAGTCTTGGCTAAAATATAAAAATGTAACAAAATTATATTTATATTGAATACCACAGTTCATGTTGATGTCATAATGCTAAAGCTAAATAGAACTTGATGCTAACTATATGTAGAGACTACATAGCACATGAAAACAATTTCAAGAAAACATGAATAACATTTCATGAACATCTCAAAATATTGTGGGGTGACACTATATATACATAGAGAGAAGGGGAGAGAGATAGAGAAAGAGAGAGAGATAATATAAAGGAAAAGTTTAGAAGAGGGACCTTCCTTCCTTCCTCATGTATCCCATGGATTGTTTGACATGTTGCCAACAAGGTATTCATGGACCTGAATCAAATCCAAGCATTCTGGTCAGAATGAAAAAGTTCTCACTAAATTTCTTTAAAATGAATTCCTTATTGTATTTGCTATGGTGACAACTTGAAAGAATTAACATTTTTCATGCCTTTAGTCTTGCAATTATCTCCTTAAAAGCCATGTTCCACTTATTCCTGCCACAGTTCCTGCTGACTTTCTGTGGGAGTTGCTTAGTTAAAGGCCAGATCCTACAAAGGCTTTATGTACATGCATCCCTACATGAACTAGTAGTCTCTCAGATATGACTGGGACTAAAAGAACCTACTTAGAACTTTGTAAGGCATTTAACACCACAAGATAGTCTTATTTAAAAGGTAGCACTATACAGTGCAATAAGGCACACATTACATAGATTAAGAAATTAGCTAACTCATGGAAGATACCTCTTAATGGGGAATAATCACTGAATGTGGGTGTTACTAGAGGGGTTCTGCAAGGAGTCATGTTAGTCCTAAGACCATGCAATATAACCAAAGAATGACTGCTGATAAAATAGGCAGATGACCCAATGATTGTTGGAAGGGTAAATAATGAAGACAAAATAGCCTTTCAGAGTGATCTGGATTGCATGATAAACATGACCCATTCAAGCAAAGCCTAGATGATGCAACCAAATGGAAGATTATACACTTAGGAATCAGTCACTTAGGGCACAGTAGCTGAAAGGGAAACTATGTCCTAGTTAGCAGTGACTGTGAAAAGGATTGAAGCATCAGAGTAGAAAAATGAATGAGTATGAGCTCCTAGTATCTAAACAGGGAAATTATGTCTAGAATAGGAATGTAGACCACAACTTGCAAAGCTGATCCCATGCTGGAGATGTGGCTACGATAGTGACACCCTGCCCCATGTCCTGTGTGGCTGCAGGCCCCACACAAGAGCATGGAAACTGCATTACAATGCCATCCAGGGTCAGTTGGGGAAGGCTATCTTGGTGTTGGTCAGGATGGTAGCTGTGAACCATGCCATCCTATGGTGCAGCAACTAGCTGCTCCCAGAGGTCATTGTAGCAGATGAAGACAGTGAAAAGGTCCTGATGATCAACACGATCATCCTGTTTGAGAACCAGTGGCAGGCTTTTACTGAAGCCTGTGAGTGAAAGCTGTCCAAGTACAGACCACTGGCTGATATGCTGGCAGAGAAGGGATATAATGTGACAGTGTAGCCACTGATGGTTGGAGCACTTAGAGCATGGGACCCAAACATCAAGAGCATCCTGCGAGCCTTAAGAGTACCCCACAACTACATGAAACTGATGAGGTGCTTCATGGTATCCAATACCATCCAGTGGCTGAGAGACAGTTACATCAGGCACATCATGAGCCATCACCAATATAAAGAGAATTGCCTAAAATCACCAGCTAGAAGCAAGACTGAGGGGATGGACTGAACCTCGTACACATGCCATTAACTGACAAAGACTCTTAATGCCTTTGAATAATCCTTGCTTCAGAAATTATACATCACATGTTAAAACCATTGTGTAAGAATGACTTTTGCTACCTTATAGGTCCGTAATAGTGTGGTTACCATCTACAGTGGTTTTCCCTCTCCCTATTGTAGCATGGCATTGGATCTTCTTAATCTTCTATACCCCAGGCTAATGTAGGCTGCTTGTCTAACTGCATGTCTCTAGACTGTATTAATATATACAGCTATATACCTATGTGGCTGCCATGCATAGGGCCTTATATTGTCTTACAACTCTACAAAGCCATGTAAGTAACCATGATTCTTAATATTTTATTTATGCATTGGAAAGACTAGCAGTAGAATGTCACCCATAGCTTTGGTCTCAACATTAAAAAAAGAAGGCTGAAAAACTAGAACAGCAATATAAATGAGTTGCAAACATGATCAGAGGATTGGAAAAAATACTTTACAGGGAGAGATTTAGGGAGCTCAATCTGTTTCACTTGTCAAAAAGGAGAGATAGGTGACTGAAATGTAATGCTTATGTACCTTTACAGGGAGAGAATATTGGGTTCACTAAATGGTTATTTAGGTTCCAGCTGTTCGTTCTTGTTCTGCCTTTTTCTACTAGGTTTAATCAGAGTGCATGTCTAATTCATTTTGAAAGTAAAACACATTTATGTAATAGATTAACCGATTGCCAAGGAAATTGATGGGCTCTCCGTCTCTTAAAGTCTTCAAGCCAGGACTCTGAAAAATAGTCTTTCACTCAGCACAAGTTATTGGTGTCAATACTAAGGAAACTAGGTGAAATGCAATGGCTGATGATGTCCAAAAGGTTATTTGGCCTTTAATTCTATCAATCTATGTTTGTAACCTCTGGGAATAGCCACTTATGTGGCTGGAAAGCAGAATCTATATTTATAGATATACAAAATATAAATCAGTTGCTATCTGTGGTCCTGTGAAAAATTGCTTACAGAGAGAGGGTTGTACAGATATGTTTAGTATTCCTTTTCTTTGCTTCAAAATTCTGTGGCCTATGAGTTAAGTGATGACAAGAACAAATACTAACTAACACTGCCTCCAGCACTATATAAAGAAACATTTTTATTTCTTATAAATTGAATGACTTTCATTCCTTACTGCTAGTTGCAAGTAAGTAGTACCGTGATTTAAAGCCTTTCTTTTCATGCTATAGTTTTCTGTCCACATAAGTAGTTAGCAATTACAAAGTGATTAATCCTGGTTAATTAATTGGGTTGCAAATCAGGGAAAAAATATTCTTGCAGGATCTATCCAACAAAGGAACTCTTCTTTTATTCCTTAGGGATACTCTTTCCCCCCTCTTCATCCCCTGCAAAATGTTGCGGCCGTGACTGAGGTGGAACAGTTTTTTAGTCTGCTGTCTCTCATCAAGGTGCTGTCCACATTGCAAATTATGTTGAAAACATGACACACATTATTTATGCTTCAGTCACCTTCCTTTATTTTTTCTCTCCGTTCTGATTGTTTCAGATGGGTATTTTTCCTTATATGGATCTGTAAAATGATGTTAGAAGCTTAATAATAAGACCGCTTATTTCCTAATGGGTAGAAGCAGATACAAGTGGGGAAAAAACCCCAGGGGGTTTAAAATTAGACTCAAAGTCATTGCAAGCCACTTGAAATAGGCATATTTTTCCTAGGAATTACCATAGGCACGTTCTTCCTAGGAAACTGAGTTTAAGTTTTGTTTGGTTTAAGTTTTTAAATGTGTTATATATTATAATATAATAATATATATAATATTTATATATTCTGCATCCTTTCTTCCACCATAGCAATGCAAATGTTGTTGCAGTAAGGAGTTTTAAAAAAAAATCCTTTACAGGAGATTCATTAGCCTTAGTCTGCTTTTAGTCTAATGGACATTCGCTGCATCTTCATGTTTACTTTTTGTTTGGGTCTCTGATTTAATATGTGTTATATATCTGCTTTAAACTAAGTAATTCTCTTTCTTAGAGCTGAAACATGAGATCCATGTTTGGCGACTGACAGCACAGCGTATTAACCCAGCCAGCAGAGAAGAAACGGCTGTGAAATGTCTCTTGATGCAGAAGGTTCTGACTCTGGAGATCTTGCTGAGGAAAAAACTCAAAACATTCCATAGGTAAAATTTGCACAAGATCCCTCCAGTTTAATTCTGTTGCAGTCCAGATTTTTTTTTCCATTGGAAGCACACGTTTCAGAGGAAGGGAGAATAATTTATTGGGGTTGCAGTTTATTGAACAGCTCTTATTTCAGTGTCATGCGGTGGGGTGTGGTCTCTCAATGCTTTGAGCAGTACTCTCTTATCTGCCTCTCAGAGTAGAGGTAAGAACCTGGCCTATGGGATGTGTTATGGCAATATTCCCTTCAATTTACTTTTTATCCAAGTAATCTAAAGGAGAATTAGGAGAGTAAAGATTGGTGCATTTTCCAGTGGGACAAGAGCTGGATATTGAGCCTCCTTCTGACCTTACACTATGTAGCTACAAGCAATTTGAGAAATACATTGAGGCATGCTGATTTTTCAGTCCTTTTTAGTCATTTTCTTTGCAATGGTGGCCTTCAGAACCTATAGGGTAACACATTGCTGCTGCTTGTTTCTCTAAAATATTAAAGAGCTTTTCAATAGGGAGGTGACTTTGAGTAAGGACAGACACAATATTTGAAGTGCTTCAAAATACAGCAGAACTTTGAAGCACTTAAAAACTGGAGCATTTCAGCCATGGAGAGGCAGAGACCACGTGTACTGCTGTGCCCCCTGGCTGGAGTGCTGTAAAATTGCAATGGCTGCATGCCAGGGGGCATGCCAGGGGTTGCTTTATTCTGAGGCTGCGTTTTCCACCACCCCCTGGGGACAAGGGGGACTGTCAGGGCTGAGCCATTCCGCCAGGCTCTTCTAAATAGAAGTGCTTCTAAATCATAGTTTTATTCAGTCTTTTAGAAGAGTAGTGGTAATTTATTCATGGCTTTCACCAAAACAGTACAATAAAATATGCAATAAAAGTTTTATATAAATAAAATAACATCATTTATATAAATTATCAATTTTACTAAAGGCACACAGTAAGATTTTCTGTTCTCCAGTTTACACAACATTAAAACAGAACATATTTTGAGTACTTTTGCAAGTTTTTTGAATCTCAAAGGGAGTATGTTTGTCTGCTATGCCTTTGAAACATTTCAAAGGTGTTTGAAATGCTTCAAATGTTACATCTTTTCACACCATTTGTGAGATCCCCTATTAGTAAGTAGACATTAATATCTAATATTTTTATACTAAAATCATAAATGATCATCTGTTAAATTAAACAGCACCACAGTTAAACTATTATGCTGAGAGTGAGAGAGATTTTATAAATTTAAGACTAACAAAAATGTTAAGCCAAACCTTTAAAAACTCCTGTACGAATGGCTATCAGTCATACCCGTGAAACTGAGTATAAATAGAAGTGGAACTAATTTATTAATTTTCATTGTTCAAGCTAAGTGAAATGTAGACAATTAAATTAACACCATGAAAAGAGAAACTTGTATTTAAAGTGTATTTAAAATTGTATTTTAAATTTTTTTTCACTAAACTAATGAGAGTTTTTTTAACAACATGATTTTAATGCTGAGAGCATCCACATTGAATAGTTTGATGAAGAGAAGACTAAGGGGGGATTTAATAGCAGCCTCATAGGTGACACATAGTGGCGCATGGGGAGTGCTGGTGCCCCCCACAAAAGCAAGTGCTCTGTGTTGTAGGGGGGCACGGAAAGTGCTAGTGCCCCTGCTGAAATTGGCTTTGCTGGTGGCACTTCCGCCACTTCTATGCCCCATGCAGCAGTGCCGGCAATACCATTGCTACTGTGCTGCTGGCATGCTTGGTGACCGGCTGCTGGGGGG
>NW_017729032.1:156977096-156992683 GCF_001723915.1 Gavialis gangeticus | reverse complement strand
GGCCGCGGTGCGGGGGGCCCCCCCCCCCCCCCCATTTGCTGGCTGGCCCCTGGTTGTTCCCTGCTGGTGTCCCCCCCTCCTGACTTGGGGACCACCAGTTGCCCATGAGCAGCCTTTAACTACTTGGAAGAGTAGTTCCAAAGAGGAGAGCTAGACTTTTCTCAGTGGTAGCAGATGACAGAACAAGGAGTCATGGTCTCAAGCTGCAGCAAGGGAAGTATATATAAGTATAAGAAAAAACTTTCTCACTAGGAGGGCAATAAAGCAATGGAACAGGGTACCCAGAGAGGTTGCGGACTCTCTTGGAAGTTTTTAAGACCTGGTTAGACAAAGCCTTGGCTGGGATGAGCTAGTTGTGGATAGTCCTGCTTTGGGCAGGGGTTTGGAATAGATGACCTCCTCTGGTCCCTTTCAACCCTAATTTTCTATGATTCTATATTCCTTTTACATGATCAAAATCAACTTTTAAAAAATAAATTATTTTAAAAGGGCAATAAAATATAAAAACTTGATGTAAAAAATAGTGAAAGTCTGAAGTGTAAATATAAACTATCTTTCTGATGTTGGAGGTCAGGATTTCTTCATCATGATACTCACTAGTATTAATGACAAAACTCCTTAACTGCAAATTCCAAGACTTAAGGCAGGAAGGCCAACTATACTGATAATCAGGGATCCTGGTTTTCTCTGATTAAAAAAAAATTAGATATAATCCCCCCTCCACATTTTTCCATGATTAAAATGAAATGCCATTTACATATATCTAGATCTAGATCTAAATTTAGCTCTAGATATATAGATAGATGGATACATGTATCTCTAAAAATTTGGGATTCTTGGGACTTGCAATTATCAGAGAAAACCAGGTTCCCTGCTGATAATACTGTTTTTTAAAAGTTCTGATTGTGATATCAACCATAACCATTGTTTTAGATAAGAATGGCCTGTGTTAACATCTGAAAGTCATGGAGGAAATAAGTACAGTTTTGGGCCTCAGCTGTGTGATGAGATTTGCTAGTTTGGTCCCCTGCACCGAGTTAAAATTTCTTGGTAAGAAAGGTGAATATGTTATGGGACCCTGAAGTGAAATTTTATCTCCAGTGAAGCTAATCAGAATGTTGTGAGAGGTTTCAATAGCAGTGTGGGGTTCACTCCTCTTGTACAATGCTCATAAAGGATGATCTAAATATTCCCATACTGTTATCTGAAGATGATTGTGACAGAGCTCTAATTTAATCATAGAGCCATAGAGAAGTATGGCTCATCATCTAGTCCAACCCTCTGCCTGACTCAGGATCATCCCTATGCAAACCATCCTATATAATCTATAATCTAAACTCTACATAAGACTACCATCAACCCTGACACAACACAAACCTAACACCCTAACCTGCCACAGGTAAAGCAGGGGAACCATAGCAGTCAGTGTACTGCTTCTATTAAATGTTGTCAGTATATGCTCAAGTGATCCTGGGTAGAGAGCAATGCATCCCACAACAGAGGAAGGCAAACCCCTCCCACAGTCTGTACCAGTCTGCCCATAGGTTATAATTCCTTCCTGATCCCATGTATGGTGATTGGTTTGACTGTGAATGGAGGGGCAAGACCCTTAAGCAGAAACTTCCAGCTTGGGTCCCAGCAGGAGTATTGGCACACCCCAGCCAGTCCCTAGGCTTGACTATAGCCAACGCTCAGTGTCTCTGAGGAAGTCTTAAAAACATCCTGACACATATAGCAGAAATTGGGGGTGGGGACAACCAGCAATGCCCAGAAGCATAGGAAACACCCATAGTAGACCATAGGCATATCTGCGCCTACATCATCCCTGACCAGTCAGTGGCTCCAGCCTCTTCTTGAACACCTCAAGCAATGGAGAGTCTACAACTTCCCTTGGTAGGCTATTCCACTGCCTTACTATTCCAAAAGTGAAGAAGTTTTTCCACCTCTGGACCCTCTCTAACTTCTCCATGTCCTTTGTAAAATGTGGAGCCCAGGATGTACACAATAATTTAAATGAGGCCTAACCAGTGCCGAGTAGAGAGGCACTTTCACCTCCTGTGTGTTGCACCTAATTACTAAAAAGTATCTCTGGTTTTCTTTCAGACAAATTTCACAAGAAGATAAAAACTGGGAAACAAATATTCAGGAACTCCAAAAAAAGGTAATTGGCAGCTTCAACACTATTCAATACATAAGTAATACTTAAAAGGAAAACCCAGATCTAATCTAACTGCATGAATTTAACACTCTACATGGAAAGAGGAAATCCTGCTAGGCCAGCCCATTAATGGGACAGAGTTAAGATAGCATGACATGATATTTTTTGTAAAATATTATAATGTTATTTTAATTAATAATTACTTCATATTTTAGCAATGGATTTAAGCATTTATTAAAGCTTTGATTTAGATTCCAGCAGGGCAAGAGGTTGCTTATATCAGTGCCTTTTTATATAGAACACCTACTACTAATATAGCTCTGTCTATAGGATACTGTTACTTATACCATGCTTGTGCTATTGTTGAGATGATGCCTTTCAGCTGCTGTTATGAATCAGCATCCAGTTGTGCTATGTGCTCTACAAAAACAGCACAAAAAGATGATCACTGTCTGATAGAGCTTATAGGGTGTGTCTACACATGCTTTTATGCTAGGGTAGCCATCATAGAGGACATTCCAGTTTTCTGACCCTCTGTCTTCTATTGATACGAAACTGGACGCCTTTTTCTCTCTTCAAGAGAAAAATAGAGGACATAAAGGCATCTGGTTTCGTATCAATAGAGGACAGAGGACAACTGGACTGTCCTCTATGATGGCCACCCTATTTTATGCGTGTCTAAACCTAATGTGCATTTGCCTAATGTGCATTAAGGCAATTTAGTTACATGTCTATATGTGCATGTGCTAAAGCGCATTGATGCAGCATGAGGACCAACTTGGGAATTAAAGTTAGTTCCAAGTCAGTTGACATACACAGCGTTAATGCTCCTTAGTGCATCCACATGTGCATTAAGGCCCTTCAGCTATTCAGGCCTAAATCTGATACCTGCTTTTGCAGGTATCAAATTTAGGGGCAAATAGCCTAAAATTGCCATTTTTAAAGTGCATTAAGGGCACACATGTGTAGACCTGTGCCCTTAATACACCTTAAATTGGTGCATGCAGATGTGCTTCTAGTTTAACTGTTTAATACACTTTCAGTGGTCTTTTATATAAGAAACCACATATGAAGTCAGATCAATTTTTAAAATAGCTTTAAATTAGGAAATGGAGAGGAAGATGTAAAGGCAGATGGTGGCAGAAAATGAGGATGGACAGATGAATGAGGATGGAGGGGTGAATACCAAAAAGTGAGACTGAAAAGAGAATTGGAAGACAGTAGATGAGGAGGAGAAATCAGAGAAGAGGAATGTAGAAGTTAGGAATAAAATGGGTATTAGAATGGTGAATTATAGAAGCAGCATCTGGGGTGAATTGGTAAACTCTGTGGGATTATTTTGCAGTTTTCAGGGCCACAATTCTACAGTATGGGGTAGGGTTGCTGAATAACCACAAACATTTTCAGTAGCTGTGATTTGTATGTTCCTGCTATTCATACTTGCAGCAAAAGGCTTTAATTAACAGTTGTGTTAGCTAATCTGGAACCACTGAAACAGTGCAATAATGAAATTGCTTTTATTTATTAAAATAGATTTTAGTTGTTATATATCACATACCAATTGCAGTTAGAAGTTGAAGATCCATTTGAAATCTTTTTTGTATAAAATAACATTTTTACAGAATCTTCTTTTTCCCATGAAAATTGCAAGATTTTTTGCAGGATTTTTTTTTGTTTCTTTTACTACGCATACAGTGCAGAAAGAGACATTTCCAGTTTACCAAAGGATGCTGGATTAAAAATGTGTACTCTGTACATAGTAAGTGATTACTTCTGTAATACTTTGTGAATATTTTTTTACTTGCAGCACAGAATAACAGACAAAGTTCTTCTCATCAAATGCCTGACTGTGCTGGGATTTGTTATCCTTATGTTCTTTGTCAATTCATTTGTTCCGGGCATTCATCTCAATCTTGGTAAGTCTAATTTCTTTGCTTGATTGGATGAGAAGACTTAACAAAAATGTTCCTTTTGAATTTGGGTCTGAGCACATAGGTCATTTCTTCTTTACTACATGTTGATTCAAGATGCAGGAGCACCTCAAAGTATGAGAGTGCACGTGCACACACACACGTACACATATTTTAAAATTAGCTTTATTTACATGCACACACACACACACAAGTACACATCTGAGATCTGGTCACATATGCACACACATGCAGTTAGAGACCGATAGATACCCCGCCTCATGCCTGCCCCCTACCACACACAGAGGCACAGACACATATGCAGCCACATATTTTTAGTTTAAACATTGTTGATTAAAGCCAGTATTTTTACAATCACTCAATTCATTATAATTAGTTACCAGTAGTTGGCTTGGTATATTTATCAGTTTGAGCAGGGGACAGATCCTTCTCTCCTGTTGATCCCATGTTTTTTCTCTTCTGAGCTTGTTGATATTCTGGCCTAGGCTACTGGTGCTTGATTATTTAAATTAATGTCACAACTGTCATATTAAAAAGCCCACCGAAATCAGATCTGCTTATTCCCTCATTCATAGTATCAAATCATGCAGTATTAATTATATGCTTATCAACAGTTTAGCTTCGCCTACGTACTACTCTGATTTTAGCACTGTCTACTTTTAATTTGGGGCTCTAGTACTGCCTACATTTAATTATGACATCATACTTGTGAAGTGACAGGTATGAGAAGGGTTTAAGAAAATATGTACACCCTATACTACTGCCTAGTTTCCTGAAGCCAGGCAGGGAAAGAGGCAGCTGTTAGACCTCACAGACTTGTGATTTTTTCACCACCTTTGCTATGTGTTGGGTGGTGCCCTGATGGACTCACAGACGGAACTATTGTGCCTAAGAGCGACTTGTCCCACAGCCTCTTGCACCATTGGGCATTATGAATCATACCTAAATCCCTAATAGGGAAGTTCAAAGTCTGACCCAGTAGTTGACAACTTATATCACATGATCAGGACACAGCCTGTGAACATGGGGCTTTGATGGCATTCAGCCATGAGGGGCTTCTGTGGCGGTCAGTTTCCTGTACCGCTGTGGGGAAAAGCAGTGATGGCAGCTGGGTCATAGGACCAACTTTCCCATCTGCCTCTAACCCTGAGTTATTTCAGCCTGCAGCCTAGAAAAGGTTGCTGACCAATTTGAGTTATACAAGTAATATTTCTTTTTGCTCTGGTGGCCAAATCATAAAAAAATAACTGTTTGGATTGACTTGAAATTATATTTTCTTTGTTTCTGCTTTTTTGTTTTCCTGCTAAAAAAAAAAGGGAGGTAGGGGGAAATTTCCCTTTTCTGTCAAATAAAATACTCCATTTATCTTCAAAGGAAAAAAATGTTTCTGGGCATAAGGAAAGTAAAAGAAACAAAGGGCTGGGGTGATGGCAGAGGTTCCTTCCACCCCTTAGTGGTTAGGATTTGTCCCAAGATGTGGAGAGAGAGCTTGAAAGCTGTTCTTTGCCTGTGATGCGCTGACTCCATGAGCGCATCCACACATGCAAGCATGTGTGTTTGCAGCAGCTCAAATAGAAGCAGTGCAAATTTGAGCAGCTCAAATAGAAGCGGTGCAAATTTGAGCTGGGACTTTTTGTCTCAGTGCACGTGCTTGGATATGCACTTTGTTGTGGAGCAAATTGTGCCATTTGGGGCAAAATAACTTTGCCTAGCTCCTCCTGGATCTGCAGCCAGGGGGAGTTAGAGCCTGGGGCCAGCACCTGTGCTTGGTGTGAGGAGCTTCTGGGAAGAAGATGGCCGGGCCCTTTCCTGCCTTTGGCTACTGCTAGCTGCTGGCTTGGTCTCAGAGCTTTTGGGAGTAAGTTGGCCAGACCCCTTCCTGCCTTGGGCTTCTGCACCCCTGTTCCAGCCTGCTGCCCAGCCTGCTGCCAAGCCATGGTCATGGGACAGTCTGGGGAGGAAGCCTGCGCTGCCTGTCGGCCCCTCCTCCCCCACCATCACTGTTGGAGCCTAAAGGTGCCTTGCCTGCCCCAGCTGCCTTGGCCTTAACCTCCATTTTCACCAGAAGCACACCCTGAGTGGCTGAATTGGATGGCTCCTACCATCACTGCTGCTGTTGCTGCTGCTGCTGTTGTTGCTGCTGCTGCCCTCTCTCAGGAGAGAGGGGGATTCCTTGCTGCACCACCTGACACCACACCTGCATTGGATTACTTCCTAATTGACTGACTGCTCCTGCCGTCCCCCACAGTTACCTCACTACATCTGATCCTGCTTTGTCTTCCTGCCTACTGCTCTGCTGCTGAGCACCTGGCTGGAGGCCTGAGGGGCTTCTTGATAGATCTTAAACAAAACCCCTCCACCACTCCAGACATCTTTTACATCTGCCTCAGCAGCTTTCCCTGTGTGTTCTTGCCCTTGTGTGGTAAGTCCTATGGTCTACTCCCCCTGCCCTGGTGTATGTTGTGTGGCTGAGTAAGCCAGCTCAAGTTTTCCCAGCCTTTGTGTTCCCCCTCCATCACATTCTCAAAGCATAGACCTCCTGGTTTTTTTCCTTGGGGCTGTAGCTCAGTAAGCTTCAGCCCCCTTCCTCCCTACCCACCTCCTCCCCCACAACCCCAGCATGCCCCTACTAGATTCACCAGCCACACTGGACATTTTGTTTTTCTTTATTGTCCTCCCTGCCCTCATGTGAAACAATGGCATAGCATGACCCTTCTGGGGGGGCAGATGCCCCCACAGACCTTCCTGCAGCCCACACTATGGGTACAGATCCTAACCAAGCCCCCAAAGGGATGCATGCCCCTGCAGCCTCCACCCCAGAGGCAGAGTCCGACCAACCTCCTCTGGGGGTGGAGAAGCCTACAACCTCTGCTGCAGGGGCAGGTGGGACTCTGGTAGGGAGTCAACAGGACCAGAGAGTCTCCCATGGCCAGGCCTCCCCTGGAGGGGTTCCCAGGCCCTCTCTCCCATCATCAGGGACCAAGGGCAAGGACAGTGGTTAGGGCTTGTCTTCAGCCTCCTCCACAGCTGGAGGTGGCAAGGACAAGGGCCCTACCCCCAAGCTGAGACTACCAGTGCCTGAGGGGACCAGGTGCACTACACCAGCCAGCACACCCACTCAGCCTCTCTCTGGGCCTAGCCCCAGCCCCACCAATGTGCCTCCCCTGGGGGAGAACCTCAGCTATGCACAGGCAGCTGTGGGGAGGCCTGAAGCCAGGGGGCCTGGACCCTCCACCGCCAGCCCTTCCAGCTCAGGTGGCGGGGCCCCCTTTCTGGCACTTACTTGCAGACATGGGCTGAAGTGCCAACTGCTCAAGCAGGAGAACCTGCACTTTGATACCTGGGTGCAGGCCCTGGCTTGGGTAGTGGGGGCCCCCAAGATTGTGGCGGCCTGCTGATTTCATGGCAAGGGGGTCTTTTTCCTTGCCTCGGAAGCTGCTGCACAAGAGGCGGAAGAGAGGAGGCTTGTGGTGGAGGGCGAATACATCCCCCTTGAGACTTTAGAAGAGCTGGGGACCAGGGTGTTCCTCAGCTCCATCCCTCTCTATATCCTCAATTGGGCTGTGCTTCCCCCAGCTCCAAACCCTGGGGAGAGTTTTTTCCCCAATGGTGGCCCTTTCAATGGGGTGCTGAGACCCTGGCCTTTACCACATGTGCTCTTTCCATCAGCAGGTTATGATCCAGCTGGTGGTGGGACTGCATTTGGAGGTTGAGGGGTGCCTTGCAATTCCTTATCAGGGGACCGTGGTGAGGATTTTCTATACACTAGAACTTGTGGTGCTTCCAGTGCCATGCCCTGGGGCACATGCATCAAGAGTGCCCCATGGGCCAGGTGGGGAGGGCATCTGTGCATCACACTGGGAAGAGGGGTGCCCCTACCACTGGCACCCCTCCCCCCTGAGGCCCCTCTGGCACTCCAGCCTCAACCACAAGCCACCCCATTAGCTCAAGGGACCCTGCCCCCCAACCAAGCTTGGTAGAGTTCTGGGGAGGGCAGCAGCAACCAGAGGGGGAGAGAGAGCAGGGCCAACATGCCCCTGTCATGGCTGCCCCACCCCCCCAACCCTCACCCTCTCCTACTGGAGCCTGTCCACCTGAGGACCACACCCCATGGCTGAGTGGGTGAATGTCCCCTCTGGGTGTAAAGGCAAGAGAAAGGTCTGGGTTCAGCTGAAGCCCTCTGATGTGGAGGACTTCTCTCCCCCTCCCAAGATCACCACACAGGGGGAAGGAGCATCCCAGCCTCCAGGGGCCTCCCCAGCTGTGCCTGGCACCCCACTCCCAGGAAAGATCAAACAAGTGATCCCTGTGGAGGAGGTTTCAGGGCTGCTAGATAGTCCCGAACAGGAGCCCATGGAGAAAGCCCCTCATTCTGCTGACCAGGCCCGACCCCCTGAAACCATGGGCACCAAGGCGTTGGCCTCGGCCTACCTGAAGGGAGGCCTGGCAGCGGGGCCTCCTCCTCCTGATCTGGGGGATACAGAGGCCCTGGGGCTCACCCCCGTGAGTCTTGAGTGGGGAGGTCCCCTTTCCCAGGGCCCAAGGCAGACACTGAAGCCACCCTGATATCTGATGGGTCTTTTTCCTCCCCCTCCCAGAAAAACCTCACCTTCAGCCTACCCCATAGTCCTGCACTAGAGGGGGCACTGTGGGGTCTCCTCATCAACAGGCCGCTCTTGTTGGGGACCCTGCATGGACCCCCCTAGGGCCCCAGTTCTACCCCACCATCTTGTAAAGGAGCCCTACTCCCACCCTTACCTCCATCCCTGTCCCATGGGGCTGCAGAGCTCTCCCAATCCCAACCAGAGTCCAGGGTCTTAGCAGACCGGGGGGTTCAGATGGTGCCTGAGGAGCCCACTGAGCCTCAGGACCAGGAGGAGGACACCTGAGAACCAGCAGGCTCCATGGAGACTGCAGACCTCTTGGTCCTAGCAGTCCCCAGAGATGAGCTACTTGCATCTCTTGACCGTGACTAAACCCACCGGTCCACCAGCAAGGTACCACTTGGACCACTGGGCAGATTTGGACAGCATCATCACCACTGCGAGGGCACTGGCAGGGGAAGGCAAGTAGCCTAAAAGCTGCAATGCTCAGATCTATAGGTAGGCCTGCAGTTTCATAGATGCCCTCTATATGTATGGGAGGGTGATATGTGAGCCGGCAGGCCCCACACTGGGCATTGTGATGCGCAGGGCCCCTGCTGAATCATCTACTCCAGCCCCTGAGCCATGAGGTTGTTTAAGATCATGACCCTCAATGTCCACAGCTCCAGGAAGGGTCTCTGGAGGTGTCAGGTGCTCTCCTTCCTTCAGGAGGGAGGGTACCCCATGGTATTCTTGCAGGAGACCCTGACAACTTGAGCCGAAGAACCTGACTGGAGGCTGGAGTGGGTAGGTAGGGTCT
The DNA here is from genome assembly GCF_001723915.1 of Gavialis gangeticus. Classification (NCBI taxonomy): domain Eukaryota; kingdom Metazoa; phylum Chordata; order Crocodylia; family Gavialidae; genus Gavialis; species Gavialis gangeticus. The sequence continues at coordinate 156,983,191 of NW_017729032.1, read as the reverse complement.
TTTTTAGTCACCTCTCAGCCACCTCTTGCGGGGTGCCCACCCTGTTCTCCCCAGGCCTGCAGCTGGAGGTTCTCCAGGTTGTTGAAATGGTGCCAGACTGCCTGCTGCACCTCTGGGTCCAGGTGCAGGGGCTGGTCCTGAACCTTCTGAACATGTATGCCCCTGCAGGGGACCTGGAGTTGGCAGATTTCTTCCGCCGGGCAGCCACATGCATCGTCACCTCAACCCCTGCAAGTGCCTGGTCCTTGGCAGGGACTTAAACATCATCCTAGATGTGTGAGACCAGTCAGGCAGGGAGTGGAACCAGGCTGCTGTGGGTGTCCTCAGGGAGATCCTGATGGGCTACTCCCTGGTGGATGTCTGGAGGTGCCAACGGTAGAGGTGCCCTGGGTGCAACAGAGGTTGATCCTGGCTGGTGTCACCCATATTGGAGACCTCCTCAACCACAATATGTAGGAGTGGGTGGACCCCACTGCACTGGCCTCGTGCATGGGTCTATCCATGATGCATGCAACCTGCCATCTGGTCCAGGGGGTGAAATCTGCCCTACCTCCTGACGCCCTTGCCTTTGACTAGGTACTGTGCGGCAGCAGTTCCTGCCCCTCCTGTGTCCTCCAGCCCACTGGAGTTTGTTGTGGCACCGGTGCCACACCCTGCAGGGCCCCACCAGCCACCCCTAATGGTCTCCACATGTTCTCCATAGCTACAATCCAGTTTTCCAATCTTCACATAAACAGCAGCAACTTAAATGCAAGCAAGCTGCTTCACAAACTAAAAGTCTCCCCATTTTGGCTCAAGGTTCCCCGCAGACCATATTTCCTGTGGAGCCCTCCCACCGCACTTTCTTGGGTGGCTTGGGTGCCTGCCCTTCTCTCAGGAGCTCCTCTCCCTGCAACATGCAGGACCAGACTTCCTGTTTGGTCTCAAGCCCCCGGTTTATGTGCCCTGAAGCCCCACCCCTTCCTGTCACATGGCTCCCCAGCCACACACAGGATTTTTCACTTGGGCTTGATAGCCAGCCTGCCTTCCTCTGCTACAGTACCCAGCTGCTTGGCCCATGTTATACAGCCTCATAGCAAAGGAGCTTATTGTTGAATTTCAAATTGCAGTACCAAAATATTAGCTACCAGTTATTATTGTTACAGAAATAGTTTTGCCATGAATCTCCAAGGATTTTCAGTTCTTCAGTTGTGGAGATAATTTTTTAAGATATGCCATATCTTACCATAATGCTTCAGTTAAAGTTGTGCAATATGTTCTTCATAAAAACTAAACTAGATCAGAGATCAGTGGTTAATTATCTTGCAGAATAATGTATTGTACAAAGGCAAAGTATTAGAAATCTAATAACTTTTAATTGCATTTGGTAGCCTGAATCTGAAATATTATCGAATTCTTTGTCAGCCCCTGCCTTTGATACAATTTTTCCATTATGAACTTGGAATCACTTGGAAGATAATTTGAGAGGGCTGATGTTTTAATTTAAATAAGAAAATCAGTATATTTATCACCCTTTAAAAATGCTGAGTGCTTTCCTTTTCAGTATTCTTGTATCAGTTCATTGATTTTAGTTCTAATTATGTGGAAATACCTTTGTTAATGCAGTGATAAATATAAGACTTTATATGAACAGAAGTAGAAAAGTGACAGTTCAGGATCCCCTAATAATCTTTATTCAGCCTCTGTTTCATCGGAAGTCCTAAATAGCCCCTATTATAATTATGTTTTGTTTGTTAAGCTCTCAGGGGAAGTCATTGTTCTTCACAATGGTGAAGAATACTCTACTACGTGCTGCCATAGTATAAATAATAAGAACAGATTCATACTAATCTTCTCCTTTATCTGTAACCTTAGTAACATTTTGTACTAATTCATATATGTTGTGTGATTGATAATGAATCATTAATATACCGTGTGTGTGTGTGTGTGTGTGTGTGTGTGTGTGTGTGTGTGTGTGTGTGTGTGTATATAGATTGGATCTTGCAAGGGCAAAAGTCCAGTATATGACATCACATTAAGAAAGACTTTTGCCCAGAGATTCTTTTTCCCTTGTATGCTTGTTTCCACCGTCACCTAACCAAGAAGGAGTGAGGTGGCGGGGAAGGGGACACTTTGATCTTTTTCCTCCCTTACTTTAATGGCTCCTTTGAGTTTCTACATTGTACAAAGGCACCAAAAAGATTTGGGATTTGTGCATGCTTTGAAAAAATGGCAAACTTCTGGAGGTTTGTTCCTTAAAAAACTTCATATGCAATCAATTCCATATAGAAGATTATAGGACAAGGAAAAAGATGGATCTGTTGAATTCTTTTGAATTTTTTTTTAGTGGGTATGATTATTCTTTGTCTCAATCCCCAGGAAATGACTAGGAGTCCACCTCAGAAATCCAAGAATATTGAGGGATCCGCCCATGCAAATCAGTTTGGGCAAAGGGCCTCCACCTCCATATTTCTGTCTGACCCCTCTCTGGTTCCTATGACTCTATGTCTACATGCATTTAAGCATGATTAAATTTACTGTGCATTAACCTAATGTTCAGTAAGTGATTTTTGGCAGGTGTCTACACATGCAGGGACATGGCACTAAGTCCTTCAGCCCTGCCATGTGCCCCTGTGGCCACTGGGGGGGGGGGGGCTCTAGCCTCCGGCCACATGGCTTTCAGCACTTGGCAGCCATCTTGGAAACTCTGATCACTGCCCAGTCCCTTCCCTGCCCAGGAGCATAGGGGCAGCATGTATTAACTCCCTCCTTGCCCACCCTTCCTCCCTACACCAGGGTTGCTCTAGTCTCTGCCCCACTACTCCAGCCCAGCCCCTGCCAGCAATGACCAGTGCTCTGTGCTTCAGCTGGCTATGGTGATGGCCCTGCTGGCTGCAGCAGGCCACCCTCCCACCCCCACCCAGGCCCAGGAGAGCTGTGCACTTGCTAATGGGGGCCAGGGCACTAGATGCAGGAGGCCCTTGCTGACCCCCTCCTCCTGCACTCCCTGCTCCAGGCCAGCTTCCCCACTGTCCACATAACCCCTATCCCTGCCCATCCCCAGCACCACTCTTATGACACACACGGTTGAAACCAAAAAACTTTATTTCCCTAACAACACACCCCCTCAATGAACAGAGTCCCCTCTTCTCTCTTCCCTCAACCAACAGAGCCCTTCCACCACCCTCCCCACCAACCAACAATAAAAAAAAACTTACAAATGGAAAATTATTTACACATGGAAAGTTATTTACAATATTTCTGGTCTTCAAACCCAGAGTGGGGAGCCATGGGTGGGGATGGGGGAAGCCTAAGAGGCAGAGCCCCAGGGAAGGTGCCCAGCACCACAGCTTTGGGATGTTCCCCTGAGGGTCCAGGGGCTGTGAAGAACACAGTGGATGGTGGCCTCATGCATGGCTTGATTTTTCAGGCATGTGGTATGGGGGAGAGCAGTGTGGCCAGGTCTAGACAGATAGTAGCAGGTCTGGGGCAGGGGCTGGGCCAGGGGGTCTGGCAGGCAGGAACCATCTAAGGACCTGCTCCCCGGCCCAGGGAGGGCTTGCTGCAGGGCAGTGGATGGGACCCAGGGGCCATGGGCAGAGGCTGGGAAGTTGGGGACATGGGCAAAGCCAACAGGCCCAGGAAGATGTCCAGGGCCTGGCAGTTGGTGTCTTCCTGCTGCCAGAGTAGCTCTAGACATTCTTATTCCAGGGTCTTCATTTGGGCCCAGTGGTGCCACCACACCCAGTCCTGCATCTCCACCTGGGTGAAATCCTCAGCCTGCTCCTGTGCCTCCTGCTCCTCTGGCACCTTCACCAGCCACTGGAGCAGAAGGGTCTGGTCCATGGTGCACTGCTGAAGCAGCTAGCACATCTGGATGGTTCCAATGGTGGGTGGTGGCAACCCAGAGCCCACATCCCTGCTGGGGCTGGTGGGCTCTTACCCATGTCCAGATGTTGGCCCTGCAGAGGCAAGCAACAGAAGCCTTTTGTGAGAGTTTGCAACATTTTAGAGATAAGATGCTCTGCACTGCCCGGCCTCAGATTGGGGGTTGGTTGTGCATGGGTGCCCACAGACCATGGTAAGTAGGCTGGGCAGGCCTGGGACCAGGCAGCTGCTGGGTAAGCCCCCCCATTCTTGCTTGCTTCACTAGGGTTGGTGGCTGCTGATTACAGGCAGCCTGCCTCCCTCTCTCCCTTCCCAGGTTGGGACAGGCCAGGCTGTTGGAAGCACCTGCTGCCATGGCTCCTGACCCTGGTTCCCCCACTGCAGGCCAACCACTCTGCTGTGCTGGTCAGCCCGTGGTGCCTGGGCTTGGGTTGCATGGGGCTCCCGGATAACTGGGGCGAGGGGCTGACTAAGCTTCTGCCCTCCCCACAGGGGGCCTGTCTGGGGAGGCACCCCAGCATTGGTCCCTCCCTACACCACTGCTGCACCCTGAGTGTGCCTTTTCTAAATTTGCCCCTGGGCGGTGCATGATTAGCTGTTTGTGCAGACTGAAGGGGAGCCTGAGCCACTATGCCCTGCTGATACATAACCTCCTGGTGCCCCAGGCACACCTGCACTCCTGGGTCAGGACCCTGAGATATGATGGCATGGGAGGCAAGCCTGGGCTGCTCTGCAACCTCTGCTGACACCTGGAGTGTTACCTGTGGCAGTGCTATGCTTCCCTCTCTCTTGCTGCCAAGGGGGACATTGCTGCCAGCATCAAAGCCTTCCTTGGCATGTGGGAGTCCTGTGCCCGCCCAGCTGTAGGGACACAGGCTGCTCAATAGAGTTCTGAACTGTGTCCCACCTCTCTGTGTGCTGTGTGTTGTTGGGGTGAGGGGGGAACCTAGGGCCAAGGGAGTATGTGCAGGCAAGCCAGGCAGGGAGTAGGGGCAGGGGTGGGGACTGGGAGGGTCCTCCCCCCAGTGCAGGAATTATTATGTATCAGGGGCAAGCAAGGCTGGTGGCTTGGAACAGGCTTCCCCATCAGCATGGGTGTCTGGCTGCACCCAGTGTCCACAGCCCGCAGTGTGTGCTGGGCTGGCACCTGGTCAGGGCTTCCCCCAGGGAGGAACTGGTGCTGTCATCAGCCAGCAGTGATGTTTCCAGCCACTCCGCATTGCAGGGTCTGCGTCTGTACCAAGGGTGAGGTAGTCACTGGTCATGGTTCCACAAGCTGACAGTGGATGCAGCAGCTAGGGAGGAGGGTGGGGTGGGGTGTTAAAGGCCTGAGAGACCCTCCTCTGGGGTGGTGTCAGCACCAGAGGGATAAGGGTGGGGCAGGTGCTCAAGCAGGCCACCCCTCTTGGTGCCACTTGTAGGGCTGCAGCTTGGGTCCCAGGGCATCAAAATATGGGTCAGCTCCCACATAAAAGCCAGGTCTTGTGGGCACAACTAGACCCATGATTGTAGTCAGTCATCATCCACTGTGACCTTAATGTGGTACTACTATGCTGACTGGCAGTGACCTAACTCCTGCATCCTTCTTGACAAGGCCTTATAAATGTGGGCATTCAAGTGCCCACCCCATGTGAACTGCTTCTGCATGTCGACAGTGCCCCACAGTACCATGAGGTTGCCAACCTCCTTCTGGGTCCAGTTGGGGGTCAGCATAGGTTGCGCATGTGCATGAGGCTGGGGCTAAATTGGAAGGATAATGATTTCATAGATTTCATAGACATTAGGGCTGGAAGGGACCTCAGAAGACAATTGAGTCCAGCCCCCCGCCCAAAGGGCAGGAAGTCAGCTGGGGTCATAGGATCCCAGCAAGATAAGCATCAAATTTGCTCTTGAAGGTGTTCAATGTAGGTGCTTGAATTACCTCCGATGGCAGGCTGTTCCAGACCTTGGGGGCTCGGACAGTAAAGAAATCCTTCCTTATGTCCAGCCTGAAAGAGTCTTGCAGTAGTTTATAACCGTTCAACCTCGTCATCCCTTGGGGCGCTCTGGTGAACAAACGTTCCCCCAGATACAGGTGGTGACCCCGATAAACTTATAGGTGGCCATCAGATCACCCCTGAGCCTGCGCTTTTCCAGGCTAAAGAGCCCCATGGCTCTCAGCCTCTAGTCATACGGTCTGGTTTCCTGACCTCTGATCATGTGCGTGGCTCTTCTCTGGACTCTCTCAA
>NW_017729032.1:156976099-156977074 GCF_001723915.1 Gavialis gangeticus | reverse complement strand
AGGCTGTTCCAGACCTTGGGGGCTCGGACAGTAAAGAAATCCTTCCTTATGTCCAGCCTGAAAGAGTCTTGCAGTAGTTTATAACCGTTCAACCTCGTCATCCCTTGGGGCGCTCTGGTGAACAAACGTTCCCCCAGATACAGGTGGTGACCCCGATAAACTTATAGGTGGCCATCAGATCACCCCTGAGCCTGCGCTTTTCCAGGCTAAAGAGCCCCATGGCTCTCAGCCTCTAGTCATACGGTCTGGTTTCCTGACCTCTGATCATGTGCGTGGCTCTTCTCTGGACTCTCTCAAGATTCTCCACATTCTTTTTGAATTGGGAAGCCCAAAACTGGATGCAGTACTCCAGCTGCAGCCTCACCAAGGCCAAGTACATGGGGAGAATGACGTCTCAGAATTTGCTTGAGAAGCATCTGTGGATGCAAGCCAGTGTTTTGCTCGCTTTACTAGCCACAGCATCACATTGCAGGCTCATGTGCATCTTGTGGTCAGTAATGACCCCCAAGTCTCCTTCTTTTGTAGTGCTAGCCAGCATAGCACTGCTGAGCTGCAGGTGCTGCAGGTTTTTCTTCCCGAGGTGGAGAACCTTGCATTTTTCAGTGTTAAACTGCACCAGGTTCTTGTCTGCCCATTTGCTGAGCATGTCCAGGTCAGCCTGTATCTCCTGCCTGTCTTCAGGTGTGGATGCTTTGCCCCAGATTTTGGTGTTATTGGTGAACTTGGCCAGTCCGCTTCTGACTCCAATGTCCACATCATTAATGAAGATGTTGAACAATATGGGTCCAAGGACAGAGCCTTGGGGGACCCCACTGGTCATAGGGGACCATGATGATTGGCTTCTGTCAATTACTGTCCTCTGGGTCTGACCATGGAGCAAATTTCCCAGCCAGCCGATCGTGGTAGACCCAAGGCCATAATTGGCCAGTTTCACCTAGAGGTGACCATGGGATACCAGATCGAAGGCTTTTTTGA
>NW_017729032.1:156967969-156976088 GCF_001723915.1 Gavialis gangeticus | reverse complement strand
GGGAGACCATGGTCTACCCTCTGGCTCCCGGGGGAGAAGGGCCTGGTAGTAGGAGTCTGTCTCTTGCTTGTTGTCCCTGATGGCACGCAGTCTCATCCCATGCCAGCTCTATGGGCCCCTGCATGGCTGTCTCTATGTGGTTGGCCCTGGACAGTGCTCTTGAGCACTCAGCAGAAGGGCATGACCAGGAACTAGTTGCTGCATGGCAGAGGCACTTCACCACAGCATCTGCAAAGAGACATTGCTGGGGCTGAGCAGCAGCAGGGAGCAGGTACTGGCCCTACTGCCAGAGACAGGCAGGCAGCAGACCTGGGGGGGATCTGAGGGTTGGGCAACGGGTGCAGCAAGCTGCAGCCCTTTGCAACACTCACCTGTGGCCAAGCAGCAACTCTGCAGAGGGGACAGGACAGGCAGCCTATGGTCTGTCCAGGGGGCATGTGGGGTCTGCTGGGCTTCTGGACATGCAACAGGCTCCCTCAGGCTCCTTGGTGTGTGTGGGCAGATATGGCACTAAAGTTAGTGTCAGATCATGTCTGCATGGGCACTAATGCACATTAACTAATCATGCCTAAATTTGATACCTCCATTTACAGGCATTAAATTTAGGTGCAATTAGCCATTTTTACTGTGCAGTAAGGGCATGCACATGTCGCTGTGTGCTTGTACTGTGCAGTAAATTAGGCTAATGTGCATTAACGCATCTAGTGTAGATGTGCCCCAGGAGTATGAAATGCCAGAATAAACAGTAGTAATAATACTGATGTAACAGACTGCCAATGTGGGCTCACCAGATTGGCTTGAGATACTTACCCTGGGCTAGAAACAGTGCCGGTGAACTCTGAGTGGCCCCAAGGGTGGAGCAGGGGAACCCTGCCCTTTGGAAAAGGAGAAGCCAATCAAAAGAAGGGGTTTTCAATCCCCTCATTCACATGGAAGGGGGATGGTTGCAGTTGGGGGGGCCAGCCACCCTGAGCCCTGGCTGGTTGGTTTGCAAGCCAGGGAGGGACTGCCGGAGTGGATAAAAGCAGCAGCTGAACTGGTGTGGCGGGCTGCTGACAGTGACTCCGGGGAATGATTCAGGAGTTCCTAAGAAGAGCTGGGGTGAGCTGAACCAGCAGAGGGAGCAGAGAGACCCCTCTGAAGAGCCTCAAAAGCCCTGGGATCAGAAGGCAGCGGCAGTGCCTCCAGCCCTGCAGCAGAGAGGGGGCAGCAGCCAGGGCTTGGGGCAGAGAGCTGGTGCCCCAAGACCCCATCACAGTGTGCTGGATGTGCTGGGTGTCCCGGAGGCTAGGGGTGACAGTCAGCTTCCCACTCCACTGTGGAGAAGAAGCAGCAGCCAAGAGCGCATCCTTATCCAGAGCAGGTAGCTGGGCCAGTGAGTTGAGGAAACCCCTTACCTTCCCTGGGGAAACGGGACAGCAGTAGGCAAGGCACTGGGATCCTGAGGAGCAGCAGAGCCACCAGGATGAGGGTCCCTGGGAGCTCAGGGCACAGGCTTGCTCTCGGAGTAGGACTGGTGAGCTGCAAGGCTTGTGGGGTGCCCGGCCAGTCACCTGGAGCAGGGGTTTAGAGCAACAACCCCTGGGAGCTGCCTGTGCTGCTCACCCTCTGCCACTGACTGCCCCAGAGGGGACTCAGTCCTGTCCCTTATTCTGCAGCTGATTGTCATCAGATGGAGTCCCTGAGCTTTGTGCTTGGGTCATGCTGATTGCTGCAGGAGCCTACTCTGTTGCTTGCCTTTTTGATTGCCATGGAGAGTCACCCTTCAGCCTCTTTGGGGGGTTGGGGTTTGATACAATTTGATTTGCGTGTATGTATGGAGCCATATGCTTGCCAGCCAGTGCATAGAATACAGTGCATGCTCGGTAGCTGTGTGAAAGCATACACATCTGCAAAGAACATGAGATAGTATCACAAACTATGCACAAGTGTGAAAACTGCCATTCACATGGCTGGAAAACTGCCATTTGGCTGCAGAAGCAAAATAGGAATCTGCATATGCTGCTGAATTACCTTTTTGTCTAAAAATGTATTTTAGAAAGCAAAATGTCACTGCAGGACACTGGTAATAGATCATAATTTAAAATTCTGTCTTTACATGGGGTCCTGGTAAAGTACTTGGATGGCAGTTGCAAGTCTAAGTAATTTGGGAAGTGTCTGGAGAGTATGGATGCATTGACCTCTCTCACTTTCTCAGCCTGAACATTGTTTTCTCTTCTGCACTTGGAATGAAGTGCTTTCTGTTTGATTCTGTGCTGTTCCTGGGTTTGCACAGATTCTATACAGAATATCTTCTTTGCCAACTCTTTCTCCCCCACTAGAATTGTGTTTTTATTGTGTTGGGGCACTCCATGCCAGTAATGGGTATCCAAAAATTCATCATTCATCTTAAAAAAGCACAATTTCCTTCACTTTACTGTCTTCCTAATTGAAATATTAGCTGTAGTTGAGCTAAAGCATATTTTAGTGTGTCTGCTCTCTCCTATTTAGTGCTTATTTATACCTTTTTAATGTTGGAAAAATTAAAGACCATTCAGGATTTATAATTCATGTAAACACAATGTTGAATGTGAAGCACATTAATTATAACATGTGCTACTTTTAGATTTAGAACATTTGATTATCTAGTAAATTTTGCCAGCGTGACACAAAATGGGTTACAGTGATGTTCCATTTACTGTTTCAGCAAGAATACTTCTGTTATCCTGCAAAACTCTTCTTATTCTCAAGAAGGATCAAATTTTAAACAACTCACTTAGGTTCTGTTCAAAATGACCTAAGTATAGACAGATAGATATGGATCTACTTTGGTTACCTTATGCAGTGCAAATCTACCATGCTTTTTACTTGACTTCAGACTAACATGACTCACTAAGTCTCTGCTCAAGGTGTTCCTGTCGGATGTATAGTAAAATCTAAGCTGGTGCAAAGTTACCTTTGTACCATCCCAGTCCTTGCTTGATGAAGGATCTGAAAAGGATTCTATTGTAATTTAGAAAGTGTGTTGAATTGTCTGCCTCTTTACCCATTCCTTAGTACTGCCCAGAATCACCACAAGAGCCCTGACACAGGCACCCAGTCCCAGCTCCTATACCAGCATTTGGGGAGCAGTCTCTCATTTGCTGGTTTAAGACTTCTGTACAGTGTTTCAGCAATATTTCGCTCGGAGCAAGGGTGAAAATGTCATGCTTTACTAAAGGGGCGGGCAATTATTTCAGGCAGAGGGCCACTTACCCAATTTTGGCAAGCTGTCGAGGGCTGTATGGGTAGCCCTGCCCCTTGACAAGTGCCCTGCTCCCTAGTCACCATTTTGGGACCAGTGTCCCAGGGTTAGCACTAGTGGGGCCCAGAGCAGGGTGAATACTGGCCGGGGTCAATGGAGCCGGGCTGGGCTGCACCAGCAGGGAGAAGGGGGAGCTGGCCTGGCTCCATAGACACCCTGCTGGCTGGGACCCTGTACTCCTGCTGCTGTGCTTTGGGCCCTGGTGGCACTGGCCCTGGGACACCAGTGTGGGCCCTGTGCTCCCATGCCCAGTCACTCCCAGTGCCCCCCAGCCCTGTGGTGCAGGCACAGGGGCAGCATGCAGCTCTGACCCCCTGCTTGCCAGTAAGGAATGAGTTGGCGCAGAGCGCACGGAAAAGCGGTCCCTTCCCCGCTCCATGGCCTGTGCTTCCTGCTGCAGCTGCTTGCAGCCAACGCGGGGCTGTCCGGAGCAGGCACAGGCAGCCCCACAAGGGCTGAGAGTGGCTGCGGCATGGGGATCGACCATGGGGCAGAAGAGGGGCTACTTTTCTCATGCACTCAGCACCAGCTTGTAACCCACCTCTGCTGCTAGCTTGGGCTCTGCACCGGCTCCAGGCTTGCCCATCGGGGCTGTGCATGGTGGCAGCAGCTGCGGCCTCCCCGCTTGCCACACTGGGCAATGTTTGTTGCAGCTGCCCACTTGGAGCTCACATGCTGGACAGCCCAGAGGTGGCAGTGGTAGCCTCACCACAGTCTACCATGGCGCAAGCTCCAGGCGGGCAGCAGCAGCAAACACTGCCCAGTGCAGCAAGTCGGGGGGCCACAGCTGCTGCCACCATGTGCAGCCCCAACAGGTGAGCTCAGTGCTGATGCAGGGCCCAGGCTGGCAGTGGGGCTGGGTTACAAGCTGGTACTGAGCATGGGGGGTGGGGCAAGTGGCCCCTTGCCCTCCCCATGGCCCGCACCCTGTGCTGCAGTCGCTCTCAGCCCATGTGGGGCTGCTGATGCCTGCTTTGGATGGCTCTGCCTGGGCTGTGAGGTGTAGCAGGGAGTGTGGGCCAAGGGGCGGGGAAGGGGCCCCTTTTCCCTGCACTCTGCACCAGCTCCTCCCCTGCCTTTCCCCCCACCCCTTACTTGAGGTTCCTGCAGCAGGGCAGCCACATGGTCCTATGCCAGAAGTCTCTGCTGGGCCTTCCAGTTGGGGGGGTGGGGCCAGGCAAGCCCTGCTGTTGCAGGAGCCCTCCAGGCTTCCCCTGGGTCCTACTCCCCTTGGTGCCTGTCATCTTTGAGGCTAGATGTACACCTTGCTGGGGTTGTTTGACTCCAGTACTCTTTCCTGCCATGGCAGGGGGTCAGACTAGATGATCTACTCAGGTCCCTTCTGACCCTAGAAACTATGAAACTATGAAACTATGACAGATAAATTTTAATTTTCAAAATTTTTTTAGGGGCCCCGTGGGCCAGATAGAATGGCCTTGTGGGCTGGATCTGGCCTGCAGGCCGCATTTTGCCCACCCCTGCTTTACTAGGTGGCAGCTTCTGAGAATCTTTGATGTTGACCCAAAGCTCTGTTTTTGCTTTTAAAATCTGAAATGAGAGGTGTTTGAGGAGCATAATAGTAATTGGAGCCTCTCTGTTGAGGCTGAGGAAACAGGCAACACAGACAAGAGGGCCCTATTCCTATTTTCTTTTAGGGCATCAAAGCACTATTTAGAACTTCCCAGACACGTATATGGCATTTAGGTAGATTTACATCTCATCTCTTCCTGGACAACTAGACTACATGTGCTCAGACAGGAACTACTATGGCTACTGTTGTAATACTGCTCTGCCTGAGACAATGAATATATTTCACCTAAATCTCTAAACTGTAGCTGGAGAAAAACCATGACTAGCAACTCTTTTATGGATGAGGAGGAGGCCTGGGCTCTGTTCTACACAAGCGCTGTCCTAATGGTAGTCCACAGGCCACATATTTCTCACAAGGAGTTAATGCGTGATCTATGGGTTTTTGCCTAGGTGCCACTCACCCCATCACTCCTGCACTGGGCTCTCCAGATTCCTCCTCTTGGACTTCTCTGGTAATGAAGTGGAAGAGAGAGGGCCTGGGAGGGTCTGTTGCCCCTCCTGTGTGTTTGCCGGGGAGTCAGGGGACTGTGTAGTGTGCAGTCGAGGGGGAGTGCATCTTATGCGATGTGTGACACCTGGTTGCTCAGAAGTTGCACAGCCCTTTTTTGTGCCACTGGCCTGGTGGTTAGGGTACTTGTCCAGGTAGTGGGAGATGGAAGTTTTAGGACTTCCTCAGCCAGAAGGGATTTAGACCAACATCTCATACTTCCCAGCAATGTGCCCTAACCACCACAGGGTTGCATGGCTAAGAGCACTTGCCACCCATCCCACTGAAGCTGTTTCATGTGCATGGGTCCTGTTTTTCTCTGATAAAAAAAATCCCAAATTGTCTGACCTAACCCCACCACCCAAAATTCACATTTTTTGGTGATTAAAATGAAATCCCCATCCTACCCTGGGGATCTTTAAGAAGAGGCTTGATGCCTACCTGGCTGGACTCATTTGAGTCCAGTTTTTTTCTCCCACCCAGGTGGGGGGTCAGACTTGAAGATCTGTAAGGTCCCTTCCGACCCTACTTCTATGATTCTATGATATGATTCTATGATTCTATGAAACACCAGTAATACATACATACATATGTATTAGTGGTGTTTCATTTTAATCATGGAAAAATGCACCCCCCCGACTGCATATATTATATACATATTTTTTTTTCCGTGATTAAAATTAAACACCTATATATCTATAATATCTATATCAGAGAAAAGCAGGATCCCTGCTTGTGTGGCAGTCAAGAGGGAAAGATATGTGGGTCTGTGACAAGGCACAGTTTGTGGCTGTCACCCAGAAGGGTGCAGGCAGGCATCAGAGCAGCCTACAGGTGACTGCACTCCCAATTAGGAGTCACACAGCCAGCAGGAGGCTGCCTACAGGTTGGGGAACTCCCTACAGTTCCTCAGGATGGGATTCAACACTGACAAGTGCAAAGTGATTCACCTGGGGAGGAACAATCAGCACCATACCTACAGGGTGTAGCCATCTATACCTGTGGTCCAGTCATGGATGGAGTCCCACCAGGTCTCCCTGCAGGACCAGACCAGTGTAGAATAATCCTCCTTGGAGGTGAATCCCATCCTCTATCTTCTGTAGGCCTTTCTTTTTAGCTTCTGGAGGTCTGCTAGGTCCCTGGAGAGCCAGGGGGGCTGCTGTGCCCTCTTGCTCCCTACCTTCTGAGATGGAATCAAATTAGCTTGTGCATTGAGAATCGCTCCCTTGAGAACCAACCACTCTTCTTGAACTCCCCTCTCCCTGGGGTCATGGTCCCTTAGGGCTTCACTGACAAGCCTCCTGAGCTTGTCAAAATCAGTTTTCCTGAAGTCAAGGACTTCCGTGTTGCTGACTGACTTGCCAGCTTTACAGTGGATGGTGAAGGTGATCAGCTCATGGTCGCTGTCACCCAGCTTCCCATCAATCACTAGGTCACCCATTAGGTCATCCCCAGTAGCCATTACCAGGTTGAGCAGTGCTTTACCTCTCGTTGGCCCATAGACTTCTTGAGTCAGGTAGAGGTCATCCACGCATGAGAGGAAGTTTTGTGACTGCTCAGATTTTGCTGAGTGATCCTGCCACGAGATGTCCAGCTAATTGAAGTCAGCCATGACAACAATGGTCCTGGAGCATGCAGCCTCAGCCATTTCCTGGGCAAACTCCTGGTCAAGCTCTTGACTTTGGGTGGGAGGTCTGTAGTAGATTCCCACCATTGTGTCCCCTGTGCTGTGTTCCTCATGTATTTTAACCCAGAGGGTCTCCGGTTGTCCACCCTGGTTGTCAACATCAGCTTGCAGGGACGTGTAGCTTTCCTTAACACAGAAAGCTACACCCCCGTCCCTTTTATCTACACGATCCATCCTGTACAGGGTGTAGCCATCTATATCTGTGGTCCAGTCATGGGTGGAGTCCTACCAGGTCTCCCTTATCCCTATGACATCATAATTATTTGCATTAAGCGGGAGATCAAGTTCCTTCTGCTTATTCCCCAAGCTCCTGGCATTTGTGTACAGGCAGGCGAGTGTCCCCTTGGGGGCTCTTGCCTTGCCCACAGATTGTACTGGGGCTGGGGCAGGGGTGGGCACCCTTAAGTGCCTTGGCCTGCTGGCTTTGCAAGGGTTGCTCAGCGGGCCAGCAGTGGCGGTAGTCCCCCCATCCCCCAATGGGCTTAGTTTAAAGCCCGGTGGAGCAGGTCAGCAAGTCTGGCTGAGAAGAGCCTCCTCCCCAGGGGAGAGAGGTGGAGGCCATCCTTCCGAGCAGCTCACTGCCTCTCTCGCTAAAGGCTTCCCTATGACACCAGCACTGCAATCTTTGGTTAACTACATGGATCCTCCTCTCCTTAGTCAGCCCATGACTCGGCTGGGAGCACTCCGAGCTGTGTCATGGATGCCCATGTGAATAAGGAGCATGGGATAGTGGTCTGTGGGCTGGAGGAGCTTAGGGATCCTCTCTGCAATATCCCGGATGCGGGACTTCCCAGGCTAAGGCTTTGGGGTGGCAGATTACCCCCTCAGTCCCCCTCAGGATGGAGTCTCCCACAACAAACACCTTACATTTTGTCTTGGGGAGAGCGGGGGCAGTAGCTGCAGTTGAGCCTGTGTTGCCTGTGGGAGCTGGCAACTCAGCAGGCTCTGCTGGAGCAGCAGGTGTGTACCTGTTGCTAAGCTCTGGCATGGCAGGGGCAGGGGCAGGGGCAGGGGCCTTGGTGTGGCAGGCCTTAGGGTCCTTGACCACCTTGGTCCATGCCCCTGACTGGAC
>NW_017729032.1:156951376-156962969 GCF_001723915.1 Gavialis gangeticus | reverse complement strand
ATGCAGTCTCTGGACTGTGGCCTGGAGCTCCTCCAGCTGGTGTGCCAGAGACCCCAAAAGGGAGCAGACCCCACAAGGGGAGTTGGCCATGTTCCTGGGCCCCAGAGCCTGAAAAAGGGACAGGCAGCCCCCGCAGCTGAGAGCCAGAGGTTCCATCTGCGTGGAGCTCTGAACCATGGGCTCTGTCTGGGTGGCTGTCTCAGAGGTGCCGGGAGGGGGGCCACAGAGCCTGAGGGGACCTGAGGGGTGTGGTGCGTGCCCATCCACGGCATGCTGCTGGTAGGTGGGCGGGGCCTGAGTCTGTCTACCCTAGGGGGCTTACAGGCAGGGTCTCAGCCCTCCTGCGCGCCCTCCCATACGAACTCCACGCTTATGTGCCGGCAGACAAGCATGCCTGTTTGTGCAGCCTGTTTGTGCGGCTCCCTGGGGGGCTGGGCGAAGTAGGGGACTGGGCGGGGCAAGACCTGGCCCGGCTCCATTGAGCTGCCTCCTCCCATTCACTAAGGGGTTAACCCCCTCCCACCATGGGCCCCACTTACCTCTGGCTGTGCTGGGGGTCAGCGGGGGGCTCTGCAGCTGCTGGGGAGTCTCTGGGGGGCTTGGGGGGAGCGGGGGTGCAGCAGCCTTTCACTCATGCTTTTCTCACTGCTCCGGAGCCTAACTGGGGCTTTGATTAACTTTATGCATGCAAGCAGTTCTGCATATAAGTCTGCATGTGCCAAAATGTTTGGGCAGTGGAGATCAACCTTTTAGAGCAGTGAGCAGGATGCTTGCCACCTGGCTGTATGGCAGACCACCACTTCCATCTTGTAGGAGAGGGGCATGGGGGAAAGACGGTGAGAGAGGTGGATGCCAATGTCGGAGGGAGGGGATGGACAGAGGAGAGAAGAAGAGAGCAAAGCAGGGTGGGCCATAGAGGGGATTAGCAGAGCTGCTTGCTGTGTACTGTGGCCTGGACTGGGCTGTAGGTTGCGCACCACTACGTTTGAGAATTTAAGCCTGAAAAATGGGGTGGCAAAGAAAGGGGAGCATCTGACATAAAATTGGCATTAAAAAAGATCCGCTATCCCAACTGGCCTCTTACTGAGTCCTTTGCCTGCTGGCTTTATTTTTTTTTGTAGTCATCCAGGTAGAGGTGAATTTTAGGGAGTGTTTGAAAGATGAGACAGTAGTGCCTTGCAGCCCTATTCAAAGAAAGCAAGTGCTGGGGAAGAATGGGAGATCCAAGTATATAACATACTTACATGAAAACACTTTAGCTGCCTATTCATTACTCTGGGGAAAAAGGATTAGTTAACACTTATAAAGTCCTACCGTCCTATGTACAAGGGAAACAATGAGGCAGGATTGAAACAACATCAGTAAGGGCTCTTTGTATCTCTACATCAGTTCATAGATGTTAAAGCCAGAGGGGAACCACTCTGGATGTTGAAAATAACTTTTTTGCAGAGCACAGGCCTTCAGACTTCTTTGAATTAATTCCTGGGTGAATTACAGCATTTCTTTTGGGGACCTCCCCCACCCCGCAGTAAATCATGAGTTACTAGTTTCTTGTGATGGAGAATAAACTGTAACCTTGGCTAATTTGTAGCAATGGTTAATTCCCCTGACTGTTGAGTCCTTGGACCTTGTCTTCAGCCTGAATTTTTCTAACTTTGATGTTTGTCTATTGGAGTTTGATATAATTTTATCAGCTAGACTGAAGAGCTTTTTCTTACCATATTTTCCCTCATGCTAAAAAATCCAGACAGTGATCTTAACCTTCTCTAAAAGTTATTGCACATTTGTGCTCACATCCAGGTTGCTCCTTGGGAATGAATTCTTGTGTGTCTCATAGATTCACCATGTGTCTTGTAGATTGTTCTGGATTCTCAGTCGTTCTATAAAAAATTGCCCTTGGAACTGGGTTTGAAATCAGCTTGGGTGGATCCTAGGGTTGTGCCTGTAAAATGACCCCTCATGATCAAATGGCTTTGACATCGCTAAAACAATTTAAACCACTGACCTGAGCTATGCAAAAGGAATTCATTCTTTTTTCCATGTCATTTAATTTCACTTCTTGAATTCAGTAAACTATATTATTCAGGCCTTCTTTTTATTTTATTGCCAGGGCATTAAATCAGGAATGTGTTGAACTACTGTGATTACACAAGGCATTTGTTGTATTGTCATTCCTTTAGAAACCAGTTGTCATATTTTCTGACTAATTTACATAATTTGTTGCAAATTTTAAAGAAATTCACCAGAGAAATTAAATATTATAATTGGAAAGGGCAGCAGTTGAACAAAAGACAGCTGATGCCCACAGAATGTATTATGCAAATCAAAGAGTCAGTTTTGTCTTAAGACAAAAATGAGTGATGCCTCAAATTGAGGAAGAGGTTGGTCTATGTCAGCTTTTCCCAGGTAATTTTTTATTGATTTTTTTCAGTCTGCTGTTTTTAAATAGGCATGCGTGATTGACACTTTTTACAGTAATTTCCACAGTTTGTCCAGCGATGATAGCAGGCTGAGTGACACCTGTCTAGACAATTTCTTAGTGATGAAGAAAAGTGTTGCTCCAGAGCAGTCGTCTCCAAACTTTTTTGATTGCGCACCCCTATCAGTAAAACATTTTTGAGCATGCACCCCCAATATATGTATATTTATATTTGTGCACCCCATCAGTAAAACATTTTTGAGCACGCACCCCCAATATATGTATATTTATATCTGCGCACCCCTATCAGTAAAAAATTTTTGAGCACACACCCCCAATATATGTATATTTATATAAATATACATCTAAATAGAAGTTCTAATATTTTCTTCCTGCACCCCAATGGATCATCTTGCGCGCACCCCACTTTGGAGACCACTGCTCTAGAGTGCCATCTTCACTGGATTAGAATTTACTGTTACAATCTTAAAGCTCAAATTATGACTCTTGTATGTACTATACCAATGTTGGCTCTAGTTAGATTCTCTACTCATGGGGTACATGTACATATGCACTTTACTGTGGAGCTTACTAATTAGCTCCTCAGTAAAGAGCCACTCTCTACATGTGCACTGGTATTAGAGCACAGTAAATTAATTAGCTCTGACAGACATAACCTAGTACTATCGGGGACAGTACCATCTTACAGCGTAGTTACTCCTCTGGAACACACACATAAATGGTGACTGGGGTTTATTGGGGCATGAGGGTGCTAAAGCATGGCACATGGCTTACTGCCACAGGGCTCCACACTTTAGTGTTCTTGTGCCCCAGCCAGGCTCCCTGCCACCTGATGCCACTACCTGGAGACTGGGGCTGACCCCCGAGCCTACTGCTAGCCCAGGGCTACTATGCCTTGGCTCAAGCTGCTGCTGTCCCAGGTGCTGTGCAGATGCTGCTCCTGAGAGTTAAGCACTTTCTGGCACGTAGAATCATAGATAATGAGGGTTGGAAGGACTCTCTCCAATTTGTCCACATCATTTCTGTTGTGGGAGACCCAAAACTGGACACAGCATTCCAGATGTGGTTTCATCAGTACCAAAAACAGAGGAATAATTACTTCCCTCGATTTCTACTTATTTAGAATAACGTGTACAGATTTCTATCCTCTATCTTTTTCCATTGGTGTTATTGCTTTTTCACTTTCATCAAAGCCATTGTCTATTAAACAGCTCTCCACAGGAATTGACTTATGGGGTGCTTGTCTACTGTATCAGCTTTTTCTAGCTTAAGGTATTCCTAGGATGTTTTTCACTGTCATAATGTTCCATGACGAATGATGCAACATACCTTATTTAATGTATTTAAGTCTCATTATAGGTTAATATGCTATTACTAGTAAAAGATGCTAGGAAGCATCTCATAACAATTTTAAGCTCTTTACCTCCCAGTACTAAGTTACAGCAGGGGGCAGTTTAGGAATGAGTTTAGTGATTGGTGTATTTTTTCAGGTTGGGTCAGATGGTTTTATTTTTCCACTTGGGGTTTCTGGTGGATTCCCTAATTCACACTCTGCAAGATATTGTTGCCTGCTTGGTGAAGCCTCTTTGGGTCAGGCATGGACAAAGTGTGGGGTGCTTTTCTTGGGAAGCACTCTCCCTCCACTGCTGGGGGTGGCGTGGGGATGCCACCTCCTAATTCCAGGACCCCTACCCATACCCAACATGTTCCATCTCCTGCTCCCCCCACCCCCCCTTCCCATCACTGATGTCACTTGTACTTTCCAGTAGAGCCCCCAATTCTCACACTGAAAGGATTTTTTGCCTGCTGCACAAAGCCTCTTTGGATGCTTGCAGCCATCACTATGGCCAAAAAAACCCATGGGTGCATGCTTGGGGGTCCCCAGTACACAAAGGTGGGGTACTAAGTTTGGAAAACATCTCTCATAAACACAATTTTTTGCAGGTTTTGGAAGCATTTTCAGCTCAGGCAGAGGCATTGTCTTTTCAGTTACCCTATTTGCATGTCAATTCTGGTTTCCTGCATCTCTGATTACTATGATTCAGGTGTGCCTGCCTAGGGTTTGTTGGTGCACCTCTCAGCATTAACCCCCTTTTCTCTCTCTCTCTCCCCTTTCTTTCTTTCTAACAACTTCTGCCTTCACAGATTTTTCTTTTGTCAGGTCCCGCAGTCATGTACCTCCCCCTGGCCCCAGTTTTCTGTTAAAACTCCTTTCTTCTGAAGGCATCTGCCTGACTCAACACCCCAACCTACCCCAGACCCATCCCCCATGCCCCGCACCCACATCACCCCCTCCCTTCTGCAGGGAGGATGTCCTCTTTCCATCCCATACCTCCCCCAGAGCCCTTTATCAACAAGGTATCCCAAACTGTTTCTCAGAAAGACTTTATTCATTCACAGACCAATAGGAAATACAAAATCAAATGTAATAACCATCCAGTTACACAGTTACAGATCATATTACCTTGCCTGAGCAGCCACAATGTGTGCCACCAGGCAGTTTCTAATCACAGCTGTCCTTCCACTATTTGCCTGAATGTCTAACCACCCGCCCCTTGCCCTGCTGCTCTTCATCTGTGTCTTGCAGCTTTTTTTGCTTTCCTTATGTCTTGTTTCCAAGACTGACTGAAAATCTCCCCCATTGTCTCACAGATATTATGCAGCATGCATGCTGCCACTATGAGAGGTGATATTCTCCAGATCAAACTCCAGCTTGCAACTGAGTCACCTTCAATAGGCTTTCAAGTGCCCAAAGGCGCATGCTGTGCTCATGTGACTCTTGCTTAGGTGGTAGTTGAACAAGAATCTTTGTTTGCCAGTCACTTGCACTCTGTAGGACTTCATGAGCCAGGGCAGGATGATAACCTTCTTCAGTACTGGGGCATATTGCCCCTTCTCCATCATCCCAGGCAATGGTGAATTTTGAAACACATGTGCATCGTAGGTGCTTTCTGCCCATCCCATGCAAACATTTGTAAATCTTCCTCAGTGATCCACTACAGCTTGGGGAATGACTGAAGGAAAACCCTTCCTGTTGATGAATGACCAGTTGTTCTGGGATGGTTTTAGGATGGGAATGTGTGTGCTATCCAGTGCTCCCATGCAGTTTGGGAAGCCCATTTCCTGGAATCCTTGCACCACCTCCCTGGGATTACTCAGGCAGATAAATTTGTTTGCTGCCAGCTCCTGCAGCACTTGGCATACCTCTCTGATCACCATTCTAGCAGCGCAGGGAGCCACAGTGAACTGATTAGCAATGTGGTGCAGGCATGTTGGAGTGGCCAGTTTCATCACAGCCATTACAACATGTTTCTCTGGGCTGATGGGCTTCCACATGACAATTGTCTGGCACTCAATGTGCAGTGACAGCATACTAACAATGTGGAAGAAGGTGTTTCTGCTCATTCTTAATGTCTCCAGCCACTGATCATCATTCCAGTTTGACATAACAATTTGTTCCCACTAGGCCGATCAGCTTTTGTATGCCCACATCTGGCAATCCCTGCCCTTAATGTATGGCCAGCAAGCCACTATAGTCTTATGAACCCACACTTCATCTTTTTCCAAGTGCAACAGCACCTTGTACAGTTCTATCAAGTACCTGTTCTTGGAGGCAGACTTCCTAAGATGTCTTTGCAGGAGTTTTATTAGTACATGTTTAGGACTGTGAATCTAAAAAAGGTGACAAAGCCGGTAGGAAAATACAGGTCCCCCGAGTGAGGGGCTAACATTAGAGGGATGGGAGTGAGGAGGGGAACACAACTAGGTTACAGAAAATACAATGTTAGCTAACTAAGCCTGGGGGTGGGGGTTTGCAACGCTGGGAGAGAAAGAAGATAGATACACACAAACCTGTACAATGGTCTGCAATGGTGGAGGAAATAGTTTGAAGAAAGTGTCTCAGTCCATATAGAGTCTCATCGCGGGGGTCTTCTTTGGGTGGAGTGGGGTCGTCTGTTGCTGAAGAATCCTCTCAAAGTGAAGTCCATCTGGTGCAGAGTGGGGGTTCAGGTGGGCCCCTCTGGGTCTGGTCCAGTGGTGGTTCATTTGGTGGGGTCGGAGTACTGGTGGTGGCCAATGATGTGTTCCACATAGATGTCACAGGACCCAGAGGATGGTGTTGGACACCATGAGGCAGCGCATCAGCTTGGCGTAGCAACAGGAGATGTGACAGGCATGCAGGACGCTGTTGTTGCTGGTGTCCCAGGCTCCAAGCATTCTCATGATGAGCACATTGATCATCATACACACACCAGCCCAGTTCCATAATCTTCATTATTTCCACTTCTATAACCAGAGTTCTGTGATGCAAATCTTCTGTGGCCATCAAGAATAATCTCTTCTTTCTCCTTAGTCCATTAGGACTTAAGGAAGCCATGGTCTTTAGCAAGTAGTCCACCCACTCAATTCTGGCTCTGTGCCCTTGTCCTCAAAGCCTTCAACAGTTGTATATTACCATGAAAGCACTCGCATCGTTTGCATGTCAATAGCTATCCAAACCAGGTCCTGTTGCAATTCCTTCCTGCCTCTTTCTGTCTTTGTGAACACAGTTGGCAAAATCGCCATTCCTAAAATATTCACAATCCTTCATTACCTTCTGGTATTTTATTCTTGATGTATGCCACACACAATCCTCCCCTCCCCCCAAATAAATAAGTTATGCTAAGCTGGTCTGTCTTTTCTGAAAATTAACTGTCTGCTTTTACACTCACAACCAGACCAAACCTTCTCCCCTCCAGTGGACACTATATGGCATTCTGTACCAAAATTAACAAGTACCTCGCTGGACAATGAAGGATTTTTAAAATTGCACTTGGGTCACTGCATTGGTCACCCAGGCAGGTCCCCCGTTGCCAGCACCATTGCCCCTGCCCCCGATGACATTAGTGGACCAGCAGCCACCTTTTTTTTATGGTGTTCAAATTAGGGTCTCCCTGGGACATCCCATCTGTTCTCCAAGTCATGCATGGCACATTTAGGCACTATGAGGGTGCAGGCTGCCATGTCTTCCCAGCAAAAAATCCCAGCAAACTATTCCCATGCTCTGTTTTCTAAAAGGTGAGTCACTGCCTGCCTGTAGCCTGGCAGCTTCCCCCTTTCCCCCCACCCTGGGATGCTAAGAGCAAGTCTGCACAGTGTTTTGGTGCCAAGCCACCTTCCTTGCACTGTTTGCCTACCAGCCCTCCTCCTTTCTGCGCCCTGCATTCCTGACATTGGGATTCCCCTAGCGCTGACCACTCTGAAACTGGTTTTATAAGCAGCAACTAGGAAAACATGCATTGCACGGTGTGGGTGGGGGGTGGCGGGGAGAGTATCAGAGTTGTGGCAGGGCCAAACACGGTACTATGTGCACATCCCAACCATGATGTGAAGGAAAGGATACGCTGCAGGGGTATGGTGTGAGCAACCTTTTTGTGGTGTCCAGGGGAGCACTTACTATGAACACCGGGAGAGATGTTCAGTCCAAAAAATAGTATTTTTTATTAACTTGAACCACCTGACCAGTAAAGATTTGCAAGAATCACACCTGGTTTCTAATAGCCACATTGCAACAGAAATGCCATGGATTTCTGAGTGAAGCCAAGCAGCACCTGGGCGAGAAATCATGGCAGAGCAGGGAAAATCCTGTTTTCGGCTGTATCTTGGATACATGTTTAAAAACTATTACGCTAAAAATAATCCTGTTGGCACAATTTCCCACACTAAAATTACAACATGCCAGAGGTGGTTCAATTTACCATGATAATTGGAAATCTACCATAAAACCAGTGTATTTTCAGATGCGATTAAGCTAGCAAAATGGCGATTTTTTGCTGCCATTTCGTGAGGTGTATCTAGGTACCGCGTTACATGGACAAGCACCCATGGCTTCTTCAAGATCTCATTGCTTTTTGCCCTCTCTTGCCAAGCACTGCATATCTTTTCCCCTGACTTCCAGTTAATACTGACTGAATTATTAAAGTATACAGTAATTCATTGTCAGGTACTTGCTTACTTTGGCTCCCATTTATAATGATGATCTTTTTACTGTAATCCGCCATCTTGTTCTCTATTGTCTGTGGTAATTTCCCCTTTGATGATTTTCCACAACAGCTAAAATTAAGCTGTCACTTCTCACAGCTGAAGCTGTCTCCTTAACTCTTGACCTGAAAATGATGGACTTGAAAGTAGCAAATTGAAGCATTTTGACTTTGAAGGGCTTCCTGCCCTTGACCTCCACACTACTAAATCATCTTGCTTTGGCATGCAGTAGTGCTAGGTTAAAATGACTAATAGTGACAGACAGACACACCGCTGATGTGCATGTTTAATTTTTCCACTCTCTAAGATACAGTGTAGAGATTTGACTTCCATGCGGGTGTAAATTAAAGGGTTTTTTTTAAGTCTTATGGTTTTTAAAGAGAATAAACAGAATGGCATTCATAGAATATGGTTTATCCTTATCTGATTATGGTTTTTTAAATTTTTTCCCTTTTCTTTTCTTTGAAAAGGCACACCCAGTGAGCTGAGACCTTGGGCTTTGTCCAGGCGGGCCGACCCCTGATGTCCTGAGGCCCCCCTGGGCATCCCCACTGGCAGAACTGTATACATGTATATATGTAAATACTTCTTTTGTTCTTTGTGTTTTTGTTTTTTTGTCTAAAGTGTGCGGGCAGGCCTTGCAGGCCACGAGCCCAGGCCTTGTCCTCGAGGCCCAGATCCTCGGACCAGCCTGTACATGTTGTCTACTGCCCCACATTTGTCACCCTCTCCGGAATAAATGTCTCTTAAAAGTAAAAAAAAAAAAAAAAGTCTTTCTTTCTTTCTTTCTTTCTTTCTTTCAAATATGGATAGTATATGTAATTAAATACACGGTGAACTATTTTTCTGTGATAGTATTAGCTTAGTGGATGGTTCCAGACTAATTCAAGCAATACTGGCTTGAATGCAGAAGTTTCTCTTGCACTGTCTTTTCAAGACAGAGTTATTAACACTTTTGTTTGTAATAGGGCAGAGAGAGAGAAAGATGTGCTCCTGTGGTTACATTTAATATTCTACTCTGTCAGGACAATTTTGTCAAAATAGGTGCTTGAGTTATGTCTCCAAATGTGCAGTCATTCTTTGAGAATATGTAATTATCCTTGTAATATATACCTTGTCCATGCAATTGCACATACACATGACAAAATTTCATGTGTGCAAACTGTTATGTGTGTCTCCTATTTGTGGAAATGCAAACCTTTTGTTTTGATATTTTTCTCTTCATTTTATTTTTTGACTGTCAAAAGTCATTGCGTCTATAGACCTTGTATTTGTTTTAAAACTGTAACAGCTTGAGCTATGACTAAAATTTTCCAGGCATATGTACCTGTGTAACATAGGTAGTTATGTAGCTGTATATTTCAATATAAAGCTCCCATAGCTAGGGTAATGATAATTATTGGAGGGAATTAGGATTACTCAGATATCAGTGTTTCATTGTGTTTTTCATAGATTTTTTACCTTGGATGCCATCACATCTCATCTGTGAAATTGCTTTTACAATGAATAGCACTATCCACAACCCAATGTTATTTGTTACTATTTTATTAATGTGGCAGTGGACAATAGTCCAAGTGATACTGAAGTTTTATAGGTATGCTAATCTATGACTAAAAAGCAAGTGGTTTTGTGCCTTCTCTTTTTTCTTATTCTTCATTTATGCTTTTAGCTTTTTAATTTTATTTTCTTCCCTCTGTAGGCTGCTATTTCTTTTCAATCACTTGGCTTTTTAGTTTACATCAACTCTGTTATATTTAGTTCTCTCATATTGGATCCATCTGCACTGTTATATTGCAAGCTACCTTTTACTATCACATCCCTAGCGGCATCTGGTAGCAATCTTAAGATATGATACTACAAGTGGCTCTACAGCTACTCAAAATCATTTATATATTGCAAGACCTGTCTTAGAAGGTCACTCAAGAAACCAAGAAATATCACTGCTTAATGGAAGAGATCTAAAAAAGGCAAAGTGTTGCTGTATTCAGGCAACTTAGAAAAAAGTCTATTTAAGTTTAAATATTACTGAAGGCCACAATCTATGATTTCATTTAACAGCTCAACATATGCATACAATTTATGTTTTCTGATATATGTGTTATAATTAACATACTTTTAAGTATTACAGCATAGTACAATTTTATTTAACATTTAAAAATATTGACAAAAATGGTCTACAAATAAGCAAAATTTTCAAGTAGCTTATTTGAGCACTTTTAGTCAATTTAATTGTGTAGTTGATTCAAATATTTCCACATTCTGTGTGTGTGCATGCACATGTACCTATGTGTGTAACCTGTATAATAGGTTGAGTTTGTATCTGTATATACGGCCTCAATAGTATTTCACTCACTATTGATATGTGCTCAGGTTAAGCATTTCTGGGGGATGTAAAAGTCTGCAATTAAACTTTTGCATTGAGATTAATATGGTGGGTGAACATTAGCATATGTTCAGGAGATGCCTCTAACTTGATATTCCCTTTAAGCATTTTTTAAAGGGGATATTATATCTAGCAAATGTTTCTCTCCTTTTTTCTCCCAAATTTTGACTGTTCTAAGTGTTTTATGTGGGAATGGTAGGTTGTGTAATTGTCCTCTATAGATTCATAGATGTAGGGTCGGAAGGAACCTAAGTAGATCATCAAGTCTGGCCAACTGCCCTGGGCAGGTGAAAATACTGGGCTCATATGACCCCAGCTAGGTAATTGTCAAGCCTCCTCTTAAAGACCCCCAAGGTAGGAGCCAGCATCACTTCCCTTGGAAGTTGATTCCAGATCCTAGCTGCCCTGGCTGTGAAATAGTGTCTTCTAATGTCCAGCCTGAACCTACTCTCAAACAACTTATGGCCATTATTCCTTGTTACTCCAGGAGGTGCTCGGGTGAACAGGGTCTCTCCCATTCCTTGCTGGTCACCTCTGGTAAGTTTATAGATGGCCACCAGGTCCCCTCTCAGCTTTCTCTTGTGAAGGTTGAACAGGTTCAGGTCCCGTAGCCTCTCCTCATAGGGTCTGCCCTGCTGTCCCCGGATCACACGTGTGGCCCTCCTCTGGACCCTCTCAATGCTGGCCACATCTCTCCTGAAGTGTGGCACCCAGAACTGGATGCAGTACTCCAACTGTGGCCTGACCAG
>NW_017729032.1:156948271-156950975 GCF_001723915.1 Gavialis gangeticus | reverse complement strand
GCCTTCCTAAAGTCCAGAAAGACTACATCCACCACGACACCTGTGTCCAATGATGTTGTGACCTGATTGTAGAAGGCAGTCAGGTTGGTGTGACAGGACCTGCCTCTAATGAACCCATGCTGGTTGCCCCTGAGCATCACCCCCCTGCTGGTCCTTCCCAGATGTGCTCCTGGATAATCTTTTCAAAGAGGTTCCCCAGGATCAAAATAAGACTAATGGGCCTATAGTTGCCCAGGTCCTCCCTCCTCCCTTTTCTGAAAATGGGGACCACATTGGCCTTCTTCCAGTCATCTGGCACCTGGCCAGAGCACCATGAGTGCTAGTAAAGCCGTGCCAGGGCCCCTCAATAGCCCCTGCCAATTCCCTCAGGACCCTGGGGTGGAGAGCACATGGACCTGCTGATTTGAACATGTCCAGCCCCTCCAGAAGTTTCCTAACTCGGTCCTCCCTGACCTTGGCCTGGTGGACTCTCTCCTGAGTCCATCCTCAGTGGGGGAGTCCCAGTCCCTGCACAAAAAAATGGAGGCAAAGAAATTGTTAAAAAGGTCTGCCTTTTCCTCTGGTGCAACCACCAGATTGCCAAGTATATCCCACAGGGACCCCACGTTACCCAGTGCTTTCTTCATACTCCCTATGTATGTAAGAAAGGACTTTTTGTTGTCCTTGGTCCTTGATGCTAGCCCTAGTTCCTTATCTGCCTTAGCTTTCCTAATAGCTGCCCCTACAAACCTGAGTGATGGAGGTATACTCCTCTTTGGTGATAGCTCCTCCCTTCCACTGGAGAGGATTGCTAGAGCTTTATTATAAACCTGAGTTTATTAATGCATTTTGTAGCATGTCAACTGTCACATTATTCAAAGGCAAGCATTGATAACACTTTAGTTGCTAGTATTATATGCAATTGGCAGGTCCCAAGAAACACAGAGATCCATGATTTACACATACACAAATTAAGGTGCCTATTTTGGCTAAAGGTTAATTGCAAATAAAATGAGAAAGACAGAAAAAAGATCAGTGTTACACTTGCTTAATTGCAAACTGATTTAGGCCTTGTGCAGAGATTCAGTTTTTCCTGGGAAAGTCCACTCCCAGGTTATTTGTATGTATGCAAACTTAGTCAAATGTAACTGTATCATTGGTTAGTATGAGTTTAAAGATAGATAGAGACACTGCTTTGTGGCTGAAAAAGGCATGTCACAAAACAAAATGCATGTTATGTGCATGATCAGGTGTGTAGTTATATATGCCCTGTGTATATGGTAGTGACCATGTAATTAAGTATGGAAACATATAAAACAAAAATGCTGTATAGGTCAGCAATACTCATTTTTCATTTTCAGGGGTCACTTCTAATTCATAGATGCAAGGGTCGGAAGGGACCACAACAGATCATCAAGTCTGACCCCCTGCCTAGGCAGGAAAGAGTGCTGGGGTCAGATGACCCCAGTCAGATGCCTATCCAGCCTTCTCTTAAAGACCCCCAAGGTAGGGGAGAGCACCGCCTCCTTTGGAAGTCCATTCCAAATTTTGGCCACCCTTACCGTGAAGAAGTTTTTCCTGATATCTAGCCGGTTAATTGAGCATGCCGGATTGTAAGACGCTGTTTAATAGAACTTTTACTGTATTTGTGTGGTAATATGAAGACTAGATGTCATGATTGTCCCTTCTACATGTGCAGGTAAAGGTGCGATGTGATCTAATGCATAAAATTCACACAATAGTGCCTCCTGCTATGCCACACTAACAAGCTCTTGAGGCTGGGAACCCCACACATCCCAGTTGAGGGTGCCCCATGCAGCCCCAGGGCAGGGGGATTGGAATCTCTCTGCCCTAGGGGTGTATGAAGCCCCTGGAGTGGGAGGATCACTGCTGCAGTGAATTCCTCACTGTAGGGGTAAGGGAAGCCCTTGGGGCCACAAGATCTCTGCACGGTGATTCCCACAACCCCAGGATTTTCCTATGTTCTGGGGGTAGTGGAAATTGCTTTGTGGTGATCCTCTAGTCTTGGTGGTTTCCCATACCCCAAAGCCCTAGAGATTGTGGCAGCTGTGATCCCTAGGGTCCAGAGACCTTGAACTCTAGGGATCATGGCAGCCATGTTCCCCTGGGCCCTGGGGTTTCATGCACCCCTGAGTCCTGGGGATCACAGCTACCTCAATTCCCAGAACCTGGGGGTTTTATGCTAGGCATGGACTCCCACTGTGGTTGGGAGTCTTGTCAGCAGACAGGGCTCTCAAGCTGCAGGGAAAACCCTGTTACATGTGCAAATTAAAGGTTGAGAGCAACCAGTCATAAAGTTGGTTGCTCAAACATTTTTGAGGTCTAACTTTATATCTGCATGTGGAGCTTTTTTATGGCATAATAGCCACTTTACATGTGTAGCTGCTTTCCAGGTAATTGCATAATTAACCAGTTAATTGTGCAATATCTGTACCGTGTGTGTGTGTGGGGGGGGGTGGCTCTGATTTTTTTCATTAGCATGTACTATAGTATACCTCATCTCTGTTACCTTAATAGATACAGGCAGCTTTTGAGTCCCTATGGGGTACAGCGATGTATAAGCCACAGCTGAAGAGGACCATTCTTATGCTACCAAGGCATCTTAACATTTTTCAAGACTAGGAAATAACTTTTATTTGGAGCCAGGGCAAGGGGGAAACCAGAGGAGTGTGCAAAATTCTGAGAAAATGTGTATTTCTTGCAA
>NW_017729032.1:156941331-156943271 GCF_001723915.1 Gavialis gangeticus | reverse complement strand
GGGGAAACCAGAGGAGTGTGCAAAATTCTGAGAAAATGTGTATTTCTTGCAAGAAGCAGGCTGCCTCATAGAACACAAACTGCAGTCTTTAGTTACCTTTGACAGAATCGTATGGAGAAGAATTTACAGCAGGCCTGTAATAACAGGTTAAAAAAAAGTCTGTAGCAATATAATGGTTTCCTGGTGCTTTCCTGCTTAGCTGGACTTGAAAGGTTGTTATAATCTGATTCTGAAGGATTCAGGGTGAATCTAGTGATGTATAAAGGTCTCTGACTAGAAGCATTGTCAAGGATCTTAAATAAATTCTTAAAGTGTTTCCTTCTTCCTACCAGGACCACTTCTGTCTCACTGAGACACTTTGAGTAATGACATGGGTTGCGACCTCTGAAGAAGAGATGAAAAGCGAGGTGTCAGCTGTATTGCTATAGTAGGGAAATCTGTAGTATTTTGTAGCATCTTCCTGAGGTCTCCCACACTACATGCTCTAAAAAAGAGAGGTGAAATTGTCAGGGACTTGAACCCCAACTTCCCAGGTCCGTTGTCTGACTGCAAGAGACAGGCAATACCAGCAAGGTCTTATCTCAAAGCTCTTTATTGAAGCATGCATACAACAACAAAGAGCAGCCCGTCTCCTCCAAGAACCAGCCCCCCTTGATAACAAGTAAGCAAGTTTATATAGACAGTTTTGCGTCACAGATTTTACACTTAATTGACTCAACCTTTATGGTTAGTTAAAACTTCTAGTGCACATGACACGATACGCGCGCAGGTGGGAATTTCCCAAGATATCAGGTTAGTATGAGAAAATTCTTAATTAGTTCAAACTGGCTTTTGGCTATATGCTTGTTTTGAAATGTTAAGTAATAGGGAGGAGGACGGTATCTTTGATTGTTCCAGCTGTGTCTTTGAAGCACTAAGTCTGCTTTGTAGATAATTTCTATACTATTATCTATGGTCTTGTTAATTTTTATAACTACACAATAATAGGCTTTGAGCAGTTCTTACACAGAAGCATCTTCCTTATCATCAAACATGCAACTTTCTTTTCAGCACTGTTACTTATGCTAGTGGGTTCAAGGTAGGTTCAGTTTGTACCATCCCCGTTTATCAGCTCACATTCCAATGTCATACTGCATAGAGAGAGCTTATAATTATCCTGTTTGTGGCCTCTTAGTAGTATTTTTCTTTGTGGGCTTTTGGGCCTGCTCTCAAATATCATATATCTCAATCCCCCCTTTGTCCCTAGAGTACCCAAAGAGGGCACTCTTGGGACACATATTTATTCATGTATCTAGGGTTCATTATATGATAGGGCCTGTTAACCTTGGGGCTTTTTTTACATAGTAGAGCGCCCACACAGCATCCACACCTTACGATTACATAAAGCAATAAAAGTCCACCAATAATAACAACAGCACTTTTAAGCAAATTATATAGCCACCCACCTATATCAGGCAACCAGCTGAATAAATTACTTCCCCAAAAGCTCTAGTCAGTCGCTTTCCTCCATGATCCTTTGTAATCTCTTTAAGGTGCTGTGCTCTTTCCCAGGTGGCATTATAAACATCAGGAATATATACACAACATTCTTGTCCTATTAAGGCACATGTTCCTCCTTGTGAGGCCAGCAAGATATCTAGGGCCATTCTATTTTGAAGAACCATTTGCCTTATTTGCTTTTGCTCAGTAGCCAGATCTATGAGGGCCTCAGCAGTGGTATTAGCCATTAGTTTTAACACTCCCTGTAGTCTCATCACACCCTCTTCTATGTGGTAAGTGGCCCCTCCGCAAGCAAAAAAGAAGGCGGCACAAGTTTTGGTCCAATCATTAAGCGCTTTCTAAGTAAGGGGTCGAGACCGGTCAATAGTATCTTTGGCATCTCGCACATTGTGTAACCGTCTAGAGGGAAGGTGGTCTCGATACAATACAGGAGGCTCTAA
>NW_017729032.1:156939663-156940562 GCF_001723915.1 Gavialis gangeticus | reverse complement strand
TGGGCTTTTGGGCCTGCTCTCAAACATCATATATCTCAACATGATTGATTCTTGTAAAATTGCACATGTAAGTGCTCTTGATGATGAAAGCATTCCACTGGCAGTGGTCTCTGGGACCTCCTGGAGAGGTGTGAACAGAACATGTTAAACTTTTGTGTATTACACAAAAGTTGATAAAAATAGTGTACTCATAGGAAAATGTGGTGATAGAACAATGCTAACAAGTAGAGTGGGGATTGGGAACCCTGACGCATATGTGCCAGAGCATGGCATGCAAAGCCATTTTGCTTAGTATGTCATGGCTGGCCTGGACTCTAGGAAGCTGCTACTGGCTATGAATCCTGGGCTGCTCACAACAGGTGGTGGGGAGGCTGTGAGCCCTGCTGCAAGCAGCTTGTGTTCTGTGCCAGGCAGGAGCTGCCTAGACCTCAGGCTGGCTGTGGCTGGGAGGGTGCAAACAGCTGCACAGGGCTCCAGAGTTCTGGCTGGGCTCTACGGCAGCAGCAGCTGCATGTGTGCCCCAGGTGCATGGCTGGGAAAGGGCCAGGGCAGCAAAACCCCAGCCCCTCCCCTGCTGTCCATCCTGCTGCCAGCCTGGCTGGGGCTCTGGAGCCCAGCTGATGCCCGTTGCAGCTGTTTGCAGCCATCCGACTGCCTGCCACAGCTGGCCTAGGCTCTGGGTAGCTGTACCAGGGCCCAGAGGTGGTGGTTACTGTCAATGCCATTTAAATGTATTATGGAACTCGGCCAATTTGTAGGACAGTGATTCAGTTCAGATATTTGGATCACTGTCCTGAATTGATTTGGCCAAATCAGCTTCAGAAGATTTGGCACTGATTCAGAGAGGTTTGATGATTTGGATCGGCTGGGGAGAAGCAGGCACAGTTGGGTGGCTGCAA
>NW_017729032.1:156895360-156934663 GCF_001723915.1 Gavialis gangeticus | reverse complement strand
CTTCAGAAGATTTGGCACTGATTCAGAGAGGTTTGATGATTTGGATCGGCTGGGGAGAAGCAGGCACAGTTGGGTGGCTGCAAGTTCTCCCACAGCTCCTCTGGCTGTGCCTGCCTCTCCCTGGGAGGGGGGAGCCACAGGAGAAGTCCCCCTGGCTGCCCTGCCCGGGCCCATCCCCCAGCCTAGTCTTGGCCCTTAAAACAAACAAACAAACAAAACAACTCTGCACTCACCAGATGCAGCAGTGGTGGCTGGGGCTGCTGGGCACTCATGGCAGAGCCCCCCCATGCAGCGTGGGGCAGTGAGGATTGTCCCCTTCCGTCTGGCACCTGTGTGGCAGCTACCCAATGGTGTGGATGCAGTGTGGCTTGGCAGGGTGCTGCATGCTGTCTGGGAGCTGGGGCCACTGGGGCTGAGTGGTGCCAGGCTCTGGCTGATAGGTGGAGCAGCCCCAGCTCCCAGACAGTGCACGGCGCCCTGCTGAACCTCCCTGCACCTGCACAATGCGACAGCTGCCACTGAGTTTTATGTGGGAAGTAAATCCAGTAGAGTTTTGGTCAAGCACAAAATACATCCTCTCCCTAAAGCCTGGATATGTTTTTAGATTCCTCAGGATTTTGAGGTATGCTGGTCTCAGTAATAAGAAGTTGATAATTTGATGTAGATCTCCTATGTGACATTTGTATATGGTCAAAAATGTATATTGAAAAAATGTGTTATCATACATTTTAGGTTATGAGTAAAATAATGAACATGCTGGACACATGCAACACTAGAAAATGAGAGGTATACTCATGGTTCTTTTTTTTCCCTTCATGCAGGATGGATTGCAATGTTGGGAGCTATTTGGCTGCTAGTCTTAGCTGACATCCATGATTTTGAGATGATACTAAATAGAGTGGAATGGGCAACACTTCTTTTCTTTGCAGCCTTGTTTGTTTTAATGGAGGTAAGAAGAATAAGAAATAAATCCACTAAACGCATACCTTTGGGTTTTGTAATTGGACTGTTCGGATTTGACTCAGTTTAAGAAGACATACATTATCTTGAACAGAGAGCACCCACACAACATTGGTTGAATGCTTTTTGATAATTAAGATATAATTTAGTCACAATAGCACTAAATTAAAATTAAAGAGCTATGAGAACTCTGTAGTCAAAGTTTTGTCTCCCTTTAGCTTTTAAATCAGAGTTTAGTCTTCTTTTCTCTCAACTTCCACAAAAAGAATAGCTTTAAAATTAGCAAGGATGGTGTGTCTGAACTTACTATTATTATTATTATTATTATTTTTTTTTGTTACTGATTTTTGGAATTATTTAGACAAACAAAAAAAAATCAGGGATTAATTATAGTTTAAAAAGCTAACACTTTTGCCACATTCTAGCTACAAAATCACTTGTCTTAGAGACTGAACCTGAGGCTTGTTTGATGCTTGAAAGTTCTTGTTAAGATCTAGTATATAAGACCAAATGTTGAATCATAACAGTCCTAATGAAACAAGTTATTTAATACTTTTAGCTTATTTATTCAATCTCTGAGCAGTTTGATTCAGTCATGTTTGTGTCCCATTTTATTCACTTTCTGTAAATCTTTATGGGAACTTTTTTTTTGGCGCACATATTTGGAGAATGGATATTTTTGTATGAATAAACACATTCACTGCAAACAAGATTATTTGTGCATTTCCAAGAGGGCTCTTTGTTATTTCTTTTTATGTTTTAAAAGTTTTAGTCACCCAATAAGAGTTCAGTATCAAGACAGCAATATAGCTCAGGTGAATAGTTGCAAATGGTGGACAATAAATTGCCAAAGCAAGCAGTTTGCAAAATGCCTGGTAATATGAAATGTGTTTTTGTAATCTTTTAGTCAAAATTAATAATTTCAAGGCCACATCTGAATGTGTTAATGAACAATTCACCAACAGGAATGGGGTTAAATTTGCAGTAAATATTAGCAATTGATATTTCAGCAATATCTAATTGATTTTAAATTAGAACAGTCAGAATCTAGTAAACTCCTGGAAGTTTACTGGAGGCTTTGCTCATCAATAGGAAATTTTCTGGGTTGCTAATAAGTTTAAAAAGTTCATAAGGACTTTAATAGTTCTGATGAGTATTGTAGCACATCTAAGACTACCTACTATTTCATGCACAACTTCTAATGCAGTGGTCACCAACCAGTTGATCTCGATTGACCAGTTGATCTTGTAGCCTCTTCAAGTTGTTCTGAGGCTGGGGGGTGCAGAGCGCATGTGTGCATGCCTGTGTGTGCCCCACCCCCAGCCCAGTAGGTCAGTTCATGGGAGAGGAAAGGGGAAGGGGGCTAGATCAAGGCCCCTGTGGCAAGGGACAGAGCACCGCAGAGGCAGGAGCAGAGGTAAAGTGAGTGGTGCCCCAGCTAGGTGGGTGGTGGTGGTGGTGGGAAGATCCAGCCCAGGAGGCTTGTCCAGGGGCATGAGGACTCCTGCACTGTGTGCACCCCAGTGAAGGCCCCGGGGGTCACATGCCCCCCCCCCCCATCTATGTGCAGCGGAGGCAGCTGTTGTTGTGGGCTGGGCTTTGCACCCTGAGCCCCACTGCAGCTGGCCTGGGAGTGGCCCGACACCAAGTGCATCCAGCCACTGGTTAGGCAGGGAATGAGGCTCAGCCCAGGGAAGGATGCATGTGGAGTCAAGCTGCTCTCGGGCTAGCTGCAGTGAAGTTCAGGGCACGAAGCCCAGCCTGGAATGGCAGCTATCTCTGGCACTCACAGATGAGGGGGCATGTGCCCTCACCAAACGCCAGGCAGTGCAGGTGGCTGCAGCAGCTGTGAGGGAGGGACTGGGGCTGGAGCAGTGGCAGGCCCTGCACAAATTGGGCAAGGGATGGAGCCACAAGCAGCTTATCTGGGGGGCACAGGCAGGGGGGAACACACCCTGGGTGGGCATGGGGCCCCAGTTCTGGATGCCAGCTGGGCTGGATGCTGCTGCGGGCTGGGGCCAGGGATGTGCTCAGGCTGGGTGGTGGCGGTACTGGGAGCAGGGCTTCGGGCAGGCTGCAAGCATCCAAAAATTTGCTGTAGACCCCCGCCCAGCACCACTGCCCAGCCTGAGCACAGAGTGGCCCAGCTCCCCCCGAGAAGAGTGTGGTGAGGTCTTCCAACCTTCCCTACCCCCTACACAGATCCCGTGGGTGGGGGGGGAAGACAGTGCCACACTCTTCACAGGGTGGTGGTGGGCTGTGCTGCGCTTGGGTCAGGCAGCGGTGGCACTGGGGGGGGGGGCTATGGCAAATTTTTGGGTGCCTGCAGCCCCCCACCATAGCCCCACTCCCAGTGCCGCTGCCGCTTAGCCTGAGCACAGCCCCAATCCCAGCCCACCATGGCAGCCAGCCTGGCTGGCGTGCAGGTCCAGGACCTCACGCCCCCCATGCCCTCCCAGGGTGCGTGCTCCCCCACGCCCTCTGGATAAGCTGCTCATGGGTCCATTCGACACCCTGGCTGTGCAGGGCCTGGTCCTGCTTTAGCCCCACTCCCTCCCTCACCGCTGTTGGGGGGTTGGGGAGATCTAGGCCCTGCTATGAGGGAGGAAATGGGGTTAGGGCCTCTATCTGCCCTGCCCCCTCTCATGGCTCTTCCCCCAACAGAGTTTACCTGCTTGGGGGCATGCCTGCACATAATTTTTTCTCCCTCTGCCTCAGTCTGCTCCCCCCCTTCCCTCCCCACAGACTTGCATGCTGGGGGTGGGTGTTGGTACACAGTAGATCTTTGGTTGCTTTTAAATGCAAAAGGTGATCTCCTACTTAAAAAGGTTGGAGACCACTATTTTAATATATATTCTGAAATATGCTAGCTGTGACTGATGATACATGCTGAAGCCATATCATTTATTCTAGCTATGGTGCTAGCACTTTATGCAAGTCACATTCACTAATGTTATTTACCATATTTGCTTGAATTTAACTGTTTCCATTTGAATATGACATGGATGTACAATCAGGTTGTAAAATATGTTGAATGTCAGTTTTTAACTTACTATTGCTATAATTCACTTATTTTTTTATGGTTTCTCTGGTAACAGCAGTCATTGGACGAACTGTTAGCTATAGCATATTTCATAAGCTATGCCAGGGATACCTTAGGAAATAAACTGTAAGATATGGAGTGCCAACTGGAACCATACCTAAAGATCTCCCTATATAAAAATTGCAACAAAAAATATTTGTCAATCATATTGAAATACTATTCCTGATCTCAATCCATGCTTTCTTAAACTATCAGAAAATAGAAGCATGTCTGAGCTAGCAGACCACAAACATTAAGATTCTTGTATTTCCTTTTTTAGCTTAGCTTTTACTATGCTGGCTATAATTCCAAGAAACAAACCAAATCCAAACAGTTTCTTCAATAGCATTGCCTGCTGAGGCAAACCAAATCTTACTATACGTTGGTGGGGGGCAATCTTTGTGGCAAGCGTACCATAAATTGTCTTGTATCCTCTCCAAGTACCATTCCCCTGTTTTATCTGCTGCTCTGCTTTTTGCTTCCTGCCCTCTCTTCCTCTCAGCTTGTTGTCCTCTCACGGATGCGCTGTGTGCCGCACACAGAGACTGCCAGTGCCACAAGTTGGTCACCCCTGCTATACATAGCCATTGAGGACTGTTTCCTTACTTCTATCAGTTTCTATCACCTCACTTCATTGTCCTTAAACATGTTCTAGAACGGCACTAAGCACCAGGTACTTCATGGCTCTCCCTATTAATGATGACATGCTTCTCTGTGGTAATGCTTTAAATCTTTCTATGTTAGGATAAAATTTTTTTTAGCATGCCTAAGTGATTTAGGAGCCTAAGTTGCCTATTTTATAGATGAATTCTTGACAGTTTTATCTTTAGTTACTTGCCAGTCTTGACTGAGAGATCAGTCACTGTCAGAATCTTTTTTCAGCTTCTTCTGAGCCTAGTCATCTAGGTCTGATGAGCCATCCCTCAGGTAACTTGTCTCTAGGAATGTTCTTTCAGCACCCATTTGGGAGTTACCATTATTCACTATAAAATCCCCCAGTTCCATCTGTCTCTCTGTGATATAGCTCTTTATTTTATTTATCTTTGCGATACCATTTTATGCAGTTTTAGTATTCAAAAAACCTTTTTACTTTCATCCCCTCCAAAAATATTTACTTACAAAAGAAATGATAATATAGAACCCATAAACCCCAATCTTTTGTCTATGGAAGACAAATGTATGGGTATGATAAATATAGTTAAACTCTGATCCAAAAAAGATGCATCGTGTCAACAGTATAAAAGTGTACTTCAAGGATAGTTGTCAGTTTGGCACTGGTGTGGCTGAGTGTACCAATTATCAAAACAATATTCTCCTTTTATGAGATTCATGAGGCTCTTGGAGAACCCTGTGTGTGTGCTCAGACCACACGATTCTGCAAAGCACAACTACTGAAGGCTGAGACTCATGTTAATTCCTCACTTTCTTTCAATGTTTGCACCATGCTTGTCTCTCTTCTTGGGCAATAGTGAAAGGGCTTAAAAGATATGCAGTTAGTGTTTCCATAGTCTCTACTTTGATGGTATACTTGCAAACTGATGGCAACCTGAGGTCATCTTTTGACCATGTTTCCTTTCTGGACTATTGTGTCTGAATACTAAACAGGGTTCAAGTACAACTGAATAATTGTTAACAAGCTTTGTGGAGACATAATGAAAAGACAGTGTTAATAAAGTATTCCAGCTATCTTTAAATTAGTCATCTCAGGTATTGCTAACAGGGTAGTTGTGGCATCATTGATCACAGTATGAGCTGCAAAATCCACCTAAGTAGAGCACAATCTGGTGGCAAGTCCATGTAGAGCTCTGTGCTGCTATGGCTACACTGCTAGCAGTTTCTGATTTAGCTAGTTTTAAGCTAGCTTGGGAGTATCTACATAACCATCAGTGCCTGAAATGCAAATATACCCTCAGGACAAGGAGATATTAGCCAGAACATTAGTTTTATTCTCAAGGATGAGTGCCTTGCTATGACTTTCTAGTAGGAATAACACTAGAAATAGATATAAACTGAAAAACAGCATTGTTTAACCCACAATATTGCTTTAATACAAAGCTAGCAGGTAAATATCAGGTTTTGGACCTGCCTTTCTGCTTGGAATTTGAAGATTCCTTCTGGCCCAGAAAGACGAGGATAAGATGTCTGTGATCTATATTCTTTTCAGGGTAAGTTGCCGCTGACTACTCACTTGAGGCTGCCCATCTTTTGCTATGAACTTTCCAGACCTTTAAATGCAATGAAGAGGAAGCTCTGGAGTCCTCCCCTATTGCCACTCTTCAAAATCTATATTTCTGGTGTGCTGAATGCATCCAAAGCATCCTCATATCTACATTGCTAGAACTGGAGTGTGCAGAAGCTTCAAGTGTGTTGTGGGGTGAGGTTAGTTGCACCCTAATTGACATGTCAAATACAATAACGTTCCTCAAATAAAGGTGCCTTATCTGCCAAGTTTGCCAATTCCAACATGTGCCTTATATAGAATGAATACTGACATCTTTGTAATGGAAAATAAATTAAAACAAACCCAGCATGGTTACTTCAAACTGTTTTTAACCGCATGTTTTCTTACCTTCCATTAGCTGATCTAAATCTATCTCTTTTAGGCTCTGGCTCATCTCCATTTAATAGACTACATAGGAGAGCAGACAGCTTTGT
The DNA here is from genome assembly GCF_001723915.1 of Gavialis gangeticus. Classification (NCBI taxonomy): domain Eukaryota; kingdom Metazoa; phylum Chordata; order Crocodylia; family Gavialidae; genus Gavialis; species Gavialis gangeticus. The sequence continues at coordinate 156,927,966 of NW_017729032.1, read as the reverse complement.
TAATAAAGGTACATCAAATTTTTTATACTTATTTAACTCCTATCATAAGGGGAAAACATAAAGCATTTAATTAAGAATAATTGGATATTGAATTCTATATTGCTTATATTCTTTTACCACATATACAAAAGGTAAATTTCACCATTGTGAATGATCTTCAGCACAAGTTGCTTCTGCCAGTAAATTAGTGGAATTTAAACAGTATGACTCTCTTCTGGACTTCCAATGAATGAATAAATTGGACAGGTAGAAATTAATATAGAAAGCAGGAGAGGGAAAATATGCAAGTGTAGCTGTACATGGTTTTTTATAGGAAAAGTAAAGGCAACTATTAGACTATTACTGCATCTGTCTGTCTACATTTGTTGAATTGATACAATTATTGTTTTAATAAATCTGTCATTTATCTCCTTTTTAGAATGCATTTTGCATTCAAATCATTACCTTAAAAAGGATGTTTTTAATGTAGTGAAGATTTTGCACAATTATGCCATTAGCAGCACAGAGAAATACTGGGCTTAGTGTGACAGCTAAAAAAAATGCTGGCTAATTTTCAGTTAGTGGAGTTGTAACTTTATCTTTCTTCATGCCAGGTGGTTCCTGAAGATCAACGTTTGGCAGTTGCTATCATTTTAGTGGTCTGGGTCTCTGCACTGGCATCATCCCTAATTGACAATATTCCATTTACTGCTACAATGGTATGTTTCTCTGGAGTAGTTACATTTTTCCTGCCATTATATGCAGGGAGTCCAACTATTTAATGACAAGTTTGCTCAGCTGTGTTACAACTGCTCCCATCTCTTCAAGGCAGTGAGCCATAATACATGAGCTTATTTGCACCATTTAGGTGTTTTGCTGGCCATTTCTATGTACAGATAATCAGATGTGCAGATGTGCCACTCACCCACTCAAGGTTCTTAGCAGCCCCTTCCTTCCTCTTCTTGCTTGGTGGGATTTCTCCTCCTCTTCCTTCTCTCTCTCTCTCTCTTTCTCTGCCATCCCCTCTCCCTTTACTTATGTCTCTGGGTGCAGGAAGGAGAAACACATGTAAGTACACAGAGAGAGGGGAGTGGAGCATGTAGCTGCTGAGCATTGAGGGGAAGGGTGCAGTCTCAAGACGGGGTATTCTTACTTCCTTCATGGACTTAAAAAGGTCCTTGGTGGCTGCTTCAGCAGCATGGTCTAGACTGTGCAGGGGACCCCGTGATCTAGGGCTGTGGGTAACTGGAGCCACTGAGCTACACTGTGGAAAGAGGATGCTACCACACCCCCTCTGGATCTTCCCTTGGCTGTATGGATTGAAGTAAGAAAACTTCTTTTTTCCCCTGAAGTAAAATTAAAACATTGTCAAGAATTGTTAAGCAGCAAAATAAACAGGATTCCTGCTTTTTTAAAAAGTTACACAGAAAATCATATTCTTCAAGAATGAATGAATGGGCCATCAAGCTTGGATTGTTAATCTTGGTTTATTGATGTGGAAGAGTAAATTGAGCCAGAAAATGTGATACATTTTCAAAGCTGCTCTTGTCTTTGATTGGTTTAAGGTATGTTGGTTTTTAAGGTCCTCTTCAGCCCTTTCTTCAGCTTTTCAACATCACCTTCACCAATAAGGATTCTGCTTTTTCTCCTTCAACACCCCAAAAAATGTCAAAGAACAGCTGAGGGGTATGTTGTCAAACAAATGAAAAGTAACATGTTAAACGTGATAAGAAAGCAATATCCTTCTCTTATGTAATATTATCTTCAATGTATCATAAAATGAGCAACTCTTTTTTCCCCCCTCCCCCTCCTCCTGTATTTTTTCACTCAAAGAATACTTTTCAGTGGGTATGTCTACATGTTCATTAATGTGCCTTTGCTACTGCGCATTAAGTTTAGTACCTCTAATATGAGGTACTACATAATGGTGCAGTATCCTGTGCTAATACTCTGTAGCAAAGGCAAATATTTTTTTGTGATGCACATTAATTCTACTGCTCATTAGCTCATTAGCATGGTTTTTACCATGATGTGCTAATGCACAGTAGAACAGTCCACTGAGCATTAAGGCATTGCGGATAGACATGCCCAGTGTAACTTTACTGCAGGCCAAATTATCCTTCCCTGGTCAGAGCAAATCAGGAATAACTCCATCAGCCTTAATGACAGTGCTGTCTTGAGTATCTCCATCAATCTACGCTTCCTATAAGGAGATTGTTAATGAGTGTGAAGAGACCACACTTTTTGGACAGTTTACATTACAAGATAATTTTTATGCAACTAAACAACCCACAGGTTAAGGAACTTATTGATTCAGTCTTGGTATAAATCTGGGCGGATTTGGTTTGTTCCTGTTCAGGTCAAACCACAAAGAATTGGAATTACACAAGAGGAAAAAAATTGATTTACAGAACCTATAAAATTTGATTCGTCAGCTAACATGACACCTCCAAAATACAAGGGACTTTGAACCCCAGCTGAAATGTGGCTGCTGGGAAGTAATTATAAGTTTCTCTTCTTCAAGCATTTAAAAGTGACTATATAGATTCCTACCCAAAAATCAATGGGTTTTTTTGGAGAGGACGTGTCACAGTTCATTACATGAAGATGGTGAGTGATAGTGAAGTAAAATTACAGAGCACACAGCAGATGAATTCATCATTCATTATATAAATTTAGACACCTACTCTGGTAACCTTCATGGAACTTGTAGCAGAGTTAGGAGGAAGCACTAGGAAGCTAGTCTGCGAGCAAAAGGGTTAGAACAATAGTTGTAACAGTAGCACCTCTGCAGATAACTCTCTTAGAGCAAGTTTGGTTTTACAGGCATAGAGTCCTTTCACTTAATTACCTAGCATGCAGTACTTGAAACATTTCCCATGCATCCTACTTGGGATTAATTGTGTTCATACACACATTCATTTGAGCTAAATTTTGTAATGGCTAGGTGCTAAAAATGGCAGGCCCCCCAAAATAAAATTGGCAAATATTGGCAGATTTTTATGTCTCTAAGGAAAGTTACAGGAGACTTTTTGGGACTGATTAGTTAAGAGATTGGAAACTTGATTATTGTATTTATTTTGGTTTTATCTACAGAACTGTAAACTTTTCATTTTGGACTGTATGTCTTGCTTCATGTTTGAAAAAAAACAAAAACAAAACAAACGCAGTGAAATTACATAGTGCTGTTTTATGTTTCATTCCGTAACATATTCCTCAAACCTTTTACTGATTTTTGAGCTGGCCAAACCCTTGCTTAAGTCCCATTCATTTTCAATGTATGCATTCATGGCATAGTTTATTCAATAGCTAGGGTATTCTTCCCTTAAAATGTTAAGCTACATGATTTTATTAGGATTTTATTCTTTGATTTAATTGACTTGTTTTATAGGCTCCATATGTTGGAGCCATCTGTTTATATTTTTTGTCTTACTACTAGAGTCTAAAAATATAGCTGCAATAAAATCTTGTTTTAGTTGAGTTTTAATACTATTTTCTCAACATACTGTAATAAACAATTTCTATTAGCCACATTGTTGGCAAGGTGGCTGGATCTCTGACAATTCATTGTTAGGAACCAGACTGATTTTGACCTGCCATTTATTGTCTTTAAAACTGTCAGGAGCTTAAGCACACTGTATTTTTCACATTGCTAATTTATATTTTAGATCTCTTTTTGCCTTCTTTTCTACCAAATATGTTTTTTTCTCTTGTTTTTAATTTCTTACATTCCAGTGCCTGGTAAGTGTTTTAGATACAAGCCCAGAAATCTGCCGAGGTAGACTGTGTTTAACAAAGGCATCAATAGTTTTGCAAGCTACTGATTCTTTTCTTCTTTAAAGGTATATTTTAAACAGTAGGTATCCATAGGTAGAGGGAGAAAAAATTATTTGTGGGGGCTGAGCATGTATGCACATGCACACACACACTAACCCCCACAACAGGTAAGTCCATGGGGGAAGGGCTGGGAGGATGGGGGACAGATTGAGGCCCCAGCAGTGAGGGATGGAGTGGGGCAGGGGCTGAGGTGAATGGGACCCTGGCCAGGCGATGGGACAATCAGAGCCCAGACAGCTTGTCCAGGGGCACTGGGGGGCTCACACCACTGTACTTACCCCAGTGGAGGCTGAGGGGACATGTGCCCCCTTGATCTGTGCATGGGGTGGAGGCAATTGCCATTGCATGCTGGGCTTTGCACCCCACTGCCTTGAGAGTTGTGCAATGACTCGCTGCTGGGCAGGCAGGAGACTCGGCACAGCCCAGCGGCAGATGGCACATGGCCTTGTGCCGCTCCTGGGGCAGCTGCAGGGGCACGCAGAGCCCAGCCCATAGCAGCAGGCACCTCCATCCCGTGTACAGATCAGGGAGACTTGGGCCTCTGCCGGGGTGTGTACAGTGGCATGAGCCCCTCCACACCCCTGGATGAACAGCCTGGGCTCTGATTGTCTCACCACCTGGCCTGGCCAGGGCCCCATTCACTCCAACCCCTGCCTCTGCCCCACTCCCTCCCTCACCATGGGGGCCTTGATCTGCACCCCTCCCCCTAGACCCTTCCCATTCATAGGATTGACTGCTACTTGCCTACTGTGCTGGGCAACCAGTGAGCCACATGCTGGGCTGTGATCCTGGCATGCATGTCCTGCCCCACCCCTGCTGCAGCTGCCCAAAGCCAAGCAGTCTTGCAGCTCTACCAGCTGCCCTGCATTTGGAGGGGGCTGAACCCCATTCGCTCTGACCTTCCACCACCTATGTAGGTACCTCTTTCATGGAAAATGCACACTTTTACCGTGTGTAAAGGATATATAAACATTCACAGAAGGTATAAAATGGTTGTAAGTACCCTTCTCCCATCACTAAAGAACATACTGTTATAAAGGATGAGAAGTGGCCAAACTGTATACTTTATGCAGCTGCACACGCAGGAAGGTATGACCTGGTTGACAGCCCTCTTGCCTAGTGCCCTAACACATATGGGCATGATCTTGTTGGATAGCTTGTTGCTGCTCCTCTTGGTTGAAGTTGGTAGTGTTTTTCATTTCCTAACACAGAGAGGAAAGAGAGATCCCATCTTTACTTAATGGAACTGGCCCAGCTGGGCCAGGAAGTTATGCTGATTTTTTTGAAAGGGTGTGTGAGCTGCTGTTGTTGCCACATTGTGTACGTGCCTGGAGTACCAAGAGGAGTTTTAGTTGAGAGGGTTGCAACACAGTCTTTCCTCAATAACCTCCTGCAGTATTTTCTAGAGAGTGACAGTTGTGAACTAACCTATGATCTATGTCTAGGTTTCAGAGGAGTGCTTCTTCCATTACAGCCTCAATTTTCCTTTTGTTTGATCATGCAGTGAGATAAAGTAGCCTATCTGGGTGCTAAAAATTTGACTGCATCCATTTTTCTTGGATGTCCAGTGAGACCAGATGTGCAGAAGAGGGGGAGCTCAGAAACATGGTGGTGGCTATATCTTCTTTTGAAGAGGAAAAGATGAAAAACATGGACACATCTACAGTATGGATTGTCTCATGACCCTTTATCTCCAACTGACCAAAAGGGAATATGCAACAGTCATTGGTGCTTACATTCCAATATGGGTGCAGACGATGAAACAAAAGAAGAGTTCTATTCTTAACTGGACCAAATCTATCATATGTCCCCAAAGAAGATGAGATAAATCTTCTTGGTGGTATCAGTGCTAGAATGGGAAGGAACCCTGAGCTGTGGAGAGGAACCCTCAGAAAGGCAAACAAAACATAAGACCCTGGGCTATAACATAACACAAGCTACATAAGGTGTGCTCATCCCCTTTACGTTACCCAGAGCAGAACTTAGTTAGGCCTCTTCCCTTCACTTACTCTAAAAGGCCTCCTTCTCCCCTGGTCACCAGCAGAGAACTGCCTGCCCTAGCTCCAGCCTGGAGTTTATATGGGCCCAGGGCCCTGCCTCTTCTGGCCAGCTGACCAGGTGCAGGTGCAGACTAATTTCCTCATTAGCTGGTTGCCATAGCAACCTGCACCTGGGCTCCTGCCTGGCTCTTTGGGCTCTTCCCAGGCAGTTCCTGCTCTTCTAGGAGCAGGGCACCTTAGTGCCCTGCACCAGCTACATCAAAGCTGAGGCCCAGAGGAAAATTCAAAAGAATATGAACAAGTGTTGGGAGGTCAAAGCCAAAGAGATTTGTAAGTTTGCTGACAGCTACAACATGGATAGTTTCTTTAGCCAGAGTTATATGTGGGCCAAGCACACAATGAAACATGCCTCTGAGCTCCAAGGATAGAATAACACTCTGTAAAGACAATGGCACTGTCAACACACAGTGAAAGGATTACTTTTAAGCCCTCCTGAACTGAAATTGTAATGTCGAAGGCAATACTATCAATGCCATTCCACAACACCCCATGCCTTGCAGATCTACTAGCTTATCAACAGGGATCCTGGTTTTCTCTGATAAAAAAATCCCCAATTTTTGGATTTAAAAAAGTAACCCAAAATCCACATTTTTTCCATGCTTAAAATGAAACGCCATTATATATATAGATCGGAGCTTATATTTACCTATCATTGTATTCCCCATAATTGAGCCACATTGTTTATATTTTCCTTTAATCCTGCTAATCAAGTTGGCAAGTGAGATAATGCAAGATCAAAATTAACATTCTAGTAGAGCTGTCAAGAAAGCAAAATTTTCTCCTCAACAAAAAAATTAAAACTGAAAAAAGAGGCAAGAAAATAAAGGTTAATTTTCTGGTATAAAGTTATTGCTGTTATACAAATGCTGTCCCTACTGTTTATAGTCTCCCTTTGTTGTGGGGAGAGGGGAGAAGAAGGGAAGACAAGTTTTTGCATAAGCTTTTCATGCAAACGCATGGTTGCCTTTTTCTCCATTGAAGGGTATCATGTGGTAGCTGAAAAATTGCAAAATATTACTGAAATCTAAATAAAATTAAATAAATATGGGAACAATACCAGTATTATGTATGTTTCACTTAAAATGCATCCTGTTCTGTAGTTATCTATCTTGCCTTGTCCTAGCTCCTCTTGTAAAAATATATACAGTTTTGGATCTAAGACTGCTATATAAGCCATTTTTTTCTAAGGCAAAAACACGAAGCATAGAGTGACACATTTCTTTCCAGCCATTTAATATTTTATGTTTCTATTTGCAGCACTTGGATTAATTACAACAGTAAATGAGGATGAGATTTTAAGTATTCGCTGTGCGTGCAAAGCTGGTGCATAACACATATAATTATATGAATTAACATAGCAAAGGATGTTAAATGTGATTTAACAGAAGAAGTGAGAAGCATTTCTTTTAAATGGAGGCTCATTTGGTAACCACTGCTTTGTAAAAAAAATGTTGAAATGGGATGTATTCAGATAATGAAAGGGCCTTATTCAAAGCCCAGCAAAGTGAAAGATTCCCATTGACTTAAATGAGATTGTAAGAGACCCTTGAGGAGCTACACTTAAAGATGAAAATGTTTGATTTCCATGGTCATGGCTACTAGTTATGAAAGTGAGGAACTCCCACATATATATATGCAAGGTACAGACATTACACATTAACCAGTATAACTGTTTGGAAACTGGTCTATACCCATAACTGAACAGAAGTTCAGTGCACATAAACTGATTTAAAAGTGTCGGAACCCAATCTAAGATAGACCTGGATCTATCCTGCTCTATCTATCCCTATCTAAGATCTATCCCTATCCTGGATCTATCCTGGATCTATCCTGCCCTATGTATCCCTATCTAAGATAGACCTGGATCAGTGCCATAACCAAGTTCCCCAGATTTTCTGGAGATGACATCTTTGCTTACAAATGTCAAGCAGAGAGTTAACTATGGCATTTATCTTTTTGGTTTGTCTTTTTTGCTTTCCTGCCTGCTTTCCCAGTGCTACAGTGTCATAGGAAGCCCTTCCTCTCAACAATGGACCTCTCCCCAATAAACCAGACTTCAGGTTGGAGCGGGCCAGCAATGGATCTAAATTGTTGAGGCTGAGGTTACCCCTCAAAGAGCCACCAACCACTTGCTCTGCATGCATTGTTGAAATCTGCATGTTGAAATTATGCCTTGCAGCTGATTTCTGGTTTGCACCTGGCACATGCCCAGCAATGTGCTGAGATCATATTTGATTTGGATTTGGCCCTAATCAGGTACAATGATGTGATTGGTTGATTTGGATCACTATCCCAATTCGATTTGGCTGAATCTGAATCTGAAGATTTGATGCTGATTCATAGAATCAGCAATTTGGACACAGACACAGCTTTAAATGTTTTTTCTATATACCTTGAGGTACCAGGCACTACTTGTGGATGCTGTGATGGTGGGGTGGATGGAGAGTCCCACAGGAGCATGGGTGGGGGGGGCTCTGAATGCTCAGCAGCAAATGCAGAAGTACTTCCAGTCCACTTCTGGGTTTGTTGGGGAGTGTGTGGGTCCCCTGCCCCCATTCTCCCCTAACTCAGCAGTTGGCCACGGGGGTACCCCGGGTGCCCCCCCCAGACCCAGGAGGCACCCCTTGCCGAGGCGGGGTGGGGCCCATGTGCTCCCCGGCAGACCTGGACATAGACCAGAAGTGCTTCTGGCCCACTTCTGGGTCTGCTGCCAATCATGCTGAGGACCCCCGGCCCTGCATTCCTGTGAACACTCCATCTGCTGCACCACTGCAATGTTGATGAGCCGCCTGCTACCTTAAGGTATGTAGAAAAAACATTTAAAGCTGTGTTTATGTCCAAATCTCCCAATCTTTCTGAACCTCTCCAAATCAATTCAGAGGGTTCCAATTCGATTTGGAGAGATAAAAGGGTATCCTGATTTGATTCAGATTTGGAGATTCAGCCACTGAATTGGGCTGAAGCTCCTCCAAATTGAATCAGGGACTGAAGCTTTGCACAGCCCTAATAGCTACTATTGTCATGTCACATGAAACACTAATAGCCTAAAGGAACCTCAGTGTACTAGACTATACCTAAGACCATGGCCAGGAAGAGTTTGTACTGCTAGATCCCAGCTCAGATGAATGCTGTGGCATTCACTCAGACAACGAGAGAGAGGCTCGCTACTAGGGAACCCCAAAAGGGTGAAAGGAGAATTCTATGCAAAGATTCTTAGAAAAAGGAAAGTATTATTGCTTAGGCTTCAGTAATTCATGGATGGTTAATGTCACTTGTCCTTCTCCCTCTGTGTTGCAGATTCCTGTGCTGCTCAACCTTAGTCAAGATCCTGAAGTTAACCTGCCTGTGAAACCGCTAATTTTTTCATTGGCTATGGGTGCATGTCTTGGAGGTAAGCTGGGAGATCTAATAGAGTACAGTAATTTTGAAATCACTGTATGTACAAAAACTCCACTGAAGAACCCAAGTGCAATAGGTGCCATGATTTTATTACAGAAAGAACACAGAGGGTCTAGCCTAGCTCCCTCTGACTTGAAAAGACATTGGATGAAGCTACCAATGAGTGTCTGTGGCATGCACTACAATAGAAATGATTTTTGATTAGTCTGCAGGCAGTATTTGAAAATTGCACATGCATATAGTATAAATGCACAGAAAAGCTGTCCAGATGGCATTTGAAAAGTTTAGATCCTATATGAGGGAAAGTAAAAGGGTGCATTTAGCTTTCAGAATAGAGACTCAGTAGTAGCTCATTTAAAGGGGCATACAGGTGTTTGTAAGATCTGTGATCTAAAGGCTTCTCCCAAAGCTCATTTAAACTACTGGGGGTCCTTCCGTTGACTTCAGTGAGCTTTGATTGCAAAAAAACTTTGCTAATCTATTTATTGCCCTCATTGGCCCTCCCAGTGAAATCTATGGGAGCTGTGTCTGAGTTCATGAGTGCTGGATAGAAGGGATGGGGGAGGGGACCATGGGGGGGACCCCTGCCAGCCCCCATTCCCTGCCTGCTCCCCCAGCCCCCTCCCAACCCCACCTACTCTCACCTGCCCCAGCTTCTGGCCCTTTAAAGAAAAGCCCGGTGCTCACTGGGTGTTGCTGGGTGGGGGGTGATCCCCAATATCCCCCACTGCCTCACACTGCATGGGGGGCTCTGTATGAGCCCTCCAACTCCCCCCCGACTCCCCCAGCCCCCGCCATGGGTGTCCCGCCCGGGTCAGCTCCAGCCCTTCAAGAAAAAAAAAAAATGGAGAAAAGCCCCAGGACTCACTGCTCTTGCATTAGCCTTGGGGCTTTAGGGGGCTCTGGCTTTAGGGGGCTCATCCAGAGTGTCGCTTAGTGTTGCTGATGAAGATATTAAACAGTGGGTACCCCACTGCTCACATCTCACCAGGTTGAGTATAACCCGTCCATTGGTTATTTGTTTAGGATGCTTCTAAAAAGACTGTATTTTTGTGCAACAAAAAGTGGTACCCAATTTGAGTTTCTGGTGACACACAGTCCTGTTGTTTTATGTATATCTATTTAGCTAAGTGACTGCTAGATCAAGTGGCCTTATTACATAGCAAGGTTCATGGTGATATAAGTTATAGATTGACTTTTAAGGGTCATTGCATGGACATTGGATTGCATGCCAATCAATAGTTATTTGTTACAGGGACATCTTTCCATACTCATCACTGTCACTTAGATCAATGATTCTCAACCTGGGTACCGCAAGCTCCTTAAAAGGGTGCCACGGCCCCCGGCCCCTATGAGAGAAAGTAAGCGCCAACTCCTCCACATGCTGGTAGCACTGCTTTTGGCTCCTCCCAGCAGGTCCCAGAGCATGGTAGGAGCAGGGGAAGGAGCTGAGCTGACAAGCACAGCCCCACCCCCTGACAGCCCCTGGGCTGAGTGCCCCAGTGCCTCTGTGCATAACAATCTATGTGGGTGAGCAGACATGGTGCCAGATTTTTTCAGCCTAGATTATTCTCCCACTCCTCCCATGCTCCTGGGAGAAGGTGGGAGGAGTCACAGGAAATGGTAGCTCCAGGCTGTGCAGCACTACACCTGGCCTACTCTCAGTGGTGCCCTGCCCACTTTGCAACATGTTGAGATCCTTAGGGTGTTGTAGGGAGGTAACACTATGAGAAAGACATTTGCCCTAAAATAGAGTGCCACCAAATTCCAAAAAGTTAAGGAGGGGTGTTCTGAGTCTACAAAAGTTTGCAGAACATTGATTTAGATAGGCTACCAAACTATTACTCTTCAACACCTTGGCTAGGGACAGAAATTACACATAAACTGCTATAAGTGATTGTAAGCTGATTCAAATCTGTAACAGAACAGTTCAGTGCACATAAAGCACTTTTTAAAATGGCCAAAACTGGTTTAAGAGAAATGTGGATGGATGTAGTATCAGACTTAATTGATTCAGGTTAAATAGGTTTATTGAATTTGTGCCCAAGATCGCCTCCTGAGTCAAGGCAACTCACAGTCCTCCAGTGTCTCTGCTGCAAATCCCTGCTAGCAGGGTGGGCAAGCTAGCCTTGGCTCAAGCTGTCTACTTCACTGGAGCAGGGTACTTTAGCACCCCCCAGCTTGTGGCCTGGGCCACTGCAGGCATGTGGCTGTATTGCGAATGTCTGTTCACTTGCTTATCAGTTTAATCTATGCAGCTTAGACTAACCTGTGAAGACTGAATCGCTTTTTCAACCTCAGGCTTTTTGACTGTCTATACTTAGCCCAAGGGTCTGAAGCATCAGCATTATTAATGTTGAAGAATCTACTTGTCAAAGTTGATATCATCTTACACCAAAACTTGATATTCCTCCCCTCATTGGATCATTTGTTTGCTTTCATCAAGATGATTATCAGGGATTTTCTAAGGAATGAGCTTGCCAGAACCCCTGGAAATTCATTGGGCATCTTAACCCCTTGATTTCTCTGAAACTCCCAGATGACATTTCTCTTTGCTTTAATTTATTGTAGCGTTGATGTATGTTGTTTTGGCTTTTGGCACAGAGATGAAATAATTCATGTATTCATGAAACAGGCAAAATCAATAAGATGTAAATAGAGCTTTGGGAATTATTTGTATGAAAGGCACTATATGAATGCAAGAAGCACTCAGAAATGTGGCTACATCCCACATAAGCAGTTAGATGAATTGGTTATTCATCGTTATTAATGAGCATAATCAAAAATGTAATCTCTCAACAGATCTATTTATCCTTTAATAATAAATGTGTAGATATTTTGACTGATGTAACTATTTTGGGAGGCTGAATAGAATATGTTGGTCAGTGGGTAGGTGGCTGAGAGACTGAAGACAGACTTTTGAGGTTCATATTTCAGAACAATCTTCTATTTCATGAAAGACAGTGAAGGGGAACTTAGAGACAGGTCAGTGACTCAGATTTAAACATCAAAAATACTCCAAAAACACTTGTTTCAAGGGTTCTAGCAGCCAAATACTTTTTATTATGACTACAGATGACCTTTCAGAAATTCATTATACAGCAAGATTTTATCTGTGCTGATACGATGTAAATACATTCCACAAGGTAGGTTAATCTTATGAGTCATAGTTATATGGATCATGGTGATATGATTAGTCTCTGGAAAAATCATGGATCCTCAAGGAATCCATTTCTAAGCAGCTGAAGGGGGAAAAGGTGATTAGAAATAGTCAACATAGACTCACTAGGGGCAAGTCATGCCTGACCATCCTGATTGCATTCTATGATGAGATGACTGGCTCTGTGGCTGTGGGGAGAGCAGTGGATCTGATGTACCTTGATTTTAGCAAGGTTTTTGATAGAGTCTCGCACAACATTCTTGCAGGCAAGCTAAGGAAGTAGGGGCTGGATGAATGGGTTGTAAAGTGGAAAGAAAACTGGTTGAAGCATTATGCTCAGAGAGTAGTAATCAATGGCTCCATGTGTAGTTGGCAGCTGGTATCAAGTGGAGTGCCACGGGTCAGTCCTGGGGCCGGTTTTGTTCATCATCAGTGACTTGGAAGATGGCATAGAGTGCACCCTCAGCAAGTTTGCAGGTGACCAAGCTGCAGGGAGTAGTAGATATGCTGGAGGGTAGGGCTAGGATTCAGAGTGACATAGATGAATTGGAGGATTGGACCAAAAGGCATCTCATGAGGTTCAACAGGGACAAGTGCAAAGTCCTGCACTTAGGATGGAACAATCCCATGCACCAGTACAGGCTGGGGGCTGACTGGTTGGGCAGCAGCTCTGCAGAAAAGGAACTGGGGGTTACAGTGGACAATAAGTTTAATATGAGCTGGCAGTGTGCCCTTGTTGCCAGGAAGGCTAATGGCATAATGGGCTACATTTGTAGGTGTGTTGCCAGTAGGTCAAGGGAAGTGATTATTTTCCTCTATTTAGTACTGGTGAGGCCATATCTGGAGTACTGTGTTCACTTTTGGACTCCCCACTACAGAAAAAGATGTGGACAAATTGGAGAGAGTCCAGCAGAGGGTGACAAAAATGGTGAGGGGACTGGGGAACATGACTGATGAGGAAAGACTGAAGGAATTGGGCTTATTTAGTCTACAGAAGAGGAGAATGAGAGGGAACTTAGTAGCAGCCTTCAATTACCTGAAGGGGGGTTTGAAAGAGGATGGAGCTAAACTATTCTCAGTGGTGGCAGATGACAGAACAAGGAGCAATGGTCTCAAGCTGCAGCAAGGAAAGTTTAGGTTACATATTAAGAAGAATTTTTCTCACTGAGAAGTTAGTAAAGCACTGGAACAGGTTACCCTGGGAGGTGGTGGAAGCTGCATCTTTGGAGGTTATCAAAACCCAGCTAGACAAAGCTTTGGCTGGGATGATCTAGTTGGGGATGGTCCTGGCTTTGAGCAGGGAGTTGGACTAGATGACATCATGAGGTCCTTTCTAAGCCTAGCTTTCTATGATTCTATGATAATTATGTCATCAACTCTGATGCACTGGGCAGAGATTGGATCACAGACCTTACCCATGCAACCAAAAAAACCAAGAGTGCAAGCTAATATATAGGAAAACTTGTCTAAACAGCAGATCTTACTAAGTATAAATATCTGGGATAGTTGCTTACTAGACTGCACAGCAGCAGGGCTTTTTGGCTTGGATAGCATCTGCAGGACCCAGGGTAAATGCTGTGGCACACTCATAAGCCAAGGTAGATGTCACTCCTTCACCCAGTTCTGTTCCTTGCTGTACCTCAGAGGCGGTCAACCTGTGACATGCATGCAACAAGTGGCACAGGCAGCCTGTGTATGTGGCAGGAAGGGGGAACACAGCACAGTAGCAGGTAGAACTGGGAATAGAAAATAGAGTGGCATGTTGGGCAGGGAGCACAGAGCACAGAGCAGAAGGCACAGCAGCAGATTGGTCAGGGCAAAGGGATCAGAGTGGCACTTGGAGAGTGTGTGGACTTAGGCTTCATACAAACATTCAAATAATCTGGGAGAATTCTCCCAGATTTGTTCTCCTGGTAAAAAAAACTTACCCAGAGCCATGTTTACAGACATTAGAATGCTGAGGGCCTGAACGGTGGGGAGCTTGCAGTGGGGAGGGGTAGAAGAGTAGGGGGAAGGCCGGTGAACACATATCAGTGTACTCTTCAGGCTCCCTTTAGTATGACTGGCAGTAGATGGCAGTAATGCATAAGTCAGCCCTAATTAGTTGACCCAGACTGCCCGTGGTTAGGCTTTGTTTCCCTGCTGCACAATGTAGGGATTGTGAAGGGGCATGTTCTGTTCCTTGCTGGAGCAGCAGAGTCTAGTGAGTGACATACTGTCTCCCTGGATCAGAGGAGGGGGTGGAATGCTGGACGACTATGTTTTCTTCTGGGAGAAGCCACAGCATGTGCAGAGATTCACTATTGCAGGAGAAACTCTCCTGGGAGTGATTTAACCCTGGTTGTTCCCAAGTTATTTTCTTCTGGAGTGGCCACTTTTACTTTGGGAGAAAAAGCTTGATCATCTCCTGGTTTCTCCTGGAAGAGCAGTGACTCTCCTAGGTGAAACTAAATGTCTGTATGAGGCCTTAATTTGTGATACACCTGCCAAAAACATTGACTCCCCTGCTCAAGTGCCCTGGATCATTAGGATTAGAGAAGTTATAATTGATTCCATTTCTTCCTCTCTGCTCCCAAGTCCTCCTCTGGCAGTTGCCAGTGCTGTTACTTTTGGTGGGGGAATGAAGAAAGATGCTCTCTCCTCCTCCAATCTTACAATGAATACTATGGAAGTAAAGAGGGAATCATATGAATTTTAAGCAAGATGGAAGTATCATTACCTTGTGGGCCTGGAAATCAACAGCAGCTCTTAAGAGAAACACCATTACTGCTGTTTGATTTGTGCTACCTGTGGACTGTGCTCAGACACAGGGAGACACCTGGTATATGTACTGATAGAAGTAGTTTCTGCCAGGTCCACTTGGTGCTTCCTCAAGAAGCTGGAACTGATGGATCTGGAACACCTGGCTTCTTCATCAGTCTGCAGAGTATGATATCTGTGGGTGGCTCACTCTTATGTGGAGCTAAAGTAAGGCAATGACAGCTGTGCTCAGGGAGCAAGCTGGAGAGAGGAGGTTGTCAAGCATCTAGTTGCAGCTCACTGAGTTTCAGGGTTCTTCCCAAATGTCTGCATATTTATGGCAGCAGGGAATAAATCTTCTACACTAAAGGAATTCTTCAGAGGCTCACTCTTGCTACTCAACAGCCAGAGTAGCCCATAAGCTAAAGGAAGAAAAACTAAGACCTTACAAGGGACCAAATGATAAAGGAATAACACTTGGGAGGCATGGGTGTGGTTTTAAGGGTGGAAGGAGGCCACACCTTAAGTCATGTAGGGCCTGAGGGGATCAATGTTGAGAAAGAGAGAGCACCTAGGCTCACCAGCCTCTGAGTGCAGCCTCCCCTCATTACTTTCAATACCAGGGTATGGAAGCAGGGTGGGACCCTGGGAGGCAGGAGCAGAGGCCTGACAAGAATGGGGCAGCCACTATGGGGGCACCATGGCAGTCCTTGGGCATCACACCTGTCATACTTACATTCAGCGAAACCAGAAGCCCAGAGAGTGGTTGCATGGCACCCCACAAAGCAGCTTCTCTACTTCACTTTTAGATTTGGTGCTTGTAGAACAGGAACCGCTTGGTTGTTTCTCAGCAGTGGTTTCAGGAATGACACTGAAGCAATATAGATATGTCTGTAGATGCCTAAATACCACTTAGCTGTCTGAGTGGTACTCATCAAACTTTTTGAAAAGTTAATTTCTTGTACAGCCTTAATATCTAGCAATATCTTTATTACTTTATTATCATTGCTTAAATCTGTTATTCAACTAGGCTGTCATTAAAACAAAGTTATCAAATGACCAAAAAACAAAAATCTTGATGACAGATTTTGTAAATTCGTTTTGACCAACGAATTTATCTGCAAGGAGTTTATTTGAATAAAGTTTGATTGGAAATCAAATGGAAATCTAACCTATTTTAATACCTAAAATTACATGATGCCACAGTGCATCCTCTTATTCATTTGTATCTGGGCATCTCTGTGATGCCAGCGGAGAAGGTTCTGAGGAGAAAGTCCAGGAGTACAAGCCCAGGGAAGATAATTTGCCCCTGAATTTTTCAGAGCAAGTGGAGATTTAATTACATTGTTCCTATTGAGTGGCAAGATTTAAAAGTGTGAAATAATTGTGTGCAAATACAAATTCAACTTAATTAGATTAAGTGCACAATTGGTAAGATGTCTGTTAATTATGATTGTTCAGATGTCTGGAACTAAACCCTTAACTGAGCTGAAGAGACTGCATTTAGAGATGCTACTTTAGGTTCTCTTACATTATGGCATCTGAAGAGTCAGTATTTATTGGTTCTTTGATCACTTCTGCTTTTACTGGGTGCATCTACACATGCACTCATGAGTAAACGCTCCTGGGCAGGCATCAAAACATGCAGGGAAGCAGGAGCAGATTCACTGCTAATGGCAGCAAACCGCTCCCACTTCCTGGGATCTTGCAATGGGCCCCTGCCTCCAACAGAGGGAGCTCTAGGCTCACCCTGGGTGCCAGCCCAGGGGCTAGCAGGGAGCACTGGCCTAGGAGACAACTATCTTCTGGCTCAGGCTGGGACATTATACCCTGCCCACGGGAGCTGCCTGCTGCTGAGATGGGGACAATGTCTTCTTGCCCCAGCAGCAGGGAGCTCCTGGTCCTGGCTCCCTGATCAGGGTCAAGGGACTTGGAAAGAGCTGCAGGGGAGGGGCAGGTCCCAGCCCCCTCCTCTAATCTTCCAGTGGGGCACCTAGCAGGTAGCTCACTGCTAGCTGCCCCACCAGCATATTGGGGTAGGGGGCTGGGACCTACCCTATCCCTGCAGCTCTTTCCAAGCCCTGTGCCTTGATCATCTGCTGGGGGGCTTGTTTCCCACCCAGCTCCATGGTCACGGATTAGGATCTCTGAGCCTCTGCTCTAGAATCATGATCTCGGAGCATGGAGCTTGGAGCTCCCTACTGCTGCGGCAGGGGACATAGTTCCCACCTGGGCTCCAGTAGCAGCATCCGCTCTGGCAGCAGGCAGCTCCTGAGAGCAGGGAGCAATCTTCTGACCCTGGTGGGTGGCTGACCAAGAGCAGATTTGCTCCCTATCAGGCTTCTACATGAGCATTACTAATGAAAAGTAAATTTGCTACTTGCATTTTCAGGCAGCAAATTTACTCTCAGCGGGGTTTACTGCATAGTAAGCATGTGTACATAGATGCTCATGCTTATTGTGAGGTAAACTATGCTTCTGCACAGTTAAGTGTCTTATGTAGATGTGCCCACTGCAGCTTAGTTTGTAAAAAGTAACTTGTATTCAAAATTCATTGGGAAGTAATTTTCTCCTGCTGATTTTGATAGCCACTAGTTGCATTCACGTATACATAAGGAGATTGCTTTTGCATTGGGAATTTGCCTGTCACATACTTTTGCATCAAGACTGCTGGATTCACAGGGCTGGTGGTAGCGGTGGTGGTGGCAATTATGGCAATGGCAACCATAGTGTAGGTAGAGACAACTGAAGTGACAACGGTTGAGCAAGTAGCCAGGTTGCTGTTTTGCTGTGAAAGATGCAGCACAAGCAGCAGCAGACTGAGCAGTTGTAGGCAGTCTTGCCAGGTATACAATATTTATTTTATTCATACAATGATTTCAACCCTTGTATGATGTACGATAGATAATACTGAAAATGTTCAAAATATACAATAATTTTTGATGCAGTTAATTGATGCAGCATATGCAAAACCCAAGACACTCTCATGGAGTCTTAACCAACTTTTGGGTTCACTGTCAGTGCTTTCTTGTGACTGCTCACCTTGAAATAAACACTTCAACTTTGATGAGCCAGTTTTCACCCATTCACCGGAGACTTACAAGGCATGTATACACATACTTTTCTGTCCCATGATGCACCAGAGATCCACTGCTTCAGAGCAGACTTGATTAATTGAGTTTGCTCCATATGCAAGCTGAGGCAAACTGTGCTTTGCTGTGTGTAGTTGTATAAGTGGCAAAACACGTGTCAGCGTGCAGAAAATGGCAGTGGTGTGCTTTGAACTAAAGCACCTCTCGTGTTTAAGTTTAAAATCACGCTGCTGCCATTTTCTCAGTGCTGACGCACATTTCGCTGCTTATACAACTGCAAGAGTTGCAGCACCAGGTGCTTTTTAAAGTGCCTGGCACTGTGGTGCTTGCATGTTTAAAAATGCCCACAGTGAGCAATATAATGTAACGGCATAATGATTTACAATACATAGACCTGAACCAAAAAATAAAGAGAAAAGAATAATCGTAGTAATAAATTAACTCTTTCTCTGACTGGTTAAACTGAAACAAAATGCCATAGTGGGCAGTGTCAAGCAGAGTGGTGCAGGATGTGATGACAACAGTATAAGGCAATATGATGTTGCTTAAAAAAGAAGACGACTTAATTGCATATGTGTTTGCGTACTTATTTGCACACTTTTTATTTTTTTTGCTACTACACCCTGGGCAAGTAGTATATATTGACATATTTTGCTCTGCCCACACTCCCATGTTTTCAGGTACCGCTTTGGTTTGCCTCAGTAGTACAGTGTCATAGATTTACTGTGTCTTGGATTGTCTCTCTTTTACTCCATTTATACAGATGAAGATGATGTGTGTCTTGCACAGTTTGGTATTCAAGAATGTATTACATTCACTGGTGCTGTCCAATAAAATTTTAAACCAGATACAAGTCTTCAGGACTTAACGAAGAAATCTTGTTTATATTGCCAGACAAAAATGCTTCTTCATAAGAGGTAATACAAGGGAAAAGTTATAGTTGCTAATAATTAGGCTTTCAAATATTTCAAAATTGGCATTAAATTGGTACTAAGACGACAGTGTAACTGTAGCTAAATAGAGGTCTTTTATAGTAATAATAGTTCACACTTTTATAGAACTTTTCATCCTCACGGATCCACAAGCACCATAAAAATTTAACAAATGGACAGTGTTTGAGGTGAAAGTATAACAATTGTATAAGATTACATAGCAGCACTTCACAACCTTTAAAGTAGAAAATGAAGCCAAATACTACATGGAATTGTAACTGCTGTGAGAATAGCTGCGTGGGTAGAATGTAATTGCTTGACTTGGGATTTTGCCAGGATGCTGTTGTCAAACACTCCTACCTTTTCAAAAAAAAGACACAGAACTGTTAATAGCCAGAAATCTTGGGGGTTGAGTTTTATGTCCTGTCTAGAAGACAGCTGTATTTTAGATAAGCTTTCTGCAGTTGAATGTATGTCAAGCCATAATCCGAATAAACAGGTAGGATCAAAGGAGTTGAGCCTGAGTTGGAATCTCAAAAAGAAAAGGACAGTGTATTGTATCTTCATCTTTACAATAGTAAAAATAAATAAGGGGAGTTAGGGAGTTTCCCTCTTTTCCTTAAAACTATGAAAATGTGTGTTTAATGATATTGTAGCTCATAACGTAGAAATCGAAAAGCAAAAATAATGTACTTCCATTATTCCTCATGCTGGCACCTAGCCACTGCCTGTCCGAGTGACCTTTGCACTGTTGATAGACTGATAGAAATGGCAGCCTGGTCCAATAAGCTTAGCTGTATCTACAGAACTTCTGATCTGTCCTTTGTGAAGAACTCATTTGAGATTTTATTTTTATATTTTCAGAAATTGTCTTTGCTGCAGCACTTAGAGTAGTGTCAAATTAGTAGTCGATACCTCTGTCCTAGCAGAATTGTCATGATGATAGCTGAATCATGATAATGACTGAATCCCTGTTTTCTCTGATTATTCCTTTTCTTCCTATTGAGCAGCAATGTTTTTGAAGTGACCTTGTTGCTGATTTCCTTCCCACCCCAGTAACAGAAATGCACATGAAAATTTGGTCATCTTTTCCTATCCATGGGTTCTAGATCAAAATCCTTTTTTTTGACGTTCAAAATCTAGATCATACCACTTCACAAATTTACAGCAGGGAGTTCTGTTTTAAAAAAAGATCATGCAATAAATCCATTACTGTATGAAAGGGTCATTACAAAGTCCTTGTAGAAAAAAAAAAAAAATAAAAGAAAGATGATGTAACCTTTAAGGTAACTAAAGGCAACTGTCTATGACATGAAAGAAGAAAGCTGAGAATTGTAATTCTTTCGCGACAACATTGGAAGGAAAATGTTCTATTTATTCTCTATGTTTAAAAGTATAATTTGAGTTATGGTTTGTCTTTGGACTTCAAGGCAATTTGGAGAAAAATTGTGATACTTCAGGACTGATTTCCCTCAGCTAGGCATGTGTACTTTGACAAGGGTTGTTTTGATATGTAGAAGCTGTATCTAATTAATTACTGATTAGAAAGGGAGGGGATAGATACTCCTAGTGGTTCAGCTGAATCTGCTACAACTGTTCTGTTTGTCTATTCCTGTCCTGCAACATTAGAAGCTAAATCTTGACAGAAGCAGGTGGTAAATTATTGTGGGTTAGCTTCTACTTACCTTGAAATTGAGGGGGAAGATGAAAGCATTGTAATAGATTCAACTAATGCACACTGAATTCTCCCTCTAATTAGTGTAGTTCTTTTTTTCAAATCCAAGGAGATGAACAGCTACATACTTCAGATCACCAATTCTTATGTGGTTATATTTATGTATTAGATTGGTATGCTGCCCTCCCCAAAAGTGGCTCAGGGCAGCTCACAATAAAACTGGATAAATTATAAAGACAGAAAAAAAATGTTGAATGTTATATTAGTTTAATTACCATATTTACCCCAATCCAACACAACTCTGAATTTAAGATGACATCCCCAATAATTAGATTCAATGCATGGAAAATTTATAATTTTGTTGTAATTGTCTGTGTAGAATCTAATTATTGGAGGGTTGTCATAAATTTATCTCTCCTGCCATTGCAGTGGAGAAAGCAGTGCCAGAGGTTTAGTGGGGGATGCAGTAGAGGGGGCAGGCAGTAAGGGGCATGTGGAGGGGGTAGTCACCGGGAGGACAGGTGGTAGGGGAGCTGAGGCACTTGACCTTTGCTGTCTGTACCTCTGGCACCTGCCTCCCACCTGGCTCCTCTGTCTCTCTTGCCGCTCCAGGGCCTCTGCCTTCCAATCTGCTCCCTGCTGCCTCTCTTCCTCTGCCCCCTGCCACTTACCCTTGGCTCTGGAATAACTCTGGCCCCACTCCAGCCTAGGGCACAAAGCATACGTGTGCTCTGGTCCTAGCTCAGCCCAGTAGCAGTGGCAGTGGCAGCCCAGTAGCAGCTCTAGCTGGTGCTTTGGGCGTCAGGCCAAGCTGCTGGTCCTACATCAGTCAAGTGCTGCTTCATGCCCCAGGCTGGAGAGGGGCTGCAGCTGGGGTGAGGGTGGGTGGCAGAGAGAGTGAGGCAGGTGGAGGATCAGATACTGTGGGAGGGAGAGGCAGGCAGAGGTGGTGGATGGCCGTGGGGGTCAGAAGTTGTGGGGGAGAGGACAGTGGGAGGACAGGTGTGGGAGTCAGAGGTAGTGGAGGTGGTTAGGGGGGAGAGAAGAGGACAGGCAGCAGCTGCAGCTGCAGCTCTGATCCTGAACTTGGGTTGGGGCTAGAGCCAGAGCTAGAGCAGCAGCAACCACCTGCCCCCCCGTTGTCAAGCTGTACTTGAATCCAAGATGAGGTTTTCTCTCCCTTATTAAATGGGGAAGAAAACCTCATATCAGATTAGAGGAAATGAGGCAAGACACACCTCTGCATAATAAAATTGTAAGATGATTTCACATACGCACACTTGCAGTTGAGAAATGGTTGAAAAGTACCCTTTGGCTATTAAATACCCCCTATCCTGATATATAAAAATATATCTTAAAAAGGGAAATATCAATTTTGTATGGATGAAAGGAAGGAAAACATTATATTTGTTCCATACCTGTGAGGGTGTATATTTTCTACGTTGCGGATTGCAGGTTTTTTAATTGGCCAGGAAAAGAGTACCCTATTTATTTGTACCCAAGATGAAGTTTTTGCCCCCGTTCAACATAGGGAGAAAAGCCCCTCATCTTCATTTGATGGAGAAGGGGCAGGCAGCTGCTTTGGCTTCAGCTCGATCCAGGCTCTGGGTCAGAGTTAGAGATGCAGCCACCATCTTCTTTCCACCAACTATGCTGTCTGCCTACCTCCATGGTATGCTGTCCACCCACCTCCCTGCTATTGCCTTCCTGTCAGTGCAACGGAGGGAGGGGGAGGGTGAATTTAAGATGACCCTTCAATAATTAGACTCTACACATGGGAAATTTTAACAAATTTATAATTTGCGTGGTCATCTTAAATTCGAAAAAGGCTTGGATTTGGGTAAATACAGTAGCTGTATATAGTTTGTGTGCGCGCATTGAGAAGGGAGGGAAATTAGCCCTGAAATTGCATTGCATTCTAAAATGATTTTTGCAAAGAATCTATGCAAAAAATTTAACACTGATTTGACTGTGATGCTGCTTAAATTAAATTGAAGTGCATACTACGATACCTTTATTTGTATTAACGATTATCTGTTTGAGGAAAGCAGTCATTTGTTATGCATTTTTGCAAATTAGTAATAGAATAATGATCAGCAAATGAAAGCACAGCTGGCATTTGGGACTTATACAGCACATGTAAAATTTTATTTAGTCTTATTTATTTGCTTAATACATATATTTATCATAAATTTCAGCATGCTCTTTCCTGGAAGCCTGTGCTCCCTATATATTTAAACTCCGAATATTTAAATTCAGTATATTATATTTGCAAGCCACTGAAAACAAGAGAATGTAGGATGTAATGATTTACATATAACAGCTGACAGCTGTGAAAGTACACACAGCTGGTGTGTACCTGGGCTATCTAGCTGGAGCAAAGAAGTGGAAATTGTATTGTCCATTTAAATTCTATTTGCAGACGATGATATTTATTTCTTCAGATTCTCCCCACTCTGCTGAACTAGTCTTTTCTCAGATAATAGCTCCTTTTTGCAAAGTAACTGACAGGTGGTACTGCTTGCAGCATTATTAAATAGTGCAGCAGAAGTAGAAGAATCAGGAAAACACATATCCACAACTTAATTGAATCCTGTTGGCATGACCAGTGTTTGCAGGGTTACTTTGACCTATATTTTATTTCCTTTAAGAACCCTGTGATAACTATACTATCAATATTATTCATACAGTGACATGTAGACACAGCATAGTTGTTAGCAAAGTTTCACACAGGTAGCCAGCATGGTGGTAGTACTAGCGGGAGTTTCCCAAAACATTTAGAATCAGAAAATCTGAACCAGCCCTGAACTGAATGTTTTCACATGGAAATTTTTTGTTTTGTGACAGCTTGTATACTCTTGAAAGTTAATATGAAGTAAAATAGAGCATGAAATTCAAACATAATAGCTATTTTTGTATAATTATTATGGATGTTGACACTCTTATTCAAGTTGGTTAAGCCAAAGTGGAGTAAATAACTCGTATTCTTGGAGAGTCTGTGCATGGAGTTAATCTGGACAGAGTACTGGGAAATGTGTGTGTAGGCAAGCCCTAAAATTAACTTGATAAAGTCTAAGCTTCTGAATAGAAGAACTATGGAAAGAATAACGTGGCATACAATATTATATTCATTAAATGGTACTAGTTCTCATTTCAGGTGCATAAGTGTACAAAGTACTAGGGAGTTATACTATTGATGCTGTTCATGTCTGTTCTGTTGTGTTTTTATTTCTGACAGCAGCCATTTCTGAAAGAGGTGTTGTTTTGTTGTTGTCTCGGTTTTTGTTGTATTTACATTATAGATGGTTGGATTTAGGAGAGAAACTTGCTGACTTGTTCACAGCCTTTGTTGTTAGAGTAATATGCACAGGCTGTGCAGCAGCCTGTTTTACTGTCTCATGCTCAAACTTGTAAAGTGAAGCAAAACTAACTTTCCTTTTTTTCTTTCACACAAGAAATTGTGGTTGTTGATTTCCAAGTTTTCTCAAAGTAAATGGGATTGAACATTGCAATTTTTTCTTACACCAGTGCTCTAACTGAAGTCAATGAGACTGGTAAAGTGAATACATATTTCAGAATTAGACCCTTAATCTGTTTATAATGCAGTCTGTTGTCTGGGTACGTTAGCTGAAAACTTTAATTTTATCTCTCTGTTTTTCCTATGGAACCCATACAAAAGCAAAAAAGCCTGTGTAATCAGTTCAAAAGGTTTATGAAGAAGTACATTACACAAAAGTTCCCCAAGTGTATTAGGTTAGAAAAACGCTAAGCTTTCATGATTGAATTTTTTATTATAATTCATATCCTTATATTGTAACCTGAAAGACTCATCTTAGATTGTAATGCAGTAAAAGAGAATTGGAGCAAGAATATAGAAAGAAACCTACCTAATTCCAGGTAAAGCTTTTCTAATGTTCCAGAGCCAAAGTTTAGTTGAAGTAAAATAGTCACGTAGAAAATGTTTTTTTTTTTTCCTCACTGATTTTCAGGCATGATTGTTGATTGTTTTGCATACAATTAGTAAGGATAAAAAAAAACCTTATAGCTGATGATTTAATTATCAAAGCTCATACAATTATTTATGGACCACAAAAATTAATTACATAGATGCATGTTGATTTTTACATATGCAAACTATAAAAAATATTTAAAAATGGTATGCATTTTGCAGATGAGTATTAAGTATTGACTGATTCTATTTAATGAGGCAAATCTGAATTACTGTTGTGGGAAACAGAGAAGATTGGTTTGGTGCTGTGAATGTTATCTCTTCTAGGGCTAGTAAAAACCTAAAATTAATGTTCACTAGCCAAATTTGCTATATTTGCTCAGTTTTTACTTATGTAAGAAAATGAATTTCTTGTGGCAACCAAACCTTGCATGTATTACTGTCTTGTTTTTTTGTACACAGTATACACAGAGCTTTGCTTTGAAAATGAGTGGGAAGCCTGACCAGAATTTATTAAATAAGAATTTTTGTTTGAAATTATAATTAGATGCTCTTCCAATAGTTAAATATGGAGCTGAGAAAACTCAGCCTTGAATTATTCATGATTAATAAGCCTATAACAAACATATCTTAGTCTCGATGTTTTGAATCAAGTGGTGAAGATGTCTGCATTCCTGAAGGTAAAACAGGACCCTGTATAAAACATTAGACACTGTTTAAAGGGCTGTGACAAAGCTTTGGTAAGTCTGTCTTCAAGTAGTACATTGGTTTTTAGTTGATTTCTTGATGATAGTAAATTTCTTCCCCTGTGGAAAAGTAGTGGGATTTAAGAGAGAAGTCATTCTTGGAACGTTTATGCAATAAAATAAAGGTCATAGGGAGCATTTGTGTGTGTTAGGACCATAGGAAAGTAGGGCTGGAAGGGACTTCACAAGGTCATCTCATCTAGTTTCCTGCTCACGGCAGGAACATCCCTGACTAAACTATCCAAGCCAAGTGTCTGTCCAACCTGCTCTTGAAAATATCCAAGGATGGAGATTTCACAATTCTTCTAGGTAGTTTCTTCAGAGCCGGCCTTAGAGGTGAGTGATGTGGGCAATTGCTCAGAGTGTTGTGGTCAGGGGCGTGCCACAGGCACACCAGTGTGCAGCCTGCCCCAATTCAGTGGTGCTCCTAGTCCTGTCCCCTATGGCCATAGAGAAAAGTCCATTTCCATCTTCTCTGTAATCACCTGTTAGGTATTTGAAGACTGTCATCAAATTCCACCCCCCACTCAGTCTTCTTTTCTCCAGACTAATTTTGTTCAGGATTTCCTCACAAGTCTTGCTTCTAAGGCTCTGCGGTGGATTCTCTTTAATCTGCCCACATCCTTCTTGAAGTGTGGGGCCCAAAACTGGACCCACTACTTCATCTCCAGGTGAGGCATCAGCAGTACTAAATAGAGCAGAAGAATCACTTCCCTTTTCCAAGTGAAACTCCTTTTAATACAACTTAGTGTGCTGTTGGCTTGTTTTTTGCAACAAGAACCAAATGTCAGCTCATATGCAGCTTATGGTCCACTGTAACCCCAGCTGCAGCTCTGCAATACTGTAGCCTAGCCAGTCGTTCTCTGGTTTGTACTTGAGCATGCAGTTATTCTGTCCCAAGTGCAGGTCTTTGCACTTGTCCTTCTTGAGTCTCATCTGATTCATTATGGACCATTTCTCCAATCTATCCATGCCATTCTGCATCCTGGCTCTGCCTTTCAGAGCTTATGCAACTCCACCCTACTTGGTATCATCTGCAGATTTACTAAGCCAGCACTCAGTCCCATCATCTAAACCATTAATTAAGATATTGAACAGTGCCAGACCCAGGGCAGACCCGTAAAGAAGCCCACTTAATACCTCTTCCTAACTAGACATTGAGCCATTGTTGATTATTTATTGAACATGATGCTGTATATGCACACCTTATAGTACTTTAATCTAGTTGGTATTTCCTTGGCTTGTTAATGAGACTGTCATGGAAAATGGTGTCAAAAGTCTTGCTAAAGTCAAGGTATAGCACATCCATTGCTCTCCCCCTATTCACAGAGCTTGTCACCTTAAAAAGAAAGAAATCATGTTGTTTAAGAATGTCTTGTTCTTCATGATTCCATGCTGGTTGTTCCTGAGGACTTTGCTTTCCTCTAGCTCTACACTTAAGAGTAACCAACGGTGACCAAGAAGCTATGCCGCTGATAGGAACACTTTTTTTTTTATAGGAGCCTACCATCAAGACAAGTTAGTGCAGCCCATCTGAATAAGATACATGGTAGTGCTTATTAAGCAGTCCCCCTCGCCACTGGCTTTTTTTAAAGTCATGGTGAGCCACTATATTGCTTACATTTGGACTTCCTCTTTACTCCCACAGCTGAGCTGCACCTTTCTTTCCCATTTCCAATGATTCCTGGTCCTTCACTAGCCTTAATGCCAAGAAAACATCACAAAACAGGGCCCCAGACAGTTCACCCGGAATGTCTCTATTGCCCCCCAGCTGCATATGATTAGTGTGGCCCCACCCTGCATGAGATGAAGTCAGACCAGGTTGCCCTCCACCTCATCTGCAATATAAAATTTTGAAGTATTCCAGGATGTGTGACAAGAACACTGTGATGGGGGCCATCATGAGGCTGGTGTTAAGATCGGCCTGCTCACCTATCTAGGGCCATCTGCTCTGTCTCTCCTGCCATGACCTGATGAATAAAAGATGATGTAATAATACTTCGATGCCTAGGGTGTTATACATGGCTCCAACCTCGGCTATACTATGTCCTGTGCCTCGCAGATGTCATCCAGATTACCATCCTGGCCCCAAACATTGGCCATACACATTGGGCTCCATGCCTTGTACTCATACTGGGTGTCTTACCACTCACACACACTTGGGTCCTAGCCACTGGGCTCCTTGCCTCTCACTAGGCTACAGGCCCCTCATTAGGCTCCATGTTTCTTCCAGAGTCTGGGCTCCTTGCCCCACTCGGGACCCCCTTGCTCCTGCTGACTTCCTTGCCAGATTACTGAGGCTGTAAGGTGCCCTATACTCACCTTTCACTAGGGAGACAGCTGGTGTGGCATTTCCTAGGGACCACCCTGCCACAGGTAGCCTCACCACAGTATCCTACTCTAGCAGGGTGTCATTTTTGTTCATGCCCTAGGACAAGGAACGTCCTTCCATCCCCATAGTTCCTGCCCTGTTACCTCCAAGGATGTTATGTGAGCAGCACCTCTAGTCAGGCTATGTTCCCCCTCTGACTGCTTGCAGCAAACTGCTGGCCCTGCTGTTCAGGGCCTGCTCTTATATCAAACAGCTGGGCTCACTTCCCAATCAGACGGCTTCCTGCTGGCCATGTAATTCCTGATTGGGAGTGCAGTCACCTGCAGGCTGCTCTGTTGTTTATTCTAGCCCTTAAAATGACAGGCACCAAAGGCGCCCTGCCACAAACACCCATTCTAGCCTATTATAGTCTTTCTGAGTTTTCTGTAATAGAATTGCTTTAGTATATTTATGTAGTCAAATGAGTGAAAACAAAGAACTGACATTTCCCTAGGGGTGTCTAATATGGGGAGCTTTGAGTCTAAAAAGGTTGAGAATCATTTTACTGGGACCTCAAATTCTTCCTGTTTGTTCCCCATGCTTCTCCCATTAGTATATAATCACTTCAGGTATGTAACTGGTTGTCCTGCATTCCCCCTGAGTACATTGCTAAGGTTTCCACTATTCCTTCCCTTTACTAAGTGTTTACCAAGGTGCCCTGGCTCTTACCTCTAGGCTTTTTACTTCATCCCCTGATGAATTTAGTTTAAAGTTCTCTTCACTAAGTTAGCATCCCATACCCAAAGAAGTCATAGAATCATAGAATCATAGAAGAAGGGTCGGAAGGGACCTTGTAGATCTTCAAGTCCGACTCCCTACCTGGGCAGGAGAAAAACTGGGCTCAAATGACTCTAGCCAGGTAGGCATCAAGCCTCTTCTTAAAAACCCCAGGGTAGGAGCAAGCACCACTTCCCTTGGAAGCTGGTTTCAGATCCAAGCCGCCCTAACTGTGAAGTAGTTCTTACGGATGTCTAATCTAAACCTACTCTCCAACAACTTGTGGCCATTATTCCTTGTAATGCCAGGGGGCACTAGGGGAAACAAGGTCTCTCCCAAACCCTTCTGGTCCCCCCTAGTGAGTTTATAGACTGTCACCAGGTCCCCCTGCAGCCTTCTCTTGTGAAGGCTGAATAGGTTCAGGTCCCTCAGTCTCTCATTGTAGGGTCTGCCCTGTTGTCCCTGGATCATTTGGGTAGCCCTACTCTGGACCCTCTCAATGTTGTCCACATCCCTCCTGAAGTGGGGTGCACAGAACTGGACACAGTACTCCAGCTGTGGCCTGACCAGTGTTGCATAGAGGGGGAGGATCACCTCCTTGTCCCTGCTGGAGATGCACCTGTGGATGCATGACAAGGTGTGGTTAGCCCTGCCAACCGTAACCTTGCATTGTCGGCCCATGTTCAAAGTCAAAGCCCTGCTGGTGATACCATTTACACAGCCATGTTTTGATTGCCAGGATGTGCCTAGTCCTAGTCAGATCTTTACCTTTGACTGAAAGAATCAATAAGAACATCATTTAGGCCCATCACTTTTGCTTCCAGAGCCATGTAGTTACTTTTGTTTCACCCCTCTTATTATCATTAATGCATACATGAATGTAGCCTGGGATAGTAGTCAGAGGACTGAATGAATATTGGTAACTTTTCTATGTTGTCTTGGATGCAGGCTCCTGGCAGGAGGCAGACGTCCTGAGCCAACCAGTCAGGCTGAAAGATGGATGCCTTGGTGTTCTTCAGGAGGGAATTGTTAACCACCACCACCTGTTGCTTCCTCTTGGCGGCAGTGGTCTTGATTTTCACCCCAGTAGGGGAGCAAGAATTTGCCTCTCCTGTTATTTTAGTGGGCTTCTTCTCATGCAGTGCCAGGGCTTCATACCTGTTCTCCAGCTGGACAGCTGCAGGTTCAGAAGAGGAGTGTTATTTATTGCCAGAGGTGATAAGCTACCAACTTTTGCATTCCAGAGAACCTCTGGGTGCCTTTACATGAGTGTGGAGGCTGCTCTGATGTGCTGTAATTACAATGCGTTGGAGCAGACTCAATTAATTGAGCCTGCTGGAATGTAGTAATTACCATGCTCCTGCAGCCTCCTGCATCTTGTGTATCAGCATTCCCGAACTTACAATGGTGGTGGGGTGTCAAACGAGCTTTAGTTAGTTCAGGTGCCCCAACCACCATTTTTAAGCACAGGGACACTGATACACAAGAGCCCTCTAATTAAAGGACCTCTAATTAAAGTGCTGTTTCCCTCCACCCCTCCTCCCTCCCCACTCCTGGAGCACATATATATGTGCCCTATGTCATCTGTGTCTTCCAACGCCTTCTCTGGCTGCCCCCCTTGAATGATGCTGGAGGTCTCTTTGTGCATTGATTCAAGAAGGCCTCATGCTCATGGATGCTTCTGAGAATATCCATTTCCTTCTGCAGCTCCCTTGCCTGTTTCCTGAGAGATTCCACCAGGAGGCACCTTTCTTACTGTAAGCATTCCCCCACCTGGCTGTCCTTGGCAGAGACACGCAGGCTGCAGTCCCTGCAAATCTGGCCTAGAGCCTGGGTGGAAGTTTTGGTGGTTAGTGACCATGCCTGGACAGAGTCCACAATGGTACAGGCAGAGGAAGAGCTGACAGTGGCAGGGGCTTTGGCTGTGTTATTTAGCCAAAGATACAGTCAGCCAAAATTCTGAAGTGAAAGTGAAAAAAGAGTGTTAGTTAAACATGCAGAAATCTCTTGGTTGTCTAAGGGTGTCAGCTGATTTGGATTCAGTGGGGTGCAATGTGCAAAACAAATGAAAGCTTGGACTGTTATCCTATGTAATAGGGTCCCATCCTATGGGTGGCCATGATGCCTGTGAAGCCCCCCCAGCCCTTGCCTTCTCTGCTGTCTTGAGGCAGCCTCCTTCAGCTTACCTGCCATGCCTTAATGTGATTATATCTTTGAGAAGGGAGGCTATCCCATGGCTCCCCAAGCAGGGTTTCACATTGAAGAACACAGGTATCACTGCTCATCACCTTATGGGCTAATTATGTGGCCTCCTCATCTCTCCTTATAGCCATGCCCAAGCCTTGCAGATGTTATCCTCATTCAGGCCTGCATTCTCCTTGCTTCTCACCCGTTATGGGCTATGGTACCCTGACTTTGCTTCTCACCCCTCCTGGCCTACAGGTCCCTGACTCAACCAACTCTCACCTCTCTTCGGCTGTGGCCCTGCTTTCCAGCCTTGGCCCCTATGCCTCAGGACCTGGCCCCACTCCCAGACCAATTGAGACTTCCACTACTCCTAAAGTCCTCATTCCTAAATTACTGGCCTTGCTTATCCCAGCTTAGGTGTTAGTGAGCTGCCTTGATGCAACTCTATTGCTCAGGAGTTCTTCTCTCCATGGCTCCCCAAGGCAGACTTCCAGTCCAGCTCAGGCTTTGGGCTTATATACTGCAAGCCCAGCCCCCTTCTGGGTCACGTGGCTCCTGATTGCCTCCTACCACACCTGCAGCCTGCTTCATTTGTAACCTACCTGCTCTTAAGGTAGGAGGAGCACCAAGCCTCCTGCTACACTCTAGTAAATAAAAACATAGATTTCATAGACATTAGGGCTGGAAGGAACCTTGGAAGATCATCGAGTCCAGCCCCCTGCCCAAAGGGAAGGAAGTCAGTTGGGGTCATAAGATCCCAGCAAGATAAGCATCCAATTTGCTCTTGAAGGTGTTCAATGTAGGTGCTTGAACCACCTCCGATGGCAGGCTGTTCCAGACCTTGGGGGCTCGAACAGTAAAGAAATTCTTCCTTATGTCCAGCCTGAAATGGTCTTGTAGTAGTTTATGACCGTTTGACCTCGTCATCCCTTGGGGCACTCTGGTGAACAAACGTTCCCCCAGATCCTGGTGGTCATCCCTGATAAACTTGTAGGTGGCCATCTGATCACCCCTGAGCCTGCACCTTTCGAGGCTAAAGAGCCTCATGGCTCTCAGCCTGTCGTCATAAAGTCTGTTTTCCTGACCTCTAATCATGCGCGTGGCTCTTATCTGGACTCTCTCAAGCTTCTCCACATCCTTTTTGAATTGTGAAGCCCAAAACTGGACGCAGTACTCCAGCTGTGGCCTCACCAAGGCCAAGTACAAGGGGAGAATGATGTCCTTCGATTTGCCTGAGAAGCATCTATGGATGCAAGTCAATGTTTTGGTCACTTTACTAGCTGCAGCATCGCATTGCATGCTTATGTTCATCTCGTGGTCAATGATGACTCCCAAGTCGCTTTCTTCCATACTGCTACCCAGTGTAACACTACTGAGTCTATAAGGATGTTGCAGGTTTTTCTTCCCAAGGTGGAGAACCTTGCATTTTTCAGTGTTAAACACCATCAGGTTCTCATCCGCCCAATTGCTGAGCCTGTCCAGGTCAGCCTGGATCGCCCTCCTGTCTTCTGGTGTGGAAGCTTTGCTTCAAAGTTTGGTGTCATCGGTGAACTTGGCCGGTCCACTTTTGACTCCAATGTCCACATCATTAATGAAGATGTTGAACAACATGGGTCCAAGGACAGAGCCTTGGGGGACCCCACTGGTCACAGGACACCATGATGATTGACTTCCATCAATTACTACCCTCTGGGTCTGATCAAAGAGCCAATTTCCCAGCCAGTGGATTGTGGTGGACCCAAGGCAACAATTGGCCAGTTTTG
>NW_017729032.1:156886335-156890360 GCF_001723915.1 Gavialis gangeticus | reverse complement strand
TGGTCCCTTAGGGCCTCACTGACAAGCCTCCTGAGCTTGTCAAAGTCGCCTTTCCTGAAGTCAAGGACTTCCGTGTTGCTGACTGACTTGCCAGCTTTTAACATGTTTTAATCCACAAAAGATTGTCACAGCAATGCTTTGGATTGCCATGTTAAACATTCTCATGTGGGACCCCAGGCCTGTAATCCACACTCCTGAAGAAGGTGCATGTTCCCTCTGTAACGCATGGGAAAATTAGATGCTTAGGTAAGCCTTTTTTTTTTAGGGGGGAGAGGGAGTCAGTATATTTTATTGGTCCAATAAAAACCCTTGCTTTTTCCACATTTCCTGAATCATCACAGTTACAACAACACTTCCACACCATTACATGCCTAGGAATTTGATTTGCCACAGTTAGGATGCAGAGTGTTGTGTTGCTTGAGATAATAGGAAATGTGGAGCAGGATTCTGTTTCTGAAATCCAGTCTTTCACTTGACTTTAGGCAGTCCTAAGTTATGTGATTTTTTTGAGACAGGGATTCATGCCTGAAACCTAGGCCAGGAAGTAGATACCTAACTGATCCCTTTAGGGACAGAAGCTGGCTCATATTTTTTTTCTTTTCAAGCATCAGCTTGAACAATGCTATTGCCTATTGTCTGTTAATCTAGTGATTAGAGCATTTACCCAGGGAGTGTGAGACTAAAGCTCAGTGTCCTTCTCAGTAAGAGTTTCAAACTCTCATCTTCCACCTCTCAGGAGAGTTTCCTTAATATAATGGGTCATTCTTGTATCAGCTCTGAGGGCAGCTTCTGTATTTTCCAGTGTAAAGAATACATAAACCTTTCTGTGGAACAAGAACTAGAACCAAGGACTTTCTTCTCTAAGGTCTGTGGCTTCATCACTGAAGAGAAGAACTCTAGATATCTACAAAACTTTACTGGTGACAATTTAAGTGCTCAGATACCTAAGGGGTTAGATTATGGTTTTGTAGAAAACACTGCAACTGAAGTATCTAAGTGTTATCT
The DNA here is from genome assembly GCF_001723915.1 of Gavialis gangeticus. Lineage (NCBI taxonomy): Eukaryota > Metazoa > Chordata > Crocodylia > Gavialidae > Gavialis > Gavialis gangeticus. Next base: position 156,889,355 of record NW_017729032.1, on the reverse strand, counting down.
GAGCTCCACTTTAGGTAGCTAAGTTCTTTTGTGGATCTTAGAATCATAGAAAATTAGGGTTGGAGGGGACCTCCAGAAGTCATGTAGTCTAACCCCCTGCTCAAAGCAGGACCATCCCCAACTATATCATTCCAACCAGGGCATTATTGAGCCGGGTCTTAAAAACTTCCAAGTATGGAGATTCCACCACCTCTTTTGGTAACCCATTCCAGTGCTTCACTACCCAAGTAATCAGAGAGTTTTTCCTGATATCCCACCTAATTTTCCTTTTCTGGAACTTGAGACCATTGCTTCTTGTTCTGTCACCTGCCATCACTGAGAACAGTCTAGTTCTATCCTCTTTCAAGCCCCACTTCAGGCAGTTAAAGGCTGCTATTAAATCCCCCCTTAGTCTTCTCTTTGGCAGACTACATAAATCCAGCTCCCTCAGCCTCTCTTCATAAGTCACATGCCCCAGCCCCCTAATGATTTTCATTGCCGTCTGTTGGACTCGCTTCAATTTGTCCACATCCTTTCTGTAGTGGGAGGCCCACAAGTGGACACAGTACTCCAGATGTGGCCTTGCCACTTTGGCCATAATCTTTTAAGATAGTCAATTTTTGGTCAATTACCACACGTCAAAGTTTGATTTTTCCCTTAAGCAGCTAGTTTCAGGCTTACTGTTTTTAGAATACTATTTCCTTTTATACTGAGATGTCTTATTGTTAATACCTGCTGCAGATGCTAACTTGGTAATGTGAATCTCTTCCTGTTTTGCTTCTCAGTTTTTAATAGGGGTGTGTGAAATGGGCTGTATTTGATTTGGATTTGGGCCAAATCAGGGGAAGTGATTCAATTAGTTGATTTGGATCACCGTCCCCAATTTGATTCGGCTGAATCCAAATCTGAAGATTTGATGCCAATTCAGAGAATCAGTGATTTGGCCATAGACACAGATTTAAATGTTTTTTCAAGATTCCAGGTGTGGCTTGTGAATTCTGTGATGGTGGGCTGGATGGAACATCCCACAGGAGCATGGGGGTGGGGGCTCTCTGCATGCTTGGTGGTGAACCTGGAAGTGGACCACATAATTCTTCTGGGTCTGCCACTGAGCGCATGGGGGGTGCTCCCCTGTGCCCCCTGGCTCAGCGATCAGCCATGGGGGGACCCTGGGTGCCCCCCAGACTCAGGAGGCACCACTCACCAAGCCAGGGGGCACACGGGTGGGCGGGGGGCAGTGCACTCCCCAGAAGACCCGGAAGTGGACCAGAAGGTCTTCTTGTCCATTTTTGGGTCTTCTGCCGAGTGTGCTGGGGACCCCGCCGTGCTCCTGTGGGATGTTCCATCTGCCCCACCGTCACAGTATCCATGAGCTGCCTGGTACCTTGAGGTATGTAGAAAAAACATTTAAAGCTGTGTCTATATCCATATCGCCGAATCTTTCCGAATCTCTCTGAATCGATTTGGAGGTTCCGATTCGATTCAGAGAGATTAAAGGATCTCCTGATTTGATTCGGATTCAGAGATTCAGCCACTGAATTGGGCCAAGTCTCTGCCAAATGGAATTGGGGACTGAAGCTTCGCACAGCCCTAGTTTTTAACTATAAATGGCTATTTGCCAGGCACTCTCATTGTGATATTTTAGAGAAACATTTTATTAACATTTTAGAAACATTTTATTAAGTTTGACTTGGTTTGATGAATGAGAAGTTTGTGTAGCTTGGGTTTGGTCATCACTCAAAAGGAGTTTGTAAACGAAAGGAATTTAGGCTGGGCTTATACTACTAAGAGGAAGTGGCTGGGCAACTGACAGAGATTGAAGGAGAAAGAAAGGATGTTTACATGATCTTTCTTAATTTTTCAGTCTTTTTCTTTAGGAACCTAATTGCCTGTTTAAGTTGGGCTCATTTGTCTGTGTGCTGATCTGACAGATACTTTGCATTACTTCACATTATCATAATTATCTTATGAGTTTTAGGCTATCCTGTATTACTGCTCATAATCTGTGAGTTGTTGAATCGATAAGAAAGTGGCTGGCTGAGAATTCAGATGTGAGTCTGATGTAGCCCATAGGATATTTTCAGATTCCATGCTTCATTAAGTAGTAAAGCAGCAGAGGACTGGGGAGAAGGAAGAAAATAACAAGGAGAAAGAAAGCTCACTGGGTGCAAGTGGAAGCAGAAAGCTGAAAAGAAAGGCAAAATTTCCACTAAGCCAGAAGTCTGGTCATCTTGCCAGTTTTCTTCTTCTGAGTCAGCTGGGGAGAATGAGGCAAAGGCTGGGAATTCTAAAATTCATATAAGGATATAGTCATTTTCTGGATTGGTCTTGATCTTTGACCTAAGATGTTGATTTTTTCCCCTGCTTTTGGGGCTAATGTCAGTCAAAGCTATTGCATTCCTTGCATGGGTATTTCTTTGATCACCCAGACCAAATTGACCTTTTCAAGGACATTAAGTGCCTTGAAACATGTGCTCCCAAGGCCGGAAGCAGTTATACAGTTAATTTATTTGAACTTCTAAATATAAGAAATGCTTGCTTAGAGATTAGAAATAAAAGAAATGCTTGCTAGAGATTAGAGGGCAATGTTACAGAATTTGTTAGTGACCACACCCCTATAGTAGTTACAAGCATTTGATCCAAATACTTACAGCTGAGCTAGCAATTCCACCTATCTCAGGTTGGTTGGTTCTAGCAAATACAGCTCACACTAGCAAAGGGCCTCTCTCTCTTGCTCTGTTTTGTCTCCTCAGATTTCTCATTGAATCAAGCTGTTCGAGAAAATTATTTTGGCACACATCCAGGAGGGGCCAGCAGCGAGCTGCATGCTCAGGGGCAACCAGCACGGGTTCATCAGTGGCAGGTCCTGTCAGACCAACTTGGTGGCCTTTTACGACCAGGTCACTAAATCATTGGATGCAGGGGTGGCAGTGGATATAGTTTTCCTAGACTTCAGGAAGGCTTTTGATACTGTCTCTCACCCCATTCTCATTAGGAAGCTGGGGGACTGTGGCGTAGACACCCATACAGTCCAATGGGTC
>NW_017729032.1:156879668-156885922 GCF_001723915.1 Gavialis gangeticus | reverse complement strand
GGAGGGAAGGTTTAAGTTGGACATCAGGAGGCGCTACTTCACGGTCAGGGCGGCTAGGGTCTGGAACCAGCTTCCAAGTGAGGTGGTGCAGGCTCCCACCCTGGGGGTTTTTAAGAGGAGGTTGGATGACCACCTTATTGGGGTCATTTGACCCCAGTGCTCTTCCTGCCATGGCAGGGGGTTGGACTAGATGATCTGCTCAGGTCCCTTCCGACCCTAGAAACTATGAAACTATGAAACTATCTTATTCTGAGTTCTAGAAACTGATCACGCATACCCTGACATTTCCATACATGCTTATCTTACCATAATTTCTCACATACAACATTTTCTGGAATATAATACACACCTTATTTTGAAAGACAGAATGAAACAAAAAAAGTTTGTGGAGTAAGTAACTACACAGAAGCAGCTAGCGAACAGATCATGCTCCTTGCGGACAGATTTTACTTCCATTTTTGGTCATAACCAGCAGAAACTGTTACCTGTTTCTCATATATAATGCATACTACAATTTCCATCAGCTCTTATTTTTGGGAAAACTGTGCCAATTGTGGTCCATAAATAATTTTATGCATGAAAAGATGGTCTTTCCCCTCATACCCAAAACATTCAGTCTCTTTCCTTATTTACCCATAATCCATTCTGGAATTTCCTAGATGTGCCGGAGCCAAGTGGTTCTTTCTTTGGAACTGAGCCAAACTAAAACCATGCAGAATTAATTGAATACCAAACTGTGAAAAATATTGGTGAGAATGATACTTTTGGTATATCCTTCACCTTCAACCAAAGGATACTGTGCTAGGGCTGCAGACTCTATAAACTGCTTTCCTTTGTCTTCCTACCCCTTCTTGAATAATCTCTACTTAGATGAGATTCAGCTTTGGCCAGCTGTTCTACATATGTGAATTGCTGGTGTGTTTATATATGTCCTCCAGGTGGTGGGGGATGTGCTTTAATTAAAGTGGCTCTAAGAGCTACTTTAAAGTGCCCAGAGTATCTTGCGTATTGGTGTTCCCATGCTTAAAAATAGTGGCAAAGGTGCTTTATCTAAAGTTTGTCAAAAGAACTTTAGATAAAGTGCCCTGACCACCATTTTTAAGGGTGGAGGTGCTGATACATGAGTTACTGGAGGCTGCTGGAGTACAGTAATTATCATGCTCCAGCAGACTCAATTAGTCGACTCTGCTATGATGTTTTGTAATTACAATGTATTGGAACAGCCTTCCTGCTTGTGTATAGTTGCCCATCACCATGCCCAGTCTGTTGGCTGTCATGGTGCTAATGGGACAGTCAAAAGTGGTTAGTATAAGGGAGAAATCTGCCATTCTTATATTGGTGGTGCTCAAGTATATGTTGCCTTGCTGCTTTGACCAATATTTGTATGTAGATGGTGAGAAATTTGATCCTTATAGAAATAATGAATCTGTGGTAGAGTAGAAGTTTCTCATTACTATTCTTTATGAGTATCCATCTTGGAAGGACTTAAAACAGATTTAGCCTAAACCTGTGGACCTCTGTTACCTGTCAAAGGAATGCCAGTAGTATTTAATTGTTAACAATGTCATGTGTAGGTAGGTCTAGAAGTCTAAGAATGAATGTCTGCCCATTATACGTTGATGTCAAGAGATGATCAGCAGATCTTTGTCAGTGCCAAGCTATTTCCAACTTAAGTTTTGGCCTTAATCCAAATTGCATGGTCCTATGACAGTAGATTCAATTGAATGAAGTTGTAGATGGTTTTGACTGACTTTTAATGAGAATATCGAGGAATGGTATAATAGGTGGATTTGGTTTTGCTAAAGTGTATATACTTTCATGTCACTTATTTTGCAATCTTCATCTGTATTTTCAAATGTGGCTAAATGCTTTATCAGCATCTGCATTTACAGGAACCGAAACTTTAGATTTTACATGTTTTAAACAGTTCCCTTCTTCTTCCCCAATGGTTAGGAGAAAATATGAAGCATTATTCATTCATTATTAGGTTTTTTTTTCAGTACAGAATTACCTAAGTGTCCCAGTGAAGAGTAGAAATATTGCAATAGGCATCTGCTTCAAAGACTGAAAAAAATTATTCAGGACTAGAACCACTATAGTTATTTCATAGTAATTAATCTACTTTTAAAAATCATAGTTTATATGCTAAATAAGAACAAAAAAGGAGAATTTATTAGATTAAGAGATCTGTAAGAAAAATGCTTATTGCATCATGCTTTTATAACATGATTCCTCTGCACAGCTATGTTTTTCTACCACACATGAAACAAGTAAAAGCCTTTGCTATGCCTTTTAGGCCTCATTATCCTTAAAAGTAGTCATACTGTGATGTTGTGAATTTTGTGGAAATGATTCTCCTTGTTTACTTCCAAAACATCAACCTAAGTGAACTGGACTTGCATATGGCTTTTCATATACATTAAGCTAATCCTGAATTTTCTGTAATCCTAGGGTCACAAAAGTGCTTTTTCATTAACAAATAGCTCATGTAGTACAAAGACAGAGATTTATAGAAGCAGAAACAAATGTTTTTCTTTATTGTTGATTTCAGTTTATACTTGAAGCCTACTGAGCCAAAAACTAATTAAACCACATACACACACAGAGTAAACAAATAAAGGAAATTTTGCTGCTTTCAGATAACATTTAAGGTGATGATTTTTTCCCCAACTAAAACCCTTTCAGGGAAGTAAATTTATCATTAAGGCAGGAGCTCTTTCTGTAATTCCTCATTGTATATAGGTATTATTACAAGACATATACAGTATGTAAGACACCTGCTGTTTCAATATCCCTACAGTACCTAGACACATCAAGTGAGACCGGGATGGCTTCAGTCCTGTCGCCATAATTTGAAGGCATATCTAGAGTCACCATCTTACAAATAGTATTGTTTTCATATTCCTATACCATCTTTGCCATCCTTCAGTGATGGTATTTGACAAAAAGTATGTCTAGGGCAATGCAGAAATGCCTTGTGAAAGTGTTTGGGGGCTGAAGACAAATGATTTGTCTGAATTGTTTTGGACCTGAAATTTCTTTAAATAATTGTCCCCTGACTCCTTTAATAACATGAAGTTTACTTTTGCATTTCAGTTGTTTTCAGTTGTTCTACCTGTGCATTGCCTTTCTGCCAAAATAGTCTACCAGTGTTCACTTAAGATACAAATTCAATGTATTTATTTAAAAATACATACTTTTAGCATATATTTAGGGTATGGACAAGCATACATTTGTAGTGGTTTTAGAAGGGGAGGGGGAGCTGCTGCTGAAGTACACAGCCATTGTTATACTCTGTTAGACGTGCAAGATCCTGTAGACAGAAATGAGCTAAGTTGCCTCAACTTTGATCCTGGATGAAGCATGGTTAAAATTGGAGCATACTTGCAACCCTTGTATCACAAGAAGCTCATGCACAGGAAGTTACAGGCTAACAGTTGTTGCATGCTTCCAAACAGCCGCTTCCCCTCCCCTTTCGAAACCTCTATAAATACATTTGTCCATACCCTTAGAATCAGAAATGGACTGAGGAAACTAACCTCTGCAGTTGACAGATACTTCCAAATGACAAATATTACTTGGGATACATTTCTAAAGGCTTTATTTAGGTTTTCTTGTCCTCCTCTGTTCTTATTCATCTTTTGTCTCCACTTTCCATGCAACAGCGCAGTGCATCTCTGTTGAAACCACGAAAAGAATCTTCTGTGATGATATTACCTCAGACTCCAATGTCGTGAACGGATCCATGGTGGTATATCCTTACACCTGTATGGAGCTCCGTTGGCATCAGTGGAATTCTTTTGGGAGATAATGGTCTTCCTTAACATGGATTCTTTTCCTGGAATCAAAGCCTTGATAGTGAGGAAAGCAACATTGTTTTTCTCCATGAAAATATTATGCCAGTGAAAATAGAAAAAATGAGAAATGGACAGAAAGTAACAACTGCAAAGGCGATGTAACAAAAAATATGTGTACTAAAACTGGTTGAGAAGTGGTTTGCTGGTGCCTACACATGTTTTAAATATTTCCAATATTTTCCCATTTCACATGAAATAAACCTAAAACCTTTGTGAACTTTTTGTGAAATACCAGGGGAGGCAAAAAAGTGTCATCCACTTCTGAAAGTCCAGTGGTTAGGGCACTCCTACAAAGCACAGAGGTCCACATTCCAATTTCGGCCCTGCTTCACTCAGGCCAGGGACTAACACTTTAGTCTCTCATATCTCAGCTGTAATGACAGTGTTATTGGGTATTCTAGGGTGAATGAGGCTCTTTGACCAAAATATTATCCTTGCCTAAAGTGGTATACAAATTCCTGTCAAAAGTTCTGGCTTCTCTGAATCAAGATTTTGCAATGAAACCTTGTTTTATTGAAAAATTCCTGACAAGCTCTAATCTGTTCACAAGGCTGCATTATTGTTTTTTAAGCTGTTTTTTTTACATAGCAAGCTCAGAGGAGAAGAGTACAAGTACACAAATATAAAAATAAAGAAGAAAGACAGTGCAAAGTGAAGGGGGAATGCACTCATAGGAGAAAAGTGCTAATTAAAGAATATAAAAACAAGAATGTCAGAGTGGCAAGAGCAGTCTAAGAACACACTTTAAGATAAAGGAAATGAAAGGTGATAGAGATGAAGAACTAGATGCAGATCTGCAAAAAACATTTAGCATTCTAGGGGCAATGAGAAGTAGCAAGTTATTTTGAAAAGGCATTGCATTATCATTTGAAGTATGCTCTTTGTATTTAAAGCCATGTGATGTGCAATGTATGGAAGTACTTTTTCTTATTATACTGTTTCAAGACTGTCCTTGTTAATTCCATAATGGCCCCTAAGATAGGAAGTACTGCTTAATAGAAAAGGGAACCTAGTCTGGACTCAGAAAAGATTTCAGCTCTTGGCTTAACCACAGCTTATCCAAGCTTCTGCCTCAGTTTCTCATCTTTCAGATTTCTTGCCTCACAGGGGAGTTGAGAAGGTAAAATCCAGCATTTGGCAAACAATATTACATTAGTGAAGTAATTTAAATCTGAGGGACAATGATCTTGAAGGTGTCAGTTACTCCCTATCACTTGTAGATTTTTCAGATTGTAGCAGCATGGGTATTTTGTGATATGAGTAACTGTGATCTCTCACGGGCTGTATATACACATTTAAATGACCTGAGTTTGTTCTCCTAGTAGAAAAACTTGCCCAGAGATACCTGAACAGACATTTGAATACTGAGCCCCTGAAGAGTGGAGAACTTGCAGTGCTGACACTTCACAATCAGGAGCCCCTGTACACACACATCAGCATGCTTTGTAGGCTCCCTTAGTCTCTCTGGATAGAAATGGCACAGGGTAGACCTGATTGGATGACCCAGACTGCCCAGGGTCAGCCTGTGGCTCCTTGCAGCACAATGTGGGGCATGAACACCGCGTGCCCCTGGAGGCTGGGGGGGCACAGCTAGCTCCCGCAGGTGGCAGTGGCACTGTTGGCAGCAGGAGCATTGCCTTGACAAGTGAGGAGTTCCTGCAGTCGTCCACAGCACTGTCAGTGGAGGGGGGGTGGCAAGCACTGACTGGTGGTCGGCGACCACCCACAGACACCCCTGGCAGTGGCGGCGGCCAGTGGTGATTGTGCACTGCTGGTGGTGTTGGTGGGGGGGAGGGGTGGCAAGTGGCAACCACCCGCAGGCACTGCCAGCAGTGTTGGAAGTGCCTTTTCACAGGGGGTATGCTGCCATGCTCAGGGGGAGCACATGCACCCGCATGCACCCCCTATGCATTGCCATTGATGTGGGAATTTTAAAAGGGTCATGTTCTGCTTCCTGCTTTGGAGCAGAGTCCAGTGAATGACACCATTTCCCAGTTGGAGGGTGGGGTAGGGATGCTGGACAACTGTGTTATTTTCTGAGAGAAGCCATGGCATGTACAGACATTCACAATGACTCTCCCGGTAGAAAATGAATGTCTGTATGAGGCCATAGGCTACCCTATGTTTCTCATTCATTCTGTTCCAATAAAGGTCTTGATTTACCCAGCAGCAATGAAGGTGGAAACATTTTGCAGCTGAGTCTCAAGGTGGAACCCCTAGGACCTCCAGCATTCCTTCAATCGCCCCAATGCACAGTCAGCCACCATCTGGCACCATCTGGTAGTTAAAGTTCTCCTTCCTGGAGTTCAGTCAGCAGTGTATGGTTTCATGAGCCATGGAAGGAGAGGGTAGGCTGGATCCCTGCTGGTTTTGGGAAGGGAGCGGGGGGGGGGGGGG
>NW_017729032.1:156876922-156879382 GCF_001723915.1 Gavialis gangeticus | reverse complement strand
GGGGGGGGGGGGGGGGGGGAATGGACAGGCCAGCCAACTCCATGGTGGTAGTGCCAGTGGTGAATTCTCCCTGTTCCATCATCTCGGGGGACCCAGAGTTCCTAAACACATGGGCGCTGTGGACCCATCCAGACCACTCAACATTTATATTGGTGAACCAGCTCCCGTAGTCCACAACAGGATGACCAAAAAGAAGCCCTTCCTGAGGGGAGCACAGAATGGGGATGTGGATCCCATCAGCAGCCCCCACACAGTTTGGGAACCCCAGATGCTTGAAGCCAGCAATCATCTCTTATGGATCCCTGAGCTTAAGCATCTGAGGCCCCAGCTGTTGTAAAATTGCCTTGCATGCTTTGGGCATAGGGAGCATCACCATTGTCTGCCCCACACCAAACTGGGTGGCCATGCACTGGAGACTGTCAGGATTTGCCAGCTTCCAGATTACCATTGCAACCCATCTGTCCATGGACCTGGGGCACCGAAGCCTGGTGCTAGAGCAGGGAGTGAGCTCAGAGCAAAGGTCCATGAACATGCCATGGGGCATTCTGAAATTCTGTCTCCATTGCTCATCATCCCAAGCATGAACTGCTCCCACCAGTTCAAGAGCCCACTGTCTCAGTGGGATCCAAAATTGGGCATGCAGATCTGTGGCTTCAATGCAGTTATCCTGTGCTTCATGCAGCATGGCCAGCAGGATACCTACAGCAACATCATTGTCCTTGATGTAATGAGCTACTACAGCCAGCAGCAGATGACGCTTCTTCTGTCTGAGAAGTTTAGCCAGGGAAATGATTGCTGTGACTTGGCTGACCACTGTCTTAAAGATCCAAACCTACCTGGAACAGTCAGCTTGGTCAGAGAGATTATGATCGGATCAGACCTGTGCCTCTGCCTGGCCAGGGGATTTGAATTGCCAGCTGCTGGAGATTGATCAATCAGTGTGCTTTGACTCTCCCCAACAGCTTCCACCTTAAAAGCCATTTGATTAAACTTCTTCCTCAATCACCATCTAACAATTGAATTGATTCAATGTATTCACTCAAAGATGAGAAGAAACATGCACAGAGGAGAAATAACAGATGTTCTCTCAAATAAGCATTTCGGAGAGATACAGTAAGTAGTTTCAGAGATTAAAATTAAGGGCTCTGTTCCATCTTCTTGGGCATGCCATACAACATCAGGGTTCAGACACTTTAAGAAAAGCAGGGTGTGCAAAGTGTCTCCTGTCTAACGTATGCAAGAAGCGATTTCATGTTCCAGCTCTAGAAATGCTGGCGTTTGTGCTGGGCTAAATTTGACATTTGCGAAGTAATCTGCATCAATTAGCAAATGGAGAGATTTGGGTGCAGAGACCTGATTACTACTTAAATCTCTCATGAAAGGGAACTCTTGGCGGCACAGTGCACCATCAAGCAAGAAAAAAGGGAATGAGACTACTGCACCATCCTTTGACAGACAGCAATCAACCATACGCCACATGGAGCCACCCTGCTGTTCAAAGAAACTGAAAATACACAACTGCTCACAGCACCTTTGCCTCTTACCCAGAGCTAATACCACTAACAAAGCTGGCCTGGATCACCTGTGGTACTTAGAGGAGTTTAATTCATGTTGGAGATCCCAGCTATGTCCATTCAACAGAAGGTAGTATTAGGCGAATACATACAGACATTATACTCAGAAATTCAGGACGTTAGATCGGGTAAAAAATGGCCACCGGATCCATCTCAGTGATTGCTCACTGAAATCCTCCTCTTTGCATAACTGCAGAACAGTACGTGTGTTCCCAGGATCAGAAACCTTCTCCAGTCCTGCCATACTTTGCCCTCCCATGGACTAGCTAGTCCCGCATCCAGCCAACCCCTCCCATGAAACCACCAGCCCCAATCCTGCCCACTCTTTCCCCTACCCCGATTTACTTACATTATGCTCCCAGCACTGATGAATATCTTTAAAATCAGCAATGAGGCAGTTTGATGGGATTGGGGTGGGGCTAGCTTGTCCATGGGAAGGTTGTCCAACTGAGGATGGGAGGGGGTTGAGGACTAAAAATAGCCCATTCGGGGGTGGGGGTAGGAAAAGTGCAGCCCTGAGGCTGTGCTCCAAACATGTACAGACACTCGGTAGGCTGGTTTAACCTGCGTGTGATCTGACTTTAGTGCACCTCTCAGGTGAAGTAGGTTAGATCAGGCCAGCTGTTTTTTACCATGTCTAACCTTCGGGGAACGTCTGCATACTTTGGCACTTAAATTGAGCTAACTAGGGATCTAAGTGTAGGGCTGCATGTGGTTGACTGAAATTAGATCAAGCAGACATTTTTTACCCAATCTAACATCCTGAACTTCTAATTGTATCATCTGTACATACCTTGTTACTATCCAGGCAACAGAGCCTGGCTTTTTATAACCTAAACTGTAACATCTCATCCTTGTAATGCTGCAAGTCTTTCAGTTCCCCATA
>NW_017729032.1:156876704-156876911 GCF_001723915.1 Gavialis gangeticus | reverse complement strand
GCCCAGCCCAGCCCAGCCAGACAAATAATATGAAGAGTCTGGTGTTTCTTTCCCTCTGTGAGCCTCAGGGGAGGCTGTGCTGTCTATCCCCCTGGCTTGGCTGGTGATAGACAGCACAGCAAAACAAGACTTTGAAGACCGAGAGCCAGACAGCCAGCAGCAAAGGCATTTCAATTAGCACCGTAGTTGAAGTTTCCAAACCTTCTG
>NW_017729032.1:156862013-156871704 GCF_001723915.1 Gavialis gangeticus | reverse complement strand
GGAACAGGGGTGAAGGCAGCACAGCCACCAGGGAGAGGGGGCAGGGTTGAAGCAGGGGCAGTACCCCCAGTGGATGGGGTTTCTCTCCTCCCATCCCCTACACCCCACCTTCCACCCCCAGGGAGCCTAACCAAGGCAAAAATAGCTTATATGAAGAACCTGGTGTCTTTTTGCTCCATGAGCCTCCAACCTGGTTTGGCAGAGGAGAGGTATCACAGCAAAGCAAGGCTTTGAAGACATTTTTTGATGTTTATCCCAGGGAGTCCCATTACACTGTACTGTACAGTAAGCCGCATTAGAGCGGCTGTAAAGAGCGAGAGTAGCATTTGCATGTTTTTTTGTTCTGTTTTCCTTTTCTTTTTTTTTTTACTTTGACCTTCATTTAGCAACAGATCATCCTTAGTATTTGTGGCATTGTCATGTGGAAGGTGCAGTGGATTTGAAGTAATTGGCATTTCCAAGACTTCTGCCTGGCTGCAGGGACAGGGGTGAAGGCAACACAGTCCCTGGGGAGCAGAGGAGAGCCCTGGCCAGCCCCCAGAGAGCCCGCAGCCCTGGCCATGCTCCAGCAAGCCCTGAACACTGAGCTGCCAGATACCCATGTAAATTCCAGAAGAACTGTGATCACAAGCGGTTGATTGAAATTTTCCCATGGCTGTTTCTGGCAGCATGGAGGCTGGCTGGCCAGGTTGCAAGTCACTGACTGATCCAGGAGTAGGGGCTACAGGTGTGGGGGTGTGGGGAACAAGGCAGGGGGCCGTACTGAATTTCCCTACCCCAGACTGCTTAGTGGAGTGGCAGAGTCTGCAGCTTTCCCTTCTATCCCACCACCCATGGCCGGATGGGGACACATTTCTCCCCCAGTCCTTGGCCCATACCAGCAATCGCCCATCTCCCCACCTGCCCAGAGACCCCAGGGAGTGGAAGAGTCCCTGAGGTTGGGGCCTCTCCCTCCATAGCCACCTGTGGCCAGTGGGGACACATTTTCCCGCCAGCCCCTGGCCCATTCTGGCAACAGCTCAGTATCGACTTTAGTTTGTTGAAAGTTTGGATCCAGATTTGCTTTCAAGCTGTCCAAATAAGGTGTTGTCTTTTAGGTATTCTATCATCTTTTTTTAGGTGAGCAGGCACTTCTACTTTATTGTGGAGAGCCATAAGGCATAGAGATCACTGCCTCTTAATAATATGCATTATTTTAATTTATTAAAAGCTGTCCCATTCACTTCTCTCAGCTGTCAATTTATAAAGTGAAAACAAAACATAATTCCAAGGTTATTTTAATATGACTCTCTTAGTCCCACCCTTGTTCCCTCATATCTTTCTGTCACAATATCTGACCCCCTAAATATAATTTGGTTTGCAATATAAGAAGATATTTTATTGGGCTCTGTTTTAGAATGCTTATTATTTCTGCAATCCCCGAGTACTTTGGAATTTGCAAGCCTTTATGAACATTTACTGGATTACTTGTGACAACCTCCAGATAGAGCATATGATTATTTCAAGAGTTTTTGATTGCCTTTCCTCTGATCTATTCTTTGTAAACTGAGCTCTTGAGGATCTGAAGTATTTACGAAGTCAAAACACTTAACTTCAGCATTAATTACCTTCTGATCTTTTTCTTTCAAAGTCAAACTAGAAAACTCTCCAGAGAGCCATAAGAAATAACAGGGCCAAAATGTAATTGTGATCTTATATCAGTGGTAGCGCAAGAAAAATATGAGCTTAGAAAAATGAATTTCTAATGTATTGCTGTTGGACATAGCAGTTGACTTCCTGTATTCTGCTTTGGAAAAGTCCTCTTTTGAAGGCTGTCCCTTTTCCTCAAAAGTATGAGTTAGGTTAGTTAGAATACTGAAGGTACTAGTCCCAGTTCTGCTGTAAAGAAAGAAATATCCCAAAAGATATTAGAGGTTTTTAGAGGTACAGGGCGTGTCTACACAAGAGGTTTACTGTGGAGCTGACTGATTAGCTCCACAGTAAATGCTGGCACAGGGTAATATGGCTAAGCACAAGTAGTACTCTGCAGTGGCATTGTTTTGTGCATTGCAGTGTATGTGTAGAGGGTAACAGGGCTGGCTGGGGCATGAGGGTACTTCAGCACAAGGGCTGCCTGCTGGCTAGCCCCACACTGGAGCACCTTCGTGCCCCACCCAGCCCCTCTGCAACATGTTAAACCAGGTCAGAGCAACCCCGGGCTGTCAGGCTACTTCAGAGGCTGCTGCAGAGCAGCCCAAGAACCCCTGCCAGCCCAGGGCTTCTCTGACTGGGCTCCATGTACAGCAGGGAGGGGCTGGGGGCTGGTTGAGGCATGAGGGTGCTTTAGCACAGGGGCTGCACCTTTGTACCTCCACCAGCCCACTGCTGCACATGGAACCTGGTTGGAGCAGCCCTGGGCTGGAGGGCTGACCCCCTGGTTCCCCTGCCAGCTGAAGCTGCTCCAACAGGCCTTCATGCGCTGAGCACAAATAAATTCCAGAGCAAGCTCCAGAGTTTATTTGTGCACATTGATTGCATATGTAGATATGCCCATAGTTAGCTACACAACTGTTATCAAGTACAAGCAGGGGTTTCCAAGCTAAAGGAGTGCATAATGAATTGGACAATTCCAATACTTGAAACACCTACTTCTTTTCTCCTTCATGTTAAGGAAAGTTTAAAAGAAGGCATGGGAAAAGGACAGAAAGAACTAAGGAGTAACAAGAAATGGTAAAAGTACAGCATGTCATTTTACTTTGGCACTATCCATTCTGAGAAGGATGTAAATCATCAGTAACCTCATTTGACTCCAGTGGAGTTATGTTGGTTTTCATCAACTGATGATCTTGTCTAGGTTTTTTTTTAATTTATTAAGAAAGAACATTTGTAGTTCACTGCTTATAGGCAGACTGTACCTCTTTGCTACTGAAACTAGTAGTGAATGTACAGAGACTTTGAAAAATGTTTGCTTTTCCAGCTTGCTGCACTCTGTTACTAGTTTTTAATAAATTGCTAGTTTTATGTATGCATAAAAGGGATTAAAATCTATCACATTTATTTCCCAGTCTCATATTTACATAAAAGAAAGACATTCCTTTTTTTTCTTAGTACTTACAATCAATAGTACAACATACTACAGGAATATACTTTCTTTCCTGTACAGCCTTTGTTTTCCTTTTATGCTAGTTGCACCTTTTCGTGTAGAAAGCCAATAATCAGCAGGTTTCTCTGAATACAGGTCCTTGGTGTCATTGTGACAACTGTTATATTGGTGTTACATTTCTTCATCCTCCATGTGGGGAATCAGAGGATGGTGCCAGGCTTATCTCTATGAAAGCATTAAGCTATTTATAGACTCCAGGGTTGTTGTGTAGAATAGATGGTTTTTCAGGTCTATGCAAGGGAATTGATTTTACTTTTCTAACTAGCTGATTTAAAGCTCTAACTGAATGACAAAGCATAGGAAGAATAAAAAGAAAGGCACAGCTCTAAATTAGCATTTGTTTTTGTCTTGCAGGTAATGGGACATTAATAGGGGCATCTGCAAATGTCGTGTGTGCAGGGATTGCAGAACAGCATGGCTATGGCTTCTCATTCATGGAATTTTTCAGGTATTTATTTAGATATATTCTGTTACATTTTTGTTCACTACTTTTTTCCTTCCACAATTTTGTCTGGAAGCCTGTGCAGAGATGGCATTAATCAAATGAATTCAATTAACATGTAAAAACATTGGAAGAGATTAGATAACTATTATATGGACCTACTGCAGTAAATCAAGTGTTGTCTATTATTGGAATTAGCCAGAAATCTCAAAAATAGGTCAATGGAGTTTCCAGATCTAAACCAGGTATATGAAAGTGGAACTTCCCAAGGAATAGAAAATCCCAAGGTAAGATTTTTGAAAGTAGACTGGCTTTCAGTTTGCCATAGGATTTTGGTTGTACTGTTCCTGTAGATTTGTACCTGCGCACTTCTGGAAAGTTTTGGCATTAAGCCAATGAAGTACATTGATGGGTGATGGATTTATATCAGTATAAAAGTGGTGTAAATGCAGAATAATGTCAACTGCATTTACTTTCAACTGTGTCATTGCCAGAAAGAAAAATGAATTACGGGCTAGGTCAATTGTTCACCATTTATTGTCTGTGGACAATTTGCTGATCACATGATGGTGGTTTCCTTTACCTATTTCAGACAAAGCTAAACAATTTATTTCCAACAAAGTTCAAATACATGTTAGATCAGACCTCCAGTCAGTATAAACTGGTGTCAGTGCAGCTACAATGAAGTCAACAGAGATATTTAGGTTTAAACCAGAAAAACTGTGGTTCAAAAACTAGGTGTCCTGCATATAAACAATTGGTGTAGTTGCTGGTAGGGAGATACATTATCATGAGGGGCAGTTACTCAACTGGGAGGAGAAAGATGATGTGCCTTAAGATATGGTTCATAGAATAAAAAAGTGTTGAGAGTCCATGAATTAAAACAAATGATACCAAATTAAAGTTATTTTAGGGGAAAATGGACTAGCTAGCTTTTTGATGGAGGTTAGTGGAGGGTAGTCATAGAGATCTTCTGGAGTAAAAAAGCAGGAAAATAGCACATTAATCAAAAATTATTTTGGTGACACATGATGTAGAAAGTTGTATTAAAATGGGGTTAGATGAAAGAAGACGATGGAACTCATCTGGTTTAGCAGAGAACTCTTTGGTGAGCTTAAACCAGCAGAGGGCAATGAAAATAGTTTGGGGGCTGGGTCACCTAATCTATGAGGTGAGGCTGAAGGAACTGGGTTTATTTAGTCTGCAGAAGAGACGGCTGAAAGGGAATTTGATAGCAGGCTTTAACTACCTGAAGGATGGTTCCAATGAGGATGGAGTTGGATAGTTTTCAGTGGTGAGAGATGACAGAACAAAGAGCAATGGTCTTAAATTGCAGCAAGGGAGGTTTAGGTTGGATACTAGGAAAAAATTCTCAGTGTGAGGGAGATGAAGCACTGGAACAGATTACCCAGAGAGGGGGTGGAAACTCCATCCTTGGAGGTTTTTAAGACCCAGCTAGACAATGCCCTGGCTGGGATGATCTAACTGGGGCTGGTCCTGCTTTGAGCAGGGGGTTAGACTAGATGACCTCCTGAGGTCCCGTCCAACCCTCATTTTCTATGATTCTAACTCATGGATGAAATAATCTTGGCATTTTCTACTGTACCGTTTTTGTCTTCAACCATCTGCGGATATTAAAAGAAGTATTTTAGTTGTTTATTGTTAAAATATTTTAGAATTACAAATTCTAATATTATTTGCATATTATCATGAACAATCTTTGCATCACTGGGTCCAACTATGAGACTTGGGCTCCTACCAATTCATACCTTACTCTGTGAACAGTATTGTTTAAATGCATTCAAAATTGCTGATAGATCCAGGTTCTCCTTTCTCTGAGCAAGGACCTTGTTGTCTTACTTTTTTGGTTAAAAAACAAAACAACATTCTAGTAAAACCCTTTATTTCATAAGACTTTGAGCAACCCTGTACTTGATTTAAGAAGGGCAGGGACATCTAATTGACTGAAAATGGGCTTGGTGCATTTTGCTGTTGTACATATCTTCTGGCCGATCTGGTTTTTATAGCTAGGGATTGATGGAAACTGTGACTGAAAAGCAAGCCCGGTTAAAGAATGAGTTGCAGTTTATTTAGCATACAACACCCTGCTCAATTTACTTGCATATTTAGAGCACATACTACAAGTAACTTCTTCCCATAATTTTTGTCCTTCCCCCATCCCCCTTCTATTTTCTTTTTTCTGTTTCCTAACTCCTCTTGCTTTCCCTTCTGTTTTACCTGTGAAGCCCTTCAACCCCTTGCCGTATTTGGAACTGAATCAATAGAAACTTCAGCAAGAGGTGACTTGAGCTGGTCTTGCTTACATTCCTGACAGATTCCTAAACAAACACTGCTTATACCTGAATTCAACCTTAGCTGCCATATTTGAACCAAACATCCCTAATCCTTGCTGACCCTATGTTCAGAAGGATATAACACAGATCAAATCTGGCTGCTAGTTTTCCATTTCTCCATCTTTTAGGCTATATACACTCTTCTGCTTTTGGAGTAGTGTGCAATGATTACTGATAGACTTCTCAGAGATTACAATCAAGTGCATTTACAAAACGTGAAAATCGTGGGCTTATTTTTTAATTTCTCTGCACATGTTTACAGACATTCAGATGATGGTTGTAGTATTTAACGTGCATTTAGCCATTTCCTATTATAATGAATAACTTTGCTTCTCTGTTGATTTTATCCCAAAGCATTCTGAAAGCTCCTGTGACTGTGAAAACAAGGGCTTATAAAACTTAGCTGTTTTCTCAAGCAGTGTTAGTTAGATTTGTCTTTCATTGCAGGGGATAGGAGATGGGCATAGAGGCCTTGGTACTACCATTCTCACTCATGTTTTCAGTGTGACTGCTCAAAGACAAAGGTGCTGTTCATTGTGAATAAGGGTAGCAGGACTGAATCCCATGTGGTCCCAGACAGATGGGGCAATGATTAGCAGGAAGGACACATCCTTCCCTTCTGTTCTCCCTCTGCCCTCCAGCAGTTCATCAGCTTTCTTCTTTTCTCATGGGGAATATTTGTGCCAATTAAATTTATTAAATAAATAGTGTACTATGATTTCTGCTGGCATTGTGAGGTTTTCTGTGTACTTTGCTTTTATTTGATAATATATTTTGAGATAGTGGCACAAAATGATTTACACATTGTTAAGTGTGACTTGGAGTAAATTACTAGATTTGGATAAAGTAATAATTCTTCCTTTTATGTGGTTAGATTAATTTGGCTTAATTCATTTCCCATTTACTTTTCATATTAGCATTCTGTTTTATTTCTAAGTTTCAGGCATGAAAAAACCCAGAAATGCTAAATCTTACAATTATTTCCAGCACAAAAATTTAGTTAATATCTGAATATCTATTCTAACTTTTGGTTGCTTAACTGAATGAAAAGTTGGCATATCTCACAGAAAGCAGGCCCTTGTCAAAAAGAATCCATTTAATTCATCTCAAATTTTCATGTAAAACTGTTGTGATGGAAACTTTCCTATGAATTCTAGTGAGTATAACATTTCAGATGTGAATAGACAGTCTCAAGCCTAGTAAGGAATCCTTTTTCTCTATGCAGAATAAATAGGCTGCAGATATTGTCAGGGATGTACCAAGAGCTTACTCACTACTAGCCTTTAGAGGACGAAGTGATACTTTAAATCCAAAGTGATTTCAGTGGAAGTACTTTGGATTTACACTGGTATAACTGTGAGTGGAACTGGCTCAAAGTGTTTTGTCAGAACAAAAGAAGCAGCAAGACTGTCTCTTAGGACAAATTAATTCCTGGCTAAAAGCTCTAAGTTCTTTCCTCTTTCTGTGTTTCTCAATGCTATTTGTCATGGCAATCCCTTGATTTGAAGATGATCTCTACCATGGCTCACTGATAGGTCTTTAGATGACTTAAGAGCCCAAACCTTGAGCCATAGATCTATCCAAAGAAGTTGCAGGTCCTTCTTCAGGGGAGAGTAGGCCATAGGCTAGGGTTTCTCTCCTTTTCCTTCCTCCACTCTCTCGTCTCTGCTTTGAGAGCAAGATGCTTTACCTAGAAATGAGCTGCCACTTGGCTGAGGATGTAGAACCATTGGAGTTGGTCAACATCCTGCTTCTCCCAGCTCTTGATATCAGCATCTGTTTTCTTGAGGTATGCCTTCAATGTGTCCTTGTAGCATTTCCTTTGGCTGTGGTAGGATCTCGGGCTATTACTAAGCTGGGAGCAGAGCACTTGTTTTAGGAGCTGGGAGTCAGGCATCAGCAGACAACATTCAGTTCAGTGAAACTGATGCTTGAGGATCAGTGACTCAATGCTGGTGACATTGGCTTCAACAAGGATGCTGGTGTTTGTGCAGCAATCTTCCCATTTGATGTGTATGCTTTTCCAGAGGCATCATTGGTGATATCTTTCCAGGCACTTGAGATGATGATGGTAGGTCACCCATGTTTCATATCTGTAGAGGAGAGTGAGGATGATGACTTAATTGTAGACCTTGGTATTTCCAGACATCGCAGTGAATAAAGACATGCTGAAGCAATTTCCCAGAGGAGGCACATTTAAAAAAATGAAGAACAGAGGTGGGGCAATGACATATATCCTTGCTTGACCTCAGTTCAGATGACAAATGGATCTGTCTCCAATGCAGTATATAGGATGGTTGCAGTCATCAGGTCATCTGGTCTAGTAGCCTTGTTATTCTTGGTTTCCTTGATGGCACACTAGACTTCTTCTAGGATAGAAGGGTTAGTGAGGGATCCCCTTTTAGGTGTTGGGGGATGGACTCAATGATGGTGTTTGCCACAGTTGACTTATGGTTCAGAAATGCCTCAAAGTCCTCCCTCCATCCATCTTGGATAGATTCATTCTCTTTGAGAAGCGTTGAGCCATCTTGTGATCACAGGGAAATAGGACCATGAGAAGTTGGGCTGTAGATGGCTTTCATTGCCTAGAAAAAGGTGCGCATGTCAAGTTTGTCAGCATAGAGCTGGATCTCCTTGGCTTTATCTTGGCATTATCTTGCCACCACTGATTTTTGATTACTAGGATCCTCAAACCTTCTGCTGAGATGAAGTGTCATTTTGCCAAGCAGAATAATCCATTCTCTACCAGTCAAGGAGGGGCTTGGACCTTGGTGTTGCTTCCATCAAACCAGTCTTGGTGTTAATGGCTGGTATAGCCAATGGATTCAGGACAGGTCATATGAATGGAAGTTTTAAACCCCTTCCAGAGTTTATCAGTGTTCCTCAATGTTTCCTTAATTTGTGAACAGAGCAGAGAGCTGCCCATAGAGATGCTTTTGGAGATCTTTATAGACCTTTGGGACATGAAGAGAATTAGTGTTGAGAATCCTTCACATTGGTTTTGGCTGTTTTTGGTGTTTCTGAGCAAGCAAAATGTTCCTAATAGATCTGACAAGATGGTACTGTGTCCCGTAGTCATTGGTTCCTTGCATATCACGTGTGATATGGGCATCCATTCAATCATGGGCTCTAACAATAACATAGTCAAGGAGGTGCCAATGCTTAGAGTGTCTCCATGTGCTCTTGTATTTGCCATTCTGCCCACCCAGGTCATCTATTTAAGGAGTTCTTTGGCCACCTGGGGACTTGTGATGGCTTGTATGGGGACTGTCTCTGAGAACCTGGTTGCATAATCTATGATTACCAACAAAAATTAATACCCTGCTGAACTCCTGGGAAGGGGTCCCACCACATCAAGTGCAATATGAAAGAACGGTATGTCTGCTATGGGCATAGGTTGCAACGGTGCCTGGGTTGGCTTATTCCAGCTTACCTTTTGACATGTCAGGCATGCCCAGCAGAAACTCTCCATCTGGTTATACATCTTGGGCCAAAAACAGCACTTTGTTAGTTGGGCCTTTGTTTTGCTGCAACCCATATGCCCGCCCAGTGGATTGTCATGTGCTAGCTTTAGCAGAGGAGCCCTAAACTGATGTGGTATTAACAACTGGGGAATCTCCTCCTGCTCTTGTACCCCTTTCTTTATCCAATAAAGTAACCCTCTTCTAACCTCAAATCTCGGCAGGTTTGCATAGCGTCCCAGGTCCACCATATCCTCTTCCTTCTTAGCCAGGTCAGTCTCTATTATGGCTT
>NW_017729032.1:156855098-156857013 GCF_001723915.1 Gavialis gangeticus | reverse complement strand
TTAGTTGGGCCTTTGTTTTGCTGCAACCCATATGCCCGCCCAGTGGATTGTCATGTGCTAGCTTTAGCAGAGGAGCCCTAAACTGATGTGGTATTAACAACTGGGGAATCTCCTCCTGCTCTTGTACCCCTTTCTTTATCCAATAAAGTAACCCTCTTCTAACCTCAAATCTCGGCAGGTTTGCATAGCGTCCCAGGTCCACCATATCCTCTTCCTTCTTAGCCAGGTCAGTCTCTATTATGGCTTGGAAGTCATGCTTTTCAGCTTGGGCTCTCCAGAACACCTTGCTGCTGGATAAACTTTCTACGTAGAAACGCTCAACAGCCAGAACATCTTCCCCACTTCCCAGCCGGCCTTCTCCCATCCTGCGTTCACTTATAATATTTAATATTTCATAAATTTCCCTCCAGTCTCAGCCTAAAGTCATTGGGTATGGTAAGTCACAAGCCACCCTGACTGGCATTTCTCTAGTGGTCTTCAACACGGTGACCTCGTAGACCCTCCAAGGGTAATATGTGCCATGCCCGTGCATGCACATCAGTCTAACAGGGGTGGCTTTCTGTACATACTTGCTGGGTGCCAAAGTGTTGTGTATAAATGTATGAGCACATCCAGTGTCAACGATTGCTTCAAATCTCTTGCCTTCTACCCATGCCTCCACGACGGGTCCTGGCAGTGGGCTACCATTGACCTGCCCCCCTATACTACAGTCTATGGATTCCACCCCTTCAGGTTCTCCAAGACCTGGTGTTATTCCCATGTTTTCAAAGGGAGAGTGTGGTACCTTAGGTGTTGACCGCATCAAGTTAGTACAGTCCCAGGACATGTATCCCACCGTCTCACACCAAAAACAAATTACCGGGTTGTGGTTGGGTTGTCTGTAATCCTGGGCCTTTCTATTCCCCAGCCTCCTTGTCTCGCAAGGCCTAGGGTACAAGCCTGCCTTCCCATTCTGATGTGGAGGCCTTTCTCCAAATGCACTGCTGAAATTTTCTGACAATCACAGTGCCTCGGCCAAAGATACTGGCTGATGGTATTGAACCCAACTCTGGGTTTCCTCATCAAGTTGGTCAGGAACTGTTCTAATAAAATCTTGTTGCAGATGTCTGTTTTTGAACTTTCTGCAGGCTTCAGTCACTTTATGAGATCAGCTAAGTGGTGCAACAAAGCCCTTGGGTCCTTTTCTTCTCTCTTCTTTTTAGCTCTGAATGCCTGCAGGTAGGTCTCTGGGTTGATATGTAGTTGATATAAAATTTCCCTTTTTACCTTGTCATAGTTCATTGACTCATCTTGCATCGTAACCCTGTAGGCTACTTGGCTCCTGGTGCAAGGGTTTATAGTGGTTGCTGTCTCTCCTCCTCTCATTCAGTCCACAAGTTCTTGTTCTCTAAAGCTGCGATAAGACTTTTTAAAAAAAAAAATCAATAATTGGTGTCTCACTGGCACAATTGACTGCCCACCATGGCCAACTAATGCAGAAACACATTTTCTGAGCTCCTCTGAGCTCTATACACACTGTGGGTCTGCTGCCCCGTTCCTAGGGACTTCAGTCCAGACTGGCAGCTGAGCAGTTGCCTTGTCTGCCTGCCCCTACTTCTCCTCTTCATCTCCTCTCTTCCTGCCGGTGTATAGGGATGGAAATAGTTCCAGGAGCCTTGACTGAACCAATCTGGCTCACCTGGCAAGCTGATAAGACTGAGTCTGGGTGGACTGGAAGCTCCCTCTGGAGCATGGCCATACTGCTACTGCCAGACGTACCCCTCCGGCTGAGGAGTTCCTCTGAACAGATAGCCTCGATCTTCTTACAGTGAACAATCCAATGCATGGTGAATTCTGCTTCACAGTCATGGGAAAAGCTGACATTGAAGAATCGAAAGGGAGAGGAGATTGATGTCATATATCTTGACTTCAGAAA
>NW_017729032.1:156852280-156854137 GCF_001723915.1 Gavialis gangeticus | reverse complement strand
TGACTTCCTGCCTTCAGGCAGGGGGCTGGACTTGATGATCTTCTAAGGTCCCTTGCAGCTCTAATGTCTATGAAATCTAAGAAATCTATGAAAAGGTGATGTTGCAATGACACCTACTTAAAACCTCACCAGTACTAACTCATTGCTTTCATGGGCAGCAGCCTACTTCATCTGATGAACAGGTTGTCACCTCACCTATGAAAGTGTATGCCTTTCTGAACCAGTTAATTTATAAGGGTGCCACCTAACAGTGCCTCTGACCTGAGTACTATTAGGAGATACTCCTAATATTACATTACTTAAAGTCATAGTAAAATAGTCTCTTTGGGGCTTAAAAATCTGTGAGCAATATACTAAATACTTCCACTCCTTGTAATTAACAGACTTCCTGTGTCTGAAGATAGTTTTATCATGGCCTTTTAAATAAGAGACTGGGGATTAACTCTTAGTCTTGTTAGCAGGTGTTGGAAACCTGCTGACATATAATAATTCCTGCTGAGTCACTGGGTCTCATTAAATCCACCTCGGATACAAGGAGATGCAAGAGGGGGTTATGACAGGAAGTCATAGAGTGAAATCCTAAGGACCACTGAGTTCAGGAAGGAAATTTAGATGGTGGGTAATTGCATTATCTTTTATGTATTATTTACAACCAATATGAAGCTAAATTACAGGGGCAGTGGTCAAGAGTGGTGAGTGATTTTGGTGCCTGGATCATTGCGTACATGCTTTGTTGAAGATGGGGAGAGTTCTTACTCTTACCTTGCATTCTACCTTTGGGAATTATTTAGCTGAGCTGTTCTTATCTGCTCTTTAATCTTTCTTCCTAAAGAGATCTCTCTCATTTTGTGTTTCTCTTTCTTGAACTTCCTACGATTTGTCAGGATCATTCTGGAAATACATAGCTTTAAGATAATATCTATGTAGTATCTTTACACCTATATAGTAAAACAGATATTTATTCCTTTATTCCTTGACTTCACATCATTGCATGTAGAACTATAATTACTTGACTCTTTCTGCAAGCGTATTCCAGTTAAAACATACATCTAATTTTCTGTACTCTGTCAATCCTAGGTTTCTTTCAGCATTCCTGTTTTTTCTTTCAGAAAAGCTGAGTGTGCTGAATTGGTTTTTCCTCAGATGTCAGTGCATTTTTCCAAGTTATCTTTCTGATAAACATGTCACCATTGGACATAGACATCAGGAAAATGTATTAGTGTTCTATGCAAGATTTGATCAAATGAGTAACGTTGTAGATGGATAAACATTACAGTGCTAAAAATGTGACTGGATTGTGGAGCAGATCAGGGTGCAGGAGAGTGTCCTTTGCAGAAGGTCAAAGATAAAACTCCAAAAAACAGATGGGCATAATATTTCTGTAAGCTAAGAGCAATTTTGTTTGGCTATGCTGACCCGGCAGCAAAATGTAAAGATCAGATGTGTTAAAAACGTAAGAGCAATATCTCAACACTAGCATACATAAACAAGCAGGAAGACAGGAAAATCTGATGCATAGCTATGGCAGGGCATCCAGGGCAGTAGCCCTGGGTACTGACTTGTCAGGTAGGGGAAGAGGCAGAAAAAAAACCAGCTGCCACCACAGCTACACAATCACACTGATGGCATGGTAGCAGTCAGAAATTGCCATTGCCCCTGTGTATCCTGCTGCCCAAGGTGCCAAAAGCCTTGTTATGCCTCTGATGCATAGCTCAATTTTATTTTAATGGGCAGAAAATCATCACTATAAATAAGAATAATTAGCATAAAGTGGAACTTAAAAGGCGCAGCTCACTGTGCTGGCAAACAGTTGGATTAGGAGAGACGGTTGTTCTAATAATATAGTATCTATTAATA
>NW_017729032.1:156826426-156847280 GCF_001723915.1 Gavialis gangeticus | reverse complement strand
AATAATTAGCATAAAGTGGAACTTAAAAGGCGCAGCTCACTGTGCTGGCAAACAGTTGGATTAGGAGAGACGGTTGTTCTAATAATATAGTATCTATTAATAATAAAAGACAAGTCAGACACTTCTGTTTTTCCCCAGGAGTAAGGGGAAAGAAGTTGCAGTGTGTAGGTCCTCTCTTAATCTAGATCTCTAATTGTATATAAACGTGGCTATTGTGTCAGTTGATTTGTTCTGAAACAGTATATCCCACCATTCAATCCACTCTCCCTGATGTGGTTTGAAGAAAAAGATTAGTTAAATGTCCTCATAGCTAATCAAAATACACTGATGCTAACATCACAGCTTTGGGAATGCTGAAGTGACTCAAATGACCTAATTCTACTTGCCATTATGATTGTCAGCTCTATTTTAATTTTTTATTAAAATTGCTTGTAAACTTCTGTAAACATATGTAGCACCTTGCAAACATTTAGAATAAGATCTGTTCCCTGACCCCCCAAATTTGCAGTTCAGTATCTACTGCCATTGTAATGAGGGGAGAAATAAAAAAATCATAGATGAGTGATCAACAGGGATCCTGGTTTTCTCTGATCAAAAAACCCCCAGTTTTCGAATGAACCCCCCATCCACATTTTCCCATGATTAAAATGAAATACCACTAATACATACATATAGATATGTATGTATAAAATATAAATATATATGTATGTATTAGTGATATCTCATTTTAATCATGGAAAAATGTGGATTTGGGTTTTTTTTTTTTAATTAAAAAATTGGGGATTTTTTTTTTTTATCAGAGACAACCAGGATCCCTGGTGATCAAGCAGTTCTGTAGGGCAGAAGTGGCTATTGGGCAAAATATGCTTATTTCACTCAAACAGTTTGGGAATAGGTAATTGGGAAGGTATAGAGTAAATTGGGTAGGAAGAAGTACTCTTTGTAAGGAAGTAACAATTTAGATATGAATGGGTCAGAAAGATCATCTAGTCCAACTTCCTGCACAGATATAGGATTCATTGTACCTATTTAGCATCTGAAGATATGAACCTGCATGGGGGAAAGGGGAGAAATACATGCTTTGGGGCCTAATTTGAAATGCTGGGGTGAGATTCAGTGAGAAGAAGCATAAAAGTATTCATTGTGTTTTGTGCAGGTTTTATCTGTTATCTTCACCATGGCATACAAAATGTTGAATTAATATTCTTTATCTTCTCTGTGAGTAACGGTAATTTGAAAGTTTTGGAAAATGTTAGTTTGTAGTAACAGCATAAAAAAGCTTCGCTTGTAGGTTGTGTCCCTGAGGGATATTTATCTAAAAAAAAAATGTTTACAGGGGTACTTCCCATTTATCACTACTTGAGAGCAGTGACCCACGAAGTTAGTGAAATGATGCATTCAATGATGATTGTCATTCACACATGTGAGAGGACAAATATTATGTTCTACTGCTATCCACCCCAAGTATCCCATTTATATAATGCATTAAACCAATTTGTTTGTGTTCAGCTCTGCAAAGCTATGTAAATCTCCTTATTTGATTATATGTAAGAGAGCAGTAGTTCTTTTCATTCCAGTTCATTTAGCCTTCATTCCCTGCTTCTGTTATTACTAGCACTTTGTAAAAAATACTCTCCAAATTCCTTGCTCCTTAGAATCAGTCAGAGCTTACAACATCACCACTGTCTTCAAAGTGGGGCTGTAAAGATGGCAGACAGCCCTGTTGTGTTGAATTAATATAGAGTTTTGAGTGATGGAGCCATCTAATGAGGAATGTTATAGTCAAACAATCATGTGTGTGAAATGTAAGGGTCACGAGCAGATGTGCATGTCCAGAAGACAAAACTGTCTTAGCAAATCTCAGAAGAATGTGAACATTCAGACCATTGAAGTCAAACTCAGAAGCAAGATTTGGCACACTTTTAGAGAAGGGTTAATAGTCTGAGTAGTCCATTTAGCTGGAACCTATTCCCAGATGCTTTACTTAGCAGCCAGAGATAAAAAGTCAGGGGTCCGTGTACCCAAATATTTGGCCACTTCCCTTTTCCTCTGTTCAGATGGTAAAATGCAGGAGCAAAGCTCCTTTACCAAATATATTGTAAAATACATCTACAAATGAGAAAAGTTCAATGTAAATTCACAAAATTGTTATATTCAAATGTCTATAACTTTAAAACCTACTGCACTAATTTTCTTTAGATTTGGTGGCATAGGTTTATGAATCATTAAGGAACATGAGAAGCCACATTTAGATTTCTGCTTTTGAACTCAAAGATGAAATTTCAGATCTCTAAATGCACAGTAAAGCTGTAGTATTAGAAGGACTGAGGTACTCCACTCTTCACCAGATTTTACTGAAACTTTCAGATATAATTTGCTTTTGGGCTAAGACTAAATAAGCATGGACATTTTTCAGCTGACCACATGGCTAAAGCTACATTGTTGGGATCAGAGACCAGATCCTACAGTGCCATTACTACTCCAGGGCTCCCAACTGCATGCCAACTTTTTAAAGATCTGGGACACAGTGAACCTGAAATTGGGAAGACATTCCCTGATGTTGGGCTCATGATGCCCCATCCTATTTGCCTTTGGGGATCAGGTAGGAACGCTGGGTCCCCGAGCCCCATTCCACTGATCAGAAAAGGGATGCGTGTCTCTTGGACCCTGCCGGATCCCTGTGTTCAGCTAAACATCTGGATCTGTTGTGGGTCAGCCCCAACGTGCCACATGTTGCATGAGCCAAGTGAGTCACAAAGATGTTATGCACCATATGCATGTGTGCTATATTATCGTGCCATATATTGGCTTTAGCTCATGGCTTGGTTACTATTTACAGTGCGACATATCCTAAATATAATGCATGCCAGGGCCCTCAGTCTCCTTGTTTCTTCAAGCTTTAGACTTTCCGTGGAAACTACTAAGGAGGATGATCATTTTCAGTGGTTACTATATCTAAAGAACAAATGTCCTCAACATTGGCCTAACTGCTACTATTGAAGCCAAGTTTAGTTTTATCATTGACTTCAGTGGCAGCAGAATCAGGTGAAAGTTGATTACTACAACAATTAAAACAAAGTGAAAATTCTTGCAACAGAGGGTGGTGTAGGTTATTCTTTTTTAATGTGCATCCTAAATTTAATTTCTTAAGATCCAGCAATGCTAAGAATAAACATGCAAATTAATGCAATTTGTTTAGTTTTATAGAAAAAGGGAAGAATACTTTAGGATTTCGGAGCCTTACAATATGAAAAAAAATACTTTTTTTTTCAACTTGAAATAGGATTTGTCTATGTGAGGTATAATTTGTCATGGAGTATAGCATGTGCAAAGCTTTTCTTTTCTTCTAATTACAATCAATACCTTTGAATAACATTGTTTGGTTCATGGAAACTAAAGTAATTGCTTTTTTTAATCCGGAAAAAAAAATCCTTGATTGGATTACCAAATAAATTTGCAAAATAAAGAATGAGCTTTGGTCACAGTCTTCTTTTAAAGAATAAACAAGATTCACCACTTTTATGTGAGTTAGTTGTTAAAAATAGTTATTGTTTTACCTTTTACAATTGATATAATGTGCACATATTATCTTCCAAGCATAGGAGTAATTAAATTTAAAAGCACATTTAAAAATAATTGGAAGTTGGGCCCCATATGAAGCCGCCAGTTTTACAAACACTGATGTGCCTATTTTTGCTACTGTGGGTGACCAGTGAGACTACCCATCTATGGAAATAAAGCTAAGAATGTGTATAAGTTTTTTTCAGGATCAGGACATCTCTACCCAGTGGGACTCTGCACATGGGTAGTGGTATTGAATGACATTCAGGATTGGGGTCTAAAATAGTAGGTAACATATCGGTGGAGATGGGAGGTAAAACAAAATTGTCTTAACATACTTTGTTCAAATTTAAAGTGAATTTGGATTTACTTGTGCTTTTGATTCTTCCATGTTCATCCTCTGTGCATGCTATATTATAAAATGCTCGCAAACAACAGAATAATCAATAACAGTCTTCAATTTATTCATTTAATATTAAAATATTAATTTAATATCTTTACCTGTTTTGATTGGTTAAAAAGATGAAATTAAAAATATCACGATACATGCAACTAATTGATGTAGCTTGAATTACAAATTGTGAACATTTGTGATATACAATTTGGATACTGCCTGCTGATTAAAAATTCTTAGAAGAATTTCACAGATAACTCTGAATAATGAATATCACCAAGAATTTAATTACTTTCATAAAGATTCTTTACATACTTTACAATCAATTTTAAATTATATATTCTCCTGTGTGTACTGAATGCACAGTTAAATAGTGTAAAGCTTTTGACTGATGAATAATCCAGCCCTCCAAGATTCATGAGTGGCAAGGTCATAAATGCTTTCTTTAATTCCAGTAAAACATTAATAATATCTCCCTCACCACCATTATGTACCCTATATTGGACAAAAAGGAGGCAGAAAACTATTTTAGAAATACTTGAAAAGAAACATTTAAAAATACAAAATATCTCCAAACAGGACCCAGGCTAGCTTTTCCATGTACAAAGATGTCACAGCTAAAGTTGGATATGAGGATACCATTCAGGATGACCAGATTTAGAAACGCAGTAACCTCCCATGTCTAGGGGTTGCCTAGGCAGCTGGCCAGATTTGATCTCAGCCTGCTTTGCTGCAGTTTGAACTAATTGCCACATGTCCTGCTTTCCCTAGGAAGAGAGAACAATATTTCTGCATCTTCTTTATGACAATCTTTCAAACATTTGAATGGCGTGTTTATATCCCCCCCTTAATGTCCTTTTCTTCAAATTGAAGATACTAATGAAAATTCTTTCAGCCTTTCTTTATAGGTCTTGCTTTCCAGCTCCTTTGCCATCTTTGTTGCTTTTCGATCCTGTTCAGTTTCTCTACATCTGTTTTATACTGTGGTGACCAAATCAGGACAGTATTCCAGCTGATGCCTAACCAGTATGAAATAGACTACAATACATGCCTAAGCTTTCTAGTGGCAGTCCTAATTAACTTTCAGCAGGCATTTCTTGTATGAAGAAGCACGTGACCCAGAATCCCTAACAGGAAGGAGGATGTGTCCCTCTTTGAAAAGAGGGAAATGAAGCTGGGTGGCTTGTTAGCTGCGTCTCTGACTTTCTGTTCACAATGTGTGCCTTCTCCAGCCGTCTTTCACTAGCTCACCCTACCATATGGGACACATCCGTATTGCAGTCATGCTTCTTCCATGACACACCAGCTTTATAAATACTGCTAGGAAGGGGTGGAGTAAGCACACTGATTCCTGTAATCTATTTGTTTTCAGCTCAGCCTGTGCACGGCCGGCCAGAATCCCCTCTCACTTGCATGGAAGCAGTTCCATTTGACTACAGGGTAATCAAGAATAGTGCCATGACTTGCAATGGTGTTACTCTTGAGTGATATCAGTGTACAGTAGAGAGAGAGGTAGTTAGTCATATTAGTCTCAAGTCAGGCAGAAGGCAGGGCAGGGTGGTACCTTAGAGTCTAACTTGTTCCCAGATGTATAAGTATTCAGAGGTGACAGGTATGCCTCTTTGAATGAGTTATTTCTAAGGTACTAGCCTGCCCTGTTTTCTGCCATTACCAAATAGAATAGTACACTCCTCTCTTTCATCTTCATCTTCTTTATAATACTTGTCCCATTTCTGAAGGGTAAGTTAATAGATAGGTCAAAAGGATGTGATAAATTGCAAGTGTTCAAAAAAAGAAAAAGAAAATGTCCCTCTGGTTTATTGACTGGATACAAATTTCACACTTCTGGGATGCGTTTGTTTTCTCCAGTCCACGCAGTGAAGCCACTTTTATATAAAATCTGGAAATGGATTAGCACATAGAGGAACATTACTGCATAAAAATAAGACAAGGAAGTAAAATATAATATTATTATTAAAATAAAAGAGATGTACAGAATGCAATTATCTTAATTGAACTTTAGCAGAAGATCTTGGATCAGGTTCCCTTAAAGATCCCAGATTATCATTAGTAACTACAATTGTGCAGTACTTCATTTTAACTGTTAGTAGAAAGATGACAGGACAAACATTTTAGGTAATTTTTTTATTAATAATGGTAGTTTTGTCAAATATAGATAGTAAACTCATACCAATTGGATATAATGTCAGAAAGACTAGCTTAGTCATAAATGTCTCTGTTAGATGTAGAAATTATATGGGTGATCACTGCTATAAAGGGCCATGTTAGGATTTGTATTCAAGGCATGCTATGAGATAAATCATGACCAATTTAAAGTGATTTAACACAACTTACCAATCAATCAATGGACAGTGAGAAGTGTGGTACAGTGTAATAAAATTTTTTGTCACATTGACCATAATGCATTCTTGGTCACCCTTCCTAAATACAGCCTCCCAGCTAAATCAATATCTAATAACATCCTGACAGTACTTGGAATGAAAATCATTTTTAACACTAATGATTTCCAGATACACTTTTTGTCAGTGACAGGTACTGGTCAGTCAATTGTTGTGTTTGTGCCATCATGCTCATAAGTCCATTGCCTGTACTGTAATAAGTTATGAAAGTATCTTGGACTATGATTTCCCTTTGTTAAGGCAAAATCATATAAAAGTTTGGCAAAAAGTTTTCTATATCAGTTGATCAGCATTATACTTGAAAAGTAATGTATCCGTTGCACATGTGCCAATATCTTCTAGTTTATTTCATGTTTTAAAAGAAAGTTGTAGAATAGCAAAAAAAAAAAAATTAAAATCAGAGGAAAATTGGGGAAGAGTCCCCAGAGCTCTTTCAAAACTATTAAAGGAGAAATTTCATATGTTAGACCTCCTTGTACCATCTCATGGGGAACAAAGGAGGGGTTTATCTTGTGAGAAAGTAGTCACATTTTTGTTCTTAAGCCTACTCTTGTGGTTGCCTTTTATAGGGTAGTTTTAAAATTCTTTGTAGGAGCGCATGGCTGACTCAGGGGATGAATTGAATCAGTGTGTTCCTCTGCTGACCAAGACATGCCCCATTCCTGGCCAGCCGCATCTATTCTTAAGAATGTATAGACCCTTGTAACTCTAAGCAGAAATTATGACCACTTTGCTCGGCTGCAGCCTGTAGTGATAGAAGTTATAATTTGGAGATATTGTCTTACTTAGAAGACTACAGAAGATGGGAGATGGTACCTCAGTTAAGGGAGTTAGGCCCCCTCTGCATGTTATATCTATTGCACAATTACCTTGTTAATTTTACAATCAATTTAGATTGGCTGCACATGCAAATTAACTATCATACCTTAAAAAAGACCAACCAGCTATAAAGTTATTGCTCAAAAATATGTAATAACTTTATAGCTGGTTTCTATCCAGCTTTAATTCATGCATGTAGGCAGTTCTGTGGCTGGGAGACTGCAGCTGCTGTGATCTCTCAGCTGCTGGGGAGCACAGTGCACCCCCAGCACTGGGAGATCACAGCCAATGTGGTCTTCCAGCTGCAAAGGAGGTGGGGGTGCTCCAGGCAGCAGATGGATAACTTCTAGTTGCACCTGCGCTGCAGGTGGGAGATGGGGGGAAGAAAGAGGATGGGGATAAGTGGCATCAGTGTGTCTGAAGCTTCTAGCTGCTCAGCCCCAGCTCAGTTTCCCACCACCTGGACACTGTGATTGTATTCCAGCTACCTCTTGCATCTTCCCCAGGTACTGGGGCTGCCTCAGCTCCCTTCTGTTGCCATCCAGGCCATCAGGAGTTCTGTCCAGAGTCAAGCTTCTAGTAGGCCGGGGCTCTGCCCTTTCAGGTTATATGGTTAGCCCCTTAGCCTGCTTTCATGTGTTGCAGCTTAAGCACTGAGCTGCAGCAACTGCCTTCTCTGCTGCTCTTTAACCCTATTGTGGGTCCCCTGATTGCATATAGCTCTGCATCTGGCACCTGCCTAGCCACCTATTTAATTGCAGCATTGCAGGCTCCCTGCTTTTCAAATAGCAGCGGTCAGGGGCCCCTGCTACATCATCCCAGTTAAGTGTTTATCTAACTTATTCATAAAAACATCCCAGAATCCCAGATGACTCTCCTCCTCTCTGGACTAAATAGCCCTCATTCTTTTAGCCTTTCCTCATAAGTCTTGTTTCTCAGGCCTCTTAATTATTTTTGTCACTCTCTGCTGGATGCTTTCTGATTTGTCCATATCTTTCTTGAAGTGAGAGGTCCAAAACTGGTCACAGTATTCAGGTGAGGCCTCACCAGTGCCAAATAGAGCAAAAGAATCACTTTCCCTGATTTGCAAGGGGCAGTCATGTTAATACCTGTTAAGAAGAAGGATCCTGGGAATTACAGACCAGTCAGTGTGACCTCAGTAGCTGGAAAGATCATGGGGCAGGTCATCAAGCAATCAGACTTGCTAATACAGAGGAGAGTGTGATAAAGAACAGCCAACATGGATTTATCAAAAGCAAGTTATGTCTGAACAACATAATTTCTTTCATGACAATGTGTCAGTCTCTGTGCACTAGGAAAGAATAGTGGTTGTGATATACCTTATTTCAGCAAGGCTTTTGGCATAATTTATTTTAACATTATTATTGTAGGCACTGGATTTGTGACCCAGATACCTTGTTTTGGGCAGACCCAAACCCTCAGACTGACCACAACTTCTCCTTTTGATAATAGGTATTTTTTATTGATACACAGTGATAGCAGATAAGAATAATGTAGGCAAGCAAACAAAATAACCATCAATTCTATATCTACTAGTCCTACGGGTGTCACAGAGGGAAGGTATGTCTGACCAGTATGTGAGCTTCATCCTGTGCTTCTTTCTTGAATGTCAGCAATCAGTAGTCTGGAGGTCAAGGGTTGAGACCCACCTCTCTCCCAGTGGGGTGGGTGAGTTGGGTTGGTGGTGTGCCCTCTGTCCATGGTAGTCTCAGGTTCCCCTCTTGGGGGCCCTTTGTTGCTCTGAAATCCCTCCTTTTGTATCCTTTGCCTCCTCTGACTCTTCATTCCTGGGTACCATTGATTGGTTTTCATGTTCTGTCCTGTCAGCATATTTCTCTGTTCCAATAAACCCATCACATGCATACATCTTAATTTGGTCATTTACCAGTGTCTTAATTTGGTCTCTCCACCAAAACTGGAAATCTCAAGGGCTCTGGAGCTGCTCACAGTGACCTAACCACCACAGCAGAGTCCCAATCTGTGTTTTTGGTTTTTCAGGGAACACTGTGGTACATATCTTCAATTTCCCAGCCTTTCTGTCTGATGGCTTCAGACACAGTGGCTTGTGATAGAAACTTTGTCACAAACAGGATTCTTGAAACCTATTAATCTAATAAATATCTATTTTACCTAGTTCCCTAAAGCAAACCTCTAAATATAATTTCCTAGCCAGCACTCAGTACGCTAAGGAAATATAGACTAGACAAAAATTCTTTAAGGTGGATACATAACTGGTTGGATCATTGTGTTCAATGGTTCAATATCTAGTTGGTAGGAGGTAGCAAGTAAAATTCCCCAGGGGTCAGTGCCCGGCCTGGGAAAAGCAGCCAGGCTGAATTTCTGCCATGCTTGGAATTGGGAAATAGTTACCACTTCAATTAACACAGCCACGTCCAAAAATAGTGAGTTTTGGTAGCTGACACGGCATGCCACGGGCAGCAAGACATGGTTTTATGCAACTAGGTAAAACATAGCAAGAATAATAAACAGTGACAGTTATTTATTAATTCAGCTTTACATAAATTATCAGCAAGACAACTATCCATTGGTGCTAGGCATATAATCAAAATAAAGTAATACATTGTGAAATACACAGCAAGACAGACAGCAGTTAGGCAGAATAAAGGTACATTTAGGTACCTTTCAGATGCACAGCCTGATTGGCGAGTCACACTGGCTGGTCTTATGTAGTCAGGCTGCATTTTGCCCTTAGATACCCATGAGTAAGTCCCACTCAGGTCATGAAGAATAGCATGCATATACAGAAGGAAAAAATGGTTGTAATTTGTTTTCCTGAGGCTTTCAGTTCTAAATATATTTAAAGAATAGAATTGGCTGGAAGTTTTGTGTCTCCTTTTTGTGCTGAGTCCTCAGTCATCTCTAGATCACAGCTTTTATATATGCAAAGAAGTTCTTTTCCCTTTCACAGTCTGCTCTTCAAGAGGATGGTAACCACTTCCCCCACATTGGCTCCTCCTGCTGCTGTACCTTCTGCGTGATCTCACAGAGTTTTCTCCACAGCTGATAGATTTTGTCCAAACTCTTATTTTCTATTTTCAAAAGACAATTCAGAAGCTTTACAGCAGCAATGCTATTTAACTTTTTAATGGAATAAGTAGAATGGGCCTCACTCAAGTTGCCCAGATCAATTTTAAAAGGACCGTAATCTCTGCTAAGGTATTGTCTATGAAGTTCAGGAAAACTGCAGATTTATGTTTAAAGGTTCACATGGTTTCACATGTATCCAACAGACACTCCACCCCTGGATAATCTGGATCTTAAAGGTATCATAAAATCTCTGATTCAACTTTTTCAGTATTAAAAGCAAATTCTTCAAAAAATACTTTCATCTGTGCATGTGGGGGTGATGAAAACAAATGAATTGTAAGAGAAGGAGGAAGTGCTGAATGAATGCAAGTAGAGCAGAAAAGTGTGAGATAGATGTTAGGACACTGTGTGCATGTCTACACATGTTATTAGTTCACATGAATAAACTCTGGAGCTTTATCCACAGCAGGATATTGCTTGTATTTACTGTACTGACCCCTTATTTGTATTTACAAGTACTGTCCTGCTGCAGAATTAATTAATCTACTCCTACCTAATAGAGATGCAGATGCATGAAGTTTACTGCACAGCTGATTAGTCAACTGCGCAGTATATGTCTCATGTAGATGTACCCTGTGTGTCAGAGACCAGAACAATGAAGGTCTGGAGTGGTGGTTTTGGTGATTGGTCATTGTCACAACCAGGAAGCAAGACCAGAAGTGGGGAAAAAGAGGTTGCTGAATTTAAGACTGGAACTAGCAGCAAGTCGAAGGCAAGACTGAGGAAGGCAGATAGAAGCTTAGCTTTAGTATTCCTCTGGAAGACTTAGGTGGAGCAGATGCCTGACAGATGTCTGTTCACACATTTGTGGTTGACTTGTGAGGATGAGGCATTGTTGTGAAAAGGCAGAGTTGCACCTAATCTCTTCACTTCACGCTGAGGAGGTGAGTAAACAGATGTATTGGCAATCCTTAAATTGTCTGCTAAAAACTAATGGAACCTGGAAAAAAGTTGAATTAAAGCTACTAAAAAGAGTAAGGTTTTGATTTCATATTCATTTTGATTTTGTTTTGTAACATTTTATTATAGTCCTCTTTTCATGGCATAATGCTAATTTCCACCGCCCCCCCACCAAGTTTTTTATGGAGCTTATTGGCTAGGTAGAATTTCCTAGGTTAGAATTATGGATCTTATTGGCTAGGTATTATCTACTCTTATTATTATTATTAGGAATGGATAATATTATTATCTATACCTAATAATAGTATTATTATTGGCTAGGTATTATCTATTCCTAGGTTAGAATTATGGAGCTTATTGGCTAAGCAGAATTTCCTAGGTGCTTTGACCACTGAAAAGTATGGATGGAAGGATGCTATTATATTTTTCGTTAAAAAAATTCTATAGAGTAAATTTAGAATCTCAATCAAGACATTTAAGACTACATCTGGTGTGCTGGGATATCACCATGGTTCTGGTGATTGTGCTACTTTGCCTTTGGCCATATGCCTAACACTCCAGAAGCGTGGCAGTCTCCCAATCTAATACATAACCTGTCATATCCTACTGCTCAAGTTTATTATTAGTAGTAACATTCTGCTCCTGTCTATCAAGGACACCCAAGCTTGGCTTTGAAGGTAGAGATTTTTTTCCCTTTAATTTTAAAGCTTAAATCTGTCACTGCATATTTAACAAAGTAAGCTTTCTTGTTTTCAGGAGTGTAGGTTTTGACAGATTGATTGTGCATCCCTTCATATCCCTTTAAAAACTTCTTTTTAATATAGGAACTTTAATTGATGTTTTAAACTCAAAAGTTCAGTGGCAGGTGATAAGCTTGCCCTTAGTTTAGAGGTTAAAAAGTAATTGACACATTTGTGGGCACATTGCAAAGTCGCATAAAAATATTAATTTTAGGCATCTGCTTGGATCACAAGACATTAAAAACATTTGAAATGACTGCGTGTCTTTTCAATAACATTTTGTGAATGTGACTGGCAGTGAATATGCCTTTGTTAATGTATAAGTCAGTTTTGATTATAGAAGCAGTTAAGCAAAGCATGGAAAACATATGTTGTTATCTTAACTGTTGCAGTTAAGATAATCATTTAGTTTTGGAAGTTGATTACAAATGATGTAGACATTTGAAATATTTTTGAGCAAAATCAGTTAAATTATTTTTGATTTCTTATAGCATGAATAAACTGTTTTTCAAACTCAAAACTCTTTTTGCCATAGAGTGGACCCTTAATAAAAACAACATTTGCTAACAGAAATAACTTTTGTTTGACATCATGCAGCATTTCCTTTTACTTCATTTAACTGCTGTGGTGTGATAGATATAGGATGCACAAGAATGGAGCAATGGTTCCTCATTGTTTTATTCATTCATATTTTCACCAAGGCTTCTTTAAGGTCCCTTTTCACTGCCACTGCAAAACTGCATCCAGAAAAATCAGATCCATTATATTTTATTGCATACGCAGTATTCATAGATTCTCTTTAGCCTGGCATACATAGATCAGCATACCATAATGGAAAACATTTCAAGTTTATCTAAAGCAGTGGTTCTCAACCTGCAGCCTGTGTGCATCATACGGCCCAAACAGCACACTGCTATGGCCCATGTGACATCCTATTAAACACTTTTTAAATGGATATAGAGGAAGTAAATTGTGTGGGTGTGGCCCACATAACACATGGAGAGCTGCAAGTGTGGCCCACTATGGCAAATAGGTTGAGAACCACTGATCTCAAGTAATGGGAAATAGTACAAACTGTATTATGCCATCTAATTTGA
Organism: Gavialis gangeticus; assembly: GCF_001723915.1. NCBI lineage: Eukaryota > Metazoa > Chordata > Crocodylia > Gavialidae > Gavialis > Gavialis gangeticus. Next base: position 156,834,220 of record NW_017729032.1, on the reverse strand, counting down.
GAAGTAGTTAAAAAAAGTTTCAGAAAGGACAAACTCTTAAGCTCTGTTGCTAATGAAGCTAGGGACTATCGTTATGACAGGTTATTCTAGAACTGCTCACCTCACAGTTTCTTGCTTCTTTCTTTGAAACATGTAGTTTAAAGTGCTGTTGATTAGAATTACAAAATGTATAACATTTCCTTGGTAATGAAATATTGCATCATACTGCATACATAAAAGAGGCACATTTACACATGCAACTTTATCATTGGCATTTTCTGACTCTTGAGAGCTTAAATCAAGATAAAGTTAAGTATTTTATTTTTGCGGGGAGATATGTGTGTGAGTACCATTTCTATGTGTGTTCCTGTGTATGAAGACACACTAATGTAGAGTAATTTATTGTAAATAATTATGTTATAGTTAATTAAAAGCTAATGCTTCAGTTTTCTTTTTGATAAACATTTTGATTGAAAAGCAAGTTAGTAAAATCCACATTTATCTTCAGGTAATTTAGATACAAAAGCAATTTAATGAAATGTTCAAAAATATTTGACAACTGCAGATGAGACTAAATGGGATGATCCTTTTTTTAATTCCTGAGTATAGGGGCAAAGGAATATTTAATATATTATCTTAATACAATTTATAGCGTGGACCATATTTTTGCATTAATTATATTTTGATATAGGTTTTGATTTTGAATCTTAACCAATAGTGTATTTAAGCTTCCATAATATAGGCACTGACTTTGTGGAAAAGATTTATCGGAAAAAAGGTAGCAGTGAAAAATAAGTATTAAACAGTAGGATAAAAATAATGAAGAACTGGTAATATATGTATGAAGAGCCATTCAAACTCAGTTTAAGGTTATTGCAACCCATCCATCTCTGCTCCCTTTTCCTGCTATTTCTCCCCTACACCCACTCCTAATAAGCTTCTCTCCTCTCCATTTTTAAGGCCCTTTTCTCTTTCTTATCTTTACACATTAGAGTTGGACAAATAATGGGGTTTTGTCCTGCAAAAATATTCTCATTGCACAGCAGAAAGATAGTGAAATAATTAAAAAACTTGGAGAGACACCCTTACTAACCCAAGAATAGACAAAACCTCATTGGTTAAGACTCTCACCTGACATGGCGGACAACCAATTCAAGTCTAAGCTCTGCCTCATTCTGGTGAGAAACTCAATCCCCAGTGTCCTGTATTCCAAGTCATATCCTACCAGTGGTACAACCATTGTGAGGTGGGTCTTCTCAATTGCTTCTGTTGGAGCTGTCCAGTTTGTATAAGCAATTAAATATTGATTGCAAGGAAGTCTGTTGTTGTAGCCAATAAATTAGGCCATTTACCCAAGATGTGGGAAAATGAGGTTCGGTCTATAGTAGAGAGACTTGAAGATGGGTCTTCCACAATCCAGGTGAATACTGGTAAGACCCAGTTCTTGGATATTCATTCCTGGGTATTTTTAAGTAAATGAGACAGGATATAGCCCGTCCACCTCCCAAATTCTGTTCTGGATATGAGAAACTTTTTCCTTTCAAACTGGTACGTATGCTTCCAGGAAAAAAAAAACATTTAAAAAAAATTCCTGAACAGCTGTGATCCCAGCCCTTTGGAATTGTTTCCTTCTCCTAGGGCATCAGCCTGTTTTTCTCTTCAGTTGTATCTCTCCTTTAGGACTTACCATTTTCACAGAGCCCTTCAGCAATAATATACTAAGTAGATGATATAATATATATTGAGGCCAGGCTCAGTAAAAGCTTGTGTACTCATATTTCATGCCTTTACTTCTCTGAAGCTACTTCCTTCTATTTCAGAAGATTTAAAAAAAAAGAGTAAATGATTAGCTGACAAAGGAAAACCTAAATAAATGTGAACCAGTAGTAACTTGCTGTAGAGATGGTCTAGAGCAGTTCTAGAGGAGCAAGAACTACCTCATTGATCTCAATGGAGAATTAAAGCCCATGGCCAATGATGAGAACTAAAATGTTAAATACCGTTGCTGCTGAGTCTATTCTACTTGGAGAATGGTGTGGACACTTTACAGGAAAATTTTTCCCAAAGACCTGGGTGTACTAGGTCCACAAGCTCACGAAGTCCTGGCTTTCTGGGGTCGTGCAGTTTTGACAAGCTTTATATTGATGTTCCTGTGTAACTCCTACCTACTGATGCTCCTATACTAAATCTTTCCTTCTTACAAAAGACAACAAATTACAGTCAAATCAATTTTTCATAATTATTAAATAAACAATTTGATATTAAATTCATCTTGGAATTTTTTTTAGTGCCTTTGACTAAGCCACTGGATTTGAGTGCTTAAATTTGCATGGAACCTCAAAAAAATTATTTTGAGCACAAACTGGGTAACTGCATGGATAGTTATGGGAATGGCACTAAAACTATATGTGCTGCATACAGACTGCTTTTGTCTAAATAGTAATGAGATGGGGGAGGGATTTTTGGGTGGAAAGAATCTGATTTACTGCAGTCTTTGCCATTAGAAATTTGATTTTACTCACCAACTTAGGAAATTGACAGGAACCAATGTGCTTCATGAGATAAATATTTTCTTCTTTATGAGTCTTTCAAAATTATTGTCCAGAAGAAGTTTTAAAAAATAGTTTCATATTTTTGTTTCACTCAAAAATTTGCTTTTATGAAGTAGTTGTCAAATTTCGAGTGCAGTATCTTAAGAGAAGCTCAAAAAGCTTTATTGCCCCAAATTACAAACTAAAAGAGAATACTGTTCAAGCCACTCATACTTAAAGGAAAAATAATCAGTACACTCTTTGGGCCTTTATCCTGCATACTTCACGCACACCCAAATATGTTGACTTCAGTCGGTGTATTGGGTGCCTAAGGAATGCAGTATCGGGGGCGAGATCCAAACCTGTAGAAGCTCTCATTGAAAATACTTAGGTCTTTAAAATGTTTAGATACTGAAATCTAGAGTGCTGGTGAAAACTACTTAAAATTTGATTTCCTGATATAGTTCACCATTGAAATTAAGGGGAATTTACGTGCCTAAGGAGTAATTATGCACACTTAACAACCTTTTTGGTTTTAGCCACATGCCCCTCTCACTTATGTTTATAATTCAGTGGGACAATTCCTTACTCTGCTTTTTTCCTCAGACTCCTAATAGCTCTATAGCTTTACAACAAGAATTTTAAGAAATGGATCCTAGTTAGGCTCCTAAATCCATATTTAGATTCCTGAATATGTGACCTGCTTTTTAAAAATGCCTATCAGTGCATCCAAATTAGGCAATCTAAATATGGATTTAGGCATAGGCAGATTTAGGGTTTTGAAAAGGGAGATGCAGATGGTGCAGCATATCATCGCATATAATACTATACATATTTTTTCTTCAGTTAAAGAGAAACTAAAAGCTTAACTAGTATGGTAGGTGCCTAGTGCTATATTATTCAGTTTAAGATCAAAGCAATAACAAATATAGCAATTGGAATATGCACTAATTTTCTAGATATATATATTAACCTTAAAACCCCCCACAAGTAACTAGGCAAAAAATACTTAAAATAATCAAAGAATATTGTTCCATTACTCCTGTAGTCATTACAATTAAACATGTATATCTTATTCAGATTTGTAAAACAAAATTTAGCTTTCTTCAGCATCTTGATAATTTCTTTAGTAGTTCACTATCAGTCATTTCTACATCTAATTTAATATTAACACACTTGAATTAAGGTTTTTAGCCAGAGCGAAAAACAGTCTGGAGGGTTGTGAAAGAGAAGAGAGACATTACCAGCATGGCTAACAGCAAAATTTCAGAAAAAAAAAAGATTGCTTGAGAAGTGGAACATGAAGACCATTAAAATGGATAAAGGGTTGTTAACATCTATGATGTAGAGAAAGATTAGCAGGAATCAGGGAGATGATAATAAGTCATGAAGTCAGTTTACTTTCTCTCAGCACTATCTGAATAGAAATCCTGATGCCCCTCCCAGGGATTTGGTTTTAAAATTTGGGTGGACCAGGAATCAAAGGGGAGAGCAACTCCACCATTGAACCCTCCCTTGGATCTGCCCCAGGACTTAGGAGCCTAATTTAGTCACCCATTTTTGCAAATTTGGGCCTTTTACTATTAATAAATGTACTTACGTAGAGTTTTTCTTATTTTGTTCAGTTGAAAGATTTTTGTTGGCAGAAATCAGTTACCATTGAAGTTGATTAAAACCTTTTAAATGGGGAGTGTTCTTGTGGAGATTAGCACTGTGAATATACCAATACTTGTCGTAAGGCATGTGGCATATAGAAGCATGACATTTGTTCAGAGGGGAATAAATTATGTCTTTATGCACATCCAGCTGTGTATTCTTATGGAAAAGCTGCTAGGGATGTAATTAATCACATGGCCATTTAACATTAGAACTGTCAAAAGCCCTCTTAGTACAAAAACAATAAATCAGATGCAGTCTAGTTATGCTTTTGGGCCCTCCTGCAGAGAGCTGTGGGTTTTTCCCCCCTTTCCTTTAGCATTTTCTTAGCTTGTTGTGAGTACTTCAACGGGATACTGCTGTGAACTTAAACTGGGACAAAAAGCCCGACTTTTACAAAACCTAGGATCATCAGAAATGTTTCCACATAATATTAAAATTCAGTTAAGACAATGGCCTTCACACAAATAAACAGCCTCCTACAGACTTTGAAGCTAAGAACTTAACGGGAGTAGTTTTTTAAAGGCACAAAGGGAAAGGTAGGAGTTCAGCTTTGAGAGGCCAAGACAATGAGAGTTCAATGCCAAAGCCCACTCTTGAGTCTTTCAGTCACACTCTTCAGTTTGAAACTGATTTAGACAGAAGTGAGGCTGATTTTGTTTGGTTTCATAGTGATGCAAGAAACAAAAAGTTAGCAAACAGTTGCACATGGAACTGGAAGTCATTAAGCCCAGTTCACTGCTGTCACATTCAGGGCATAATATAAACCCTTCTATAAACTTACCAGGCTCCATAGTAAACAAGTTGGGTTTCTTGCTCCACACCACCCTACCAACTCTATCTGGAAGGCTGTTCCACAAGCTCACTCATCTTATGCTTAAGCACCTTCTGATGTCCAGTCTAAATATATTCATGTCCAGTTTATATCCTATATTCTTGTGCCAACATTGTCCTTTAGCTTAAGTACCTCTTCCTCCTCTTTGTTTACCATCCCTGGTGTAGTTACAAGTTACATCCCCTCTCAGCCTTCATTTTGCTGGGCTAAACAAGACAAAGTCTTCTAATTCCCTGTTGTACTATAGGTTCTTCACTCCTCTGAGCATTCTACTAGCCCTTTTCTATATGTGTTTGATTTAATCTTTCTTGAACATGTATGTCCAGAACTGTATACAGTATTCCAAATGAGGTCTAACCACTGCCTTCTTCAATGGCACTAGTACCAACACTGTCCTAACTACGATTTATAAAGTAAGTTTGACCACCCTCATGTTACAGATGTGGAAATTGAGGCACAGAGAAGTAAATTGCCCTAAATTACCAGCAGGAGCAGGAATTTGAGCCCAGGTATTCTGAATTTAGGTCCAGTGCTCTAACCACTAAAAAGCATTCTCTCTACTTAACTTCAAGCACGTGACTGGACTTATTCAGATCAATAGGACTCATGTTTTAATTGCTTTGCAGGATTTGGTCCAAAAAGCTAAACAATGGTGAATAAATTGGATTTTTATAAATGTTTTCCCTTTTAATAAGGTATATTAGCAACTTCAATAAGGTATATTTTGTACTAATGATGCCAAATGGTTTGTTCAATAGCATTTTATTTTTATGACCTCCCAGGACAGCTAATTTCCACTAGTACAATGAAATTGTCAATCAATAAGGAGCAGCTCTTTGTTCCTATTCTCATTTAGTAGTTTGCCTTTCTATTATTTTGGTGTGTTAACACTGGTGCTTACTGGTGAAGGACTCATGGCGAAATGTGTTTGCATGTTAACACTGAAAATCGACAGAATTGTCTAACCTGTTCAAAATGTCTCTTGAAAATGTGCTCCAACTGAAAGTTTTCATTATACTGGTGTCAGAGGTGCAAATTTAGAGAGTAGGGTGTCATGCTATCCTATAAAAGTGATAGTTCATAATGAAAAGACCGTTTTTTTTCTATAATCCCTGAAAGTTACAATTTACCTTGTTTACTTGACCAGCTTTGAAAGAAAGGATGCTCTAGAGAATTTAATGGAGTGATTAATGTTTCTGCAGATCAGTTTTGCTTTGCTACTTAAACTTGCTACCCAATTTCTTAACATATTTTATCCAGCTGCATTAGCAGGAAAAATAAAGTGATGTTTTTGGTAGTGAATTATTAACCCAGTTTTGACAATTTTTATAGTATAGTGAATCCCTCTTTAAAGAAACAAACCTTTGTTTGTTTTTCTATGTACTTTAATGGCTTGCAGATAATTATGGTGTAGTGGGGTTTAAGTATCATTGTGACTAAGGTTGATACTTAACTTCCTGATGTTTCTAATAAATCTACAAGACACATATTGTTATATTTTGCAGCTTCACAGTGGTGGTGTGATTAGGGGTGCAGACAGAAGTACAGTTCCCCACTGTAACTGGAACACTTTGCAGGAAGTGTTCTGAGTTACAACAATCTCTTGGAACAAACAGACGTTCACTGTTGGTTCCAGCAGGGAGGGGAATCTAGCTGCTGGCTGCCAGCTTGCAGTCCATTTTCTCTCTCCAAGTCTGTCCCTGTTTCAGAATGGGAAGGGGGAAGGGAGCAGAGGCAGCTCATTTTAAGGGTTCCCCAGCCAGCTCTGGAGGGTAGGGTGGGTCAATTCGAACCACCCCACCTTGGCGGGGGGCTCCAATACACCCACTCCACCCTCCAGTGGGGGCTGAAACCCCTGCAGACAAAACTTCCTCTGTTCCCTTTCCCCCCTCCCATTCTGAAAACCACTTGAAGCTGGCGGGTGGTGCAGACAGAAGTTCCAAAAAAGGGCTCATGAAAAGAGGGGTCAGATTTTCATCTGATCGGCCCTTTTTGAAGTTATCTGCAGTCATGCATTGGTATTGGGTCATGGCTATAAACTGCTTTCTGTGGCCAGATTGGGTGAAAATTGTCACTTCTGTCTGCACCCTAGATTAGCAGAGAGAACACCACACAGCTCACATGGCTGGCAACTTTATTGTTCTGAACAGAATCCAAAACTGAAAGTGAAATATGGTGTCTAAGGAGGCACGCAGGCTACCCCACTGGGGAGGGGGAAGGGTTCCAATACACCAGTTAGGCCTGGGTGGGACCCACTGAGTAACTAGGCCTGTGTGAAGTGGCTAGCATTCACTTTGAATTCGGCCAATTTGGGGGACAGTGATTCGATTTGGTGATTTGAATCACTATGCTGAATCAATTCAGCTGAATCTGATTCAGAGATCTGGCTACTGTCAAATCTCCAAATCACACAGGGCCACCCTCTGCCTGTCCGCCCCACTTTGAAAAAAAAAAAAGCCTGAGATCACCAGGTGCTGCCAGGTGGGGGGTGTTCCCCACTGCCTGATGCAGCATGGGGGGGTTCTGCATGAGCCCCCTGACCCCAACATTGCCCCAGCCTCCCCCCCCCACATGGCTGCCCCGCCTGCCACAGCTCCAGCCCTTTAAGGAAAAAAAAAAAGGGAAAAAACCCTGAACTCACTAGTTCCTGCCAGCTGGGGGTGATCCCTGCTGCTCCCCACTGCCCCACACCACATGGGGCCTTTGCAAGAGCCCCCTGAAGACCCGAGGCTGTTGCAGGAGCTGGTGAGTCCTGGGGTTTTTCTCAGTTTTTTTTCTTAAAGAGCCAGAACT
>NW_017729032.1:156825404-156826415 GCF_001723915.1 Gavialis gangeticus | reverse complement strand
CCGACCCTAGAAACTATGAAACTATGAAACTATGAATTGTTAGAGCATTGTTCTGATTACAGGCATGCTGCAAAGTCCTACCATGGCCTCAGAAGAACTGCCAAGAGGAAATAAAATGAGGTTTTCATTTTTCCATTTAATAAAGATATAGTTTATCAATTCACATCACAATTTCTAAGTGGCTTGAAAGATGTCTCTTTGGAGGTCTTGGTATATTAGTGGAACTCATCTGCTGTCACCAAATAGGAGAGGCATCCTATTTTGTTTACTAGAAACTTTGCAAAAATAATTATCTGTAAAGTAGGTTGGGTTTTTAGGATAAGAACATGATTCAACAAAATGTTTCAAGCTCAGTACAGGAGTTCAAGAAGCCTCTAATTTTTTAGCTTTACTCTAAGCACCTATGGTTAGGTTGGGTTCCAGCTGAACACATTAGCCCCTGTGGGACCTTAAGGCTTTCCTGCATGGCCTGAACTCAGCAGATAACGGGGCTCTTGCATGCCTCCCAGCATGCCCTGTGGGCTTCCTGGGCTGCCAAAGACAGAGTGGAGCCAAATGGCTGAGTCACCTCTGATTGACTGGTGAGGACATCAGGGCCACCCACCTGGACTTGATGCAGCAGGAACTCATCATGGCAATGAGCCATCAGCCAGTCATCCCACGCATGCCCACCTAGGTCACCCTGCACCCATCAAGTGTTTCTCAGATGCCTATGTTGTGTATGCGTGTTCCAGATGCCTGGGGTCTCTGTATGTGAGGGTGTGCCCCAGATGCCTGCATTCTGCGTATTCTAATTTAATTAAATGTTGCAGCTGCCAAACTTTTTGTGTGCATAATAGGCTTGTATGAAACAGCTAGTATTTGCTTCAGATTTGGCTGATTCGGGGGACAGTGATTCGATTTGGTGATTCAAATCACTGTCCCAAATCAATTTGGCCTGAACTAATTTGGAGATTCAGCTGCTGCCAAATCTTTGCATCTCTGAATCAGCCAGGCCCCATCCCCCGCGTG
>NW_017729032.1:156794294-156820404 GCF_001723915.1 Gavialis gangeticus | reverse complement strand
TAGTATTTGCTTCAGATTTGGCTGATTCGGGGGACAGTGATTCGATTTGGTGATTCAAATCACTGTCCCAAATCAATTTGGCCTGAACTAATTTGGAGATTCAGCTGCTGCCAAATCTTTGCATCTCTGAATCAGCCAGGCCCCATCCCCCGCGTGCTCTCCCAGCCCGGCAATGGCTGCCCCACCTGCCCCAGCTCCCAGCACTTGAAAAAAAAAGCCCTGAATCACCAGGTGCTGTTGGGTGGGGGGGCAATCCCTGCTGTCCCCCACTGCCCCATGCTGCATGGGGGGCTCTGCATGAGCCCCCTGGCCCCCCACCACTGTCCCAGCCACTCCCATGGCTTCCTGCCCAGCCCAGTTCCAGCTTTTTAAGGAAAAAAAATGAGAAAACCTCCTGGACTCACCAGCTACTGCCCAGTGGGGGGCAATCCCCACTGCCCCCTGTTGTCCTGTGCCACATGGGGGGCAGTGGGAATGGTCCCCCACTGAGCAGTGAGCAAGCCTCGAGGCCTCTGTAGGAGTGGTGAGTCCTGGAGTTTTTCTCGTATTTTTTTTTCTTAAAGGGCTGGAGCTAGGGTGGGCAAGGCAGCCATGGTGGGCAGCTAGGTGTGCAAGGGCAGGCTGGGGGACTCATGCAGAGCTTCCCATGCAGCATGGGGATTGTCCCCCCCACTCAGCAGCACCCAGTGAGTCCAGGCTTTTTTTTAAAGCACTGGGAGCTGGGGTGGGTGGGGCAGCCATGGAGCAATTGGGGGTCAGGGGAGCTGGTGGAGCAAGCAGGGGATGGGAGCTGGCAGGGCCCCCCTCTCCCCCGCCACCTTACTTGACAGCTCCAAGTCTGGGTCCAGTTCCCTGCTGCAGTGGGTGGGAACTGTCCAAATCACCAAAGCTATCCAAATCTTTTTTGAAGATTTGGAGAGCTTTGAATAGATTTGGACCTTTTTATTGGTCCCCTGATTCGATTCAGATTTGGAGATTCAGCCACCGACTTGGAATCCCCCAAAGCGTCGCACAGCCCTATAAGTAACCATATATAATGACTAATGCACAATATGTCACACTCCTCCACCCCACCTTAAATATACTAATTTTTAAATAATAACACATACAAAGCAACAACAAAAAGGAATATTCAACTCCTTGCAGCATATCAACTAAATGTAGAGCTCCAGGCACACCCACAGGTTTTTGTACTCTCTTAGGATAAAGTTGTGAGTGGAAGTGATGTTGCTCTGTTCCAGAGGATCAACAGGTGGTAAAGAATTAACATCAGTCTCCTACATCATCACAGTCAAAACTTGTAACTGAGGGAACTAGACTTCCAAATGGGGTTTCCTCAGACTCCTGTATATATTATGCTTGTAACTGCTCTATGTGTCTTTTCCATGAAATACCACCAGAGAGTTGCACAATAATTGAGACAGGCCCCATACATTTTGTGAGTTTTCCAGGTACCCATTTTCCTCTACTAGTGTAATTATGAGCCCAGACCAAGTCCTCTGTTTGGAATAAGTGATTGTGAGACACACACTATTTATCAATTCGTTTACTTTGGGATCTGAGTACCTGTGAGGCAACATCAGTAAGTAAAATGTCAAATAAGCATGCAATGGTCTTTTCAATAAAAAAGTAGCAGATTACTCCCATGTAGTAGCATGGGGTGTGTTGCAATAAATGAGTAACACATTGTCCAATTTGTGTTGAAGATTTATGGCAGACTGATTGGCTCATAATGTGTGCTTGACAGTTTGTAAAAAATTTTCAAATAGTTCATTTGTAGCAAGATGATAAGGAGCAGAACATATATAGTGAATTCCATTGGAAATGGGGAACTTCCTAAATTCCTCCAAACAAAACTGAGATCCGTTACCACTCACCAATTGCAATGGTAGTCCAAAGTGACTACATAAGGCATGAAGGTGCTCAAGGCTAGGGACAGAAATTAAACATATACTGATATAAGTGATCAGAAACTGGTTCAAATCTGTAACACAACAAAAGTTCAGTGTGCATAAACAACTTTCAAAATGGCTGAAACCGGTTTAAGATGGACCTGGATGGATATAGTATCAGACTCAACTTAATTCTCAGTCCTCCAGCATCCCAGGATGCTTTGCATCTCCCTTGCAACTCCCCCCCCCCACTTCACAGGGTGAGCAGGGGAGCCTTAGCCTAAGCTGTCTGCTTTAGCCGAGTAGGGAGGTATGCTCTAGGCCCCCTGGCTTCTGGCCTGGGCCACTATAGACATGCGGCTGCATTTTTGGAATCAAAAGGGAATGTTTGTTCACTTGCTTATTGGTTCAATCTACACAGTTTAAACTAACCTGTGAAGATTTAATCAATTCAGCCTTGGGCTTTTTGACTGTCTCTACTTATAGCCCAATAGTCTGGGTATCTGTAGAAAAAGATATTTTGAAAACTTCTTGCCACTTACAGTATGTATCAGCCACTACTAAATCATATGACCTTCCAATGCCTCTGCATAATCCACATGAATATTTACCTGTGGAGTCTGAGGCCATGACCAAGGGTGCAGATAAGATGGGCCGGGATCTTTCTGAATTTGTTGACATGCAATATAGCATCTTCCTGTCTTCTTAATATCCTGATCAATGCCTGGCCACCATACATAACTCTGAACTAAAGTTTTCATCCTAACATTACCAAATGTCCTTCATAAAGAGCTGACAAAAGAAAATTTTGGAGTGACCTTGGTATGATCACTTGCATCCCCCAAAAGAGACACCCCTGATGTACCAATCATTCTGACTGCCGTGACATGAAAAGTGTCAGCTGATGGTTGTTGTAGTTTAATACTGTAATACCTTGCAGAACCATGTCCTGCACAAGAGAAAGAACAGTATCCTTAGTAGTTTCATTTTTTAAGTAAGTGTAGGTAACGGGTGAATGGTCCATGAAATTCAAGCAGAATACTTCCCTGGTGGTCACTGGGACAAGGCAGGTATGAAAGCACATCAGTATTGAGCCCCTTGTTGATACTGAATAGTATAAGTGAGCAGAAAGTAACAATGCCCAGCATTGCATATGAGCTGCTGCTAGGGAAGGAATATCTTGTGTTGGTCCAAAAATAGAAAGTAGTGGCCAGCGGTCAGCCAATAGAATAATACATCTGCCATACAAATAAGTATAGAACTTCCGTACTCTAAAGATACTGCTGAGAGTCTCCTTCTCCATCTGTGCATAGTTCCTTTCGGAAGCAGTTAGTGTTCATGAAGGAAAAGCAATTGGCTTCTTTGTGTCATCAGGAAACATGTGGGAAGGGCCTGCCCCCACTCCATATGGTGAAGTATCACGTGCTAATTGCAATGGAAGTGAAGCATTAAAGGTTTTGCTTCCCTAAGTGCAAATTCACATACTCTAGTCGACTTCCATTTCATATAGTGGTGCCAATCCTGTTGTCAGATTAAGCAAAAATTTACCATAATAATTAAGTAATCCTAAAAAGGAACATGACTGTGAAACATTCCGTGCTGGTGGTGGCTTTGTCTACCTGGATAGACAAAACCATGGCTAGGCTGATCTAGTTGGGGATGGCCCTGCTTTGAGCAGGGGGTTGGACCTCTTGAGGTCCCTCAAAACCCTAATTTTCTATGGGTCTATGAGCGTGCAGGGATAAATGTGAGTTTTGCAAGCCCTCTACTGAATACCTTGGGAATGGCATTTAGGTCACAGGGTTAAAGAAATCACCAGAGAAAGAGACTAGGCTGTCTCTTTCAGACATTGCAGTACAGTATCAGTCATTCTGACAACGGTCTTCTTTATCTTTTCCTGTAACCAGTATATCATCCAAATCACACTGTACTCCTTTCAGGTCTTTAAAAATTTCATCCATGGCTTTCTGGAAGAGGGCAGGAGCAGATGTAATGCCAAAGGGCTGATTGTAGCTATATTATTCCTTTTCGGTGTTTATTGTGGGGTATTTGTAAGATGCAAGATCCATGTCTATTTGGAGGTAGGTATTACTGAACTCCAATTTACTAAAACATTGTCCTCCACTAAGAGCAGCAAACAAATATTAAATATGAGGCAAAAGATACTGGACAGCACATAAAACAGGATTCAGTTATATCCAGAATTTGAACTGATCTATTCTTTTTGATCACTGGAACAGTGGGTGTACCCCATTTACTATGTACAACTGGTGACAAGACCCTACTGCTTACTAAACAGTTCAATTCAGCTTCCACCAGGGGTCACAGAGCATAAGGTACAACTCTGGGTTTACAGTATTTTGGCTGGCTTCCAGACTAGGATCTTGCTTATCCACCTAAGCTCCATTTCAAAAACCTTGGAATGCTTTTCCAGTATTTTTGAAGGCCTTGAGGTGCCTTTCTGATTGAGTTGATCTCATTCCAATTCACTCTCAGCTTTTTCCAGCCAAGATTTTCTAGGTCATATGATGTGAGGCTGAGAGACATGAGTCTGTTCAACCTGGAGAAGAGAAGACTCAGCGGGGACTTGGTAACAGCCTATAGGTATATAAGGGGTACATATCAGGGACTGGGAGAATGTCTGTTGACCAGGGCTCCCCAGGGTAAGACTAGGATTAACAGTCATAAAATTTCTAGAAGACTGCTTTAGATAAAACATAAAGAAAAACTTTTTTACAACTCAAGTGTCCAGGGTCTGGAATAAATTCCCCCCAGAGGGGCTGGACTTGATGATCTTGAGAGGTTCCTTCCAGCCCCTAACATCTATGAATCTATAAGATCGGCAAACAACAGCAGATAATTTACTTGTAACATGTACAGGGGTAAATGGACTGACTGCCTGTCTGGTTGAACAGTCATCTGATATTCCGCTTTTGGGACTTCCTCTTCTCAGTGTAAGTCTTCAGAAGCATGGAGGTTATCTCCAAAGGCACCTGTGACAGACACTGGTTATACAGAGATGCAGGTATTAAAGAAACAGTAGCCCCTATATCCAGCTCTATTCTTATAGGGATACCTTCAATTAAGGGCATGACCCAGATACCATTTCTTACAGCTGCTTCTGATAGTATGTGCAAATACAGGTCTTGGTTAGTGGCACTAGAAATCTGGCCTTCTTCCATATTATATATCCTGGACTTACGTCCCCTGCTGGGTTCCTCCCTGATAGATGCTTCCCTGGATGAAAGGCTACAAGGCTTTATTCTTTGTTGAACTGTGCAAGAGGCCACAACAATATGTCCTTTTTTTCTGGTGCTTGCTGGAACTGACCTGATGTGCCCAATAATCCCTCTTGGCATGCATGGTTTGTGTACAATGGCCACAGGAAAAGGTCATCAGGTTCTGTACCCTTGGTCTCATTGATTCAAGCAATGTACTTGCTGCTCCATACTAAATTCCTTATTGCCAGAATTGTTATATCTTGTAGCTCCACAGTGGTGGGGAGATTAGACTAGAAGAGAGAGCACCACACAGCTCATGTGGCTGGTGACTTTATTGTTCTGAAGAGAAGCCAAAACTGAAAATAAAACACGGTGCCTAAAGAAGCACATAGGCTAACCACTATTAAAGAAACAATACCGTATACAATGACTAATACACAATACACCACACATACTTTTTTGTGTTGTCTTGAAAATTGCTCTGTATTATGAAGTTCTGTCGTGAGCGTGGCTATACATCCCACTTTTGCTAGGACAATCTCATTTTAAATCTATGTCCCATGCATCCCATCTGTTTGGTTAAATGAATGCTTCTGTCCTGTTTTCAGATGAATGCCTGAAACTGTTGTTTAAAATGGGACTGTCTTGGTGAAGAAAAATTGTTTCACAACCTTTCCACCTCCAAACTCCATGAGGCCAGATCTCAGACAACTGCATGTACCAGAGAGCATGGTGTTCTGCTTTGGAACTAACTGTCTATGGTCACACTATATTTAGTAGGATTGATGGGTGTAGCAGTAGCATCTTATACCCTTCCAGAACATTGAGTACACTTACACATTAAACCTCAGAAAACCAGGAAATAAGTTAACCTCACTAACTCAGAATTAAACTTCTCAAAAGGAGACAGTACAGAGTTAAAAATAGAGTATACCCCATCAAAAAATAGAAGAAAAGCCCAACTATGCAGAATTAGACTGTGCTCTGAAGAGGAAAGTGAGAGTTTGATTTGACTGTATCAGCTTCACTTGGTTCTAGGTTTTCACAGTTACATGAAATAATATTCCTTGTATTATACTGTACTCAATAATGTTTTCTAAAATATGTCCTCTTTTCCAGCTTTGACCTTTTTAATGGAAAAAGATGCTTTAAATGTGTATGTGACTCAGTTGGAGCTTTTGAAAGTCTATAAACTATGAAATCCAAAGGAAATCAAGCTTCATGTGGTTCTTTTTGCAGTGAGGAGCTATGAGATATTTTGGCAGATTTTTTTTCAGAGGTGACTAGACTGAAGTACGTACAAGGTAGTGCTTTCATGACATGTAAACACATCAGAGAAATGCTCTGACAGTAGCCATGGCACCTCATGACACTTTCAATATGCACATGATAAAAAATTAAGTTGTGATGACTTAGTGAATTTCAATTTTTAATCTTGTTCCCAGATCTTGAGGATTCTGCTAGTCACACAGAAGGTAGAAATATCTCTTTAAGATACCTCCATTATATCTTCCAACATGGAATGATTGCTGTTTTGCTTTGCAAAAAAAGACCTGGGTAGTAGCATGAGCATTGTATATGAGAATAATGAGAGAGGATAATAAACTAAAACCCTTCTCTAATTTAGGCTGTGTCTTCACTGTCTCTTTTGTTTTTGTTTTTTTATCAGCTAGCATAGCAAAGTAAAATTTATTTACCTTACTGTAAAATCCTAATGGAGACCAGGCCTGATGTAGATAGATAAATCAGCACTATTTACCCCTTCAGTAAGGGGCTTTTTCATGGTAAAAAGTACAGTCTTGTGTTCGCTAGGATATTAAAATGGGATAGTACATATTTTTATTAATTGTATTATTGTAGCACCCAGGAGATCTAGCCATGGACCCACACTAAGCAGATCAATGTCTGATTTGCAGAGGTCTCAAGTGGGGTTGGTTCTGGGACCCGTGCTATTTAACATTTTTATTAATTACTTGGGTGGAGGGATAGAGGGTATACAGGTGGTCTGTGGATTTACAACACAACTGGTTCCAGAAAACCACGTCTTAAGTCAAAACATTGTTCTTATGGGTTCCAAGTTACAATGTTATAAATGGGGGATTGGTTCCTGAACCAAGGCCCAATACCCTATTTTCATAAAAAATAACCCAGAATTTTGTACTCAATCAATTATAGACAAGTAATGTAGCTATGTTAATATATTTATATTGTAAATAGCAATCATATTGATTGAGAAGGACTTCTTTGAGGTGACTTTGATGGACTTTTTGAAGGGCTCTTGATTGGACTTTTTGAAGGGTTTTTGGCTGGAGTCTTCTCAGGAATCTTGGCTGCTGGTTTTTCTGGAGTCTTGTCTACTTTCTTAAAGAAAGTGTCCAAGGAAGTTTGGACAGGTGTCCTCCTCTTTTGCTTGTAAATTTCTCTGTAGCAGCTGTACATGTTGGAGATGCCCCTATTCACTGATGCACTGCATTCAGTGTTGGGTCATGTTCCTCAAACAGGGACATGACAGCTTCCAAATATTGAAATGCCTCAGCCAACACTTTAGTTGTCATGACTTTACGGGGAGGAGTCTCTTTAACAGTGGATGCATCTTCTTCTTCTTCTGCCACTTTTTGCTGTTTCAATTCAATGAGGTTCTTATTAGTTAATTCTTCAGAATGTGATTCCGTTAACTCATCCACATCCTCTGGTGCAATTTCTAGGTTGAGTTCTTTGCCCATTTCAACAACATTTTTGGTCACCTCTTCAACAGTGTCTGTAAAGCCTTGGAACTCAGGTGCAAATTCAGGGGACAATTTTCTCCAAACACCATTCAAATTTGATTGTTTAACTTCATTCCATGCCTCACCAATGTTCTTAACTGCATGGTAAGTGTTGAAAGCCTTCCAGAATTCCTTCAGAGTTTTTTTGCCCATAATAATGTTGGCATCTCACCTTTTTCAGATCTCTTAATTATTTTCATTTTTCTTTCCATAGTAATTGCTCTACGTTTCTTAGAAACATCACTTGCACCAGATTTACACTTTTCTGCCATTATTATGAGCAAAGAAACACTACATTTTAAGAATAAGTTTGGAAACACAAAGATTCACCACATAAAAATGGTGTCAGAACAGAAACTGAGTGTCTTGAGTCCTGGAGATGGGCAGCACAGCGGATTGGTGCAGGGAGATGGGCAGTGCAGCGGACTTGTTTGAGGGTGTGGCATTGCATCAGATCGAGCATTGGAAAGTCAAAACCAACATCAGAAAGTTGAAACAGGGTGTGACTTTATAAACAATGTAAATGCCATTCATCATAACTCAAATACCGTAAAGTTGAGGACTGCCTGTATTGATGAAATTTGCCAATGGAACAGTTGGGGGGTTGAAATACTGTGGAGGATAGGGTGAGAATCCTAGCAGACCTTGATAAATTGGATAATGGAGTTGACAATGAGAAACTGAAAGGCAAATGTGGTGTTCTACATACAGAGAAATAAAAACAAGTACATGTTGGGGTCATAAGCAGGGATCCTTGTTTTCTCTGATAAAAAAAATCCTGAAGTTTCAAAATAAAAAATTGACCCAAAATCCACATTTTTCTGTAATTAAAATGAAACACCACTATCTATAGATATCCGTATATTAGTGGCATTTCCTTTTAATCATGGAAAAATGTTGATTTTGGGTCACTTTTTTAAATCTTAAAATTCAGAATTTTTTTTAATCAGAGAAAATGAAGATTTCTGATTATCAGACAGGCAGTGGGAGGAGTGGATGATGCTCAAAGAGAGGGGGAGGAGAATAATTTTAGTGCACAGCCAGCCCTCCAGACTTACTTTCCACAAGGCCAATTAATATACCAGGTCTGCCTATCTGCCTCTCTAAAATTGCATCTTATATTTATTGGTAGCTGAATATCCTTTGTTTTTCTCCCTGATACAGATAATTCATTTTAGAATAGACAGATGAGCATGGCCCCTTTTTATTTGTTTTCCACTATTTTATATATTACCTTTATGTTTTCCTCTTACATTGTTCAGGGAATGGAAGATAATTTATTTATTTACTTTGATTAAATGTTTTAAAAGGCACCAATCCCAAATCCTAAGTGCCCTGAAAGTCACTAAGAACTCAATCCATAACAATGACAATAATAACATAAAGTTGCACAGTGCTGTGGAAAAGAGCAGCTTATCTGCTGATGCTGCTGTCAGATGTTATTATCTGATTATACATTAATTTGCTGTCTTTTATCCTCTGAGTGATCAGAGTTCAATCCTTAGATCTCAGTCTGAAAAGCTGACCCGCACAGACAAATGGCAACAGAAACTAGAAGCCCTGTAGTCTTCACTGGGATTCCCTATGAAACTCGCTGCAGGATGATCAACTGGTTGCTTGGTTTAGGGTTCTTTGATGACCAGACATGGTAAAGGAAGTTGTCTAATTTCGCTTGTGATAGGTGATCTTGATATACTGTGATTTCCTTCTGAGATATGATCCTATCATTTTTGAAGTGGTGGTGTTGTCTCACCAATTCCTTTGGATATTTATTTGTCTAATATTAGAAGAGAACTCAGAGAGTATGTCCATGCAACTCCGCTGCTGCTGCTGGCATTTATTAGTGTTGGCTTATATTATGACTTACTCTTCTGCAGTCCTGAGATTGTCATTTGTACACTCACAGATTCTATATTTTTTCTACTTTTGACTACATGTTGCTTCCAGCCTGGTAAGCACTTCTTACCAATGTGCAGCCCCTCCCAGCTACCCCTGCTGGGTACTGGGGGGAGCTGGGCTGGGACCTCAAGATGAAGGGGCTCCCTTTCCCCACTCCCCTCCCAGGCCTCTTGACAGTGTCAGCAGCAGCAGCCAGCTCAGCTTTGCTATGGTCACACCTGGGGGGAGTGGTGGAATGGAGACCCCTCACCTGGTAGGCTTGGCCCAGATCCCCCCTATACCCACCCTCAGACCAACCATGATCTTTCCATTCAATAATAGGCAAATTAATTGATACACAGTGATAACAGAAAATAAACAATACAAACAATCAAACAATCAGGACAAATGGTGGCCGACGCAGGGAAAAAGGCAGAGCTCTTCAGTGAGTTCTTCGCTTCAGTATTTCTAAATACTGGCCAAGACAATTCCCCCAATTTGAACATAGTTAGATGTCTGGGAGGCATTAGACTGCCAATGGTTAGTGCTGACTTAGTTAAGAAGCACTTGGAAGGGCTGGATGGGTACAAATCAGCAGGCCCGGATGACCTCCGTCCACGGGTGCTGAAGGAATTGCCCAGTGTCATAGCTGAGCCGCTGGCACAGCTGTTCGAACACTCATAGTGTTCTGGCCAGGGCCCTGAGGACTGGAAAAGGGCCAACGTGGTGCCAATTTTTAAGAAGGGGAGAAGGGATGAGCCAGGTAACTTTATGACAGTTAGTCTTACCTCTATTCTTTGGAAGACACTGGAAAAAATCATTAAAGAGCACATTTGTGAAGGCCCAGCAGGGGAAATGATGCTGAAAGGAAACCAGCACGGGTTCATCACAGGTAGATCCTGCCTGACAAACCTTATAGCGTTTTATGACCAGGTAACACATTGCCTTGACACTGGAGCTAAGGCAGATGTCATCTACCTGGATTTTAAGAAGGCCTTCAATACTGTTTTGCATCCTATTCTCATAAGGAAGCTAGGAGGCTGTGAAGTGGATGCTTACACAGTCAGGTGGGTGGCAAACTGGCTTAGGGACTGCACCTAGTGAGTGGTGGTGGATGGGTGGTGGGCAATGGTGTCCCACAGGGGTTGGTCTTTGGACTGGTGTTATTTAATATCTTCATCAGCGATTTGGACGAGGGTGTAGAGAGCACCCTGTCCAAGTTCGCAGATGACAGCAAATTGTGGGGCAAAGTTAACACACTGGAGGGCAGGGAGCAGATTCAGGCTGATCTGGACAGCTTGGGTCAATGGGCAGAACAAAACAGGATGCAATTTAGCAAAGACCAATGCAAGGTACTCCACCTAGGAACGAGGAATCCCCAGCACACCTATATGTTGGGGGATGACCTCTTCAGCTGTTCAGTGGCTGAGAAGGATCTTGGAGTCACAGTTGACTCCAAGACGAACATGAGTCGACAGTGTAATGAAGCCATCAACAAAGCCAATCATACCTTACTGTGCATTAGCAGATGCATGACCAACAGATCCAGGGAGGTGATGCTCCCACTTTATGTGGCATTGGTTAGGACACAGTTGGAGTACAGTGTCCAGTTCTGGGCACTGCACTTAAAGAGGGATGTGGAGAATTTGGAGAGGGTCCAGAGGAGGGCCACTCATATGATTAGTGACCTCCATACAAACCCTACGAGGGAAGGTTGAGAGATCTGGATCTCTTCAGCCGTCACAAGAGATGGCTGAGGGGAGACCTTGAAGCAGCCTAGAAGTTTATCAAAGGAGGACAACAGAGAGTTGGAGATGCACTATTTACCAGGACACCCCTTGGGATAACTAGGAATAATGGGTACAAACTAGTGGAGAGTAGATTCAAGTTAGACATTAGGAAGAAAATTTTCACAGGGTGGCCAAAATCTGGAACGGGCTGCCAAGAGAGGTGGTACTATCATCTAACTTGGAGGTCTTCAAGAGGAGGCTAGATAGCCATCTGACTTGGGTTGTCTGACTTTGGTTCTTTTCCTGCCTGGGGAAGGGGGTTGGACACGATGATCCTTTGGGGTCCCTTCTGACTCTACTATCTATGACTCAATTCTATATATCCACCAAATCCTATGTCAGCAGTCTGAAGGTGGAATACTGAGACCCACACCTGCCCCGGTGAAGTGAATGAGTCAAGATGGTGGTGTAGCCTCTGTGTTATTGTCATATGTCCATGTAGCTCATCACATGCACACATACTAATTTGGTCTTTCTGGGACTTCTCCTTATTTGGTCTGTTCCCCAAAACCGGAATTCCCCCCTCTCCCCACAACTCTGGGGCCTTGTTAGCTGGTGCCACCCTTATCTCATGTTACAGCACAGTACATGCCCCCAGTTTCTCAGACTGTGTGTATATCCATTGGCCTTGTTGTGTCTGCTTCAAAGGCTGTGAAACTCTGTATGTGTGAGACCCAAGTTTTTAAAATCAGTGAATCCCTGCTGCCCATCCTGAGCCATTCTAATACCTATACATGTGCCTATAAGTCAACTTCCAAAAAACAAACCTTTAAATACCATTTCTAAGCCAACAAACCCAGCTGGCAGTTCTAGGCTGCTCCCTCCACCTTCCTTTCCTACTGAAAGCCCCACAAAAGTGAAAAAAATAACCCTTTACATAGAACATAAGTTCCCTAGGGCTCTCTGCTCTCTAGTGCCTTCAGCTAATACCTGTTTTATTGAAGGTTATTTTTTTGCATGATTGACCACTTAAAAAGTGCTGTGCAGCCATGCACATGTGTTATGTCATGGCTGTAGAGAGCTTTCAGGGGCCCGATCATGCAAAAAATGTAACTTGTATAAGTGCCTATAGTATTAAGTTATTTGGAACCCAGCTGTACCCAAATACATTCTTTATATTTGCGTTATAAAGAGTGAGACATGTAGTAGGTGGGTATAAGAGGGTTGAGTAATTGTCATAAGTTTAGAGGAATAAGTTGCATCCATTTTGTGCATCCGCTTTTTTGTCAAGTGATTCTTGCCATCCTTCAGGCAGATTAGACTCTGGGCACTGAAAAACTGGCTTGAGGGCTTGTTTTTGAGAAACAAGATCTATCTACATTAAGGTCTACAGCCAAGATATAACAAAGTTTTTGGTTGATTTTCTGAGACCTGTATGCCCTTAGACTGTCAGCCTGCAATTTCCCTTACTCAGCTGGCTAGAAGCTTCCTCTGGTGGGATCCAACCTGATACTTGTAAGTTTTGTGCTTATAAACATTGTTAAAAAACACTTTAATATAATCAAGAACAGATCTTGAAAACAGCAGCATTTCTAATTCTCAGGCATCCTAAACCTGCGTTTGGCACCTTTTAAAAGCTGCAGTAAACCTGGCTAGAGAGTGTGGTCTCTGATGTACTCCTTTAAGCCATTATATCTTTGTCATATCTACTAAGGTTTCATAGCATAGGATACCTCTACACAGCCACACATAATGCTCTGTCAGTAAATAAATAAACAAATAACCTCCAAACCTAGGAACATTTAGATGCAGTGCTGTAGCAATGAAGTTTGGTGCCCAGGACAAAGCCCACCGTGGCAGCCAGCCCTAGTCCCATGCACAGATCTGGGGGGCACATGCCCCCGATGCCTGCCTGGTAGTGCATGTAGCCAGGAGCCACCTTCTGCACATCCCCACACCCCCAGTCAAGCCACTCGTGGTTCTGTCCCGGGCCCCACCCCAGTTGGGCAGTGCCTGTTGGCACCCCTTCATTTTGGCACCTGGGGATGTCACCCCGCTTGCCCCCCCCCCCCGCTATGGCACTGTGTAGATGAGAGTGAATGGGTACGTCTTATTTTCTTAGCACTGGTTTTAGGCTTGGTAGGAAAATGCTATAAACAGGGCCTAACAAGTTTCATAACCTGTGCTACTTTCAGTGGAAAAGTCAGTATACAGCCCTATTTTTTTTAAATATGAGCCTAATAGTGCCTAATATATTCCTGAGAGTGATAATGCTGAATTGAAAAAAGCTCCTATAGTGATACTCAAGGGTATTTCTAAAGTCCCTGCTGCTTAGCAATATTTGATTCACCTTTTCCTGTGAAAGAAAACAGTTTTTCTTAATGAAGGTGTTTAGACTGTTTTCTACCACTGTATGCACTGTTGGATTACACACAGTCTCTCTCTGTGTTGGTTCAGTAATGTGACAAAACCCAGGAGGTGATTCGACAACTCTAATAAAAGAAATTGTCTTCTGCCAGAGGAAGCAGTACCTCACTGGAAAGAAATTACAGAGCTGCTCATACAGCAGCAAATGGCTGTTTTGGGTAGCTGCCTGAAATGGATTGGTTAATCCAGCAATATCTGCAATCTGCCAGCAATTTTATTTTAATTTGCTTTTTTGTTGGCTGCTCTCTCCCATATATGTATATGTATATGTATATACATATATATGTATATAAATAAATAAATAAATATAATTTTAATGTAGTCTACAGAAATATCAATTACTGAAGCTGATCCTTCAATATTAATTAGTTGCTTCAGAAATAAAAATTCATTTGATGCATCTATAGGAGCTACCTGTTAATCCCTGAAGATAGCCTATGCTGCAAATACAGTAACCTGATTTCTAGTTAAAATAAAAAGATAACTGTAGATTGTGATTACCAGAAAGCAACTCCTGATATTATGGAATGTGTTAGTGTTCTTTCCCCCATCCTCCCACATTCTATTGAGAAAATGGTTTATGTGTTTGGTTTCACTTACAAACAGATAATATTTTGATTTACACTACTGCACTGTGGGATTATGATATAATTAAGATTGGTAGAATTCAATTTTTAAATTAATTTTGATGGATAATATTGATGCTTATTTTTAAGTATTTATTTAGATTTTTATCAGTTTAAATTAAATTACCGGCAGAAAAAAAAAAGAAGAAAAGAGAAGGCCAAGAAAGCACCAAAACTTTTATTCTTTCTAATTGGAGTCTTTCTCTTCATGTACCAGTCTTGTAACAGGTGCCCCTCTCAGGGATGGCTGCAATGCCCCCTAGTTGAAGCTTGCCCCCTGCTCTGCCCTTGCTTCTTAAGCTTCCTCCCTTTCACTTTGCCTGCCACATCTTGTTGGTATTCAATCCTTGGAAAGGGAGGCTGTCTCAGGGATCTCTGATCCCATGCTGCTGTTCAGGTATCTCTACTCAGCACCTTAAGGGTTTATTACATGGCTCCAGCTGCCCCTAACACCATGCCCATGCCTTGCAGGTGTTACCAGTTAGCACCACACTTAGGCCTATACTGGGATCCAGTCTCTGCCACTGCTGGGACTTGCAGTCCCTGTGCCCAGTCCCCTCCTGAGCTCAGGCTGCTGTTTCTGTCTACACATACCTGAGCACTTTGCTCATTTTGGCTACTCCCAGGTACCTAGTCCATCCTGGGCACTGGTTTCTCCTGGTCCCCTCTAGGCACTGGACCTTCATAGACATTAGGGCTGGAAGGGACCTTGCAAGATCATTGGGTCTATCCCCCTGCCCAAGGGGCGGGAAGTCAGCTAGAGTCAAAGGCTCCCAGCAAGATAATCATCCAAATGTTTCTTAAAAGAGTCCAGAGTAGGTGCTTGCACCACCTCTGGGGGGAGTCTATTCCAGACCTTGGGGGCTTGGACAGTAAAGAAGTGTTTTCCTTATGTCCAGCCTAAAACGGTTATGGTCTTGGAGGAGTTTGTGACTGTTGGACTTCATCATCCCTTGGCGTGCTCTAGTGAACAGGTGTTCCCCCAGGTCCTGATACACACCCCTTAAGTACTTATAGACTGCCTCCAAGTCACCCCTAAGCCTTCGCTTCTCCAGGCTGAAGAGTCCCATGGCTCTCAGTCTGTCTTTGTAGGGCCTGTTCTCTTGCCCTCTGATCATGAGCATGGCTCTCCTTTGGACTCTCTCAAGCTTCTCCATGTCCATTTTGAATTGTGGAGCCTAGAATTGGATGCAGTACTCCAGCTGTGGCCCCATCAAGGCCGAGTACAATGGGAGGATGACCTCCTGGGACTAGCTCAAGAAGCATTGATGGGTGCAAACCAGAGTTTTGTTTGCTTTACCAGCTGTGGTATCACACTGGAGGCTCATGTTCATCTTGTGGTCTGTCATAACCCCCAAGTCTCTTCCAGCCATGGTGCTAGTGAGCGTAGCACTGCCGAGCCTATAAGCGTGAGGTGGATTTCCACCCCCCCTACCAACCTCCGAGGTGGAGCACCTTACATTTCTCCATCTTGAATGCCATCAGGTTTTTATCCATCCACCTTGCAAGCCTATCAAGGTTGGCCTGGATAACTAGCCTTTCCTCAGGTGTGGACGCTTTTCCCTCAAGTTTGGTGTTATCAGCGAACTTAACCAGTCCACTTCTGAACCAGAATCCAGATCATTTATAAAGATGTTAAAGAGTACAGGTCCAAGATTGGAGCCTTGGGGGATACCACTGGTTACTGAGTGCCATGTTGATTCAGTTCCATCAATTACCACCTTCTGGGTCCAACCTTGGACCCAGTTCCCCAGCCATCAGAATATAGTGTAGCTGAGGCTGCAGTTGGCCAAATTTTCCATGAGGACATCATGGGACACCAGATCAAAGGCTTTTTTAAAGTACAGATATATGATATCAACCTCTTCCCCTTTGTCCAGGTGATATGTCACCTGGCCATAGAAGGAAACGAGATTGGTCAGGCAAGATCTTCCTGAAACAAGCTCATACTTGCTGTTCCTTAGAATGATACCTTCAGCTAGCCTATTGAGAATGGTTTCTTTGATAATTTTTTCCAAGAACTTTCCAGGGATTGAGGTCAAACTGGTTGGCCTGTAGTTCCCCGGATCTTCCTTCCTCCCTTTCTTGAAGATAGGCACCACGTTGGCCCTCTTCCAATCTTCAGGTACTTCACCTGAGTGCCACGAGTTCTCAAATATCCTTGGAAGCGGCCGTGCTATGATGTCTGCCAGTTTCTTAAGCACTCTTGGGCACAGTCTGTCAGGACCAGCTGATTTGTGGGTGTCCAGCCTCTCAAGGTGTTCCTTCAGTAGGTTGAGACCAATGATGGGTGTATATTCACCCTTGCCCTGGCTATCCTATGTCATGTTAGACAGGGCAGTCCCATTAGGCTGATGGAAAACTGATGCAAACTAATCATTAAGCAGGTTGGCTTTTTTCTGGGTGTCGGTTGTCAACTGTCCTATTTGGTTTAGCAAGGGTCCAGTGTTAACCTTGTTTTTCTTCTGACTCCCCACATATCTGAAGAAGGACTTTTTATTGTCCTTGATTTGTGTAGCCAGTTGGAGTTTGGTTACAGTCTTGGCTTTCCACACCTACAGGTGTGGACCAGTGCAGAATACTCCTTCTTAGTGATGCTTCCTGTGTTCCATCCTTTATAAGCCTCTGTTTTTAGATGTAAGAGGTCCATGAGTTCCTTGTTGAGTCCAGGGGTTTGCTGTGCCCTTCTACTTTTCCTATGGGTTGGGATGGACATCCCTTGTGCTTCTAGGATTGCTCCCTTAAGGAGCAACCATTCGGCATGAACTCCCCTCCCTGTCGAGCCATAGCCTCTCAGGGCCTTGACAACAAGCCTCCTGAGCTTATCAGAGTTGACGTTCCTAAAATCAAGGACTTGTGCACTGCTGATTGACTTGCCAGCTTTGTGATAGTAGTCATGACATAATCACCTTCACTATCTGTCTCCCATCTTCCCTTTGATTCTTAGGTTGCTGACCAGATCATCCCCTTTGCCCAATACCAGGTCCATCAGTGCCTTACCTCTAGAAAGCCCATAACCTTCTTGAGACAGGTAGAGCTCATCCATGCATGTGAGGAAGCTTTGTGACTGATCAGATTTGGCTGAGTTCTCTTCCCATGAGATGTCCAGGCAGTTGAAGTCCCCCATGACAACCATGCACTGAGAGCGTGCAGCCTCAGCCAGTTCCCTGGTGAATTTGTGGTCGAGCTCTTGTTCCTGATTATGTGGTCTATAGTAGACTCCTACCATTGTGTCCCCTTCACCACAGTCCCCTCGTATTCTAACCCAGAGTGTCTCCAGCTTTCCTCCATGTGTGCCAGTTTCAGCTTGTAGGGACATGTAGCTATCCTTGACAAAGAGAGCTACATCCCTGCTCCTTTTGTCAGCACGATCTTTCTTGTACAGGGTGTAACTGTCTATACCCATGGTCAAGTCATAGGAGGAATCCCACCAGGTCTCCGTTATCCTTATGAGATCATAGTCATTTCTGTTTAGCAGGAGGACCAGTTCCTCCCGTTTATTCTCCAAGATCCTGGCATTAGTATATAGACAACTAAGTGTGCTGTCGGAGGCCATAGGCTTCCTTGCACTCAGGGAGGGCCTCTGTTCATGGGTTGGGCTAAGAGTCGGTTCCCTTGAGTGTCCAAACCTGCTGATTATGTGGTTGATGCTTGGTGGGCTTGCTTTGGTGATTGTCCACCCATTCCCCAGCAAGCTTGGTTTAAAGCCCGAGAAACTAGGTCAGCCATTCTAGCTAAGAGCTTCTGCCCCAGTGGAGTGAGGTAGATGCCACCTCTTCCCAGCAGACCACTGCCTCTCTCTCTGAAGAGTGGGGTGTGATTGTGGAAGCCAAAGCCTTCCTGATGGCACCAGTGCTGCAGTCTTCTGTTAATTATCTCAATTCATCTCTCCCTCATCCTGTCACCAGGAGGATCAAGGAAAAAAACAGCTGTGCCCCAACCCCTTAAACCCTGCTCCCAGAGCCCTGTTGCCATTCATGCCCCAGATAGGATTGTTCTGAGGCATGTCATTCATGCTCACATGGATAAGGAGCCTGGGGTAGTGGTCAGAGGGCCAGAGAAACTTTGGGATCCTCTCAGATTCATCCCAGATATGGACCTCTGGGAGGCAGCATACCTCCTGGGCTAAGGGGTTGAGGCAGCAGATTGCTCTCTCTGTCCCCCTCAGGAGGGAGTCTCCCACAATGACCACTCTGCATTTCATCTTGGGGGTGGTAGCTGGTCACGATTCTCCCTCACTTGCAGGAGCTGGCAGCTCTGAAGGCTTCACTGGTACTGCAAGAGGTTTGTACCTGTTGCAGAGATCCAGCAGTGGGGGGGAAGAGGAGGGAGAGCGGGCCTGGTGCAGCAAGCTTTGAGGCCGGGGACAATCTTTGTCCAATCCCCTGGCTGGACAGTGTGGGAGATCCTCATGTCCCCCCTTGCCCTGGCAGGTGACGTAGGGCTACCGTCTTTTTTTGTTGGGTGAAGGGCCTGGCAGTAGAGTCAATCTCCTGTTTGCCATCCCTGATAGCACACAACCTCTGCACCGCAGTCTGGAGTTCCACTATGTGACACTCCAGAAACTCCAATGCAGAGCAAACCTCACAGGGGGAGGTGGCAGTGCTCCTGGTTCCATGTGCCTGGAGTCATGCCATGCAGGCCCCATAGCCGAAAGCCAGGGGTTCCATCTGAGTGGAGCCCAGAACCATTGGTTCTGTCTGGGTGGAGGCCTCAGAAATACCAGAGAGGGGGTCCCAGACCTGGAGGGGATTCTCGGGGTGTAGCACATCCCCATCATGATTGCATCGGTAGAAGTCTGGGCTACTACTATGCCAACTGCTCCCTCAGGCTCACTGGCTAGAGCCTTGTGTCCTCCTGCATGCCCTTCTGTGTGAATTCCTATGCTAACTCATGTGCTGGGCCGAGATGTATGCCTGTTTGTGCTCTCTGTTTGCAAGGCTCCAGTAGCATGGCTCCCAGGGGGGCTGGGCCAAGTAGGAGTGGGGCGGGGTGTGACCCTCCTCAGCTCTTCTTAGCTGTCCCGCAGCTGTGCTAGTTCTCTCCCACCACAGGCTCCACCTATGTCTTGGCTGTGCTGGGGTTGGGGTCAGGGTCCACAGGGTCCTGCTGGGGGTCCTGGAGGTCCCAGGGCTCATGCAGGTGCAATGGGCTTCCGCCCATGTGTCTCGTGCTGGAGCAAACTGCCACTTCTGCCACTGGTGGGTCCTTTTTAAACTTTGCACTTGAGCAGAAGGGTCCGCTGATGGTGCCAAGCTGTTCGAGGGAGCTGGGGGTCCCTGACCTATGGAGAAAGGGACAGGTGAGTGTCCCCCCTTCCCTGTCTCATGTTCCAGGTGGCACTTGGTGTGTGGCTCCCTGTGGGGCTGGGCCAAGTAGGAGCAGGTGGGGAAGGGAGGCGTGACCTCCCTCAGCTCTTCTCAGCTGCCCCACAGCTGTTCTAGTTCCTAACCACCATCCAGCTGTGATGGGGGTTGGGGTCCTGTTCGAGGTCCTGGGGATCACAGGGGCACAATGGGCTTCTGAGACATTCTCTGGTTCCATCTCCATTCTATTTCCAAGCTCCGGCCCTGCCCTTGGGCCTCTGGCCTCATAACCAAGCTTCTTGAGACCACCCGTGCTGCTTGTTCAATCTCAAAACCACCAGACCTTACTTCATCTCTGTGACTGCCTACTTGTAACCCCTGGGAGTGCAGAGTCTCCCTCTGGCTGCCACCTGCTCAGGAGCTCTTTTCATGTCAGCAGCCAGGGTGAGACTGCGTGCCTCAGTTCTGGCCCTGAGGTTATCTCCTGGTTAAGCCCTGCCTCTTTCCGGTTATGTGCTCCCCTTCCTGCTGACTCACTTCCTTCAAGAGCTTTGTCCCTTCTTGAAGAAATGGGTACACCCAGACCCTGTAACACAGTCTCACCAGTAAGCTGCTTTGCCTCTTTTTACAGTCTCTCCCTGGTTCTCTGCAGCTGGTTTGTCCCACTCAGGCATCAGAAACTCCCCACCATGGCTTCTCATGCCTTACTTCACAGCTGCTGCTTCCAATACTCCACCCCAGGCTTTGGCTAGGGGTATAAGTATTCTGTTATTTCTCTCCACCTGTGAATCAGAAGCTAACTGTTTAATTGATGAGTCATTAGGCCATTCACTGTTTTCCCTTTTAAAGAGATCCTCCCTCTAAACTCCAGTCTGTGACTCCCTTCTCTTTTTCCTTCTTTCCCCTCTCTTTTCAGTTATTAATGATGGAAATGTTTTTGTTGGTCTGTGAGTGTGAGGTGAAATCAGTGTTTATTGATGTTTACTGATAAAAATTGAATCCTACCTAGATATAATGGACATTTTTATGCACAAATATGGGACTTCATAAGACTTGCACCCAGAAGAGTGGTAATGGTTCTAAAAAGAATAATTAAAAGATGAATAACAGTCTTAGGAGGATAAGTAAGAGAAGAGAGCCACTCTGATTTCTTCCTTGCTGTCTTCACAAGGAGCTAATGCTTGGTATTCCTGGATGGTAATTATACCTGGGTCTCTACATGTTTCCTTGACCTCTTATAGCCATGCCATGTGAAGCTCAGTCTAGTCTTAAGAAAACATTAAAGACTTATAAAAAAGATATACAGTGATCAAGATAAACAGGGATATCATGATGAGAGAAACACTCTGAAGCATGGTATAATAGGCAAACCTTCAGGCTAAGTATTCATTGTCAAAATAATAGGAAGAAATGCATGTTTTAGCCAACAATATGCATGGGATACAATGCCTTCTGAGACTCCAGCTGCACCAAAGTCATATTGGAGTCCTCAAGTTCTGTATTATAGATGAAAGCCTGAATTTATCAAAATGCCACATTTTGATAGAATGTTAGAAGTAATTTTTTTTAATCTATTCAATTATGTTTATCATAATAGCTTGCCACAAGACACTATTGCTGTAATTGGGATGGGATATGACATGTAAAGAACCTTGATTATAGCGATGTGGAAGGAGGAATTGGAGCTATGGGGTGAGGCCAATATAGTAAGGTTCAGAGTAAAGAAGTAGGTACTGAATCATAAATACAGAGATGTATTAACAACAGACCCCTGTAGAATTCCTATACCCTTGGTTCTTGACCTTTTTAGACTCAAGGAACCCCTTGTTAAACTGAAGGTACCTTTTGTTGCGAAGAACTGAGAAAGACCACAAGTCAGAATGTTTGTGACACTCTTTGAAAGCTCCAGGTTTATCTTGTGAATCACATACAGGTATTTCCATGCCTAACAGTATTAATATTACGTGATGGTCTGCAGAACTGTTAAAAAGACCTCACAGCACCCCCGGGTGCTGCAGCACCTTGGTTAAGAAGCACTGGCCTATAGAAAGCCAGAGTAGGGAAAATGAGAATCCTTGAAAAATATTACTCTGTTCCCTCCTGGTTCTCTTTCTATTTTTGAATAACTTCTTCAGAGTAATATTTCAAAGAGAAGAGTATGGTCAAAGGTAAGTGACAGGTCAAGGAAGGTGAGGAGGGAGGACTGTTTCTGATCTTTGGTTAGGAAAAAGTCATTAGGAACTTTAGCAGGAGAGGTTTCAGCAGGGTGAGAGGAGAACAAATTACATTTGTTTTTGAAAGACAATTTTAAATGCTAGTTACTCAAGAAAAAGAAGCAGATAGAGTGCCAAGATGAGGCCTGAATGTAGATCTGGCCTTGGCCTTAATTATTTATAACCTAATTCACTAGGGGCCAACTCCTCCTATTTTGGATGCATGCATATGGCTCTATATTGAAAGGAGACACTTGTTCTGCAGAATTTGACCTCCAACAGATGCTGTGATAGTGTGTCATTTCTGTGCTCTTCACAAGGGGCAGCAAATAATGCAGAACCTTCTTTCAACTGCAAAGCTCTTTGGCTTATATGTATACTCATTCCCTTTTCCCCACCTATAGTCACGTATGCTCATACCTAAGATAATCTTTTATAGGAAAGGAAAACAATGCAGTTCAGAAAGCCATCTCCTAAGTTTGCAACCTCTCAAGTTATTTTCATGGACTTTAATCTTCTTCATTCTGTTAGTCAGAATAAAATATTCCACTCACTCCAAAATGGATTGTTTAGGTTACTCTGTGTTTTGAATACTACACTAAACAATTCAGTGAAGTTATGCTTCAAAACATTCTGAATTCTACCAGTAGATTATAAGTGCATAAGAGAATTTGAAATATTGGATGCCTCCTTTATTCTGCTATTAAATAAAAATCTTCCAGATATACCTGCACAGAGTTGTTTGTTTTCAGTCCAGCTATCAGAGGAAAGAGCATTAATGGCAGATGAGAAAGGTGGTGTTAGGTAAAGGGAACCCCCCCCCCTTCCGTGTATTTTTGTTGTAATAATTCCAGTATATAAACACAACATTTTTTTATTATCATATTTCTGCAGTTTTGGAATAAATTGACTTTTTAGCTATATAATATCCTGGTGGAATACTAAGCTTCATTTTGATGAGAGAACTCTGAGCAGAATGTTTGGAATATTTAATGATTTGGAATATGACTTGAT
Organism: Gavialis gangeticus; assembly: GCF_001723915.1. Classification (NCBI taxonomy): domain Eukaryota; kingdom Metazoa; phylum Chordata; order Crocodylia; family Gavialidae; genus Gavialis; species Gavialis gangeticus. The sequence goes on along the minus strand of NW_017729032.1, from coordinate 156,797,332 downwards.
TGCAAAGTTGTTATTTGAGTAAACATGATGAATATTTCCTTAAGTGAACAATGTTTTTGCTAAAACTTTGCTTAGGTGTCCCATTAAGGTAGCACCACATTTTATGGGTTTTTGGTTTTTTTTAATTTGACCTATTTATGAACAATTTACTAAGTTGTACACTTAAACTTTACATTTGCTTTGAAAGGCTAATATGAGGAATACCGAGAGAAATAAGCATGTTAAATTTTCTCTTCTCCAATATCTACAATTCAATTTACTATGAAGGTGATGTAGAAAACTCCATAAAATATACTCAAGACAGCTGAGTAAATCATATTCTAGCTGCAATTGAAAAGAGAAAATGTAATATGCTTATTTTTCTGTCTTTCTCATATTAGCCTCTCATTTTCAATGAAATCTCACACTAACTCCAAATTTTTTTTACCTTCTATTCTTGCAAACATAAGCCCCTAAAAAAACCCTTTGAATTATAGACACAAAGAATCTTTTCTGTACAGTTTGACATCCCTGGGTTTATCTTGTGTTTTGATATAACTAGGGTTGTACCAAAAATAGCCACAGGAATGCATTAAATTAGTCAGTTCATATATTTATAGATTGTTAGGGGCTGGAGGGAACCTCGCAGATCATCGGGTCAAGTGACCCCAGTGAGGTGACTGTCCAGTCTTTTCTTGAAAACCACCAGAGAAAGTGACTGCACCACCTCTGGAGGGAGTTTATTCCATAGTCTGGACACCCTGACTGTGAAGAAGTTTTTCCTGGTATTAAGTCTGAAGTGGCCTTCCAGGAGTTTGTATCCATTGGTCCTAATCTTCCCCAGGGGTGCCCTAGTGAACAGTTATTCACCAAGCTCCTGATGCTCTCCACTGATATAGTGGTAATCTGCTATCAAGTCCCTTCTCAATCTTCTCTTCTTTAGGCTAAAGAGGCCCAGGTCCCTCAGCCTTTCCTCATATGGCTTGTCTTGCAAGTCTTTGATCATATGTGTGGCTTTTCTCTGGACCGTTTCAAGTTTTTTCATGTCCTTATTGAAGTGCAACACCCAGAACTGGATGCAGTACTCCAGCTGTGGTCTCACTGGTGCTGAGTACAGAAGGACTATCACTTCCTTAGTTTTATATGAGATGTATTGTTGATGCATGCCAGCATGTTATTTGCCCTGCTGGACACTGCTTCACACAGACAGCTCATATTCATGTGATGATCAATCATTACCCCTAGCTCCCTTTCGGCTGTGGTGCAAGTCAAGCTGTCACCACTGAGCCTGTATGTATGTTGAGGGTTGTTTGCCCCCAGATGGAGCACCTTACACTTGGAAGTGTTAAGCTTCATTTGGTTCCAGTCTGCCCAACTCTCAAGCCTGTCCAGATCCACCTGCATCTGCAAGCCTATCTTCTGGTGTGACTGCATTCCCCCATAACTTGGTGTCTTCCGTGAACTTGGCCAGCGAACTTTTCATTCCCCCATCCAAATCATTGATAAAGATGTTGAAAAGCACTGGTTCAAGCATAGACCCCTGAGGGAGACCACTGGCCACTTTGCGCCAGGACAACACAGATCAGTTCATGAGAACTCTTTGGGTCATAACCTGTAGCCAGTTTCACACCTACTGAACCATCGAGCAGCTGAGGCCATAATCTTCCAGTTTTCCCACAAGGATATCATGGTATACTAGATCAAAAGTCTTTTGGAAATCTAGGTATATAAAATCTACCTTGTCTCCTATGCCCAGGTGGTGAGAGATCTAGTCATAGAAGGAGATGAGATTGGTAAGACAAGACCTACCCATGACAAAAGCCATGCTGGCTGTCGTTCAGAATCTTACCTTTTGTGAGTGTATCACACACAGATTTTTTAATGAGCTTTTCCAGGATTTTCCCTGAGATAGAGGTTAGGCTGATTGGCCTATAGTTGCCTGGATCCTTCCTCTTCCCCTTCTTGAAGATGGACACAATGTTGGCCCTCCTCCAATCCCCAGGGATTTCTCTTCTGTGCCACAAATTCTGAAAGAGCTTTGCCAGGGGTTTCATGATGACGTCAGCCAGTTCCATCAGCACTCTCAGATGAAGTCCATCCAGTCCCGCTGACTTAAAAATGTCTAGCTTTTCTAGTTGGTATTGCACCTGCTCAGCATCCACAGTGGGGTGGCTGCCTTTCCCAGCATGCCCCCTATGAGCCTTATCTCACTTATCTTTCCCCTTGGTCTGGTGAAATACCAAAGCAAAGTGGGCATTGAGGAGTTCAGTTTTATTCTGATTGCCATTTACGAGCTGTCCTGATGTGTTAAGCAGGGGTCCCACACTTCCATTTGTTTTCCTTCTACTGCCTAAATATCTAAAGGACTTCTTATTGTCCTTGACTCCTGTGGCTAACCTAAACCAAGTCGATGCCTTGGCTTTCCTGATCATTTCCCTACAAATGCTGGCCACTAATGCATAGTCCTTCTTGAGGACTGTCCCTAGCTTCCACTGTGTGTAAACCTCTTTTTTCTTTTTTAAGAGGACCATAATAGTTCTATTAAGCCAGGAGGGCTTGCCAGCACTTCTGCTGCCTTTCCTCTTTGCAGGAACGGTTTTCTTTTGTGCTTTGAGGATTGTATCCTTGAGCAATGATCATTCTTCATGCACCCCATTTGCCTTCCCTTCCTCATCCCGCATTGCCTCCCCTACTAATGCTCTGAGCCTGTCGAAGTCAGCATTTTTGAAGTCCAGGACTTCAGTCCTTCTGGTTGATTTGTTGACCTTGTGGCAGACAGTGAATCTGATAATTTCATGGTCATTCTCACCCAGGGGAGCATACCTATTATATAGTGCCAGAGGAGGATTGGCCCTAGCTCTGCATGCTCTGGACCCGGAGATGACTGTTTTCAGGTAGCTCTGGTGGGGGGAGATTCTGGCCAGTCTTCTTTGTGGCCACCTGCTTCCCCTTCTCCTCTATACTCTGTTTCCCTGGAGTAGGGCCTGGCAGTAGTTGCTGATATAATCTTCATGGGCCCTGATGGTGCACAGGTGGGGTACTTCCTCCTCAGGCTCCTG
>NW_017729032.1:156776766-156789294 GCF_001723915.1 Gavialis gangeticus | reverse complement strand
GGGAAGATGCTCTGCTGAGCATTTAAACTAAGTTTTGATCACTTTCTAACTTCAGTAACAGTTCCATTCCTATACCCTTACAGATGGCATCTGCTCTGGACATCCACTCAGCCCTCCAGGAACTCCACTAAGACGCACATCTCACAAGTGGGGGTGCTCCCATGCTTGGGTGTCAGCAGCCGCACCAGGCATCCTCTGCAGTCCAGGGCCAGGACTGCAGGCTCTGTCTGGGTGGAGGTCTCGGTGTGAGGAAGCTGAAGCTGATGGGCACAGCAGGTCACTGCCATGGCTATGAGTTACTTCTTGTACTTACCTGGTCTCAGCAGCTGCTTTTTAGGCCTGTGGGCTCAGACCGCTTGCTTGGACCAGCCCTCTGTGTGCCTTCTGCATGCCCCTCCATGTGAACTGTCATTCAAACTGTCGTGCCCTAGTCAGGCTGCACCTGTTTGTGTGCTCTGTTTGCATGGCTCCAGTCATGGGACTCCCTGGGGGGGCTCAGATAAGTAGGGACTTGGGGGAGGGGCTGTTTACCTCCCGCGTTCCACTCAGCCGGCGTGTCCCGGCACAGCCCTGCATGCATGTCCACACGCACACTCCCTCAGCCCCCTATGAGTGCCTCTGCGCTCACCCACCCTCTCTCTCGGCCCAGCTCTTACCTCCTGGATCTTTGCTGGGGGGGGTCCAGGTTTCGGTCTTTGGCTCCTGGGGGCACAACAGGCATGAACCTGTGTGTCTCCACCAGGGAGCAGGCCCAAGAGAGTGGCCTGCAGCTGGGCCTAGTTTAAAAACTGTGGGGGGTTCCTGCGGAGTCCTGCGAGCTTCCGTGAGATCCTGCAGGACTTAGTGAGACCTTGGGGGATGACACGGGGCCCAGTTACCTTGTGGGGGGGCAATGAGTCTCCTCTCCCCTCCCTTCCCAGGGTTTCTTCCCCTGTTCCCCTCCCTGGGGGGAAAAGCTAAGTAGGGAGCCAGGGAAGGTGGGCATTCCCGTCCCAGGCTCCACTCAGCCAGTGCATCCCACCCGGCATGGCCCCACATGCATGCACACAAATGCTCACACACACACACACACACACACACACACACACACACACACACACACTCTCCCTCAGCCCCCTATAAGCCCCCTGCATTCACCTGCCCTGTCTCTTAGCCTGGCTCTTACCTCCTGGCTTTTCACTGCGGGGGGTCTGGGGCCCGGTCTTTGGCTACTAGGGGCATAACGGGCATGAACCTGTGTGTATCTGCTGGAGAACAGGCCCAGGAGACTGTCCCATGGCTGGGGCTAGTTGAAAAACCATGAGGGGTTCCTGGAGAGTCCCGCGAGATCCCGTGCAATCCTACGCGACTTCGTGACCTCGGGATGGCATGGGCCCAGTTACTCAGGGGTGGCCCGGTGAGTCTCCTCTCCCCCTCCCTTCCCTGGGACTCTTCCCCTCCCTGGGGGGCTCAGCTAAGTAGGGACCGGGGGGGGTGTTCCCCTCCTGGGCTGCAGTCAGCCGGCATGGCCCCACATGCCCACACACCCACACACACACACACTCCCTTATCCCCCTATAAGTGCTCCTGCACTCACCCACCCTCTCTCTTGGCCTGGCTCTTACCTCCTGGCTCTTCGCTGGGGGAGTCTGGGTCCAGGTCTTTGGCACAACGGGTGTGAACCCATGTGTCTCTACTGGACAGCAGTTAATAATGTGGGGTTTTTTAAAGTAATTTTTTTGGTGAATTTTCAGTTCTGTTTCCCACCAAAATGTACTTTTCCTTAGTGTTTTGTTATTAGCTTTGTCTCTGATTCAGCAGGTGTGCTGTTTGCTTAGCCATGGTGAGCCAAGGCAGGTTCAACAGTAGAAGGCATAGGATGGCTTCCAGAAGAAAAAGTATCAAAGAGGTGAACAGACATGTAACTGGCTAATCAGCCACTTAACTGGAGGCACAATGTGACTTTTAGGTTTTGACCCAAAGCTAGGTTTAGGACTTAGGAGCTCTTCGCAAGTTCCAGCTTTGTGCAGCTCTCTCCCTTACTTAGTATTTTTGGTCTGATCCTGGCATGACCCTGGCAAGATTTTTAATCCAATGTGGTGCTTCCTGATGGGATTTTACTTCATTCAACAAGCCTAGTGGCTGGAAAACCAACTCTTATTAGGAGCCTGAGCACTTTTTCTAGGTAGGCTTAGGGCATGAATTCTCCCAGTCAGATGCACAGAAGACCTAGTATATCCTGGCACAAAGTGCAATGGCAGAAGAATGGGGCTTGGTAGAGACCAGGGGAAAAAGTAGAGTAAGGGAGGAGCTGTGTTTTTGCAAACCAGCTGTGCGTCTTTCAGGAGGAAGTTGAAGATAAGCAACTTCATCCTGTGGGCAAGAGGAAACCATGAGCTCAGGAAAGAAAGAAGAACTGATGAGCAGACTATAGGTATATGTAGGGTAAGAAAAATAAACTAACTACTTATTTCTTCTATTTCTGTGATGTGAGTTGGTAGAACATGTGACCTAGCCTTGTTAGCTCAATGATAAAGTATTTTAATGCATGAAAATCTGTATGAAGCACCCGTATATTTTGATTCAAATTTGCAAGGCATATTTCAGTTTTCACACATAATATGTTTTAGTTTTAAATAGATTCTTTGTATCTAATTTAGCAGTACATTTTTGTGACCTCTGCTGCTTGTTTAATTTAGTTGCCAAGACTCAGTTAATTAAGTACAGTACACTCAGTTTGATTAGGTAGTCAATAAAGTTGCTGTACAAGGACTTTCTCATTCTAAAAATATCAATATTAGAAGAGAATCTGCAAATTTTATAAAATACCAGAATCAGATTTGAAGTACTTGACACTGTGCTGGCTGGAAAGTCTTATATCTTGAAACAGTATTTTGAGAAAAATAATTAATGGGAAACAAAAACATATTTAAGTTGAAAAAAATGTCATCAAGAAACAGTAAACCTGTCTAATTTACAACATATTGATAACAAGACAATTACAAAGGGTTGCTGTGTGAATTGCAGAGTGCACACACTGCAACTATAAAACTGATTTATACTTGTCATTTCAATTATGGTGAAGAAATTGCTCACAGTAAATCATTTACAGTAACATAAAGATAACTCCTTAAATGACTACATATGTAAATTATGTGGATGGCTCTGAGTCAGTGTTCCCTGGATAGACAAGTGAAACTAAAAAGGATAAATTGCTTTCCAGATTTGAGCTGAAAACTAGAATATTGTTATGCATTTGGACAAGTGCCTGTAAGAGCAACAGTGAAGTGTGGTCATGCTCATGGAAGTGGCTACTAGAATTTGACGCTGAAAAAACTGGTTGAGAAAGCTTGTATTGAAGCTATTTAAGTAAAAGCCCTAATATTCTTCATTACATAGGGGTGGGGTATGAGATGATGGGCAATAATGTGGATAAATAAAGAATTCAGAGGACTAGGAGTGTGGGAGACAGTGTAAAATGAAGATAGACATGAGCTGGAGAGATGCAGGTTAGGTACTTAGACTTGCAGCAGAAATTTTGCTATGCATGTGTCTCAGTCCCTGATTAGAGTCTCAAATTCATACTGTTTTTTATTGGACATGTGTGCGTGTGTCTGTGTACACACATGTGCATACATGTGCATGTCTGGAAAAGCAAAAAATCACAGTTAAGGCTAGAAAATCTTTCAAAGCCAAAAAAAAAAAAGAACAGGAAAAAAAAAGAAAGAAAGATGTAAAGTTACTACATGGAAAGGGGAACTGAAGCAGACTGCCATTTCCAGTTACTGTATGATAAACGGCTGTGGCAAATTGGATCTCTGTTCTGCAGTATGCCCCCTGGATTTTGGGCACAATGGAAAAATTGTGGCAATATCATGTTTTTGACTAAACGGTTGGAATAAATAAATATGAAAATGAATTACTTCCACCCCTAAAGCAGCCCCTGTGCTAATTGTCTGCTATTCAGTTCAGTTCATGTTATGCTGTTCCCAGAGGTGTCAATGTGCCAAAGATTTTCATATTGGAAATCTACAACTGAGAAAAAAGATGTCAGGGCAGACCTGGAATCTGAGTGCAGGCTAGTTGGAGCCATTGGCTTCTGGCCAGAGAACAGAAGCCATTTGGATTTGTTTCTCCTCAAGTGATAAGATATGAAGTTGTTAATAATGTTGCCATGACATGCTTACTTTTAATTTTCAGATGCAACATCCTATTTGTGATAAATGAACTGTTTACAACATCTACATTGTATTTAGCGGACAAAACTGCATGTGTTTTTACACTAAGTTCGTATTTTCATGGTTTTCTGCAAAACTGATAGGGCAAGAAATGTTCTAGATTCTCAAACAAAGGTTAGATTCTGTCATGTAAACCTGTGGTGCAGTGTCTATTCTGCAATAGCTCTGCAACTGCAGAACATGCATGGCTCTGGGAACAGTGAACAGTTTCCCCTCTTCCTTCTCCCCCCTCCCCCAAGTAAAGGACAAATTTATCTGATGTGACCTAAACCAAGATCAAACTAATTAGGCCCTGATCTGACAAGTTCTTAGCTTTAAGTGTATAAGATGCCCGATTGATATTAAAAAGTATGCAGAAGTCAGTTCAGGACCTCAATGACAGAGAAGTATACAAAACTGAAAATATAAATGGGCCTGATTCAGATCTTTCTTGTACTGTTGTAACTGCTGATTTCAGTTGATTTACATCAAGGTCAAATACAGCTTTCATGGTTTAATTTTCCCCATGTTATTTGCTTTTAAACCTTGCATTAGTCTCAAGTAGAATCCTATTTTTTTTTCCTGTCACCCAAGGAAAACTCCAAACAAAGAAGTTCTTGCCTTTTCCAAACATGCCCTGAGAAAAAGATGAACTTCAGGTTCATTTTTACATCCTTAATTCATGAGAAATGCTTGTACCAAATAGTTCTTTATACTGAATTGTCAATATGTCTTGTGTGTAAACTAGAATTTCTTGCTCAACTTAAAAAAAATACACCCCAAAACCTCCTTAGCCTCCCTTCTAACATTTGCTGTATAAGGCTTAGCCATAATATGAGTTTAGCAATTGTTTTTTGGTAATAGAGCTAGAGGAAACTAAAAATACATTTCCTACTTTGCTTGCATTCATGCAGCATTTTGATAATTTTAACGGCATTACAAGCATAAAAACTAGTGTAAAAGCTTGTCACTCACAAACTTTGCAGCAGCTCCAATTTAAAAGCTGGTTGTTAGGAGAATGTAAAAAATGTCTCTAACAAATTAGGAGTGATTTTGCATTATTTGTGGCCTTTTGTCTTTAACAGAGAAATCCATATGCTTTGCAGTTGCATGGGAAAATCAAACGACAAAAGAGGCCCTTGGGAAGCTTGAAAAAATATTTTGATTTCATAGAAATTGTTAAATATATTAGTCAAAGTATTTTCCAGAAATTTTTAAATATTTACCTCAGGTAAATTGTTCTCATTTCTTATTTCATCATTATTTCTTTACATTCATACTTGAAGATAATAAAGGCTGAAGGACAGATTATAAAGCAGGGGTGAGCAAAATACCTTGTGTGGGCCACATCTGGCCTGTGGAGGGGCTTTGTGTGGCCTGTGACTGGTCCCTTGGTCCTTGCTGGCCCAGGCACCATCTGGTGGTGGTGTGTCCTGCCAGCCCCTGGGCATGCAGCGGGACTGAGGTGGCTCTGCAGCTGGATTGCCTTTCTAGGCAGCCCAGGTGGCAGCTCCTTTCAACTGCCACTGCCACTGGCCTCAGCCCCATAGTACAAGCAGGGACCGACCCTGCCTTGGGCCTGCTCCAGACTCACCCGCCCAAGCTAAGCAGCAGCAGTAGCGGTGGCGCAGAACAGAATCTGTTTCTCAGCGTGGGGGAGGGGAAGCATCTCCTCCCCCTCACCACTGCTGGGCTCTTCCTGCTGCAGTCACCTCAAGCCTACATTGGGTTGCCCTGCATTTTTGCTGCCATTGCTGCTGCCTCTGGGCTGCCCAGCAGGGCAGTGGTGGCAGTGCAGAGCAGCTGCAGCGCAGTCTGGGTGCAGGCTCTGGCCAGCTGCAGCAGAAAGAGCCCAGCAGTGGTGAGGGGAAGGGGCTGCTTTTGCCCCACACTGAGCAACAACTTTTGTCCTGTGCTGCTGCTGCTGCTCAGCCTGGGCAGGCGAATCCAGAGTGGGTGTGGGGTGGGGCAGGGTGGGTTGGCACTGCACATGCATGTCGTTGCTGGTACCATGGGGCTGGGGCCAGTAGTGCTGCCTGCTGCATGCCCAGGGGGTGGCAGGAAGTGCCACAGGTGGGCAGTGCAGAGTGGGCACAGGGTGGGCTGGGGTTGGGGCTGTGCCTGCAGGTTCCAGCTTATCTGCTCCAGTGGGAGTGAGTCCAGAATGGGCTCGGGGTGGAGCTGGGGCTGCGTGCTGTTGGCAGTGGTGGGGAGGCACCTCGGTGCACAGGCTATGGGCTGTTGTGGGGCAGGGGCAGGTGCTGACTGGCTCAGGAGGGCGTATGTGGGGGTCCCATGCATATCCCACCATACCCACAAACCTTCCCCCACAAACCCCATGATCGCAACCTTCCCCCACACAATCAGACACCCCACAAACAGCTCACCCACCCATACCCTACCCCACACCCACACCCATGCACCTCCGGGGGTACTCCACTCACTGCTATGCCCACACAGCCCACCACATACAAGCACACACAGCCACCTATGCAGACCCCAAACAGACCCCCCTCATGCCCTCAGCCACCCTCCCCCTCCACACACTGAACAGCCCCTCATGAAACCTCATACCCATCCACCCAAATCTACATATACCCTCACATCATCCCCCACACCCCACATACACATGCATCCACACACACACACACACACACCTCTGCACCCACCATAAACCCCATGCCCACCCATCCATACACCCAAAACTCCCCCATGCTCCTCCAGACCCCTCCGCAACAATATACAAGAGTATGACTTCATTTTGAGCTCTTATGCAATCACCTCTATACACAAAATGCAAACACACACAAATCAGGACAAAAATATTAAAAAATTAAAATTAAATGTTTTTGTGGATATTTAATTTTTAGTATATAATTTGTTTTTTTCCAGTTCCAAGATGGCAAACACCCTTCCTAAAAGAAGTACTTCCAGGGGCAAGGGGAGGAAATTCCAGTGACCAAGGTCAGGGGTTAGGAGTAGGACTTCCCATCCCAAGATGGTGACCAGGGAGCAGGGCACCTGTTAAGGGACAGTGCTACCCTTGCAGCCCTTGACAGCTCACTAAAATTCGTTAAGCAGCTCTCCAGCTGAAATAATTTCCTGTCCCTGTTCTAGCCAGTAAGGCTGCATTATTGTTTCATCCCTTTAGGCTGTGTCCAGACCAGCGTGGCTGTTTGTTTCCTTGGGGACAAATAGCAGTGTCCCACTTTGTGCTGTTGCTACTTGTCCCTGGGGAATGCCTGTGCCATGTGCACTCTGGCTTGCAACAGGTTACCCCAGATGGGGTAAGGGAGGCTGGGGCCAGCAACTGTGCTGGTCCCAGCAGCCTTATCTGGGGTCCTGTGGGCCTCAGACAGCTGCATTCATAGCGCTTCTGCTGCTGGGAACCTGGCTGGCAGCTGGAGTGTGGCTCTTGCTTGTCAGGCTCTGGTTTTTGGTAGGATGCTGCAGCCACATGTTCTGCCCCTCTTTTTTAAGACGGGTTTTTTTGACCCTGGAATCTCCTGGGGTAACCCCCTCCCCCCCACTGCAAGGTAGCAGTGTGGGGAATGCCTGCATGTGCAGTGTGTGGTGCCACAAATGTGTCTGTGATGCTACATATATCATGTCTGCACTTGTCTGGATGCAACCTTAGTATGTAATGGAAGTTGGTGTAAAGCTTTCATGTAAAACCTTATTTTGTAATGCTGCAGGAGAAATTTAGAGGACTAAACACACTGCACATTCTGCTTGACCTTAGCTGAGGAAGCCAAATTCAGAGAAATATGAAGCTGATATGAAACATCTTGTAAATATCCTAGAAACAGTGAGCAGTCTCAGACCTGATAATTTAAAGATAATGCTGTGACTCTGTGGTGGGACTTGTGGCCTATTTGGAAGCATTGGAAAATGTTTAACTAATCTGGTTGTTGCATCTGTACACAAGAAAATGTACAGCATTTTTTAAGTTCTGAAGCTTAACATACCTATCCCAATAGTTTTACCATTTTAACCCCTCTGAGTACTATTTAGGATGGCTGTGAGTAACTGAACCCATAAGCATTAGATTCTCTCCAAAGGACACTTGAAAACCTAAATGCATTCATTTTTAAGAACTGATTAGTGATTTGGGATATCTCAGTTGGATGCCTAACTTGAGACATCTGAAACAAGCCTGGTTTTCAGGAAGTGTTGATCATCTACTACTTAAAATCAGATCTGTTCATTGCATTTAAGATGGGGGCTGAATCAGTAATCTCACTAAAAATATTAGGTCAGAATGTGCTTTTAGTGAAATGATGGTCAGTTCTGCACAAAGCCAGTGATAAAGCTTTTGTTTGCGGGGATCCTGCCAAAGGAATGTAATATTAAAATGAATTTGTATTTGTGTTTTTGAACTGCTACAATGCAGTTGTAAGTTACAATTTACAGTCTAATTTATACTTATTAATCTGACACTATACTGAAAGTGAGATAGTATGTAGAAGACAGCATTGACTTTCAATTTGTAAGTGGGCAAGAAAGAAATGATGTTACTATTGGCCCCTTCCTTGAGAAACTTTGTGATGAAGTGAGTGAAAATATAATATTGTAATGTTTCATAGACTACATTTATTATTTACCATTTAGGGGTAATTTGTGTCCTTCCCCTGTGCAAATACACAAATATCATACCATCTTGGTTGGCATGTAGAGGGACAAGGCTCTTCTACCTGCTTCTACCAAGACTATTGTCTTTCAAACTTCTAGCCCTCAGAAATCTGTAAGCCATACCAAAGGGATGTGTCACAAGCAGCACAACTGGGATTTGGGGCTGGTAGCAGCACCACGGGGGTGCCCTCCCTGGCTGCACAGAGGTGACACAGGCTGTGGGGAGCCCTGCTCCCCTGTTGCTGCTGCTTCTGCTGCCCCCAAGTCCTGGTTGGGCTGCTCCAAGCAGCAGAGAGAGAGGAGGAGAAGCATGAGTGGAGGTGGCAGCAGCCAGAGGCAAGGCTCGTGCATGTGTGCATGTGCACAAATGTAGGAAGAGAGAAATTAAGACTTGCAGTGCAGACTGCTACTGTGACCGCAATTCATGGGCCCTACTGTCTTTTTGTGCCTTAGTCAAAGGGAAACTTTTCTTGACTGCTGAGATGAAGTAGACAGATATTTCAGTTTCTGATAAATGTGGAACACAGCAAGTGAATGCTGACAGGCTGAACAATATTTGTTTCTCCTACAATAGATTTAATTTAAGAAAAATATCAGAATAAAAGGAAAGGCATGCAGCCTACTTACATGGTGCTTCTACCAGTGTAATCTTCCTGACATATCACTCAGGCTTATCTATGTCATAAATCCTCTGCCACTGCTTGTCTCCATCCATGTGGCTTCTGTCAGGTCTCTGCAGCACATCATCATCATCATCATCATCAATCACAGCTATTAGTATTATTATTATGTACAACAATGGAGAATTGGTGATATTGAAAGCTGTGCAGAAGATGCTAATAGTGCTATATGAATTTTGATTAGCTTTAGCTGTGGGGTTGGATTACAGCGATTACTTAACCACCAAGTCATTATTTGATTGCTTTCAGTGCATTCAAAACTGCAAATTAAAAGTGATTCCATGAAACTCTAAATTATTTTGTTCAAATTAATAAAATTCACATGAATGTGCCTTCAGTAGAAGGCAGGCCTTGTGCAGGCCTTGCGCCACCTTTGCATCTACCATCTAGGAATCTTCAGATGTTGCATGTCCTTCTCTGGAAGTGGTGACAGTTTCCTGTATTTTTCTGTACATAACCCTCATGTGGGCCTGTTTGCATCCCTAAATCTGAAGAAAGCTGATTTGGTGGGGGGAGGGCAGGGGGCATGGAGATTTGGTAGCAGACTCTGCCCATTTTCTGCAGGGCTTCCAAGACTCCAGTGTCCTCCTTTACTGCTTTTCCAGTGGTATTCTGTTCTATAACTGAAACACCCAGTTTGCCTCATAATGTAATGATAATCACCTTTGTGCATCACTATTTTAATAGTGGCATGCTGGCCCTTAAAAATGGGACACGTGACTGAAAGAGTAACTGACCTTAATCACTTTTGTTGCTGATAACTTTATCACACAGCAGATTACACCATAAAAAATAATCAACATATGCCCACAAGGGCACATGTATAGTCTTAGGGTAAATTATGTTTTAAAGTGTTTATTGCTTAAGTCTACCACAGTCTAGCTTCTCCTTTAACCTTGCGTACTGTATGACTTATCATGAACTCAGAACTCATTAGGCCTAGTTGGCAGTCTCTTGGGTGGGAACATATTCCTTTTATAGCATTTGGCTGGTTGGCAGGGTCAATGAATCCTGTAATAGTACTGGATACTCTGAATCTGTTCCTACTACCAAAGAACCGATGGATTGGCTTTGTATCACAGGACAATAATTTTCTATTAGCCTAAGTTTTAGCCACATAAAATGAACACATTAGGAAAAAGTTAAATGAGGCTTAAAATGTTTTATAGGTGATTTTGTGTGAAGGACTGTTTTGACAATAGCATTCTGATATCTTCCTTTCCCAAGTTCCCTGCCAAGAGCAAAATAAAGCAGAATAAATGATTTAACTACTTATTAAATATTGATTAATTTAATTAAAACTACTGAAACCATTTAATTCAAGTCAATGTAGGAACAAGGGTGAATCACTATGAACTGCTGGTATATTCATTTTAGCTTTAAATATCCTTACTAGTTTAAGTTGTGTTGAGAATTAATATAAAGTTAAAATACTTTCATAGTTGCTTTCAGTTTTCAAAAACAGGCCACATCCACATGCACAATTACACCAGAGTTTATTGCTCCCGGGTGCTGCATTTGCATGTGTGCCTGGGACTGCAGCACTAAGCCAGGTTGGAGCAGCCCTGGCTGGCAGCGGCTCTGGGAAGATCAGTCTACTAACCCAGGGCTGCTGTGACTTGGCTGAACATGCTGCAAAGGGTCTGCCTGGGGCATGAGGGTGGCAGGCAGGCAGCAGTATCCTCCTGCCCCAGCCAGCCTCATCAACATCTATATGTGCGTTCGCGGTGCACTTCATGCCGTCACAGGATAGTACTTGTGTTTATGAGTACTGACCTGTGGTGGCATTTGTTAGTTTAAATTACTGTGGCTTAATAGTGTTGCACGTGTAGACGCTGAGACTTTACTGTGGAGCTATTTAGGCAACTCTGCAGTAAACATCTCGTGTCGATGTGCCCACAAATAAACACAGGCATACTTCCAGTGTGACGTGAAGTTCATATCAGAGCAAAATCACATCTGTTTTAATTAGAAGTATTAATGTAAATTTTGATGAAGTTTTACTTATCATTATTAAAAGCCCTGATCCATTAATTAATAGACTGTAATGATTGAAGAACAAGTGAGTTTGTGATGTATTAAGTATTTGCAAACAGATAGTAATGACCCTAAATAGAAGAGAATATGATTTCAGCAATCTCTAAAGATTCATGCTTACAGTATAAACCACAAGAGCTCTGTGTTGATGGATCTAATTAGTAGTAATGTATATATTAAGACCATGAAAATGGAATTCACTGTTATTGGTAGTGATGAGAAGCAAAAGATTTTAACACAGCTCTCAGGAAAAATGCATGTTTTTTCAGAAAATTATAATGTCACATAAACTAGTTTTGTGCTGCTGATAAAATATTCCTCTTGTGTTATACAATACATCCCCTAGGGTAACCTTTGTAGCCTACCCTTAGATTTGAAGAACTATCAAATGGATATTGACAGGCTACTAACGACAGCTTTCTGAAGGAACTGAGGCTATTTTACATATTTATATTTTTCTAATTATTACAGTTGCCTGAAGCTTTGGTAATGAAATCAGAAACAACAGAAATACTGAAGAACATACCCAAGCGTGTTGTATAGTCTGATTAAAAGGTGGTAATATTGCCTGTCCCAAATACTGAACTGGCTTGCTTAAATAACCTTTCCTTTTTAGGGCCACATGTAACAGTGTTATGTGTGTGTGTGAGCATGGTATAGAAAGCTAATATGAGATGGTGTGAACTAATACTAGCAGGAAGCTGGAGTGATTTTTATAATTTGCAACCAAACTATAGAAATCACCTTAAATCTCCATGCCAAACCATATCACTATATATTTATGTGTCACAATCCTTCTCCTCTGTAGCTAGGGTGGCCATAATAATTTTAGGGAAATCTGGGATGGGGGATGACAGGGAGCACAAGCACGTGCACACACAGACACGCATAGCCTGAAGCTCCCAGGAACGGGGCTGGGTGGGACAGCATGGATCTCTCTCTCTCTCTCTCTCTTTCACACACACACACACACACACACACAC
>NW_017729032.1:156765840-156776533 GCF_001723915.1 Gavialis gangeticus | reverse complement strand
CTCTCTCTCTCTCTCTCTCTCTCTCTCTCTCTCTCTCTCTCTCCCTCTCTCTCTCTCTGCCCCTACGACTCCTAGGAGCATCTCAGAGTGGCTTGTGTGCAGTGCCCCCAGGCTTCACGAGCCACGCTGAGCAGTAACATGGTGCCTCCCCCTCCTGCCAGTAGCCAGCCAGGGTGCAGTCCCAGAGCAGAACCCAGAGCTTCCCCCTCCAACATAGGTCCCCAGCAGCTGGGTGGGTGGGAGAGATCCCTGCTCCCCTCAGGGCAGGGATTCAAGCCAGAAGCCCCATCCTCATCTGGTCTTGGAGCAGTGGCAGCAGCTGCTCCCTGGTCCTGACTCCACTGCACTGTGAGCAGAGTTGCTTGCTCAGTAGGGTCAGTCAGGAGCTAGGAACATGCAGGTTGGTTCCTGCCAATCCAGGACATCTGCTTCAATTGTATCCACCAGCTGGGATACTGAGACAGCCTATGAAATCCAGGACTGTCCTGGCCAGTCTGGGGCTTATGATCACCCTATCTATAGCCAAAAAGAGAAATTGTCAATTATTCCTGCGTGACGTAATAAATTGATGGTGTACTATGCTTCCACAGTTTCTCAAATTACAGACCCAAGTAAAAGTCTATGAGACCTGGGAATCCTAGCAGTTGGAAGTCTGTAGTTCTCAAGCTTGTGTAGTTTCTCCCCAGTATTTTGATTTGAATTTTTAGCTTTTAATTAATGGACCTGAAACTCATATGAATTGAATCCATGCATACTAACTTTACTAGTAAAGTTTGCCAAAACCTGTGCAAAGTTAAATTGGAACTTTTAGTTTGGTTCTGGTAAAATATATTTTTGATCAACTCTATGTTAAGAGGTGTTATAGTATGCTGTTTTCAAGAGACAATATAATAGCTCTTCTGTGGTAGAAATTCTTCCACCCGTCACTATTTAGAACAGAAGTATAAAAAACAAAAGTCCCTTACAAACTATTAGAATAACATTAAATGTCTGGCTTTAAAAGCCAGGAAATACAATCCTTGACTTACTTTTTTTCTGTCAACATTACGGGCTGTAAGAGCACCTGCTTTAAAGATAACGACAATACTGAGGCATGCACAGGTTCCTGGAAAGAATGGGGTTTCTACTTTCATTGCAAAACTGCTGAATTTTGGCAGCTGATTTTTGCATATTAACTTTTTTCTGTAATGCTATATTTTTCTTAGGAGTATATGTTGACATAGAAGATAGAAAATGTATTCTTTTAAGTGGACTATGCAGGACAAAAAGTAGATATAAAGTAATTTAAGGTTTAAAGGACCCTAAATATATCCCTAAGGATATTTTAGCAAAATTAAAACTCAGGGAAATCTGCTTATGCTTCAAAGCCACATAGTAAAAATTCTCAAAGAATCTTTATATCGCTAAAGCCATCAGAAAATACAATGTATGTGGTCAAAAATATAAGCAATGGATGTACTAATGGTGTAGGTAGACAGTTGTCCATTGTTTCCTTTATTTTTTAAATTGTTTTCCTCTAGGTGAATTAAGTTGAATTCATATTAGAAGAAAATATTCAAATGCTTAAAAGGAAAGATATTCTTGAATAGTGTCCTAATCTGTCCTCAGCTAATAGACTAGAATTTGGAAGGTGATAAATATAACCTGAACTCCAGTAGGTAAGGGGTTGATCATTGTACCATTTGTTTAAAAAAAGATTTTGGATGGAGCAGGTATCAAAGGAGGAATGCAAGTGTACCAGTGCACTCCCTCCCCCTCCCCAGTTAGCCCAATCTACTTAGCGCACCTCCTCAGGTGAACTAAGTTAAATTGGGCCAGCCATATTTAGCCTGATCTAAACTCCCTGAATATCTGTATAATTCAGCACTTAGATTGACCTAACCCTAGTGAGGTCAATCTAAGTGCAACATCTGCTTGTACCCTAAATGAGTAGCAAAGCCTTGCACTGAAGGTTTGCAGTTCAACAAGTGTGGGATCTGCCAGACAAAAGAGGAAACATGACCTCTTGGGTTTGGGACAGTTTTTTCTCCCTTAAACCAGGGACTGTTAACTCAAGTGTCTCTATTGATCTTTATAGGCAGAATATTGCATTGCAGGAGCACCCTAAATTCCCTGATTTTAACTTTTGTAATTGCTCACCAAATTTTACACCCATACTGAAAATGGCCCAACTTCCTTTTTTAGACTGCTTCCGTCTTTCTACAAAGCAGGCTGATCTTTCTTTAGTTTCCCCATGGAATATAATCTTGTGAATATCAACAGAGCACAAAGTGTAGTTTGGCATATTAGACTTTCTGGAGGAGCCAGTGGGACCAAAAATATATTTAGAGAAAGCAACCTTTACAAAGACAAGTCTATGGTTATTAGCTCTTGTTTCTGTGGGGAACTATATGTTCAACTTTCTGCGTCATTATGCCTATAGGCAGATAGTTAGAGCAGTTCATTTTCCAGTCTTTCTAAGTGTCTTTATTTTAAAAATCTCCAACTTAGGGTTTTTTAAGGAAAGAAAGAAAGAAAGAAAGAAGGAAAGAAAGAAAGAAATTCTTGAGCTTTAGGTATTGGAAGAATATTCGTAACGACCTTTAAACCCCTGCATTATATTAAAACAGGCAGCTATTATGAAAAACTGCCAGGCACATGGCAGCAGCATTTCTAGGTAGGCAACGCTGGGGGACCAAGCATTTCATGACTCATTGGCTGTGTCACATGAGACGCTGGCTGCACAGTAGCCCGAGACTACTGAGCAGTAGTGTTGCATAGCAGAAACTGTGATGTGACGCTATTGCTCAGTAGTCTCGTGCTACTATGCAGTTAGTGTCACAAAAAAGCTGTTCGCTGATGCTACTGTAACAGGGGTATAAACAAGTACTAAATGACTGCAGTAATGACTGTGCAGTCGGAGTCTCGTGTAGACATGGCCAGTATTATCTACCTGATCCCTCCTAAAGTCTTCATTCCAGGGGTGTTAATGACCTTCTCTTCCTTTTAACAGACTTGATGTTCCACCAACCTAACGAGCCTTTGTTCTGCAATTCTGCTGTCTGTTAGTAGCTCCTGGTAATGAATCTCCTACTTCACAGCCCTGAAATTGTTTTTAACTCATTTGAATGCAGTTATATTACTTTTTGCTTCACTTTTAAATGGAATAATACACCCATAGGCCCTTAGCATATTAATAAAGCTTCTAATTTATTTTTAATTGGAGGCAAAAGATGAATTGTTTTATATGTGATGATGCATCTCAACATCTGCACGCCCCCCTAGAATTTTTAAAATTGCAGATCTGCCTGTGGGGTAACCCATGCTGATCAAATCGAACATGTGTACATATTTGGAGTGTAAATTCTGGGGGTGGGAAAGACCAGATGCTCTCCCCAGCCTTGGGGTTGTGCCTTTCTTACTCTCCTACCCTGACTGGGCTATTTTTAGCCTTCTGACTCCTCTTCCCCTACTAAAGAACAGATAAAGCCCCCTCTCCCAGAGACCTGCCCATTCCACCTGATCCTGATTCCACCTGATCCTAGCCACCCCTCCCCATACCCCAACTTACTTAGCATTCCTGGTGTGGCTCCTGGCACTGGTGAATGTGTGCAAAATCACATGATTGTATATCAGGTCCTGGGAAAGTCTACATGTGCTCTTAGGCTTTCAGAAGGGGGCGAAGCTGAGGGATTTGAAAACTTGGATGAGGAGTTTGCGGATGAAATGAAGTCACAGTGTCAACAAATGAAAGGTAAATTGAGGCATCAATGGGCTGTTCTGTGAAGTGACTGTAATCCGTACCAGCTCTTGTGTTCAGGTTAGCTATCTGGTTTGTTTTACAGGAATGCTAAGCACCACTGTTTCAACTGTTCCTTCTTTTCTGAGGAGCAACTGTTGGCTGAACACTTTTTAAGTCTGACTTGCCCTTGAAATATGCTGCCCTTTGGAGTTGCTTCCTGTATTTCAGGGGAGAACATACAAAGTAGGGAGAAGTGTCAGGTTGGAACAAGTGCGACGAATTAGGAAGCACAAAGCAGTATGCCTGTATTGTAGTGGCAGTGTGTGGTTTGGTAAGGATAACCCAAGCTTGACCCACCCAGTCTTAGGGCTCTCCCAGTGGCTATACTCAGTCATACCAGAGACCACAGAGTGGGTCCTGTCAGGAGTGGCCACAAAGGATTGGCAATGGCATATATTACAGCTTTGGAAGATGTGTGTAGGGAAGGGTGTCCTGGGAGTACTTGGGAACATCTCAGCAGTATCATTACTGCTGCCACAGTGTCAACAAGCCCGAAGTTACGTTGCCTTATCTGATCCAAGAATGGTTTTTCCTGCTCTTGGGTGCTTCCTACACTGTACAAATGACATTTAATGGTACTTGATTATTAGAGCCCTGTTTCAGTAGAGTGCTTGGTGATCTCTGGATGCTTATGTGCCTTGCTGAACAATGTATGGGATTAGTCGCATCCTTAAATTTAAATGATGTTTAAGTGCTTTGTTCAGTGTGGCTTAGCTTCACATAGGCAGCCCATATCAAGTTTGTCTTTTGCTACATGTCTTTCTACAGTGTGAAACCAATAAGAACTAGTTCACACAGGATAATCAGATGAATGAGTGTGATATATAAACCTTGAGCTACACAACTTGACATATGAAGGGTCCACATCTAGTTTAAGTTATACTCCACAACACCCATAAGCTTCTATGTGCTTCTCAAAAGTCACCCATTCTCTAGTATGGAGTGGGGGGGGGGGCTTGCTTTGGTCACAGTTTACATTGCAAACTGAATAACATCCCTTTGCATTTTAATTATGCTTATTCAGATATGGAGAGCCTCAGCCTCTGATTTTGAACCCCTCGTATACTTTACTGCTTTATTTTATAAAGATACAATAACTTCAAATAGACAGATGCAGATGATATGAAAGGAATGAAAAAAGAAATAATTCATAAATTGTAGGTTCTTTCCTCCTGTCAAATTGCTGTCATTCATTCTATATCTGTTTCTGAATTACAGATTCTGTGCTTTAATTTTTAACTTCCTTCCAGGTGTCAGCTGGATTTAATAATTTCCAATAGGAGTCAGACATCTAATTCCAACAGGAAGGTCATTGGTTACCAGCTTCTGGTGCCAATCCACCATCAATTTGTTGACGTCTTTTGAAGTCACAATTGCAGTACTTTGCTCTATATTTCAACTCGGATTTATAGTGTTTAGTATTTCTTAACAGTATTTTGTACAGGTGTCCACCATCAGATTCCTGGCACCCCATGCTTAACTAGCTTTTGCATAGTTATTGTAATTTGTTGCTCTAACATGCCTATATTTTGTTTGAAATATACCACAGAGACTTAAGCAACTGCTGCAAAAATATTTCTGTGAGTATTCATTTGAATGTGCAAGTTGGAACTGGTAAATTAACCACTGTCTTTAAATTAAATTGGAGAACAATTGTGTGGTTTTTTCCTTTAGATAGACAAAATTTTGGAAAAGCAGCAGAATGTTCCAGTCTGTTTTGATACGGAGAAGTTCAAAGAGTACAGTGCAGTGGGTTCAGGAAGACATTCCAGAATAGAGGAGACAAAATCTATTACCATTAATTTTTGTCACTTTGGGCTTGATTTTCTTGATCTGAGAGTCTTTACTGGCCATGACTACATGGAGAATCCTGGCATAGACTCAAGATAAACAAGAAAAAAACAGGAGAAATTATTGTAATTTTGTCAATAAGAAGAAAATGGGATTATAGGTTTTGTTCAGTGGTTTCAATTATACAGTAACTACTATGTGTGGTAACTAGTACGTAACCACACTGTACTTTTTATGTAATTTCAGGCTATGTGCAATTCACACTAATTTTAGTGTTGTGTTAATGAGCACTTGCAATTTTAGCCACATGCTATATTAGATGCAACAGGTGTCCAAATTTAAAGGTGTCATAGTCAATAGAATAAACTGGAGCATTCTTTTTAGACCTTTTCTTTAAACTGATATTGGGACCAATATCATTTTGTTCTTTCACTATCTTGATCAGTACCTTACAAATTTGGAATGAAGGAACATTTGAGTCAAATGAGACAGGAAACTGAAAAGGAAGCATAGAGTGAAAGACAGAAGAGGAAGGGGAAATAACAGTGCAGGAGATTCACTAAAGGATAATAAGAAAAGAGAAGCCATCAGAGGAATTCTTAGGGGCGCTGAAAAGAAGGAACACTATGCATTTACAAATAAATCTATTTTGATCACTTTTTCCTCCCAAAAGCTTCAGACTGAAATAATATGAAACATAATTCAGAGAACTAATAAAAGTAGTATTTATGGACTTTCTGATGCTTCAATGTTTATTTTCATCTTTAATCAGGATGTAAGGGAAATATCAGAACTTTTCATGGAATAAAGCACTTTTAAAAAAAGTCAGGGATTTGAAACATCTCCTTCTCATGTGTTAAATCAATAGGAAATATTTTGAAATTCCTCAACTGAAATGTTTTATCTTGTTAAACTAACCAAAAAGTTTCATTTTGATTTGGTTCAAAGTTTATTTCTCTTGCTGACCTATAAAGATAATGGGAATCATATGATTTGGCCATAGTGGGTGTGTCTACATGTGCAAATAATTCAAAGCAGTAAACTCCAGCGCATATCATACCAGAGTTTATTCCTCCTGGGTGCACTATTTGAACGTGTGCTCAGGACCACAGCGCGTTGAGCCAGGTCAGAGCAGCCCCCACTGGCAGAGAGTCTGTGGGGGTCTGTCAGCCGGGCTGAGGCTGCTCCACCACCAGCTCAACATGCTGTGGAGGGGCTGGCTGGGGCATGAGGGTGCTTCAGTGCATGACAAACTGATACCTTCATGCTCCAGCCAGCCCTCATGCCCTAGTGAGTATCTACATGTGCACTGCTACACAGCAAATAACTTCACCATAGGATAGCACTTGTACTTACAATTATTATCCTACGGTGGAGTTAATTAGTTTACTGTAGCCTAAGACATCCACATGTATAGATGTGGGGACTTTACTGTGGAGCTAATTAGGCAGCTCTGTAGTAAACATCTTGTGTAGATTCACCCAGTGAGAAACAGATACAGAGAAAGAGGGATGTAGTTTGGTCAGAGAATGTGACGTAGACTAAAGAACGGGAGGTATGAGATGCTGGGGGCATCTATACATGCGTTTTACTGCAGAACTGACTAGTTAGCCCTGCAGTAAAGTATCACCATCTACACATGTGGCATTATTAGGCTGAACTAAACTGCTTAACTCCTCTGTTGGATAGTATTGCCTGACACAAGTACTATTCTATGGTGGAGTTATTTAGTAGGCCACAACACACATGTAGATGGTGACCAGGCCTGACTGGGGCATGGAGGTGTTACAGTGCAGGGGCTACCTGCCAGCTAACTCCACTCCATAGCATCTTTGTGCTGCAGCCAGCCCCTCCACAGCATGTTGAGCCAGGGCAGAGCAGCTTTCGGTTAGCAGGCTGACTCTCTGGGCCCCCTTCCAGATGGCTCAATGTACTGTGGTCCCAGGCACATGTCTAAATACTGCTCCCAGGAGCAATAAACCCCGAGACAAAATGTACTGGAGTTTATTCAGGCGCATTAATTTCATGTGTAGATGTGCTCCCTGGAAACTATAACTCAAACTCACATTTGCTTCACTAATGATGCACCAGGTTTCATCACATAATAATATGCCTTCAGTAACTTCACTATGAGCTCTTTGAAAATGAGCTGAACAATCTTTCCCAATCAATTTTGGATAAAGAATAAATTTGATAAAAGTGAAATGTTAGCGTGAACTTTAAATACATAAAAAGTAAAAATTTTGCCAAAAATTCCTCTTAGGAATTCATACAATCCTAGTAGGGAGAAAGAAATGGAGTTTGCTCCTTGGATATATGAAGGTGTTTCCTCCTTATTTAAATAAATAGAAATCCAGTACTCTCTTGTTTAGAAAAGTACTTAACTAATGTTCTTCATCCATAATAGCAGTTTACTATTCCTTCACTCACAAATTGTTAATGTATAAACAAAGAGCACTATGACAATATCATTTTGATTAACAGCCATGAATATTGCTGTAATTATAGATTTGTTTTGAAAAGAAATGTTCCAGTGTTACTTAGTAAAACAAATTAAGGAACTTAATTAATATATGTGACTTCTTTCATATGAAAATAGTCTTGAATTGGCTATTTCATTATCAGCATCTGAATCTAATTTTTGATGCAGCTTTTGTAGTTGCAAGAGAGATATTTTTGAAAGTAGGCTTCTCATTACTGAACTTCCAAAGCAAGGTGTTGCATATGTTCAAATTTTAGCCTGGAATAATTAGAACTTTTATTTATATCCTATTTCCCCTCTGTGCTACATATCACTTTAGATAACACGTCACTTGCCAGGCATGCAACCTATTTTCTCATTATGTACACGGTTGCTGGTACTGGAACTGCACCCCAAATTCTTGAGAGCAAACTGCCTGTAACTTCTATGTGCAAAGCCACAGGGAGGTCAAACTTGCAGGAATGGTAGCTCCTGAGGAGTCCACAAAGCCTGCCAACTTTCAACAAGATAGGTTCAGGGGGTTTGGAGAAACAGCACCCCAAATTCTTGAGAGAGAACCTCCTGTGACTTCTGTGTGGAAAGCCACAGGGAGCTCAAAACTGCAGGCTTGCTAGCCCCTGAGGAGCCCACAAAGCCTGTCAACTTTCACAGTGATAGGTGCAGGGGTTTGGGGGAAACTGCACCTTAGGCTGCTGACAAACAAAACTTGTGATCCAGATGGCGGGAGAAGGGTGGCAGTCGCTCCGTCTGCACCTGGTGCTTGGGGAACCCCAGCAGCGGGAGGCTCACCTTGAGGAACACCAGCTGCTACCCCAAACCAGGATCCAGGCAAGTGTGGCGGGGTGTCACAACATCGGCAGCCATGCTGAACACCCTCTCACCTGGCACACTGGTCAGTGGACAGGACAGGTATTCCGGGGCAACTGTGGCCAGATCAGGCTGCGGGTTGCCCAGTAGGCCAAGGGGTTGCAGTCCAGGGGCTCCACAGGCTTGGCAGGATAGGCAGACACCACGGTGTGAGGGCTGTCTGCCTGATCCTGGTGTCTGGTGGGTCTGGGCCCCCTAATGTTTGCCATGGCCTTAGTCCATATTGGCAGTGCCTGTGTTGGAGGGGAAGACTGGCTCGTGGATGGTGGGCAGGGTTCAGGCAGTGGATCCCCCTGTCCCACTTCCCCCCGCCTCTGCCATTCCACCTCCGTCACTTTCTTAAGAAATACCTTCCTCCAGTGACTCAGTGTCTCACTGCCACATTATTGACTCCAGGATGAACTTGAGTCAGCAATGTGGGGAGGCGGCTAGGAAGGCCAACTGCACCTTGTCGTGCATCCACAGATGCATCTCGAGCAGGTCCAAGGAGGTGATCCTCCCCCTCTATGCGGCACTGGTCAGGCCGCAGTTGGAGTACTGCGTCCAGTTCTGGGCGCCGCACTTTAAGAGGGATGTGGACAGCATCGAGAGGGTCCAGAGGAGGGCCACTCGTATGATCAAGGGACAGCAGGGTAGGTCCTATGAGGAAAGGTTGCGGGACCTGAACCTGTTCAGCCTTCAAAAGAGAAGGCTGAGGGGGGATCTTGTGGCCTGTTATAAACTGGTTAGGGGGGATCAGCAGGCGCTGGGGGAGTCCCTGTTCCCCCGAGCGCCGCAAGGAGTGACCAGGAACAATGGTCACAAGCTGGCGGAGGGAAGGTTTAAGTTGGACATCAGGAGGCGCTACTTCACGGTCAGGGCGGCTAGAGTCTGGAACCAGCTTCCAAGTGAGGTGGTGCAGGCTCCCACCCTGGGGGTTTTTAAGAGGAGGTTGGATGACCACCTTACTGGGGTCATTTGACCCCAGTGCTCTTCCTGCCATGGCAGGGGGTCGGACTAGATGATCTGCTCAGGTCCCTTCCGACCCTAGAAACTATGAAACTATATGGTGCCCTTCACCCTTGGGTCACAGATGGCGGCCAGCATATGCACTGTGTTGGACCCCAAGGGTTTAAGCCTTTTCCTAAGGTCCTCTTTCAGCTGCCTCACCAGTGCCTGCATATCTGGTGAAAGCAGCCTGCCCCAGCTGGGAGCATTGGCCTCCAGGAAGCTCTCCATTTGGCTGCAGAGCTCCTTCACTATGGGGACCACCTGGCTGAGGAAGGCATCAGCAGCACTGAGGGTCTCGGTGGCCTCGAGGAAGGGCTTGAGGACCAGCAAGATCTGGGAGATGGCATCCCACTCAGCTTTGGTCAGGGGCCACTGATCCCAATCTCCCCAAGCAAGGCCAGCTCATGGATGGCCTTCTGTTGCTCCACCAGCCTCTCGAGCATCAGGTATGTGGAGTTCCACCGAGTCTCCACATCCTGCGTGATTTTGTGCTGCAGGACATTTAGCTCTGCTTGTTTCTCCTGCAGCATCTTGCCCTCCTTGATGCTCTGGTGGAAGTAGCCCACCACCTTCCTGCATCTGGAAACAAGCCTGTTGGTGTTGCTGGCACCATCACCGGCAGCCCTGTCTCCCTCCAAGGCATCCCTCACAATCAGATGTAAATTGTGTGCCACACAGCGAATACCAGCAAAGTTGGCATCATGGACCGCCTTGACCATATTGACCCCATTGTCAGTGACCATGAAGCCGGGGGTGAGCTCAACCTGCCCAATGCCCAGTCA
>NW_017729032.1:156755493-156755729 GCF_001723915.1 Gavialis gangeticus | reverse complement strand
ACCCCATTGTCAGTGACCATGAAGCCGGGGGTGAGCTCAACCTGCCCAATGCCCAGTCACCCCTGCACCATGCGGTTCATGGCCCCCCTTATCTCTGCTGCTGTGTGGGACTTCCATCACCTTGGCATGCAGAAGAGCCCACCGATGGCGTGACTGGCCACACCAGTGCCCTGTGAGGGAGAGGAATGCATAATCTCCACCCCGGCTGCTCCAGATGTCCGAGGTGAAGTGTATGG
>NW_017729032.1:156754835-156755053 GCF_001723915.1 Gavialis gangeticus | reverse complement strand
AGCGAGCGGGGGCCGTTCCTGTGGCAAAGGGGTGGTACCTGAGGAGATGATTCAGCATCCCTGAGGTGGTCATGCGCTTTGCTCCCTTGCCTTGGCTGATTTTGGCTCAGCAGTGCACTCAGATAGCAAACATGGGATCATCTGCCAGCTCATAATGATCCCAGACCATGCTAGTACTAGGCCTTTCCCTCTGGCGTGCGGGTGCATCTGTGGATGCT
>NW_017729032.1:156749605-156754052 GCF_001723915.1 Gavialis gangeticus | reverse complement strand
CTGGCCAGCCACACATGTCAGTCATGAAAGCACTCCTTCCCCCCTCCTCCTCCCTCCCCTTACTTTCCTTTTTTTTTCCACTCACAGGGAATCCAGTATAGGCAAGTGGAATATTTGACCCGCACTGTTAATATTCGACTTCCGGTTATTTGAGTCGACAGCTATGCAACCAGCTGCTATTCGGCTCGACTTTCACTTTTCAAGGTCAAATATGTCGAATATTTGTCGAATTGAATATTAAGTTGAAACTTTGCACAGCCCTATTATTTATCCCTACCTTTCATCAGGTTGCATACTCATACATTCCTTTGTTCACTCTGTTAACAAGGCTGAATGAATGCTACAAGCATCTTGAACCTTATGAATGTTGCTTAAGTGATGTAAAAGCCATGACTGATGCACACACAGGTGTTAGGTATATGCTTTTCCAGTTGCCATTGAAGGGCATGAATAAATATTGGCACTTCAAAGGACAGTATTGTACTTTGATGATGCATAGTAAAAAGGTTGGATAAACATGAAAAAGGAACATATGAGTAAAAGAGTCATTTGTAGCACTTTATTTCTCATATCAATTTCCCTTCTGTTTTCAGTATTAAACACAGTGCCAATGCTGTCCAATCATCTAGTACAATATAGATTCTCTCCTCACTTTTAAAAATACTGTACCTTTTCTTTTTTCCAAATGTGGAGGACAAAATAATACAATATGGAAATCTCTCCTCAATTTGAAAAAGTATTGTACCTTTTTTGCAAATGCGGAGGACATGGAAACTCAATGAAGTATGGCACTACAGAATCAACAGTATTCTGTCCAAGCTTCAGGTTCTACCATGTGGGATTTTCTATCTATGGAAGTTTTAAAAGATGAGGTTTATTTTGAAAGTCTCATTCTGGGGTTTACCTATGCTGAAAGAGTATTTTGATCTGAAAAAAAATCTTGTAATGCTTCTACTGGCCAGGGGTTTTTCTTCATGTACTCACAAAAACTGGTGTATCCAATAGGGCTAAAGTACTTTTCAGCTAATATTTTATTTATTTTCACATGATGGGAGGTGCTGAGGATAAATAGTAGTAGGGTGAGGTTTACCATCTGAATGGAAGTGTAAAACGTTAAGGGATGCCAACCATAAATCAGATTTAGAACAACATTCTGAAGTGCAGCATGAATTTCAGTTAGGAGGACATGGGTACAAAAGGACCTATCCTAATTCTGCTTTACTTGTGAAACATGGTTTATTCTCTTTGTAACCACATATGGCTTAGAACATAACCAGAACATACAAGGGCAAGTCCAAGGGGTGAGTGCTGCTGCTGTTCAGCTTCCCTCTACCTCCTCCCCTACTGAATTCAGTGGTAGGGGGAAAAATGGGGATCATGAGCACCCTTTGTGCTATAAAGCTATATGAAAGCTGTGGCTTCTGCCAGTGCTCTCTTGGTGAACCTAGCTCTGCATACATAGCTCTGTCAGGAGCTTGTGCAGACCAGGAGGTCAGCTCAGCACATACTTCACATGTCTGGCACAGCCAAAGGGTGACCAGTTGCACCCCTCTCACCCCACTCCAATGTTGCAGACACACAGATATTAATTTTCAGCTAACCTAAACTGGAGAAGGTCAATTGAATTTAATGGAGCCATATTGCTTTACACCAGCTGAGGTACTGTATCTTCTAAATCACTTGACTGGAAGTGGGTAGTCTAAACTTGAACACTCATCCTCAAAACACAGTGATAAAATTGCAGTGCCCTGATGTTCTTTCAGTTTGAACAATGGTGAAAAGCTATTTGAATCTAAGAACTTGTGTAATGATTTTTAAACTTAAATTCAAAAAGTTTAAGTGCCAAGTTATGTCTCTGAGAACAAAGTATTGCACCTCATTGATCTTTCTTTTATTTTTGTTGTTGTTTCAGGTTGGGTTTCCCCATGATGATTGTATCCTGTACCATTGGGATGTGTTATCTCCTTGTTGCTCATGTCGTAGTTGGGTGGAACTCTTAATAATTTATATTTTCAAGCCCAAAAGAAGATTCACTCTTGATTAGTCTATATATCAGAGCTTGAAGAAAGCAGCATAGAAGAAAAAATACTTTTAAGAGCTTCATATTAGTTACAATGATAGGCAGCTTCAGATTTTTTCATTCATAACTTTATATTTTTCAACAATTCTCAGTGAAGTCCTACAATAAGTTTTTTATGGTCAAATTTAATATGCACATAAAGAGGCAACATCACAAGGGAATATGTTGTGTTCTGAAACTATATTGCCACAATCTAAGTATAGTCATACTTAAAAAAATTCATTCACCATGGGAAATATTCAGTAGTTTCTTCTTAGGGCTTCATTTTTCCTTTGTGAATATATTTAGTTCTGTGTATTAAAGCAACTAATAGTCAACCTGTATGTGCTGTATTAATAGATGTGTAAGCAGAAGCTCTGTATGCTGTGGGAGATGTATCATTATCTTTGTTTAAAAATAAACACATCCCAACAAGAATTTTGTATGAAAGAACTTCTTATTTTGGAATGTATTACTGTAAATCTCCTATTAAGTTAAAGTAGTATCTGAAAGAATGAGATCATACTTTGGTTGTATTTTTGTTCTTTTTGTTAATACTGTTCTAAATCATATATATATTTTACTTATAGTTAGCTACCCAAGCTGGTCAAATGATCTATAGTAAGTACAGAAGTCTCTGAGGGATTTAAAGTTGCAGTTTTCCTCTCCAAAATCTTTCATTAGCTTAAATTACCCAGGGGACTGTCTCATCTGTGTGGAACAAGAACTAACAACCTGAAGAGCAAAACATGTGAACAGAAGGGAATTTACAGTGAGTCATAGTAGAAGAACAAACACTGCCATACCTCTTCTGAAGTGATCCAATGAATGAGGAAATAGGTAGCAATACTTTTCCCAGGGAGGGTTGAATATTTATAATAAAGCCTGCAATCTAACCTATCCTAGTAGTGGACTATAAGCAGGATGCACTCCTTGACTAAGTATCACTGAATTGGGTACTTTACCAACCCACCCACAAACAAGTAGCTGCTCCCTTACATATTACAATTAGAAGGCAGTCCTTGG
The DNA here is from genome assembly GCF_001723915.1 of Gavialis gangeticus. Taxonomy (NCBI): domain Eukaryota; kingdom Metazoa; phylum Chordata; order Crocodylia; family Gavialidae; genus Gavialis; species Gavialis gangeticus. The sequence goes on along the minus strand of NW_017729032.1, from coordinate 156,750,967 downwards.
AGAATGTTGAACATATTCCTTACATAAGCCATCATCTTTCCCACAAAGTAAACATGATGATAGTCAGTACCAGATATAATCAGCAGCACTGCCTTTGGATATCTCCAAAATCACGTCTTTGATGATCATGACATCAGGACCCAAACCAAACTGTTCATCTACCAAGCTGTTTTCATCCTTACTCTGTTGTATGGGTGTGAAACCCAGACAATATATCAGAAAAACCTGAAAGCCTTGGAATGTTATCATCAGTGATGTCTTTGAAAAATTCTCCATGTCATTAGGAAGGACAGAAGAACAAATTCCAGTGTTCTGAGTCAAGCAAACACCACCAGCATCAAAGCTATTTATATAGCACCAGCTCCACTGAACAGAACATGTCATAAGGATGTCTGACAGCTGGCTTCTGAAACAAATCCTATATTCCCAACTCGCCAATGGTCTAGAGGTGGGCAAAATATGAGACTAAAGGAAACCTTGAAGGCCAATCTGAAGAAATGCAGTATTAACATCAATACTTGGGAGACTCAAGAACTGACTCATCCTTAATTGCACTGATCATTTTAAGCAAGACTGCCTTACTATGGAGGTGGATAGGCCAGAGACACAAAGGGAAAGAACCATGACCTGATATCACCAGGATCCACTCCTCCCTCCTGGAACTATATTCCATGTCTTCAGATGAACATGCAGATCTTGCATTGGCCTCTCAGTCCTGTCCAGATTTACTGATGGCTTCCCTACTTACTGGAAGACTGTCATCTTCATATCAAGGGGCTGCTGATAGTGATGACCCCTTGTAACAGGGAACCTGTGGAAGAAATCAAACTTTGTGTTGTGTTTGGTATTAGAATTCACAGACTCAGTCTGAGTTTATTGGCGACTATACCGTATGATCATAGGGAGGAGATCTAACAGAACTCCTCCCCTCTACAAGTTAAAGAGATGATAACTTGTTAAGGCAGATAGCCAACATGGAAGATAGCCAACGTGGTCCCCATCTTTAAAAAAGGGAGGAGGGAGGACCCGGGCTACTATAGGCCCATCAGTCTTACCTCAGTCCTAGGGAAACTCTTTGAGAAGACCATCGTGGAGCACATCTGCGATGGGCTGGCCTCAGAGATGATGCTGAAGGGCAACCAGCACAGTTTCATTAGGGGCAGGTCATGTCAGACCAACCTGATTGCCTTTTATGATCAGGTCACAAAAGCCTTGGATGCAGGTGTTGCCATAGATGTAGTCTTTCTGGACCTCAGCAAGGCCTTTGACACTGTCTCCCACCCCATCCTCATTAAAAAATTGGGCGACTATGGCATTGATGCCTACACAGTCAGATGGATTGCAGATTGGCTGAAGGGTCAC
>NW_017729032.1:156740801-156749560 GCF_001723915.1 Gavialis gangeticus | reverse complement strand
TGACAAGTGCAGGGTGCTGCACTTGGGCAGTAGTAACCAGCAGCACACTTATAAGATGGGAAACGCCTTTCTTGAGAGCACGGAGGCAGAAAGGGATCTTGGAGTCATTATTGACTCCAAGATGAACATGGGCTGACAATGTGAGGTCACGGTTGGAAGGGCTAACTGGACCTTGTCATGCATCCACAGGTGCATCTCTAGCAGGGACAAGGAGGTGATCCTCCGCCTCTATGCGACACTGGTTAGGCCACAGCTGGAGTACTGTGCCCAGTTCTGTGTGCCCCATCTGTGGACAGTCAGATGAGGAGTGCATCACCTACTACTTCTCTGCCCTGCCCAAGGGGGTGAGGGTGTGGGGGTGGGGCATGCTGTTTGCCTGCAGGCCCATTGCCCGCCATTGGGTTGGCCTGGGATCCTGCAGATTGAGAGGCACCCAAGCTGTTGTCACCCTGGTAAGTGTGGGGCTGGGCTGGGTTCCTGCTACAGATATCAACATCAAGGCATGGCAAGTGAGATCTCAGGGGAAGACCCTTACAGGCAGGAGCAAAAGCTAATCAGGGCATCAACAGGGTGCCATGGCAGCCCTAAGGCATGTCCTGTTACATGCCTCAACTCAGAAATATAATTTTAGAAAGATAATTGAAATTAATTACAAAGTTCATTCTCAAAATGATTATCCCTTGACAATATTGCTTATTCCAGGAATGAGCATAAATTCCAGATTGCCTCCAGAATATGCTCAACCTAAAGCACACTTGCCAAGATAATTTTCTATGGGGCTGAATTTGACCTGATTTCCATTCAGACTTCTTTTTTGCAAGATAACTTCATGCATAATGATGAGCATTCTGTTGCCATTAGATAAATATTTGTGTAACAGCTTCATATGGATCCATGGTTAAAAAATACAACTGTTTTATTAACCCTTGATTTTTTTTCTTGATGTACCTACCAAGGCAAAGACTATGAATTGCACAATAGCTTCTGCATAAAACTTGTGAGAATGTTTTCAGGATTGCTAAAGAGATTGCTTTTACCTGTTGCTTTTTTTTTTTTTACTTGTATTTATCCTAACCTTATTTTCCTATTCTATTATAATAGGGTCTTACTAGGTTCAGAAATGGCTTTCCAAGGATATCTGGACACCTGTAGTCCTTTAAAAACTATATGAGCAGGGAGAAAACCCACCAACCTTGGTCACGAAACACAATCATGGTAATAATGTCCTATTAGCACATACGAGAATCTATTCTGTCTCATCATCCAAAATACCAATGCACATAGACTCTGTCACTGGTTTCACTTTATGAATCCATGCCAGAGGACTCTCTTCAGCTTTTCTCCTAAACTTCTTGAGCTGTCATCAGCAGGCCTGTTGTGTAAGGAGACTATAGTAGAATGCTTAATGCAATTCAGTCTACTAATAGAGAAAATGCTTAATGTGGTAAACTTTTCTGAAAATATCCTTGAAATAAACTAATTTTATTTCCTGTTTCACTGTGAAGAGGCTCACTGAGATCTCAGATGACAAAACAAATGGGAAATGTAAGATAAAAAAAATTGTTTGCTTGCCCAGAGTTTTATGTGACTGTAATCTAATGTTCAGCAAGCAAAGGAAGAACAGTGATAGATAACCATGTTTGCCTGTCCTGTTACTTTTGTTTCTCACTTTAGTAGACAATGTGATAAAAGGAAGACTACTCAGGTACTTCAGAGCATTTCTAGAATGTGAAGTATGTTTTTTGTTGACTTAAATCATAATACCATAGTTATATGCACATCAGAATGGCATCACAAGCTCAAAACAAATAGCGCCAGGGATCTCATAAAAATAAAATGGTTTTGAAGCATGAGCTAGAATGATTTTTACAACTAAAATGAATGTAAAAGTTTGATTCAGATGTTACTGCAGTAATACATATCATTAATAGGCCAGCTGTAGCATGCTTAGGGCTGATTTCTGTGGGCATGATTATCATTGTCTCTAAGTTGCATTGTTTCATTGTCCCTTATAGTACTCCTACAGTGATATGGACCTTAGATTGAATGTAAATTTCTGTCTACTTGAAGGCCCCTTTACATTGCTAGAGTGCTATAAAGTGCCTGTAGTGATGCAATGCATCAAGTATATTAGAATTAGGAAGTCTAAGATAAGATCAGTAGGTCAGCTGCACTATCAGCAGAGGAAGGGAACTATTAAGGAAAGGGAAGACTTCTTAAGAGGGCACATGATAAAAATAAACCAAATGATAAATGTTATAGTAAAGATTGAGTGGACATGTCTATTTATCCTTTTACATAGCAAATGGTAGTGGTATTAAAACTGAAAGAAAAAATGTTTTCTAAATTATGCACAACTTGCTTAGGGAACAGGACATTCTGCTTAAGAAGAAAAAAATAAGAAAAAAATAATTTTAATTTAAATAAGAAAACCCAGAGTCACTATAGCAAAGATTAAAAAAACTACAGGGCCTTCAGGCTTCAGGCTTCCCCTACATGTTAGAGATACTGTGCAACTACCTGGTTAATTATGCAGTTACCTTAAGAACAGGTACATGTGTGTAAAGTAGCCATCACACAATAAAAAGCTCCAACCAGCTATAAAGTTAGACCTTGGAAATATATACTAACTTTATAGCTGGTTGCTATTGAGCCTTAATTTGCATGTGTAGTAGGGTCTCTGACAGGGCTGCCAGCTGTAGGGGTGCATGATGCCCAGTGTGGAACCCCTGAACCCTGGGGATTACAGCTGCTGTGATCCATAAGGCTCAGGGGTGTGGTGCATGAAACCCCTGGCCTACATGCAGAGCCGGGACTGAGAGACCCTACAACTGATGGGACTCTTGGTCCCAGCTGTTCCTTATGCAGGCTGTACTAAGAGTCCTGCAACTGAGGGAGCACCCAGTCCCAGGTGTGCCTCCCATTTGTCGTAGGACTCTATTCCAGCTGTGTGTGAAGCATACCTGGGCCTTAAAGCAGTTGTGGGACTCTTATTTCTTGCTGCTTGTAGGTCATGGGGCTGGAAGCTTCCTCAGCAAAGGGGGCACCCAGGTGTGGAAGCTTGCATCTTGCCAGTTCAGGGGAAGTCCAGGATTGGGTTCCCCTACACCAGCAATAAGATGCAATTGGATCCAATGTGCAATTGTGTGCCCTAGATCCAATCATGCTTTTACCTGCACATGTGGAAGGGACCTCAGTACAAGCCCCTCTCTAACTCAAAAGAGTAAGTAGTTGGATGGATTGTTCCACAGCTGCCTAGACAAAAGTATTTCAAACGTGACTCTAAAACATTTTGTCCTAGACACTGTTAAGAGAAAAGTGGGTTTAGATGGACCCCAGACCTCGTCCTGTATAACCATTTTTATACTCCTAATGACGAACAACATAAAATGCATTTCTTCACATAAGCCAAGTTTGTTATGAGAGAATTATAAAACTAGTCCATTAAACAAATATTCAGATTTTCCATTGTCAGCTGAAAACACTGACATGAAACACACTGTATATGAACATGCTTACCCCAAGTGAATCAATGTGCTCCAGTGTGTAATAGACAGGGATAAGAGCCATGAGACAAGGCTTCCATTTCCTGCTCTCTTGCTGATTTGCCATGCAACTTTGAGGAAGCCAGTTAATTTCTGTGGGCACATTTATACAAAAAGTTTAGCTGTGGAGCGGCATAATTAGCTCAGCAGTAAAGTCTCCGCATCTACACATGTGACTCTATTTGGCTGCAGGAAACTAATTAATTCCACCTTATGTTAGTACTTGTAAACACTAACCAGGCGGTGTTCTTTAATGCACAGCACTAAAGCCCTCAACTGTCGGGGCTGGCTGTGGCGCAAGAGTCCTTCACTGCAGGGGCTGCCTGCTGGCTCGTCCCTCACTGGAGCATCCTCATGCCCCAGCCAGCCTCTCTGTAGCACATTGAGTTGGGTTGGAGCAGCCACAGCCAGGCAGGCTGCTCCCCTGAGCCCCCTGCCAGCCAGGGCTGCTGTGACCCAATTCAATGTGCTATGGTCCCAGGTGCATATGTAAACACTGGGCCCAGGAGCAATAAGCTCTGGCATGATATGAGCTGGAGTTTGTGTCATATTAATTTCATGTGTAGATGTGTCCAGTGTTTCAATTTCTTCTTCTATATACTGGGCCAGTTATAGCCAATTTTAGACAAGACTTCGCAATCTATTTTTGTTTTGTGGATAATCTAAAGTAGATGCTGTCTACTTCCTCGCAAATAGTACAGAATTAAAAGTGACTGCAAACTATGAAAAGAATGGGGAAGCATATCAGCATAGGTAACAAGTAGATGTTTAGTCCTATCAGTATCCCTTTTAGTCATTTTATAGGTTCAAAGTGTCAGAGAATCAACAACAATTGAAATGGACATACACTAACTATGTTAACCACAAGCCCAAGGGTTTTTCAATTGAATGTGAAGAAAATGACTGAGAAATATGCCAGATGAAACAGCTGAAGCATTACATTAATACTTCTGAAATTAATTTACAATAGAAAATTTTAACATAAATTGCACTTGGTAACCACTTTAGAAGAAGTCATAGTATGTGAATCCAAATGATTTATTAAGGGTAATTCAAAACCAACAAGTGTTTGAAGCTTCCTGAAAGAAGGATTAAAACATTTCTATATCAGGAGAAGATGAGGGAGGAAATGTCCTTCTCATTGGATTTCTTATAGAGGAAAATATTATAGGCCTGGCAATCACCTATTTCTAGTCCTGGCAGTAAAAAGCAAGAAGAGGTCATGCACTATGGGCACTTTTACACATGCTCTGTGGGTGGGAGGTGGTGCTTTAATTAGAGTGGCTCCAAGAGCCACTATAATGAGACACCACAGTGTCTCATGTATCAGCATCTCTGTGCTTCAAAATGGTAGTAGGGGTGCTTGAACTAAAGCTCGTTGAACAAGCTTTAGTCCAACTGCCTCTGCCATTTTGAAGTGTGGGGACACTAATACATGAGATGTGGGAGGCTGCTGGCGTGCAGTATTTACCATGCTCCAGCAGACCCTGCTCCAATGTGCTGTAATTACAGTGCATCAGAGCTGCCTCTGCGCTTGTGTACAGGTGCCCTATAGGCCCACAGTTGAACACACACTGATTTTGCAAGTTGCTATAACAGCTTTGATAGGCAGCAGCAATTTTACAAGTACAGGTTTCCCTCGATTTATGCTGTACACGTGTTCCCAGAGAACGGCACATAAATCAAATTTGCATAAAGCAAACCCACTTTACAATGTAACAAACTGGAGTGAGGCTGGGACTATGGAAGGCTGGGCGGGGGAGGCGTGCTGCTCCTGGGGCTGCACACGGCAGCAAAGCAGAGGGAACAGAGCAGCACTCACCCCAGCCCCAGCTGCAGCAGCCCTGGGAGCGGCCAACGCCAGCTGCCTGTAGCTGCTGATCTGCACTGTGCTCTGCCTGTTTCCACTCACCTCTGCTCTTGGGCTGCACCGTGCCCTGGTGTAGGCAGCTGGTGTTGGCTGCTCCCAGGGCTGCTGCAGCAGTGGCTGGGGGGAGTGCTATGCCCCACACCAGCCATGGCTCTGCTTGTCTGCACTCACCCCAACCCATGCTGGAGTGGCCCTGGGAGCAGCCAACACCAGCTGCCATGGTACGGCATAGACCAGGAGATGGGGTGAACCCAGGTGCGGGGGGTCAGATGGAGCATGGTGCAGCCCAGTGGCTGCAGGCAGCTGGCATCAGCCGTGCCTGGGACCGCTCCAGCTGGGACTAAGATGAGTGAGGCCATGGCCCGTTCCCCTCTCCACACAGATTTACCTGCTTGGGGAGCATCTATGCTGATTGCATAAGAGTGAATTTAACTTGCATATAATGAATTATGGGTCTAAATATGCTCATTGCATAAGGGAAAATTCACATATAAAGAACCTGCATAAATTGAGGGAAACCTGTAGTAGTTTCAATCAGCACTTTATCTGGTGAATCAGTAATGACAAGAAAGTCTTCTCCAAATTTGAGTCTGCTGTTCATATTATTATTTTGGCTGGAGTAAAAGCCCTGCTTCTGTTTTTCAAGAAAATTCATATTCATTTGTTCATTAGGGCTGCATCCAGATGTACAGGCACGTGCCATTTGTGGTGCTGCAGACCTCTTTGCAGCACCCACCATACTGTGCATGCCTGGAACATTAAAATGTTACTACCAGGAAATCCCAATAAAAAAAAAAAAGTCGAGAAAAAAAGGAGCAGTGCACATGAGAGAACTATGTGCTGTAAATATGGAGGCTTGGTCCTCCTGGGAGATGCTCTGGCTGCTGGCTAGAGCATCTCCACCCCTTTAGTTGTCCCCTGGATCTTCCAGTATGCTGGAAGCTGTGAGAAGTGAGGAAAGGGCAGTTTCCCTGAAGTGGGGAAATTTACCCTACACCAAAGTGCATGTGCAGGAGCCTGCACTGAGGCAAAAAGTAGTGGAACAAATTTGTGCTGCTATTATTTTTGCTGCTGCAAGTGCACACCCCTGCATGTGTGGATGTTTCCCCTAAGAGTGTGTAGACCAGGCTTGTAGCTAGGTAAGCACAGCATGCCCCTCTCCCCAAAAAATGAACCTATGAAACAATATAGGTAAATGTGTCCAGTTTACAGTCCACTGAGCCAGTGATTCACTATTTCTTTAACATCCACACAAAAGGTGATGTGATCGTTCTGTGTCCCCAGTAGTTCTTGGTATGTATAGGGTAGGAGGCTGAGGGGGCCTCAGGGCTACACTGGAAGTGGAAACCCGCCCCTTGCAATTGGGACTGAACTCAGGTCCTGAAAGCTAAGTTACTCTGGGCTCTGACAGACGTACAGGCTCCCATTCTAACTTACGGAGCTTTACATAAAGCTGGTTAATTATGCAATTACCTTAAGAACAGGTACACATGCAAAGTAGCCATCATATGATAAAAGCCCCTACCAGGTATGCAGTTAGACCTTGGAAATGTGTACTAACTTTATGGCTGATTGCTATTGAGCTTCAAATCGCTTGCATTGTATAAAGCGCCATAAATTAGAGCATGTCCTCAACTCCAGAGCCCAAGGAGCCTGCTTGCAGCTGAGGAGTCATCCTTCTCTTCCCTCCCCACAAGCTCTGGGGCTGTCAGCAGGAGGGAGGGGGAGGGAGAAGGGGAAGAGGGAGAGAACTTCCAGCCTGAGCTGGAGGGGGGAGGCTTAAGTGGGGGATGTGGTTGAGGGTTGGGGGCCTCTGATCCACCTGCCCCCCTCTGGCTCAGGCTGGGCAAACGGCAGCTGGCAGCTCACTCCTGCTCCCTTCTCCCTTCCTGCTGACAGTCAGCCTCAAATGTGTCACAGATTAACCCTAGGGCACACAAATTTCCTAAGGTGCTCTAAAGTGGATTATCTCCATTGGATCAGCCATTCATGTGTATCATGGTATGGCTGTAAAGCACTTTCAGGGGGCTGATCATGTGAAAAACATAACTTCTGTCTGTGCCCCCTATCAACTGAGCTATGCAACTCCTTGAAATAATGTAGGGAGGCGAGAAAAAATTAGTGAGGAATTTTGAATATCAACTGTAACACTTTTATTGAACTTTCCTCTCTTGTTTCAGCTACTTCTGGGGCTCTTGTATCTTTCTTGCCTTTTCTTTCTATCTTCAGCTTTTACTTAGTTTGTCCATGATCTGCCTTGAGTCTAATTTCTTCACACTTAACCCCACAAACTAACAAATAAAGGGAAATAAAATTAAAGGGAAGAAAACATGAATATTTTCTCTATATTCACTCATATTAGCAGCATCTGTCCAGTTTAGGGTTGGTCTGTCTGTCATCATCTCCCATATTTAATGCATTGTTGGTAGCACAGAGAGTGACTACTACTGATTTGAAAGTTTAAAGCCACAAAGGGTGCATCTACACAAGATATTTATTGAGCAGTTGACTAATTAACTGTGCAGCAAATGTCCCAGAATCTACACATGCACACCTATTGGGGTGCACAAAACTATGCAACTCTAAATACAAGTCCTACCTTGTGCAGTTTTTTCATGCACAGCAGTGCATGCACAGACACTGACTTGGCTGGCTGGGGCAAGAGTGTGCTTCAGTGCAAGGGCTGCCTGCCAGCTAGCCCTTTGCTGAAGCACCCTCATGCCCCAGCAAGCACTTCTGCAGCTCTCTGAGCCTCATTGGAGCATCCCCAGGCTGGCAGGCTGACCCCCGGGCTCCTGGCCAGCTGGGGGTGCTCCAACCCAACTCAAATGCTGTAGTCCAGGTGCACATATAAACTGCACCTGGGAGCTCCCTGGGAGCAATAAACTGTGAAGCAATAAGGTCTGCAGTTTATTGCTGCACAACAATGGCACATGTAAATGCACCCAGCCGTCTCAAGATGCTTTGATTCATAACAGTAAATTGAAACAGAAAACTTGTTTCTTCTGGAATTGATGCAGGTGTGCTAATGCGTTAGGATGTTTTGGGTCTCAGTATCACTCTTGTATTTACTGTTGAGCTCAGACTGCTTAAAACTAGTGCTACCAAACTGAATGATTAAAATCCCAAAGAGCCTGAGAGTAAGAAATCCAGCAAATGTAATTTTTCTTTCTTTGTTTAGTATAAAAAGGAACAATTGATTTGATTTCTACCTGACACAGGGATATTTGAAGCTTTGGGCCACTATTCAGGTCATATTATATGGAACAAAAGAGGCTATTGGTAGGTGGGTACTGAAAGTCAGGCACAGAACTTTGTTTTCCCTGACTTACAAGTCCATTAAC
>NW_017729032.1:156739900-156740318 GCF_001723915.1 Gavialis gangeticus | reverse complement strand
TGGGGGCCTCAGTGGGGCTGGCAGGGGGAACGGCTGGCCACGGCAGGGGTCAGGGGTGCTTGGGGAGTGGTCAGGGCCATTGGGGGTTCTCCCATGGTCCCCCTCCCCACTCCTCCAGCCCCCCCAACCCCGTACTCACCAGCACCAGAGCTCTGGTGCTGAAACATGTGGCCTGGCTGACCACGTGTTTCAGCACCAGGGCGAGGGGCCAACCATAGAGATACTCTCCCAGCCAGAGCATCTCCGTGGAGGACCCAGCCTCTGCTTGCCTCAGGGCACGGTCCAGGACCGTGACCTGCTCTGCTTTTTTAAACTTTGAGATTTTTGGACCCCGGATATCCAGGGGTCTAATTTTCTCCCTAAGCTGCAAACTTGCAGCATGGGGAACATTTTTTCATTCCCACACGTGCCTGTTGCC
>NW_017729032.1:156732743-156734900 GCF_001723915.1 Gavialis gangeticus | reverse complement strand
TGCATTGTATAAAGCGCCATAAATTAGAGCATGTCCTCAACTCCAGAGCCCAAGGAGCCTGCTTGCAGCTGAGGAGTCATCCTTCTCTTCCCTCCCCACAAGCTCTGGGGCTGTCAGCAGGAGGGAGGGGGAGGGAGAAGGGGAAGAGGGAGAGAACTTCCAGCCTGAGCTGGAGGGGGGAGGCTTAAGTGGGGGATGTGGTTGAGGGTTGGGGGCCTCTGATCCACCTGCCCCCCTCTGGCTCAGGCTGGGCAAACGGCAGCTGGCAGCTCACTCCTGCTCCCTTCTCCCTTCCTGCTGACAGTCAGCCTCAAATGTGTCACAGATTAACCCTAGGGCACACAAATTTCCTAAGGTGCTCTAAAGTGGATTATCTCCATTGGATCAGCCATTCATGTGTATCATGGTATGGCTGTAAAGCACTTTCAGGGGGCTGATCATGTGAAAAACATAACTTCTGTCTGTGCCCCCTATCAACTGAGCTATGCAACTCCTTGAAATAATGTAGGGAGGCGAGAAAAAATTAGTGAGGAATTTTGAATATCAACTGTAACACTTTTATTGAACTTTCCTCTCTTGTTTCAGCTACTTCTGGGGCTCTTGTATCTTTCTTGCCTTTTCTTTCTATCTTCAGCTTTTACTTAGTTTGTCCATGATCTGCCTTGAGTCTAATTTCTTCACACTTAACCCCACAAACTAACAAATAAAGGGAAATAAAATTAAAGGGAAGAAAACATGAATATTTTCTCTATATTCACTCATATTAGCAGCATCTGTCCAGTTTAGGGTTGGTCTGTCTGTCATCATCTCCCATATTTAATGCATTGTTGGTAGCACAGAGAGTGACTACTACTGATTTGAAAGTTTAAAGCCACAAAGGGTGCATCTACACAAGATATTTATTGAGCAGTTGACTAATTAACTGTGCAGCAAATGTCCCAGAATCTACACATGCACACCTATTGGGGTGCACAAAACTATGCAACTCTAAATACAAGTCCTACCTTGTGCAGTTTTTTCATGCACAGCAGTGCATGCACAGACACTGACTTGGCTGGCTGGGGCAAGAGTGTGCTTCAGTGCAAGGGCTGCCTGCCAGCTAGCCCTTTGCTGAAGCACCCTCATGCCCCAGCAAGCACTTCTGCAGCTCTCTGAGCCTCATTGGAGCATCCCCAGGCTGGCAGGCTGACCCCCGGGCTCCTGGCCAGCTGGGGGTGCTCCAACCCAACTCAAATGCTGTAGTCCAGGTGCACATATAAACTGCACCTGGGAGCTCCCTGGGAGCAATAAACTGTGAAGCAATAAGGTCTGCAGTTTATTGCTGCACAACAATGGCACATGTAAATGCACCCAGCCGTCTCAAGATGCTTTGATTCATAACAGTAAATTGAAACAGAAAACTTGTTTCTTCTGGAATTGATGCAGGTGTGCTAATGCGTTAGGATGTTTTGGGTCTCAGTATCACTCTTGTATTTACTGTTGAGCTCAGACTGCTTAAAACTAGTGCTACCAAACTGAATGATTAAAATCCCAAAGAGCCTGAGAGTAAGAAATCCAGCAAATGTAATTTTTCTTTCTTTGTTTAGTATAAAAAGGAACAATTGATTTGATTTCTACCTGACACAGGGATATTTGAAGCTTTGGGCCACTATTCAGGTCATATTATATGGAACAAAAGAGGCTATTGGTAGGTGGGTACTGAAAGTCAGGCACAGAACTTTGTTTTCCCTGACTTACAAGTCCATTAACTTTTGTGAGGTCTGATCCATACATCTATTAGGTTGTAGAATATCCTTAATGGGTAGGGTTTAAAAAAAGATTGGGCAAACATGTGTCAGAGTTGGTCTTTCTAAATTGATCCTACCTCAGAGCACGGTGAGTGTTGGGTCCATTCAAATTCTACATAACTCTGATTTTTATGTCTAAGCACTAGAAACTAGGTGGGAAATGACAGACTATACTGATAGTCTTCTGCCTTTTTACCTTGTGAGAACAATGACAAATATTAATCTATAACTAGAACATGTGGAGGTTTGTGATCAGCAGGGATCCAGGTTTTCCATTCACCATGGAAAAATGTGGTAAAACAAAGATTTTCTCATTGGGCAGGGGGAGGCGGCTTCAGGGGGGCTGGTGGGGGGAGGAGCCAGCTGTGGC
>NW_017729032.1:156717044-156732169 GCF_001723915.1 Gavialis gangeticus | reverse complement strand
ATTTTTGGACCCCGGATATCCAGGGGTCTAATTTTCTCCCTAAGCTGCAAACTTGCAGCATGGGGAACATTTTTTCATTCCCACACGTGCCTGTTGCCCCTCCTCAAAGGGGTTTGAGGTGGGGCAAGAGGCACATGTGCACTCGTCTGGATGCACCCAAAGTGTATGTTGGTTAGCATGAGAGAACAGATATCTCATTAAATGTGTGTCCAATTTAAGTAGGGTATGAAAAAACAAACAATTTACAGCTATTTAATAGGTTTGGAGACATCCCACAAGGCACCTGATGCTATGTAATGCTCCACATGCTCATTTTTTTTATACCTTAATAAGTGAAAGCTTACAACTAAATAGCTTAGCCCTGTTTTAATGAGGACACGGCTGCGACAGTTTAGTTTTCTTATCACGGGTGTAACAAGGTCCTGACTGAAACCCTGTTACTAGAGGGACTTTGGCAGCTGAAGATAATTATTAACCAGTGGGGAGGAGGCGTGCCACACCCACCGAGAGCCAATGAGACTTGGGCCTGAAGGATAAGAGGAGGAGAAGTTGCCTTCGGGCACCACAAGACAAGGAGATGCCGTTGAGGACCCTCACTACGAAGGATCCAGAGGGAGGATCCCAGGCACAAGGGTCCACATGACCAAATGACAATGGAGTCCCAGGACTGGTCGCCCTCCTTGCTATGCATTTGAAGTCCATGACAGCAGTGGTGAGTCACAGAGGAGCGGAGCTGTAGCGCTGGAAAAAGCCACGGCTCCATGCCAGGACGTGGCTGAGCTACCCGGGAGGCAAAGGGGAGTGGGGGATGCCTGCCCCGCCCCTGAAGAGGCAAGGACCCGGCACCCACATGCGAAGAGAAGGGGGTTGGGGATAAGAGACTGATAAAATGCCCCGGTACCCAATCTGGCACAAGACGTGGCAAAGGAACCCTGGCGTTGCCGGTAATGAGCCACTAACGTAATTGGCAGCGGGTAATCGGGATGCTATGCTGCACTTACTGACTGAATAAGCTGGTGGGAATCTGCCTGGATGCCCAGGGGATCCCCAAGATAGGTCTGATGGACTGTGTCCTTTTCTGGGTGTTCCTGTAAAATGAGAGAGAGAGAGAGTAATAAAGCACCTGTACTGTACTCCGATCCAGCGTGGTCCTTCCTGCGGGTACTAGCTGGGGTAAGACCTCCTTCCTCTCTATTTTCTTTAAGATTGAAGTCATGGCAGGATAGAATCAAGGGGTTTAGGGGGTACCCTGCACGGACACACTGACAATGGGGGAAGAGCATGCACATGAATAGTTACCACAACAGAGCTGCTGTATGGAGAATGTCTATTTCCTTTCTATGCTCTATAATTTGTTTTCCCAGATATGCCCCCTGTACAATCTTTTTGCCCGGAGAAAACTGTGGTGTTAGAAACTACTGTGTTCCCCAAACAGGAAAGATTTAACAGAAGTCTTATTTGGCTTGAAAATTGGGAAAACAAGCTGTATGTACTGGTCCACGGGTTTTCATAAAGTCTTGGGCAGTCTCTAAGATTATGGGGACTTGGGGTAAGCATAGTTTCTAACGGTTGGAGAAAATCTGATGAGACTAAAGCCAAGAGTGCAGCTGAGGATAGCAGGTTGTTTAAAACTCTCAGAATTCTTATTATGTTAATAGGTTTTCTGCTAAAACAAAATCTGCATTAAAGTGTTGGGTTTTGTAAATAAGCTGTCAACATCACTTTTTATGTATTCACATTTTTAGTAAAATTGATGCCAGCTTGTGTTATGTTTGATTGTGGAATGATGCCCACATCTCAGAGATGAAACAGAAAGGCATTTACACACTTCTCTCTGCCACACTGAGCAAAAGTCTGGTGTACTATAAACATACATTTGTCTCTCCATTGTGTTTTAAGTGGAAAATATCTCATATTGCAGTTGGTAAACAACAAAGAAAATGGTGCATTTCTGATCAGGCTGGAGAAAAATTATGTTAAAAGGGTGGATGATGCAGAAGATAGGAACTATATTTTTGGTTTCCAAGTTCAAAACATTTAAGTTAGTTTAACATCATAGTTGCCTTTTCTCTCCTCCTCTCAATTTCAGGTCATATAACATATCTTGCTTTGATATTCATTACATTGGGAAAATCAAATTCAGTTACAGTACATTCAAAGAGACTGACAATGAATCTGTTTTGAAACCTGAACCTAGCCAAACCACTGCAGTGGCAAAGCTCAGGAGGAGAACAGAATGGTGTTTTATTAAAACTCCCCTCACAAACCAAGTTCCACTCATTTGAGACAGAAACCAGGTTCCCCTCCCCTCTAGGCCTGATGGCTAGGGACAGACATTACACATAAACTGGTTTAAATGATCAGAAACTGGTTCAAACCTGTAACAGAACAGATGTTCAGTCCATATAAATCAGTTTGAGAATGGCTGAAACCGGTTTGAGCTAACCTGGTTGAATGTAATATCAGACTTAACTGATTTGGCTCAAACGGGTTTATGCAATATCTGTCCCAGACTACTTGCTGACTTAAGATAAACCAGACACCCACAGCATCCTTGCATGCTCTCTGGGCTGGGTGGGGCTCTCTGCTCCACAGCAGGGCTGGCCCCTTCCCTCTGCTCCAGAGACTGCGGTCTGCTTCCTCCCTTCCCTTACCACTCCCTGCTAAGCAGGAATTTCCCCCTCCCTCCTGCCTTGAGGAGAGGTCTGTGTATTAGCTAGCAGACCACATGCTGGCTCTGGTCCCTGCTGAATCAAAAGGTAGAACAGGCAGAATCAACAAGTAGCTGGTAATATCCCCCTGTTGTTTTCTTAATTGGGTGATAAACACTGTTATCAATTCCATGCTGGGATAATCAGAGCTCCTGCTGGAGCCTGGCCACACCCCCCTCAGTTCCATGCTCTGGAAGGAAAGGAGGGCTGCTCTAGTGCCCCCTGGCTTCTACCCTGAGCCACTGCAGGCATGTGCCTGCATTTACGGGATGTCTGTCTGGTTACAAAACTGATTTAGACTAGCCAGGTTAGACTAACCTGCAAAGATTGAATTAATTCAGGCTCAGGCTTTTTAAATGTCTGTCCCTAGCCTATGAGTTTTTTGTTTCCCCTTGGCAGGGATATAGGTTGCAACATATGCAGTTGGTCCTGTTAGGGTGCTGGAATTGCTGTTTTCTTTCTGTTAGTGAAGGTAGTATTCTTAATAGCTGTGTTGCCTAGCAACCAAAACTGGTGACAATGAAGAGATCTTTAAAGCATCATAAGCCAACTTCACGTGATGGATTTTGCTGGCAGCAATGAATTGTCCCTCACTCAAACTTAGAACTGGGCCTTTAAGGCCTATTGTACCTTTGTTTTTGGTGCCATTGTTGGATTAGCCAGTAGCGCTCCTGATCATAGAAAAGTATGGCCACAAAGGACTGCAAAAAATCATTGAGTCCAGCCCCCTGCTCAAGGGAGGATCATCCTGACTAAAGTATCCCATCCACGTGTTTGTCTAACCTGCTTTTGAAAGTTTCCAAGGAGATTCATACGTTTTCTGGGTTGCCTGTTCCAATGCTTGACCACTTTGATAGTCAGAAAGTATCTCCTAATTCCCAACCTAAATGTCCTCTTCTGCAGCTTGAGGCCATTGCTCCTAGTCCTGTACCCTGTGGCCACATGGGAAAAAGGGTGCCATCTCCATCATCTCTATCATTGCCCTTCAGGTATTTTAAGACTGCCATCAAATAACCTCTCAGTCTTCTTTTCTCCAGACTAAATGACCCTAGCTTTTTCAGCCTTTCCTTATAAATCATGCCCAGACCGCTAATCATTTTTCTTGCTCTACACTGACCTGTTTCCAAATGTCCACATCTTTGTTCAAGTGTGGGCCCAAAACTGGACACAGTACTCCAGGTGAGTGCTCACCAGTGCTGAAGAGAGTGGAAAAATTGCCTCCCTTGATTTGCAAGTGACACTCCTGTTAATACATCCCAGTATGCTGTTGGATTTTTGTTTGTTTGTTTGTTTTGAAGCAAACAGGGCACAGGACTTGTCTATGGGCCCAACCTGTCATGTGAACTGGCCCATACCATGCATCCAAACCACAGGGCCTGATAACTTTGATACCCCTCATGTACTGTAACCCTCAGATCTTTCTCTGAAGTATTGCAGACTAGCCAGCCATTCCTCAGTCTGGATTTGTGCACGTAATTATTCTGTACCAAGTGAAGGAATTTGCACTTGGCCTCTTTGAATTTTATTTGGTTGATTCTAGACCAATTTTCCAATTTATCCAGGCCATTCTGAATCCTGGATAATGCTCTGGATAACACAGGACAACCATGCTATAAAGATCATCTTGATGACAAAATCAAAAGACAGTTGCCTTAAAAAAATCATCAGCTTACTGAACCAGTGTGAACCAAGCCAAATGAGAATTGTGTTGTTGTATGCAGTGGTGACACATAGGGGGTTCACAGGGGTGCACATGCACCCCCTGAGAGTGCTGGTGCACCCCTTGACTGGCCGTGTTCGCTGCTTAGGCAATGGGCAGGGCGGGCAGGCAGGAGGGTCAGCCGATCCCTGCAGCTGCTCCCAAAAGTGGCTACAGCCACTCCCAGAAGACACTGCAGCAATTGGCCACAGTGATTGGCCATCACAGGATCGGACGTAGGGGTCCCCCCACCGGGCTGCAGGATTGGCAGCTGGTTGGTGGGACTAGTTGCAGGGGGGGCATATGCCCCACCGACTAAGGAGGCACCAGGCACCCATGGTTGTATGAGACTCATGACTTGGATCAGTCTATTATCACCTTCTCTGCTGCCCCTGGAGAGAAATGACTTGAATTGTTTGGCTGATTGATATGCATATGGGCCAAATACTGTTGCTGTGGCAGCTGTGCTGAAGTGGGTAGTGTTTCCAGGGTCTGCAGCAGTTAGAGATCCTGTGCAGTGCCAAAATCACACAGCTGTATTTCACCACCAGTGTAACAGAGACAGAAGGGAGAGATTAGATCTCCTCTGTAAGATTATTCCAAGACCATTGTTGTAATGGCAGAGTCATTTATACCTGTGTTGTCAGGCTGAAATAATATTGGGTCAAGATTTTTTTCCCTTCTTTAATGCATTATTTCACTTCTTTGGTGACCTGTTCCCAACCCCCACTCCCATATGGACATTGGCTGTGTGAGTGAATGAGCAGGTTGGGTGTGCTGACGCTCCTAAATGTTCTGATAAAGTACATTTGTTACAAAGTTAAAAAGCATGCAATATAAAATATAAAAGAATGAAATGCCATGGCACATACAATAAACAGACCAAATACAATGAGGGGAGACATACCAATGCAGAATACTATTTTACACCCATAAAAGCACCTATAAAACATATTTTTATTACAAGTATACCATAACTTTGTAACAAATGTACTTTATGTTTAAAAGTAAGCTGTACCATATAACAGTGTTAGCAAGGGGAGGAATCAAACCGGCACTTCCCTGTATTGAGCTGGTCCCTGAGTGAATCATGATTGATTGTGTAACACAGTAGCTAGCCACAATAGCAAGTTAATGAGCAAAGATTACCACCTAGAAAACCACAGACTAACCAGAGGAAAGAATCAATACAGAGCCTGGGAAATCCTTGAAACTTCACTGTTAAAGGTACAGAAGCCCCAGTTTAAACTAATGAATGATGGAGACTGACTCTTGGGATTCTATGCCCCCCAATCAACCACTCCTATAGCCCTATTCATCACAGCAGTGAATTAATCAAAATTCATCAATGGACTCCCGAGACTGCACGTACTTGTGGTATGACCCCTGGGGCTGACAGCTGCCATCCAGCAGCTACCAAGAGGGATGTCCACGATTAAGTCAACAGTGGACTCCAGTGCTTGGGGATAAGTATATCTTGACACCAGTGCTTAGTATTTATAGCTAGCTAATGTGAGTATGTATGTGTACATGAATGTGTGTGTGTTTGAGGAAATCAGTCCCAAGGTTTATGATCTGACTTTTGCATCCATCTAATAAATTAGAATTTTATGATGTTCCTGTGAGTTGGTCCTTTGTAGACAACATTGTGGCTGCAGCGGGGCCTAGCAGGCCTGCATTTTTCACTCCCCTCTGCCCCAAGATGGTCACAGTCAGTTGCACAAGCACCCATGTCATGAGTTTTGCCTGTCAGCATCTAGGGGTGCAGGGCCCCAGAAACCCTCCTGCACATATCTCTTTGACAGCTGGCAGGCATTGTGGCCTCAGCAGGGCTTAGCATGCATGCAGCTTTCATCCTGCTGCACCTTAACACACACAGTGTCACCCATGTCACGAGTTTTGCTTGTCTGCATCTTGAGGTATAGTTTCCCTCAAACCCCTTCACCTATCTCCTGTTTCACTTGGCAGGCTTTGTGGCCTCAGCAGGGACTAGCATTGCCTGCAGTTTTGACCCCACTGTAGCTTAATACATACATGTGATGTAAGTTTTGCTTTCAAGACATCGGAGTACAGTTTCCCCAAACTTGTACCTATCTAATTGAAACTTGGCAGGCTTTATGCCATTTCTGCAAGTTTCATCCAAATCAAGCCAGGCATGACAAAGTTATAGGCTGTTTTGACTTTCCCCATAATATCCTGTGGGCAAAATGTTGAAACAGGGTTGAAATGGTGAAACTGTTTTGAGGGAACAGAACGGATCAGCTGTTTCAAATTGAAACAAAGTTCGAAATGGAACACTAGTGTTTTGCACAGCCTATTGCCAGATATGGGGATGGAAAGGAACCTTTTCCTGGTTAGACTGTTGCTGCTGTTCTGTTGTTTTCCCTTTCTCTGTAGTGAGGGCTTTGGCTATAGAATTGTCAGAGAATATTTTACCTGATTTCTTGCTAGTGTAGTGGTTTAAGCATTGGTGGCACTTCTCTCTTCCCTGTAGGTTTTATTTATTGAGAGCTTTGTGACAGCAAGGTGCAAGAAGGGCTGGAAAACAGCAGAGATTTTTGCATTGATTTTGCACAAGTGTAAACAGCTATGTAAAGAGCAAGACAGAAGAGAATCAGATCCATTGTTACTCACACAAATGCAGCACACAGCTGGCTCCAGTCCCCCTTTGGAATATTTACCGCTTCGGCAAATACAAGCATAAAACAATTGACAGCACAAATATCCCTGGATGCTAATGGCTTATGAAAGGGGTTAGAGAAAAATAACATGCAGAGATCTGTTTAGAGGCATTTTTTATTCTGACTGATAATGATCAAATTGTTTTGTGACACAAAACAGGGCAGGCAAAGCCAACTTCTTGAAAATCAAATGCATGCCTGCTACCCAATATGGGGCTGGTGCTAGAGCATGTTGTAGATTCATAGATTACACTTCATTGGCAGAGATCCCAAAAATTAGTCTTCCAAAGAAACCTGTTGTTCAGCTAATGGGTAGATTAAAGTCATTGGGCCAGAAGGGACCTCCATGGAATTTCATTTAATAATTCCTGCATCAGTAGGTTTGCACTTGTTTGCACTAGATCTGTATGTGTTTCAGTGTATCCATCTGGTATAGAAGTGCATGAATGAATGAACTGGTGAAATAAAAGAAGTAATTCTATTTTGCAGCAGTTTTTTAACTGATAATCTAAAATGACACTGAATTCCCTCTCAAACTGAAAAAGGGAAACAATTAGAACTTGGACTAAATGAACATCATTATTTAGTGTAAGCATTTCTTGTTGCTGTGCTGAAAGCCCTATCTCCCAAGCAGCCATGACTAAAGGACCCCAGATTAGATCTGTTCAGTAGTCATGATAATAGACATCAACAAAGTTTGCTTTTACATACTGATTGTAGACAGGTTACCCAGTATCATGTGGAGCTTTATTATCCAAAATCTAAAAAAGCAGCATTGTAGTAATGTTAATGGTTAATGTAATAATGTTAATTTAATGTTAGTAGTAGAAAATGGAAAGCACAGTAGTAACTGTTAATTAGGTAATATGTATGACCTATCTATCACATCAGATCCAACAGTGCCCTTTGACTCTAATTGTTGGTTCAGTCAGTTGTAAGCCATGAGGTTAGAAATCCAGCATTATCACTGTGAAATCTAGGAGAACAGCCTATATGTTTTGATTCTATCTATGAAACATTGATTAGGAAAGTACCTTGAGAGGATTTGACCTGATTTTGTAGGCTTTTTTTTATGGGTATAATGGGAAAGGAAGTGGAGACTTGATGTATTGAATAAAAGAGACATTCAAAATACAACTCACTGACAACTACCATTTCTATATGGCTGTTACTCTAATACAATAAGAGATTTCCCAAGGAAAAGATCCATTGGTACCACCTGTGAATAGAACTATATATATATATGTTGATTGTCTCTAAAGGGTCCTAAAAAGAGCCTGCATGTTGTGCTTGTCATTGTCAGCAATCCCTAGATTTGAGGATGATGGCTCACTGATGGGTCCTGAGATGACTTTAGAGTCCAATCCTTTAGCCACAGACCTTTGAGCAGAAGTTGCAGGTTTTTCCAGAGGGAAGAGCAGGCCATATGCCAGGATTTCTCTCTTTTTCCTTCCTTTGCTCTCTCTGCTCTTCTTTTTGAGATGCTTTACCTCAAAATGAACAACCACTTGGTTGAGGTTGTGGTGCATTGGTGCCAGTAGGTAGCCATTTCTTCCCAGTTCCTGATGCTGGCATCCGTTTTCTTGAGGTATGCCTTCAATGTGTCCTTGTAGCATTTCCTCTGGCCACCATGGGATCTCAGGCCATTACAAAGCTGGGAATAGGACACGGGGAGTTGAGAATTAGGCATCTGCACACCATGTCCAAGCCAGTGAAATTGGTGCTAGAGGATCACCAACTCAATGCTGGTAACATTGGCTTCAGCAAGGATGTGTTTGTGTGGTGATCTTTCCCATCTGATTTGGAGGATTTTCCAGAGGAATCGTTGGTGATAACTCTCCAGGCTCTTGAGATGACAGTGGTAGGTCACCCACATTTCACATCTGTAAAGAAGAGTGGTGTGATGACTGCATTGTAGTCCTGGATCTTGGTGTCTTTCCAGAGATCACTCTGAATGCTGAAGCACTTTACCAGAGGAGGCACTTGTATACCAGATCCTGTGCTGGATAGCATTATCAATGTTCACTCTCTGAGAGAGGTAGCTATGGAGGTAGGGGAAATGCTCAACTACCATTAGGGTCTTTTCCTTGAATGGAAATTTAGGGAAGTGGATCATATTCATGGCTTGGGGCAAGGTGATAGAACACTAGTTTTCTCAATGTTGAGAGAGAAGCCCAAAGTTTGATAGACTTCTCTGAAAAGATCCAGCATGGTACGGAGGTTTTCCTCAGCGTGCACAAGGATGGACCGTGTGTGGTGACATTAAGCTTTGATGGTTGTTTTGAGTACTTTGGATGTTCTGCTATGGCACAGAGACATAGTACTATTCTTACTAGCAGAGCCAATCCTAAGAGTGCAAACACTATGAAATCTCATGAATGAGTGGTTATCTGGTGTATCAAATTGGAGAGACCAGTGGGGTACCATTTTGGCAAAAAAGAGCCAGATGGGAGGTTAGGCTCCTCACCTCTTTTGTATTCATAGCCCACACCATAGCTCAGCTGAGATGCTTCCTAATTTTTCTGGACTCTTCCACCATTGATTTCTGAGAATAAGGGCTAAAGATCTCCAGTCATTCTTTTTAGTGAAGGGAGATGAAAATATTTCTATTTTTCACCATTTTCCTTTCCCTAAGTCTGGGGAAAATATCACTTCTACTCTATTGACTTCAACTTGTGGTCTTCTAGATAAATAATTGTGAGATAATTGTCAGGGACCTTAGCAAGTAGCATAGCCTGGGCTAATTGCCTAGGCAGCCACACCTAGTTCAGTTTGGGTTTCTGGTTGATGAGCTCTGCCCCACCTATTTAAGTGGCCAGCTTCCAGATTGGCTGCTGGGAGCTCCGTCTCCCCATTTAGTTCCACCGGTGGCAACGGCCTCTAGGCCAGCCAACAGTTCTGACCTCAGCTGCTATGGCAAGTCTCCTGGTTCCTGCACTCTTTGTCTTTCCTGGCTCCTGACCCTGGCTTTGTTTCTAGATTTTCACCTCAGATTTCCCTGTGGATGTTTCCTAGGTCTTGGCCTCAGTTTGGCTCTGTTCTCAGACTTCACCCTTGGACTGTCCCTTGGATTTGGTAACTGGACATCTGACCCTCAGATTCTGACCCTGGCATCTTTTGGACTCTTTCTCTGGATTTCCCTTGAGACCTAGTAATTTAGTTCCTGAACAATGACCCAGCTCTGGCCCCTGCCATCCCTCAGTAGCCTAACCATTAGTTAAAATAACCTATGCCCTTGTCCTTTACAATAATGGAGCTATCTTGTCTCCTAGCTCCATCAGCATCTCCTTCCAAGGAATGAAAATCAGTAACCATGTGAGTGCGTGGCAGATGGGACTTCATATTGCAATGAATATGATGACTTATTACTGGGTACTGTAACCACCTCTTCAACTACTGTTGAATAAAAAGATTTCATAGTATCTCCAGCTCTTTCAGGAGAAGGAAGAACTACTAGCAGAAAAAGGGGATGAGGGAACTAGAGGCTGTGTCGGAGCTGGGAGCTGTTTGTGAGGAGGAGGAGGAGGTCAGGTTGGAATAGAATGACTGAAAGCCTGACTGAAAATAAGTCTGTTGGTAAAAAAAAGCCTGTATAACCATAGCAGGTGGGTAGTCAGGGATTGCTTACAAACAGGTGAGGCATATAGCTTTACCTAAACATGACTGGAATAAACATCTATGCAATATGTTGATAAGCACTGCCTCCCTGTTCTTGTACTGGAAAGCCCTTGAGGGGCTGAATGTCCATTTGTAATGTACACTGAATGTATCATCTTGTGTTTGCAAGCAAATGGTAACTGTCCCCACGATGTCTGAATCTTATTTCTGGTAGCCTTGCAAAAAGTATCTTGTTTGTTACTCATCTTTGTGAGTGCTCCTGAAACCCAACAAAGGGCTACAGCTATAAGACCTACTTGTTGGAGTATCTACATTGTTTGCACACCCAGAATAGTTACAAATACTTATGAGCTAAAAAGGAAGGGCTTTTTTGCTCGAAGAGATGTGGAAACCTTTTAAGTGTTTCTATGAACGATACTAATTATTTTTTTCTAGAATTTCACACAATTAATCATGGGTTCTTATTGGCTAATTCCATCCAAAGTAAGGCCCATGATTTCAGAGTGTTAAATTAAAAGTGTAAAATGCATCTCAGCAACACAGTATTTGTATATAAATATGCAACACTTATGATGAAAATTAATTCCATGATTAGACTAATTTACATATTCACCTTCCTCCATTGTGTTCAAAATTAAAATCTATAACACTTGAAAAGTAAAGTTAGATTAACTTGCAATTTATGAATATTCTCAGTCTGATTAACTGTTTCTGAGAGAACTATTTTCCCATTAGAACAGGATCACTTTAATGCTATCCATCTTACTAGCTCCCCTTTTTGGTGATATTTGCCTTTCCTGCATTTCACTTATAGCTCAGGGTTTACATTTTTTTCTTGACAGCATTTGTCTGTCTTTCTTGCCTCATTCTTTTCACATAATTATTAATACAAAGTTTATTTGAAAGGCCTTGAAAGCCTCACCTACAGGAATACTTCTCTGTTTTACAGCATTGTTACATAATCACCTGACTAATCAGATCAAATTCTCTAAAATCTCTCCCCTGTTCTCAATAAGAGCAAACCCTTCCTGGGCTGCTGTCATGACACTGTAACCTTCTTCCACTCTAGGACAAATTTCCAACTGCCTCTACGGTCAGAAGAACCCTGCTACAAATATTTTGGGTCATAGGTGGCAACCTTTTGCTGCCACAGCCTGCTGTTATCAACCTAGCTCTCTGCTGCAAGCTGCAAATCTCTGAAGATCTATGGAGGTAATAAGATGGAAGATTCCAGGGGAATCCCTGGGGATTCTCCTTTGCTTCCATGGCCTGAGCAGAGGGAATAAACCGAATGAAGAGGGCTGTAGAGCCCTAGCAACACTTCCTCTGCTGCCCTGGCTTCAGTGTGTTGCTAATTCCTTGAACTGCTGCAGGTCAGATCCAATCTCTTCATAGGGCTGCTTTAGCCTGTGTGCCATAGGTTGTTGACCCCTGTTTAAGGTCACTAATATAAGACAAGTCATGGTTCTCTTTTGCTGCTCTTTAAAATTTTTTTTGTTGATGCCTGTTTTGTAAATAATGTAATTACTGTTGGAGTTGTAGTCTAAGAAAAGGGGCCAGTCAATAAGAGTGAGGGAATGAGGCACTTGAACTTGATATTTTGTGGCTTCCATCAAGCCTGCCAGAGGTGGCATGCAGGGCCGATTGGGGCTCTACAGGGCCCATGAGAGTGCTGTGGGGCTGATCGGGCAGCATGTGGATTGGCCTTGAGCCTGCGGGGCTCAAAGATTGAGAGCCAGTCATCTAGAAGAAAGAGGCTGTTGGGACTTTTGGGTAGTTGAGCCTCTCATGTTGCTCTTTCATAGATAAAGAAAGTGCAGCCTTACCATCTGGAAAGTAGGTACTGTCAAATGGGTGATTACTTTGATCGATGGGGCAATTGTAGCCCTGTGTGAGGGGAAGACGAATAATAGAATGATAGAGAGATGTAGTTATCTGTGTTAGTCTGAAATTTGGCAGAAGGCAGGGAAGGATGGAGAATGATAGGGATGGATGTGAGGGAAGTGAATTCAATCATTTGAATTTTAATAGGTGACTGAAGGGAGATGACTCTGCCTGGCTTTCCAAATGTTTGTTCAGGGGTTCAAGGTCCTGCTTTCTTTTTTCTTGCCGTCACTCTTGACACTTCCATTCTTTGTTTTTCTTATTCCTGTTTAAGTATTTCATAATGTCAAATAACTCTCCGTGTACTTTTCTTTTTCTTTTTGCTTGTTTTAAGCACTGGAGGCATCATAAGAGAATAATGAATATTAGCAGGCTATCTTTCTACCTGTGGGGGATTGTGTTCAACAGTGTAGAACAGACATGTCAAAGATATAGCTCATGGAACCACATCATCTGGCCCCTGCTGCTGGCTCTGTGGGGGGCCAGTAGAAGCACTCTCACGTGCCATTCATCTGGCCCATGGACTGGTCCCATGCTATTCATGTGGCCCAAAGGGTCAGGTAAGTTTGACATCCGTAGGGGAGAAGCATTTTGTTAGTTTTTCTTTTTCGCCTCTTTCTTCCTCTATCCCTCCCCACCTATTACAAGATCTCTTTTATCCCAAAAGAAAGTAAAATACTTTTATATTCTACTGTCAAGAGTTTCAAGAGTGTCTGAACATAATTTAAAAATCAGAGTTTGTTGGAAAAGCAAAATCAATTATTTTTGTAAACAATGCTAGTAATAAATAACGAACGAAAAATATTGGAATGCATGGATCGTATGAATGTTTCTGTGGTTATGAAAGCTGATTCACTGTTGCTTGCACCCTGTCAGAAATGCTCTCCTGAACATTGTAGGAGTTTTGGATATGCGAGGCTGTAGTTATTATGCTTTTTAAAGCATAGTTGTAGTGATAATGAGATATAAACTATTATGCTATGTAAGCTATATTATGCTATATAAGCTATTGTTAAGCTAAGACACTGCAAAGGACCTTGGGAGTAACAGGCTTCCCTGTCCGCTGGATGACCGGATAAAAGATGCAGTGAATGAAAACGCTAGTTCAAAATAAGAAACAATAGCTGCACAAGTTGGGAGTAAAATGTTAGAACTCACTAAAGCAGAGATAACAAGAGACGAGTTGTACTGAGCAGAGGTAAGCTGAAGATGCTCAAATTCAGTAAGGGAGTGAGCTAGAAAAGCGCAAACTCAGCAGGGAGTGAGCCGTAGATGCCTGAACTTGGAAAGGGGGAGCTGCAGTTGGCAAGGAATGAGCTGCAGATGTCTGGACTTGGCCAAGAAAAAATGTGTATCTCGACAGAGAGATAAAAATTGGCATAGAATGGGGCTATAAATACAGGAGTTATGAGACTTACCCTTTCGTAGCAACTTAGTGGGCATCTGTGCACATAATGTGTCACTTACCATTGCCTGGGCAGTTTCACGGAGCTGGGCTGATTGTTATACAGTCCTGGAAACTACTGTTCTAAAAGACAATGAACTCAGCTTTTGCCACCAAACACAAATTTAAGTTGTTTTTTTTCCACTGCACTCAAGCTCCAGCTGGTTGATTCAAGGCAACTGCCTTTGAGAGCACTCCGGCCTAAGCAGCCTGAACACCGAAAGTGACAACAGGCTTGAGAAGCCTCCCAAGCCCTCAAGCACCTCAGAACAACACCCATTCTTGCTGCAGGTCCCATAATTCAAACCCTTTAACAGCTCTGGGAACAAGCCAGAGCTTTTTAAATGATAATTTGCAAGAATGATAATTGTAGGTCTGTCATATAGTAGGTAATGCTATAGAAACACACTGCATGAGACAGGCTTCTGTATTTTTAGAGAAAAATCGTGATTGCTTATAAGGACAGTTGAATTACACTTAACTATTACATGCAGTGTCAAAGGAGCAGCTAGAGGTCAAATAATATTGTGGCTAAACTACTATAAAGGTGAATTACTAAGGAGAAAATTTTTTTTTTGCTCATGCCTTTCTTTTTCATGATGCTTTTTCTGAAAGAAAAGTTTTACTTTTTTCATGCCTTCATTGAAAATATACATAGTAGATCCTTCCTCTCTCTGCTAGAGGGTCTTTGGAGAAGGTAAAGAGTTCTGTAATCCATTAATGTTAGTAGTGCTCCAGGTCTCCTACCCTATATCCATCTGTCAGAAAAGAAAACTGTAACTTAGGTTACACATATTTGTGACATCATCATTTGGGTCTTTCAAATAGCTTACCAAAGTTAATCAGTAAAAAGATGATACGAGAAATAATAGTTAAAAACAGAATTTTGGTAAAGTTTTGGACATTGCAAAGATTATTTCATTTTAAATCTGCGTTCATTTCTATTACTTTTTAACACGAACATTTAATAATCTTGCATACTCTTACACTGTTATCCCTCAAAAGTATGATACAAGTAGTGCTTCTCAACAAAACTATCACAATCCCTGGGACCTACAGAGGCCTATCACATAATGTGATGCACCTCA
>NW_017729032.1:156700964-156712044 GCF_001723915.1 Gavialis gangeticus | reverse complement strand
AACTTAGGTTACACATATTTGTGACATCATCATTTGGGTCTTTCAAATAGCTTACCAAAGTTAATCAGTAAAAAGATGATACGAGAAATAATAGTTAAAAACAGAATTTTGGTAAAGTTTTGGACATTGCAAAGATTATTTCATTTTAAATCTGCGTTCATTTCTATTACTTTTTAACACGAACATTTAATAATCTTGCATACTCTTACACTGTTATCCCTCAAAAGTATGATACAAGTAGTGCTTCTCAACAAAACTATCACAATCCCTGGGACCTACAGAGGCCTATCACATAATGTGATGCACCTCATTCACTGCACATAATACCCTC
Source organism: Gavialis gangeticus (assembly GCF_001723915.1). Lineage (NCBI taxonomy): Eukaryota > Metazoa > Chordata > Crocodylia > Gavialidae > Gavialis > Gavialis gangeticus. The sequence goes on along the minus strand of NW_017729032.1, from coordinate 156,711,713 downwards.
ATTAACCTATATGAGTGAAACTAAATCACCATTACCCTCACAGAACTGTCACAGGAAAATGATAAATAGAAACAGCTAATAATCAGTGGGGGAGTCATTTTTCAGAGATGTAGTTCATCCATACAGTTCTCTGCACTTGCTGGGAAGAAAGCCACATACCCCGGATCTGAAAGATGCAAAGATAATTACACTGTACAAAAATAAATGGAACAGAGCAGACTGCAACAACTACTGGGGGATAGCTCTGCTCAGCATGGTTGGCAAGGTGCTTGCAAGGGTCCTGATGAAAAGACTCCAAGTCCTTACTGAGAGAGTCTACCCGGAGAGCCAGTGTGGGTTCAGAGCTGGATGCTCCATGACTGACATGTCCTTCACACTGTATTTGTTGCAAGGAAAAAGCCGTGAACAACAAGCACCTCTCTATGTAGCGTTTGTTGACCTAGAAAAGGCCTTTGACACGGTAAACAGAAATGGCATCTACAAGATCCTGTCAAAAATTGGCTGACCACAAAAGGTGCTCTCCTTATTCAAGGACTTCCATGAGGGAATGAAGGCAAGCATCCAGTATGAAAATGAAACATCGCCTGAGTTTAGCATTGATACTGGCATGAAGCAAGGTTGTGATTTAGCACTTACTGGCTTTGGCATCTTCTTTTCTATCCTTCTTGTATATGCTTTTGGAAATGATCAATCTGGCATACTAATTGAATTGAGGATGGATGGCAGCTTGTTCAACATCAGCTGATTTCAGAGCAAAAGGCATGTCACCCAGCTCACTATTTGGGATCTGCTCTTTGCAGATGATACTGCATTAGTCTCTAACTCACCTGATTAATTACATATCAGATGAAGAAAATAGTTGTCATATCACAGGGCACCAACATCCCACCCAAAATCTACATCAATAATAAAGCCCTGGACAGGGTACATCACTTCTGCTATCTTGGCTCAACTCTTACCAGCTCACTTTGGCTTGAGAGAAAACTTGATGAGAGAGTCGGCAAAGCCTCTGCCACTTTGGCAAACTTACCCCACGTGTCTTTAATAACAAGCTGCTAACCCTGAGCACAAAGGTGTCTGTCTATCAGGCTTGTGTCCTCAGTGCCCTTCTTTATGGCTGTGAAAGCTGAGCCACATACTTCAAGCAGGAGCAGAGATTGAGCAGCTTTCACCTTCACTATCTCAAGAAAAATACCTGGAGTCACTTGGGACCAATGGATCACCAACAACAAGACACTTGAGAGGACTGGCCTACAGTCTATGCAGACTATGTTGGATGCTTGTAGGCTTTGCTGGCTGGAACAAGTGCAGTGCATGCCTTGAGATCGTCTGCTGAAAGCTGTGCTCCATGGCCAACTCAAGAACTGACCGCGACACAGAAAAAGATCAAAGCTCCAATACAGTAAAAAGGTCAAGCACAAGGTCTCAAGAAATTCAGCATTTCTACTGACAACTGGGAGAACGCTGCCCACAAACACTCAGGAGAAGCAAGGGCATGGCTGGTACAGTCACCATGGAGAGCTATCAGAGAGCCCAGACTGAGGCTTGCAGGCAAGCCAGGAAGCAAAGTGTGCTTCAACATCCATTTGATGAGTGGACCTGTAGCCACTATGAGAAGGCTTGCCACTCACGCATCAGGCTCTTTTCCCATACCACTGACTGAGTGACTTTTGTGCCGCTCCTTTCATCTGTCAAGATGTTGAATGGCCATAAGGTGTTGTGATATCATAGTCCTTATCCTCAAGGGATAAGGTACTGAACAGTACCTTAAAAAGATGGGCTTGGGAACAAAATTTTAAAAACCTTACTGGACAACAAAAGTCAATGACTTCTTAATACAGACAATGTTTTTATGGTTAATTAGAACTAATCTCTCTCTGTTAGCCTTTCTCTGATCCACAGCTGATAATGGTCCTCTTCTCTTTTGAATGGTCTTATTCCTTTATATAATTAGGTTTATCTATTTCAACTGTTCTTTATCTCATACGGGAAGGTCACACGCAGCAGCTGCCGCCGCCACCCACCATCCTGCACCTCCCCCACATGCCCGGCCACATGCCACAGCCCCTCCCCCCACTCTGTGTCCGGCCACTGGGGGTACACTTATTAAAAAAGGTTGAAAACCCCATAGTCAATCTATATGGCTGAAGGCAGGTCAGCATGGAACCCAAGCACTATCTTGCTGGGCGTGTGCTTGCACAGTGACGTCATTAGTTGAAACAAGCCTAAAATACACCCTTAAGTAGGGGGGTTGATTGCAACTCTATTCAGCTTCTTTGTTTTTAGGCAGAATAACATCCTGATATCTCAGAGGGACTGAAGAAGAGGCAAAGCAAAATCACAACTCCAGATATTCACAAGAAGACAATGGAAATCATGGTTCTTAAAATAGTTAGTGATAGTTCCCCAAGAATGTCTGGAAAATAATATACAACTGTGGTAGATGAAACAACAGACTTTGACTGCTAAAAATAATACTGTCCTAAAAAATCTTGACTTCATTATGCTTCAGCATCTCACTGGGTCTGAAAAATATTTCTGATTTTTTTTATTTTTTTATTTTACAAAAATCATGAAATAAAAAAAAAATAGAACCCCAATGAGATGCAATATTTCAGGTCATATATTATAAGGATTTAAAAAAATCATGAGGCATCTGTGTACTTTATTTAATAAGATGGGCTCTTTCGGCAGAAGCACTGTTTCCAAGAAATGCCTGGCACAGTGTGCAACTTGAGAAATCCTGAGGGATGCAGTGAAAGTTTTTAAAATGAGCAGCTGGAATGAAAAAGTTTATTTTCCTTTTTGGTACTGAACTAGGCCAGAGTCTGAAACATGAAGCAGTCTAAAATTTTGCTTCTGACATTTTAGCAACAAGCCAATTACTTAGGAAGGTGATATTTGATCCACTTCAGTGCATCTGGAAGCTACAGCTGATTAGATGAAAAACTACAAGTGTTTTTTTGGACCAAACCTTCCAAAAGAATTTAAATCTAGAAAGACTCAGAATGCTGGAGCTTCCAAGGAAGAGAAATGCCTATAAAGATAACTCAGCAAGACTAAATTAATTTATTGTAGACTGCCCAGTATTCAACAAAGGTTAAAAAAGGCAACAAAATTATTCAAAATCTTGAAAATCACATAACAGTTCCAAACATAACACAATTTGAAGTTATGTTTTGGTGTATGAGTCCAATTCCATTTGGATAATCTGATTACTCATGTTAATCTCTTGCAAGCAATTGTAAATTTATGGAAAAAATGTTGAGATCAGTTCAGAAATATTTAAGTTCATTCAATCAAGCCAAATAAACCAAACCAAGGAAGTTAATAAAAATGAGTTTGGTGGTACCAGAGACATGTGCTGTAAATGACAGCAGTTCTAAAGTTTCATAAAAACATGGCTTCAGTCAACTATGGAACAATCCTGGTTTAGTTGCATACCCTCAAGGGTTAAATTGATGATTTAAAGTTTTCAGGGAGCACAGAGAATTTATATCAAGAGCCTGAGGGCAAAGATTGTTGCTTAGAAAATGTTCAGATATATAGTGAAGTTTCACTTGTGTCTTTACAAATGAATACTTTAATGAGTACATTTGTACTATGACTAAATTTGTTCATTTTTAAGACTTTGTATTAAACTCATTGTTTCCTTTATTTATTCATGCGGTTTTTAATTGTTTTTTGGGGGAGATGGAGAATGGGGGAAGAAGGAAGGGAACAGAGCACTTCTAAGAGTCTAGTTGCTTATGCTTGTGAGCACTGAATTCTTTTAAGCTGTATTGTCACTTTAAAATTGATTTTCCCTTCAAAAACTGCTGTTCAGTTTACCAGATAATCAGTATTCTCCATATCTTTTTAAGGGTAGGCATTCTGTAAGGCAAATGTTCACCGAATCGCTAACTCTGTAAAACAGAAAATAGCAGCCATAATCTGAGAGAGAACTCTGTCTGAATTTTAATATAATTTATACTGAATGTCTATAGTAGAAACAATTGTGGTGATAAAATAGTCTTTTGCATACTTCTTGGAAGTCAGATCTTCCTTCGATTCTTAGGGGAACCTGTAGTTTGCCAGAGTTATAGAAAAACGTCATTCTATTATCCGTAATAAAATAGCTCATATTTTTAAATTCCCAGAAGTTAATTACTTATATTTAGAAGGTTAATTTAATTATGCATTGATTTGGGATTGTTATTCTTCCCTCCAGTCTTTTTCATGCCTTGGCATACAGCCGAGTGCATATTACCAGCATGTTGCATGATATCTCATAACAAAATGATCCCATGTTAATTAAAATTATTCTTCAAAGGCATTGTTGTGAAACCCCTTCATTACTGAATGTGCTAATTTCAGTTCAGAAATGTCAAAAAACACAAACTAAAGTGCAGGATTTAAAATACTAACACAATAAATGTAACCAAGTAATCTATTTTCTATCTGAATTAAAATAATTAAAAATGATTTTGTACGTAGTAATTGAGTCCCAGACATGGCAGAATTATATATTCTTAATATTACATGCAGATTTTGCTTTAATAGCTTTCTCATTCCAACCTGCAGTTTTCAGTGGGGAAAAAGCAGGTTTCACAGGGCTTGGGAACTTGTTCACTGGCATGGCATTGCATCGGATCAAGTGTTCTAAGTCGAAACTGGTGTAAAGTTGAAATGGTGTCAATTTATAAACTTTGCAAGTGGGAAATGTTGTAACTTGAAACATTGTAAGTTGAGGACTGCTTGTATTACAGAAAAGAATTTGTGGGGGGTTATAGTGGGCTATAACTTGAATAGAAGCCAACAGTGTGTTCTTGCAGCCCCCCGTCCACCCCTGAAAAGTCTGATAGCATATGGAGCTGTATTAGATATGACTGTCATTGTTCAGCACTAGAAGTGATTCTTCTGCTCAGCACTGGTGGGACCTCATCTGGAGTCCTGTGTCCAATATTGGGCCCCGCATGTCAAGAAATGTGGGAAAAGGAGTCGACAAAAATGGTTGGCTGTCTAGAAAACATGACCTATGAAGAAAAATTAAATGAGCTAGGGTTATTTAGTCTGAAGAAGAGAGGACTGAGAAAGGATAGAAGTCTTCAAACATCTGATAGTTAAGAGGATAGATCATTCTTTTTTCCTGCAACGAGGGAGTTTTAGGTTGGATATTAAGAAGAACTTTCTCACAATGAAGGTGGTTAAACATTAGAACAGGTTACCTAGAGAAGTAGTTGAATCTCTATGCCTGGAAGTTTTTAAAAGCAGGTTAGGCAAATAGTTGACTAGAATTGTTTAAACAGGGACGATCAAGTTCAAGCAGGAAGTTGGACTAGATGACCTCTTGAGATACCTTCCAGCCCAACTTTTCTATGGTTCCATGATCTGGGAGAGGCCTTGTAATTTTATGAATAATGATTGCATTTTATTGGTATTGTCTTGTTTGTTAGATGATTTCAAGGGGTTTAGTCAATTAAACTTGTAGATCTTGAAATCTGGCAAACCTGTTGAGCAATCCCATTTGTGTTGCAAACCCATTTGTGGAGCAATCACATGTGGTGTTATTCCCTAGAACCAAACTTCAAAGTCAGAACATTTTGGGATTTCATATTGAAAAGGTACAGGACTTAAGTATCTGGTGTGACTGAGAGCCACTGCTAGGGACAATGTAGGAGTGGCCTCACCAACTAATTTTGGGTTTGGTACCTGGAAGCAGGAGGACTGCTCAGGGTCCTGAGCATGTCCTGTCCACCATGGTATAGACAAATTTTTAAACTTTGGAGTCGTATGAAGACACTAGAATCTCAATTTCCATTTTCTAGCTTTCATGATTCCACAGTGAAGCCTGAAAATGGTAACAAGAAGACCAATAAAAAGAACCACAAATATGCTATCTTAAATGTGTCATGTCTTTTTGGGAGATACTTGCAGTTGGCAATGCTGCATAAACATTATAAAGGGTGATACAAAAATATTATAAGGTAATTTATTACAATTAAATGTAAAAAAAAAGAGTATAACATGTTCTGGACTCTGGCATTTCAAAAAGAACATAATGTACAAAAATCATAGAAATCATAGAAAATAACGGTTAGAAGGGACTTCAGGAGGCCATCTAGTCCAACCCCCTGCTCAAAGCAGGACTCTTCCCAACTAGATCATCCCAGCCAAAGCTTTGTTTAGCCGAGTCTTGAAAACCACCAAGGCTGGAGATTCCACCACCTCTCTGAGTAACCTGTTCCAGTGTTTGACAGAAGCTCATGAGCTCTCTGTTGAAAACAAACCAGATGCAAAGAAGGAAGAAAATGTAGTTGTTCTCACAGTTCATTGAAAAAGAAAGAACCCTGAATTAAAATACATACACATATATGATTACAGAGCAATTTTTATAGAATGTAGTTATGCTTCTGTTGTATGTGATTTAATATTTATGCCTAAGATATAAAAGTAGCATTTAGGGAGAAGAACAAATAGTAAAATTAGGGCAAGATACTGTATGGTTCAAGACACTGTATGGTTTTGGCCTTGTTATTCTTTATGCCACATTGAAACCTTGGGACCATCCTTTATTCTTTGCACTTGAAACTGGTATATTTTAATGATTTGACTTGTTAGTATAGCATGTCGTTTAGATGCCACCTGCCAAAGAATTGCATTTTTGTAGCACAGGAAATCTGTGTTTTATAGTAAATGCCTTTGATGTACAGATTGCCTCTTTCTGACCTTTTATTTTGCTCTTAGTCTGAAAAATAAACATTAAAATAACAATCAACATAATACATGGTGTGTGAGCATAGTGTCAAGTGAGTGTATGCTATAGGAGAAATACAGCTTGGCTGCACTGAACTTTTCAATTCTAACAATGTTGTAAATGGTATTGATGCAAGAGGATACATAGCTGTAATGGAGGTGTCTAATATACTATATCTAAATAAAGTCTGCCTGCTAGCAACATAAATGTTATCTCCTAAGCAATTTAATATTAACCTTGCACTTGAATGAAATCATTCTGTGGCAAATGGAGTTGCAGTATATATACCTGGATGATAATTGCAAGGTTAGTAGCTTATGGAGATTGGGATTGTATTCTGAAATTCCAACCCCATACTGAGAATTAAGTTGAGTTCTGTGTCTTTTCCCTGCATCTACCTTTAAAAAATATCAGCTAAGGCTGCTGACAGATGTTAATTTTAAAGCAACACAGAATCTAATTCATGATCCCAACAACTGTGCCTTCTGCCATGCCACATGTGCACAGCAGGACACATGATTTTTGGAATCAGGGATTAGATCCCAATCATGTTTTACTTTCTGGTGGAGTAGGAGCCTGGGATCATAATCCTGGGCTACTCCTGCACCAGCAAGTTGAAACCCAGGTACCCTCAATCAGCTCATTGTCAGCTGGGGCTGGTGACGGAACTGAGATCTGGAACCAGCCCCAGTCTGATTGCTGGGCTTAACCAACAATCAGGTAATTGGTGAAATGCCAGTTGGAAGTAGATTTTAATCATCCAGCTGGGCAGCACACATGGTTTTATAGGATTCCAAGGTCCCCGTTCCTGGGTGACACATGAGGATTTATATGTCCCTGTGCCCAGGGATAAGTAAAAACGTATGGGTAGTGCCCAGGGAGAGTAAAACCACAGGTCCTGGCACATGGGGACCCTGGGACTGGGCTGTGGCAGTCTGATCTTAGGGCCCCCTTGCCTAGGCATGAGTAAAGACCCTGTGTGCTGCCCAGTTGGGCAGTATTTGTGATTTTATAAATCCCAGTGCACAGGGACCCTGGGATTGGGTAGCATTTCCCTGATCTTGGGATCCCATTGTGCTGGTACCTTTAAAAACTGTGTGTGCAGCTGGGCTGCACATACAGTTTACTGACATCCCTAATGTGCAGTGATCTCGGGATTAGGGAAAGGATCCTGGATCCCAAAGTCCCCAATTGCTGTACAGATCAGAAAACCACACATGCAGCCCAGCTGTGCTTGCAGTTTTTAAAGAGTGAGGCTGCAATGAGCCCAAGAGCAGGGAGAAGCTTCCCAATATCTGGCTCACCACGCCTCCATTTGGCTCCAGGGCTCAGGCAAGGGTTCTGGGGTCCAGAGACTGTTTTTTCCTCAGCTTGATTGGGTGGGGGACAGTTGTGTCCAGACTGTGTGGCAGTCCCATACTGGATCCTGGCACTCAGCTGAATGTCAGGATCTGTCATGGTATGACCAACTAGCTACTTGTTTAAATTAAAGCATGATACAAATGGACCACAAAGTTCTACATATAATGTGCTTTGTTATCATATAATGTGGAACAACTTTGTGGCTCATTTACTGTATCAAATTGCAGGGATCCTGGTTTTCCCTGATAAAATTGCAAATTCTCTGCTAAAACCCCCAAAACCCATGATTAAAATGAAAGCCTTCCCATTCCCCTCCACAGTCCCTCCAGCTCTGCTGGTACCCCTTACCCCCCACTCCCAGCCCCCTCCCACCTTCAGCCCTGCCAGAAGGGGCCCCCAGCTGCCAGGTCTATGGGGCCAGGGACCTGGGTCCATAGTTCCCGGCCCCTGCCCCTGGCAGGAGGTGACAGCTGCTACAGTGGAGCAGAGCCCAGTTCCCTCCATCCTGCTGCCTGCCTGTTGTGGGCTCAGGCAGGGGGTGGGGCTGGCTGTCTGCCACTGTGTGCACTCCCAGGGGTAAGGGGGACCCATGCCCCCCAGGTCTGTGCATAGGATGGGGGTAGGGGTGGGTGCAAGCTGCACACTGCAGGCTTGGGCTTCCCACCCTGCTGCCCTACCCTGGGCCTCTGCAGATCAATGGGTGAGTCCTGGCACTACAGGGAACAGCAAGGCTTCGTGGGGATCTCCATGCTGCTCTGAGGTCCATGTTGTCCTGGAGATGTGGCCCCATCCTGATCCCCACCAGGGCATTGTGGCCCTGGGCCCCAAGCCCCATGCACCAGCTGGCTGGGCAGAAGCCCCAGTTTCAGCCCCAGCCCCAGTCCTGCCAAACTTCCTCTCTCCCTCCCTCTGGGGCCCTTAATCCCCCTCTCCCAGACTTACCTGTGGGAGCTGCTCTCCAGGCTGCCTGGTGGCCATGTTTGTATATATGTACTTGGCACCTCCTGCCTGACTGCCCTTCTTCTGCTCCCTCCCAGCCCCTTGCAGGCTGGAACTCTGTCAGCCTGTACAGAACTCTTTGTAAAACTGCAAAATCCATGGGTTTCTCCATTAAAATGAGAAATCCATGTTTTCTTCTGGTAAAGGGTAAAATCCGTGGTTTTCTCCATTTTCCCATGAGAAATCCCTGCTGTTTTGCACATGTGGCCAGATTACTGTTTAAGGTGCAATTAGCTTGTTAAGCAAGTCTTAAATGTGACATGTATCGGGGGCCTAAGAGATATGGGTATTTAGAGCAGAATTCTTTTTCACTTTTGGCTCTTTGTAGACCTTTCTGTTGAGCTAGAATCCTTTTAGCTTGCTTTTAAGTAGCTTTACTGGTGTTATCTTTAAGTTAGGCCACATTACCATAAGTGAGGCTAAAAAAAGTAGTGTAAAAGTCTGAACTGGGTCACAAGAGACAGAACCTTCTTGAACAAACTAGCCAGTCTTAGAACATCAGATCTTGATTAAGAGCTCAGGACAGTGTGTTCCAGATGAGCAACAAGATTACATAGGTAGGGACCTACTGAAATCAAGGTGGAAGTGTGCTGTGCAGTAGGGCTGTGCAAAATTTTGCTGGCTATTTTGTTTTGATGCTGTTTTGACTCGTTTTGAGCTTGAAACAGCAAAATTGAAATGAAATGAAGGACTTTGAAGCATCCTCGAAACAACACGAGGGCAGTTGAAACGTTTTGAAACTTTGGAAACATTGGGTTTCAAAGCTGAAGCTGGGCTTGCTTGCAGGGAAACAGAAAGTAAAGAGAGGGAGGGAGAAGAGTGGGGAAGGACTGCTCTGATATTAACTGTATAGCTGGTTAGTGACTGTGATCCTTCCCTGAGGTCCCTTCCAATCCTGAGCACTGGGGGAGGGATGGAAAAACAGTATAAAAAGCAGCATTGTTTGAACTAAGCTACTTTCTGCCTTGGGGTCAGTTACTGAGCTGTGTTTTCCAGCAGCTCATCAGCATTAGACAACAAAGGCTATCACTCATTTCCTACTTGCTAGCCTAGCAACTGGGATTCATCAATACCTTTTGCTTTCTATACCGTCTTATTTTATTATTATATTCATTGATTCCTTTCAATTTATTCCTTCCCCAAAATCCTTTTTGTTAGTCTATTTTGATTTTTTTCAAATCTGTGCTTTCTCTCACAGTGTGCATTCCATTCACTGTGCAGGGAAGCTCAGCATATATTGTATATTATAATATAGAATTTATACAGGGACATTTATATATTTTTATTTTATTTATTACATAAATACATACATACATTACATAAATACACATACATATACAATTACTTATATATATTACATAAATCAGATTACATTACAGAAGAAGACAGATTTTCCAGCACACCACGGCAGAGACACTATGAAACACACCATGAAGCATGCTGAAAAAGCAGCTATCAAGCCTTCAGGGAGGGGCGGAAAAGGGGGTAGAGGGAGAGTTGTAAGTTCCCCCCACCCCCAAACTGAGATGCAGCCTCTTTGCTACAACAAGCAGGCATTAGGCTTCAACTAGTTATACAGGCAGCAAGGAGAGTGGAACAGTGTCAGAGCCACTGCCTGTGCCTACATCCCCTCCAAGAGCACCAGCCATAAC
>NW_017729032.1:156696995-156700896 GCF_001723915.1 Gavialis gangeticus | reverse complement strand
ACCATGACAACAAGCAACAGCACCAGCATGACAGTCTTCTCCACCCCCATTTCACTTCCCATGCTGAGCCTTCCAGTGCCAGAGGAAGAGCTGGAGCTGAATCTGAGTGCCATAGCAAGGGGAATTCTGGGGAAGGAGGGGGAATCAGCTGAGTTTGTGCTCCACACCCCTCAAGGTTCCTCTAGAGCCAGGTCTCTTTTCCCAGAAGGCACTTCAGAAGAGGCTGAGGTAGAGGTTGAGGAGGCAAGTGGCTCAGCTGAGTCCACTGTTACTGTGCCTCTGCCTGCTAAGGAGGAAAAGGCAGCATCCACACATGCCCCTGCACCTCAGAAGTGAGTGGGTAGTGTGGTCTGGGATCATTTTGACCTGGCAGATGATCTCACATACACACTTTATACAGAGGAGCCTATGAACTGCACTTCATCAACCTCCTAGGTACAGAAACTCATGGACTCAATATAGACAGTGGGATTCTGGCACAATACAACCTGCTGGATATCCGACTCCCCAGGTACCTCTGCACTTTTACCTTCACTGCTACATCCCCCTTCCCCCTCCACCCCAGCCTGGTGTCTCCTGGGCTTGGGGGGGGGGGGCTGCCCCCCCCCGCAGCTCATTGCTGAGCTGGGGAGGCATGGGGGGAGGCATACTTCCCGGCAGACCCGTAAGTGGACCAGAGGTACTTCTGGTCCACTTCTGAGTTAGCTACTGAGCATGTGGAGCCCCCCCCACTCCTGTTGGACGCTCCATGCACCACAGTATTGCAGCAGTCACAAGCTGTGCCTGCTATCTCAAGGTATGTAGAAAAAAACTTTTAAAGCTGTGTCTATGTCCAAATCGCTGATTCTCTGAATCAGCATTGAATCTTCAGATTCAGATTTGGCTGAATCAAGTTAGGGACAAGGATCTGAATCAACAAATCAAATCACTGTCCTTGATTCAGGCCAAATCTGACTCCGAATCAAATAGGGCCCACTTTGCACCCCCCTACTATCTAGGTCCTCCTCATCTGGATGGGTGTTGAATGTGTATATTTTTAACTTCTTAGCACAGTGCTCCAACCACTATGCCACAGAGTAGGCATTATCTGTTTCCTTTTCCAGGTCTTGTTTTGAAGCTGGCCACCTGGGGAGCAAAGAGAGGGAGATGTCAGGAGTAAGGAGGAAGAGAATAAGCTAGAGTTTTTGTGGCTGAGTGCAGCCTATGCTATGTATGATCAGAAGCTTTGTGTCCATGCAGCCCATGGAGTAGCATCACAAACTGTGTACAAGTGCTATGAATGGCAGTTATATGCCTGAGCAAATGCCATTTGGGCACGTAATGTGAAACAGGATTCTGCCTGTTCCTAGTGGAATTTAGGCAAATCTAAAAACCTCAGCTGTTGGGTAATACTCAGCTCAGTGGGATAACTTGCTGTGGGTAAGTAACTTGAACCATGGATGGGAGGAGGTTCAGCACAGCACAGTGCAGAAGCATAACTATTGCTTTTTTATTTTTATTTTTTATCATTTGCTTGCAAACAACTGACAGGAATTTTAGGTGCAGTCATACATTGAAGGCAATATTTTTCAGAATGCCAATGTGAAGAAACTTCCTGTTATGTTCTGCAAAGTTATAATTTTTACAAATGCAGACTCACAGCTGGGGGCAAATAGGGTTTTTTTCAACTGAATACTTCCACCTTGCAATTCCTTTTATTTCCCCCTCTGGCTGTCATCTTCTGTTTTGCTTCTGTTCAGCCCCTTATACCTGCAATTCTCTTTAGTTCTTAGGCTCTGGTCATGAAAAAAGCTGCATTCCCACAACTGCCAGGGATCTGTAATTGCCAATTACAGGCCCTCCTATTGATTCATATTTCACTTTAAAACCATCTTTGTTTCTGGACTTTCTCAGTATTAAACCACCCAAGTAAAAATGCCAGCACACACAAGAACTCCAAGACACAGGGTCAGCCTCTATCTTTTTAAGGGTTTAAATGGCTGCTTCATGGCACCTTTGTACAGTTACCTACACCTAGGAAAAACACAAATACTAGATATGACCACATGAAAGAGAAGCATGCATCTGTGGTGGGGGCAGAGCAGAGTCTTACCTTTCCAAAGAGAAAACTGGGAATAATATAAATAGTAATAATAGTAACAACAAAGTATCTGTTATTATTTGCATTAAAGTGGCATTGAAACATCCCATTTCAAATCTGGGCCTCCTTTTGCTGTGTGCTGAACAGATATAATAAGAAATGTTTCCTGTCCTGAAGACCTTGCTATGCAAAGGGGAATGATGGGACAGAGAAGTACTATACAGGCAGTCCTCGGACTTTCGACACAATAGGTTCCTGAAAACTGCATCTTAAGTTGAAACGTTGCAACTCAGAACCCGTTTTCTCATAAGAAACAAAGTTATAAATGGGGGATTGGTTCCTGAACCGAGGACCAATACCTTATGTTCACCAAAAATACCCCAGAATTTTGTACTTGATCAATTATAGATGAATAATATAATGGCATTAATGTATTAATATCGTAAATAGAAATCATATTGATTTGGAAGGACTTCTTTGAGGTGACTTTGCTGGAATTTTTGAAAGGCTCTTCATTGGACTTTTTGAAGGCTGGAGTCTTCTCAGGAGTCTTGGCTGCAGGTTTTTCTGGAGTCTTGTCTGCTTTCTTAAAGAAAGTGTCCAAGGAAGTTTGGACAAATGTCCTCCAGGAAGACAAGTGATGCTGCGAACTTGTTCGCTGGCATGGTGTTGCATCAGATCAAGCATTGTAAAGTCAAAACTGACATCATAGAGTTGAAACAGGGTGTCAATTTATAAACGTTGTAAGTGTGAAATGTAACTCGAAATGTTGTAAGTCGAGGGCTGCCTGTACAGATGAGGTAGTGAGTGCCTAAGTAATCAAGGGCTTCTCTACCTAGGGAAAAAAGTTCACAGCAAGTGAAGACATGAATGTACAGCACACTAAATACTTCATACACTCTCCTGGTGGTAGAATGACCTATAAGTATCCACACAGGGAATCAGAATACTGGAGTTACAATTTCACTGAATTTCTCTGGCAGAGATTGGACTTTGAGTCCAAGTCTCTTCCATCGCAGGCCAGTGCAAAAGAAACATTTTTCAGTAATAATGGCTTTTATAAAATATCTTATTAACTGTCTGATTTAGTTAATTAAAAATATGGAAGCAAAAACGGTGTACACTCACAAAAATAAACTAATTGTAACAGAATAGGATAAAGGATTAAATTTGCAGAAAGATGAAGAGCATTGAAATATTGCCATTTTTTTAAAGATCTCTTTATAATAATGTTTTGATGTAGTGGGTGTAGATTTATTATGGAAATGTGGTTTGGTGTAGTAATTCTGATTCTCTCTTTTTTTCTCTGTGATACCTGTTAATTGCTGCTGCTTGTTCTTCTTCAGGCCTATCTTTCTACAGGGCTGGATGTCTGTTTAAATCATGAGTGGTCAGTTATTTTGGCTGGAGGGCTGCTTAATGAGGTTTGGTGAGCTATCAAGGGCTGCATGGGTAGCCCTGCCCCTTGACAGGTACCCTTCCCCCTGGTTGCCATCTTGGGACCATGAAGTCCCACCCCTAACTCCTAACCTTTGCCACCAGAAGTCCCTCTCCCTTCCCCACTGGAAATACTCCTTTTGGGAGTAGGGGTTTGCTATATTAGAACCAGAAAAAACAGGCCATACACTAAAAGTCAAACACCTATTATAACATATTTTATAGATTTCATAGACATTAGGGCTGAGAGGGACCTTGGAAGATCATCGAGTCCAGCCCCCCACCTGAAGGGCAGGAAGCCAGCTGGGGTCATAGGATCCCAGCAAGATAAGCATCCAATTTGCTCTTGAAGGTGTTCAATGTAGGTGCTTGAACCACCTCTGA
>NW_017729032.1:156694614-156696679 GCF_001723915.1 Gavialis gangeticus | reverse complement strand
CGCTTTTCCAGGCTAAAGAGCCCCGTGGCTCTCAGCCTGTCATTGTACGGTCTGTTTTCCTGACCCCTGATCATGCGCGTGGCTCTTCTCTGGATTCTCTCAAGCTTCTCCACATCCTTTTTGAATTGTGGAGCCCAAAACTGGATGCAGTACTCCAGCTGCGGCTTCACCAAGGCCGAGTACAAAGGCAGAATGACGTCCCGGATTTGCTTGAGAAGCATCTATGGATGCAAGCCAGTGTTTTGGTTGCTTTACTAGCTGTAGCATCGCACTGCAGGCTCATGTTCATCTGGTGGTCAATGATGACCCCCAAGTTTCTTTCTTCCGTAGTGCTAGCCAGCGTAGCACTGCTGAGCCTATAAGGATGCTGCAGGTTTTTCCTCCCAAGGTGGAGAACCTTGCATTTTTCAGTGTTAAACACCATCAGATTCTCGTCTGCCCATTTGCTGAGCCTGTTCAGGTCAGCCTGGATTGCCCTTCTGTCTTCTGGTGTGGATGCTTTGCCCCAAAGTTTAGCGTCATCGGCAAACTTGGCCAGTCCACTCCTGACTCCAATGTTCACATCATTTAATTTTATTACAAAAAATATTTTTGCCATGATCTGTGTTTGCATACTGTATATAGAAGTGATTTGCATAATAACTCAAAAATAAAGTCTTAGTCTTGTATATTGTGTGTGTGTGTGTGTGTGTGTTTGTGTGTAGGGTGGGGTGTTGGGAGTGTGGGGGGTTCTGTAACGTAGCATGGCTGTGTGTGTGGGGACAATAGTGTATGTTGGGGGGGTGTATATGTGGAGGGTTTTAGGGGCAGGGTGTGGGTGTGTAGCATTTGTGGGGTGTGAAGGAGGGTGTGAAGGGGTGTGTGGACTCCCGCACACTTCCCCCCCCCATGGTGTGCAGCCCCCATAGGTGGCAGCAGCAGCAGAGGCAGGGGTGCTCATGCTGCTTGTACCTGATGCAGGTGCTGCCACTCAGCAATGCATGGCTCCAGTCAGCACTGCATATTGTGGCCAACAGCAGGGCCTCCTCTATTGCCAGGGCTCCCTGCTGTGCACATGCAACTCCCACACTTTTGCACCACTGGAGGGAAGCTCCACATGCTGGAGATGGCTGCCTTCACTGCTCCCTGCCATGTAAGTCTCAGGACTCTGTGGGGAAGCAGGGGCCAGGGCTCCCCCCCACTTCCAGTGGAGTCCCAGGATCTGTGTGGCAGGGGCCAGAAAAGGCATGGCTCCAGTGCGTGGGGCTTCCCTCCAGTGGTGTGTGAGTGCAGGCGTTGCATGTACTTGGCAGGGAGACCCAGTGATGGAGGCGGCCTGGCTGGGCTGCACTCCTCACCATAGTGTGCAGTGCTGAGCAGAGCTGTGTGCCACCAGGCAGCAGTGCCTGCACTGAGCATGAGAGCCCTGAGTTCCCTTGCCTGCTGCTGCTGCCGCCACCACCGCCTGCAGGAGTTGTGAACCATGGGAAAGTGTGGGGGGTCTCCACCCCTGCCACCGTCTCTCACACACACACCCTGCCCACTTGAGCTCTGTGCTGCTGCCCTTCCCCTGGATATGGGCTCCAAGCTGCCACCAGGCCTAGCCCCATGCTCCTGCCCAGCTGTATCTCCCTGTAACAGGGGTCCTTCTCAGGGCCAATTTGCCAATGCCCCACCCACCTGTTTTTGGGCCAACTGCCCACCTTCTCACCTGCCATGCCTTGCTATCTAATTAATGATCTTAATTAGGTGGGAGGCTGCCCATTTTCTTGCCCTGATGCCGGGGGGTGCTATCTGTGGCTCCGTACCTTCCCTACACCACAGCCCATGCCTTGAAGATGGCATCCAGCTGTTACTCACCGGCCCCAGAATCCTCCTATCAGGACCCCTCCAAGATTCCTCCATTCAGGCGGCCTACTCTGCCTTCATTTAGGCTATCTAGCTCCCTGAAACTATTTTCCCCTGTTGGGTGTGGTCCCGCCCGGATCTTTGGCCATACAGGCCCTGGCCTCACCTCCAACGCCAGTCGGAAACCCCAGGCCCTCTTAGCTCTGGGCATCCCTCGCAGTGGGCCCCTGGCCCTTTT
>NW_017729032.1:156685688-156694396 GCF_001723915.1 Gavialis gangeticus | reverse complement strand
GCCCCACCAGGCCACCCACTCCTGGCAGGGTGCAGTTTTCGGTCATGCCCAGGACCAGGAGCCTCCTAGCCATCCCTTACAGCTCTCCCTTACCTCCAGGATGATACCAACAGCCTTGCAGACAGGCAGTGTTGCTGCCTGGCCTGCCAACAGGGAATTGATTTATTTATATAGGCAGCCTTAAATCTAAAATGGCTGCTACAATCAGGCACGTGCTGGCTGCTTGGCTTAGGTCTTAAAGGGGCAGGCACAAACAGTGCCCTGCCACACTCCCTCACCCCTGCCTCTGCCACTTCCCTGCTTGCTGCCTGGAGCTAGTAGGATGCTGGGAAGCTGAGCAGGTCCCCCAGTGGATGCAGCAGTGGCAGCAGCAGTCCTGTCTGGAAGCTGTATGCTGGCTGGGCCAGGACTTTCCACTGGCAAGGGTGGGAGTGAGGTGCAATAGGTATGTTGGCAGGGGTGGGGGGATGTATATGTGCCTGGTTCCCACCCTCATGGGTGGAAGTGCTGGGCAGGGTACCATTAGTTGGTGAGTGCTGAGGGCTGGATGAAAGTGACTGGTAGGCCAGATCCAGCTTGCAGGCCATATTTTGCCCGTCTCTAGTTTAAATCCATCTTTTACACCTTGCTTTAGCATTGATGAGGGCTGATGATTTATTTTTTATTTTAATATATTCCTTTATTTGACCTAGCCCTCTTGGTTCTTCCTCTTAGCCTAGTGCACATTCAACCCTTTTTTTTCAGATTTACAGATGAACATTTATAGATGAGACCAATTTGAGTAGGGGGTATGAGCTGGATAAACTGGAGAATGAACTTGATAAACTGGAGAAATTGTCCAAAAATCATTGAATAAAATTCAGTAAGAATAAGTGTAAAGTTCTGCACTTGGTACAAAAGAGATATAGATACAAAGATACAGTCTGGAAAATGATGGTTGTAGTAGTGCAGAAAAAGACTGAAGGTTGTAGTAAGCTATGAGCAGAAAGAATAGGAGCTAACAGTGTGCTCTTACAAAAAATCTTCAATTGCCTACTGCCTTGTATTAACTGAAGTATTATTTGAAAGTCCAGTGAAGTGGTCCCTCCACTCTCTTTGGCACTGATGAGGTCTCATCTGAAATACTCTGTCCCGTTTTAGCCATCACACTTTAAGAGAGATGTGGACAAATGAGAAAGAATCCAGCTGAGAGTAACAGAAATGATTAGAAGTCTGGAAAACATGACTTAGACCAGAGGTTCCTGAACATTTTCTTATTGCATGCCCCGTTCCAGATTTACCAGATGCCTGCGTACCCCTCCCAGTATATGTGTTATATTTTAACCCATTAAATACTAATTCTTATTATTATGAAAATTAAACCTGCCACTTCTTCTGTGTATCTGTCCCCCTGAGAAGTCTTGCATACCCCCTGGGGCATGCATCTCACAATTTGGGAACCCCTAGCTTAGACCATGAACAGGTGTTACATTTGGGCCAAGAGAAAATCCTTTTGGGTTCTTCTGTAAGAAGTTGTTTTGGATATCTATGAGGAAGATCTTCCTCCTTATCAGATTTCAACAGCTGTACACTTCTCTCAGGTGGGAAGGACACCTTATATCCCACTGTCCTTTGCTCTCCTTTCTGCCCTCCTAATTCCCTGGATAGCCTACCCAGGGGTAAGCTGTTGGGCAGCCCTGAAAAATTTCCTTCCCCTCTGCTAGTCAGCTGATTGGCAGGAAAGGGGGAAATTCTCTTGTAGTGGAAACCCCCCCCAGCTTGGGCTTCCTTTGCAAGGTGAGGCTGGTTGCTGTGCTACAGTCACAAGGCTGATTTGAGCTTTGCCATCATGCCAGGATGCACCCACACTGCTGCAGGCTGACTTGAGCAGTGCAGAGTGAGGCAGGCTCTCATGCCACTGCAGCAAGGTTGCCCCAGCCTTGACACCATGGCAGAACGGCCCTGCTTCAGCCTGCACTGCTTTTGGCCAGTCCTGAGGTGCAAAATGCAGGGGCAATTCCCACCCCAGAAGAGTGTCCCTTCCCCCATTCTCCCCCCCATCAATCAGTTCATTGGCAGGGAGTGAGGGGGACCATTCTCCCAGGGCAGGAACCCTCCTGGGACTGTCTGTAGCAGCCACTTTTCAGTAGCTGCCAAATGGCAGCTTGCCCCCTTCCCAGGCAGGGTAGAAGGCATACAGTCAATTAATGGGCTCCCCCAAGGGAGGGGGTGACCCAGGGTACACCCATCTAGTGCCCCCTATCTGGTAGGCTCACCTGTGATGCTCTACAGCCAGGATACTGGAACCAACTCCCAGGCTATTTTTCTACTGCTAAGAATTTCAGAGAAATTATCTGTAGAAATGAAATATCTGTAGAAATGAACACCTCCATGTTGCCTTGGAAAGAAAGGCTGAAATAAGTTTGGAGAACAGACAATTGAATCTAAAGAATGGTTCTAAAGGATGGTTATAAAGAGGATGGTGATGGAACAGTCTCTGTGAGTTGACAGAGAGCAATGATCTTAAATTGCAGCAAGGGAAATTTAGATTTCATATTAACAAGAACTTTCTCACAATTAAAGTGGTCAAGCATTGGAACAGGCAACTTAGAGAAGTTGAAAAATTGCTATCCTTAGAAGTTTTTAAAAACAGGTTAGGTAAATGTATCAAGGAAGACTCTGCTTCAAGCACGGTGTTGGACTAAACGATCTCTCAAGGGTCCTTCCTTTTCTTGGGATCTGGTCAGGTATTTCGTTCAGATCTACAAGGACCTTATATAGTGCTTTCTTTTTTGCAGTATCTTTCTTGTAGGATTTCAAGGGAGAATAAGCTGCGTATCACTTATTTTTATAATTCTGCACTTCCATTTCAAGCTTGGTGATGTTATGTCTTGTTGCTCTTTATCTGGAATATTTTCTTTCTGTACAGTTTTCTGAATCAAATAAAGTAGCCATTGTTCACCTTCACGTCCTAATGCTTTGAAAACTTCCACTGGTAGGGCATCTGGCCTTTTGCTTTCCAATTTTCAATGTACCTAGTGTAGTCCTGATTTCCCTAGCAGTAACTTATCATTTTGAGTGTCAATGGGTGTGATAGGTGAAATTCTTCATGAAATAAATTCTCAACTAATTTTTCCAACCATGCAAGATTTCTTTGGGATTGGCTGTTAACCTGTATTTCCCTTCACCAATAATGTTGGGGAAATCATTATCAAAAATCTTTCTTCTTTGCAGATTATTTCTTAGCCATCTTATAAATCAGTTTTTTCACCCTCACCACTGTTCTTTCTCATACAAATCATTGTCTTCTCCTCTTGCTTGTTCTACTGTCATTTCTCAGCATTTTCTCTTGTGTTAAAACCATTTTATTGACATCCATGATTCACTTTTCCACTGATTAAATGTTTCAGTCTTTTCTTTTATCTCTTGTTGGACTTCAGTAATAAATCAACAAATTTCACACCTTGTTTTTCTTACACTTTTATTTCTGCCAATACTTCTTTAGCAGTTGCAAATATCACCCCCTTACCTTTATCCCACAATATTTTTGCATCAGGCTCTTTATTATTATAAGAAATCTGTAGATTGTTTTCTAACAATCTAACTTTCAAAATATAACCTTTCATTTTGTATTTTTTTATTATAATTTTTGGGGTAAAAAAGTCAGAAACTAAAACCCTAGTAGGCTGCTATACTTTCAGTAAGAATCATTTAAAAAAATTTCACTGCCTTCATTATCAAATGTGTTTGGTTCATATATGACCACTGTTTGGGTATGTAGTTAGGTGCTCACCTTTTTTCTTGAAAAATGTGTTCACTCAAACCAGTCTGTAGGTTGTTGAATAGTCTAACAAGTGTCCCTCTCTTCATTTAATTCCTGGTTTATTATTCATTTCTATAAAGATAAATTATTTATTTACAATGATTGGTATTTTTCAGACATTGAAAAAGACTATTTATTAAATGAAATATGTTCCTTGAACATTAATTTTGGTGGAATTCCCTCTTCTGATTTCACAGATTTTAATTACATGATATCTTTTAATACTTTGAGTCATAAAGGTACAAAAGAGTGATTTGGGATATTTACATGATTCACTTATAGTAAACGTGGATTCCTTTGAATTTTAAGACAAAGGGGGCCATGAATTCCCTAGATCATCCTGTGTGACTTCCTGTATAAACAGGCCGTAGGATGTCACCTATCAAAGCCCAAAGCTTTGTGCTGAAATATATTGCAGCTTTTTGAAAGAAATCTAATCTTAATTTAAATCTTGAGGGATGCAAAATCCATTTAATCCATTTAGCAAGTGCAGTCATTAACAAGGAAGTTCTCATGGCCTGGATCATGGAGGCCCTACTTATAAAGCTCAAGGCAGTGCCAGGCCGAGGCACACCAAGCTAGTTCTGGATGCAGGCACTCAAATGGAAAGCTGGAGTTAAACTACGCTCCGTCTAGTTCTCTGACAGATAGAACCAAGCACAGAACCAAGGATCCAGGAAAATGGACTGTATGGAAATAAAAATAAGCAAAATCTTGGCAAACAGGGAAAAAATAAAGAAAGGAAAGAAAAACAACATTGAAATGACTCAGATCTAAGTCAGTGAAGGTGGGTTACATTTTCCTCAGGTGGGTTACATTGTCATAGGTTCATTGAAACAGTGGTGATGTGATGATTCACATACAATACTTGAGAGTCTTGCTAACAGGAGACTGAATTGGTGATGCACGAAGAAAAGGATCTAAAAATGACATTGAAGTCCTGAGCCTGGGATATTGGTAAGATGCTGGAGTGGAAAAAGGAGCTGGTAAAAACATTTCGAGGGGAAAGATGACAAGCAGGCTCATAATTTTTTCAAGTCAAACAGGAACTTTGAAGCTTCTTTGTTAAAGCAAAACTTTTTTTTTTCCCCTTCAATTAAAAAGAAATAGATTTTTCCCCATATAATGAACCACGGAAATAAGATTCAAAACTCTCTAGTGTTAATAAAATGTTCAGTCTAGGAAGTCAAGCTCTCAAAAATCAAGTAATCTAGTGTAATTGTTATTCAGTCATGATGAATGTCTAATATCTTCTATTTCAATTTACCTCGTTCAGTGTGAACCTTAAAAACCTTAATGTAGTATCACTTATTAACATATGCCACAAACTCTAAAGATGATGAAATAAAATGGAAAATTTGCCATGGACTTCAAGAGAAACATCATTGTTCTTTGAAACAGTCCTGTTGTTTGTAGGCTTGATTTCATAAGTGCTGTTTTTCCCTTCCCTAATACTTGCATTAAATTAATATATTGTGGGTATAAAGTACCTATATCTGACTTGATTTTGACCTGGTGCCACTGTTTTTTATTTAATGCACAGCTTACCATATTTATTGATGCTGTCAGGCAAGGTGCTTTGAGTAGACATGATATCTTTTATTAGACCAGCTGAGTAGTTGGAAAAAAATTCTTGGCAAGCTTTTGGACGCAGTCTCTGCAGAGACTCCCTGCTTTTTTACAGGGGCAGTGAAATGAATTCCAGTCCAATTCTAAAGCATTCTGCATAGTTTTTTATTCTTGAGGAATAGAAAAGGTAACAGGATAATATTCTTGGTAGTATCATATTGCCATTGTTTCTATCACTCAATGATCATTGTTTATTTCACTTCAGGAAATTACATAAAACCTGAAAATAACAAAGCATCAGATTGTTTCTGTGACATGTATTATATGCTGTTGAAATAGAAATGAATGAATATTAAGCTTAATTTCTGGATGGATACAAAATAATTATGCATGGGTCTCTGAATTTTCAGACAATGGTGCTTGAAGGTGCTGCTAAAAAGTGTGAAGTAAAGATGATCTCCTTTGGAAATGACATTGAAAAGATCAGAGGCACCAGGTTGCTTTCATTTCTGGTGACAAACTATTTCCTTTAAAAAACCACATATGTTCAAATAAAAACACAGGCCAAATTACTTGTGGGATTGTTAGTCTCCTACAAATGTACATCATCTTCAAATATGAACTAGAGAAGAGAGTTTAAATTTGTATGTGTTTCCTAATCTTCTTAGGATAACATCAGAATTATCCAAACACTGACACTGCCTGTAGGTTAAGAAATAGCTTCCAAACACATCTGTCAGTGGCAGATTGCAGTTAACACTTCATAATTGGTACCACCGGCCAGGGAGACCTGATTAGGAACATTCAGCCTGGCTCTTTTGTTTGTTTATTTGTTTAATTTATGTACACTTTTGAAATTAGTCCATACACAAGAAGACTATTAATATGCCATTATTAATAAGTGAACAGAGAGCTACATGCCCTATTTCCAGGGTGCAGGGGCATCTTGCAAGGTTGTCCTCTCTCTTGAATTCTGTATGCCCTAACTACTGACCTGACTGGGCTGACCATCTCACTGGCCACAGCCCTACCTGCTGGCTCCCTAGTTAAAGTGACAACTTATACCCATGATGTGACTGTTTTTTGTGAGCAGTAAGGGTGATGTCCAGTCCCTGATTGAGTGTCATGAGGCTTACAAGTGTGGAGATTGAGGCATAACTACAACAGTAGTGCTGGTGCCTGCCTGGTCTCTTTTGCTGTGGATGTGTCCTGGTCATCAACAACCTGGTCCTGGTCATCAACAAGCTGTTGTGCCACAAGTTGCCATCCTGGACCTGCCAATGACTCTGCTTGAAAAGCTCCAGAAGTTCCTTGTGCACTTCTTCTGGAACATGCGACACTGGTTTCAGCTGGCTGTCCTGTACTTGCCAACCAGTGAGGGAGGTCAAATCTTAATTGACCTGGTGAGTAGGCAGCTGCCTTCTTCCTGAAAACCCTTCAGTGCCTACTCTTTTCTGGGGAACCCTTCCCCTGAAAACAGCTGGCCTTTGCTTTTCTGCTTTGAGTGGGGGATCTCAACCTTGATTGGGAACTTTTTCTGTTGGATCCTGATCATCATACCATCAAGCTGGTTTACTTCAACTCACCTTCTTTGGCATGCTGAACTTGGGCTTCCCTGAGACTGTACATTTTCTCTGTTCCATACTGAGCACCCAAGGGGATCTGCCTTGCCAATTTTTTGTTGGGCCAAGCCAAGATGGAGACTCTGAGAAACATTACAGGGACTAGCTTCAGTGATGCATTCCAACTCTTCTGCTTCCTGGTTTGGGTGTGTGGCACATTTGAATTTGGAAGCTTTGCAAAAAAACATGGACCAGTTTGTGTCATTCTGGGTCATTGAGGGAGCCCTCTACCAGGTGGAAGTGTAACTCCATGAGGAGTATTGGGGAGGGGGTTCTGGTTTCCAGTCAAATGGTATTTTTTGTTGCTAACAAGTATTTCATGCTTGGCCCCTGGGAGGGTCAGATACCTTTGAACTTTCACCATTTGTTTTTAATATTTGTATAATACAGTTTAAAAAGTCATTATTAATAGAAGTGAGCTGAATTCTGTATATATCTTGCAGCCTTTTCTCTAGTTGTCCATTATAATTCCCTCTAGCAGTAGGATGATGAGATAAGAACAACCCTTTTCCATTTTTTCAGATAAAACAAGCCCCTACAATAGTCTTCTCTAGTGTATGTAAGAGGTTTCATGGAATACTTTTCATGTCTGGGTGTGACAGGAGTATCAATATTGGAGCCTTTCTGGGAGTGGCTCTGCCCTCCTGTAATGGGCCAACCACCTGCTTACTCATCTGCCACGCCTTGATCTTATTTGATTAGAAGATGGTTGTAATCAGCGGGAGGCTGCCCATTTTTCCCCGCCCCGATGACAGGGGGTGCTACTTGCGGCTCCTTTTCCTCCCCTACACCGCAGCCCAAGCCTCGCAGATGGTGTTGACGTGGTCTGGTCAGTTTCCTTTTTGCACCCTGATTGGTGCCCCCGGGTTTGTCATGCAACTGGTGCCCCTCACTAGAGCCCTGGGCTTGTCACACAACCGGTGCCCTTCACTGGCGCCCCGGGCTTGTCATGCAACTGGTGCCCTTCACTGGCGCCCTGGGCTTGTCACGCAACCGGCGCCCCTCACTGGCGCCCCGGGCTTGTTACACAACCGGCGCCCCTCACTGGCGCCCCTCTGCTCAGTAGCCCTCTCAGGGCTTTTCTCTGCGCGCTCGCCCCTTTGGGGCCTCTCTCTGTGCGCCCGCCTCTATAGGATTGCCCTCCCCTGGGGCTCGTCTCTATAGCATTCATGTGTGCCCACCCTGGGGCGTAACATGAGCACCCTCCGGGCTTCTTGCCGGTGCCCACACTGGTACTCCTTGCAATTGGGGCTCAGGTGGCCTTAGCCGTGCCTGGCCCTTAAATCCACCGTGCCCCTTTCACAGGGCTGGGGTCGGTGCCCCCTGAATGTTGTGCCCTCACTGGGCTTCTTGCCTGCACGCCCCTCCCTGGGGCTCTGCCTGCACTAGGGCCTTTCTCTGCGCTTGGGGCTCAGGTGGCTGTAGCCGTGCCTGGCCCCTAAATCCCCTGCTTGCGTCCTGTGGGGGCTCAGGCAGCCTCATCCTTACCTGGCCCCCATCCTCTGTGCCCCTTCTCAGGGCTGGGGTAGTGCACCTCTAAATGCAGTGCCCTCACTGGCACCGGGGTCCCCACCCCTGTGGAGCCCCTCTGAGGCCTCCTCCAACCCCTATTAGCCTCACCCGGTCCTCTGGTCAAAACAGTAATCATAAAACATAAAGCCCCTGGGCTACAACATAAAAACTAGACCATCTGGTCAAACAAAAATCTACTCCCT
>NW_017729032.1:156675862-156685630 GCF_001723915.1 Gavialis gangeticus | reverse complement strand
CACCAACCTCAGCAGTGACCAGGGGATGCTCTCATGGCCAGAGTCCTCCCCTCTGTCTGTCTGGGCTGAGTCCCTACTCCCACGGCTGCTGGAGAGGGACTGCCTTCCTGGCCTTCTACCTGGGCTTAAGAAGGGATAAGCCCTGCCCCTTCCTGGTCAGCTGGTTTTACCAGTTGTCCCGGCAACCAGCACCTGTGCAGCCCTGGTGACTGGTGGCTGAGCCTCCCCCTTTCTGCCACTAGGGGTCTCCCCAGAGCAGTCCCCGCTCTCAGGCGCAGGGCACCTGAGTGCACTGGGACAGTAGGACACCAGATTAGATTAGAATAGGTTAGGGACTATTTGGAGAAGTTGGATGTATACAAGTCCATGGGGCCAGACAGGATGCACCTGGGGATGTTGGGGGAGTTGGCCAAGGTGATTGCTGAGCCACTGGCCATTATCTATGAAAATATGTGGCACTTGAGAGAGGTCCTGGATGATTGGAAAAGGGTAAATATTGGAAAAGTGGCCATCTTTAAGAAAGGGAAGAAGGAGGAACTGGGGAACTACAGAGCACTTAGCTTCACCTCATTCACTGGAAAAATCATGGAGTAGGTCCTCACTCTGAGTTAGGATTGCCAACCCACCAGGATTTTCCTGGAGTCTCCAGGAATTAGACATAAATCTCCAGGAGACTGCTGAGAGTCACCTGGGAGATAAATGATAGAGCATTCATTAAAATAAATATTAAATGGTGAATCTGATTTATTCAGTAGTCCAGTGGGGTTTTAAAATTTAATAGTAATTTGCATTTGCCTTCCTGATGTAATGTTTTATATTACAGTAGATCAGTCACGAATGTCATTGTCATGGGGGGAGTAGTAGATACACTGGAGATTAGGGTTAGGATTCAGTGAGACCTAGACAAATTGGAGCATTGGACAGAAAGAAATCTCATGAGGATCAATAAGGACAAGTACAAAGTCCTTCACTTAGGACAGAAGAATCCCATGCACTGGTACAGGCTGTGGACTCATTGGTTAGGCAGGATTACAGTGGACAATAAACTGGATGTAAGTCAACAGTGTGCCCCTGTTGCCAAGAAGGCTAATGGTATACTGGGCTGCATTGGTAGGAGTGTTGCCAGCAGATCAAGGGAAGTGATTATTCCCCTCTGTTCAGCACTGGTGAAGCTATATCTGGAGTACTGTGTTCAATTTTGGGGCCTCCTCTACAGAAAGGATGTGGACAAATTGGAGTGAGTCCAGTGGATGGCAACAAAAATGGTTAGGGGGTTGGGGCACATGACTTCTGAGGAGAGGCTGAGGGAACTGGGCTTATTTAGTGTGGAGAAGAGAAGACTAAGGTGGGATTTAATAGCAGCCTTCAACTACCTGAAGTGGGGTTCCAAAGAGGATGGAGCAATGGTCTCAAGTTGCAGCAAGGGAAGTTTAGGTTACATATTAGGAAAAAAAATTTTCACAAGGAGAGTAATAAAGCACTGGAACATAGAGGTGGTGGAATCTCCACCCTTGGAGGTTTTTAAGACTTGGCTAGACAAAGCCTTGGTTGGGATGATCTAGTTGGGGATGGTCCTGCTTTGAGCAGGGGATTGGACTGGATGACCTCCTGAGGTTTCTTCCAACCCTCATTTTCTATGATTCTATGATACACTTTTCCATCTCTTGAGTTCTTGCAGGCAATTAAGAACAGCTGGTGAAAATCTTTTTGGAAGTTTATTTTCTGTCCTCTAGAGTATTTGTGTAGCTATTTGTCTATTATTCTTCTCCTTTCAGACCTTTCTTATACCTAAATCAATCACACAGTTAACAGTTACTATCAGGAAGACAGCACATGGCTGTGAGCAAATTAAATACCAAATAGGGCATACTTCTTTCAGCCAATAAAAAAGATCTTTTTAAACAGAAAGCATGAATTCTATGTTTTTCCTATCAGTTGCAAATAGGAGGAAATTTATTCAGAGCAGACATGCTATGCAGTGAAAGGTGCACTTAACTTTCCTTAATCGTCAACACCAGTTATCTTAATATAAGTTTATTCCCAATGGAAATTTCTGAGAAACAAACAAGAAAACCATCAGAGCAGTTTAACTCTCTCAGTCCTTGGCACATGTTAATAATCTGTTTTTTACTTTCTGCCTGTCTCCTCACAAAGAGCAGTGCACAAGTGGCTAGAAATGACAGAAATCCTGTTTCCTAACTCAGTTTAAAACAAATGAAATAAAAAATTTAGACATCATATTTCTCTTTTAAAACACACTTTTAGTTTTCCAGAGAAAAGTAACTTCTCCAGTTTGCACACGTGTCATTGGACTTGAGTCTCTTGAGGTAAAAGCTAACTCCCAGTTGTCTAGATCTTTAATTTTGAGCTGTGTTAAACATGACTACAGACCCTTTTTGTCCTAATGATGGTCTGTTTTCTCAGGGTGACAGGCATAGGCATACTTAAACTCTGCCAAATAAAAATAAAAGTGCTCGTTCAGAAAAGAACACTTTTACAGCCTTGTCGCACATTACACTTAGAGCTTGTTTTATTTTGCTTCTAGCAAGCATTAGAAAGATTCTTTAGCAGTCACCTGATAATGCTAACTATGACCTAAGTCAGGGGTGGGCAATTTTTTTGGCTGAAGGGCCACTTAATGAGGTTTGGGGACCTGTTGAGGGCCACATCCATCTGTCTCTCTGTAGCTTGCTCTCTCTCTCTCTCCCCATCTTGTCTTGTCTCATCCTGTCTCTCCTCTCCTCTCTCCTTTGCTTTGCTCTGCTCTTCTGTCTCTCCATCTCTCTTCCCTCCCACCCCTCCTCCAGAACCTGGCTGGAGTTGAAGTTTGCCAAGAACCCCAAAGCTCATCTGTGGACCTGGATGGGCACCCAGGGAGTGCAGCAGGCAGGTTCTGGAGGCTCACAGCTGATGCTACCACCACCTAGTGCAGCAGAAGCTTCTGGCTGGGTCCCCAGATGACATGGTCACCAAGTTCTGGGTCAGGGTGCCAGCCAGGAGATTCCACTGTACTGGGAAAGCAGTGGTATGAGCTGTTGATGCCACTGACTGGTTCTGTGCCCAGGCTCCCGAACCTGCTGGCAGCGTCCACAGCTGATGCCACTGCTTGCCCACTATGGTGGAAGCCCCACCTGGCTCCACAGCTGCTGTATCAAAAGCTGATGCTGTTGGGTGGAAACAGTCCCATCTGCTCACTTGGCACCATGCAGTGGCTGGAGCCGCTGGCCACCTATGGGACAGATCCAATGAGTTGGCAGTCATCCATCCAAGGGCTGAATCAAATCTGTTTGAGGACTGGATCTGGCCCATTGGCCGTATTTTGCCAACCCCTGATTTAAGTAAAATTTTTCCTGAGCCCTGGAGTTGTTGAACATTCTGGTGCACTACAGACACTGTGAGCAAGAACCAGCTGTTTGTTGGTCCCAGGTCCCCCACCACAGTGGGATCTCCTTGTTGTTTTACTTCCATGGAGTAGTCACATTTTGCTCAGCATGCACTAGGTAATACAATCTGGAGATATTCCTTGCCAGAAAGGTCCTAACTTTGCTACATTATGATGGCATGTGTTTTACTGCTTGAACACTTGGATTCTAGTGTTTTAAGTACAGTTAATGTGATGTAAGTGTAATATGCTCTCTCTCTCTGTATATATGTGTGTGTGTGTGTGTGTGTGCGCACACACGCACGCATGTATATATATATATATATAGTGGTGTTTCATTCTCATCATGGACAAATGTGGATTTCTGGTTACTTTTTTTAACGAAAAATTGCAGGATTTTTTTTTTATCAGAGAAAACCAGGATCCCTGGTAATAAGAAATAGAAGGATTTGTTGATTCTGCATCTGCTCTTGGAAACTAAAACCTGGGTAAATATTTAGATACTGGAAAATGGATTTCTTTCTTATAGCATTTCCTATAAGCTCTTCTCATGTGGTTTTGATGGGGGAATGGACAATTCTTCAAGAAGATGCTCTGTAAATGAAGAATATATTTGCAGTGGGATGCCCCAAGGTGCCCAGATTTGCAATTGGCAAGAGGGAATGGATGGGTGGAACAGGCTCAGGAACTTCTCAACTAGGGACTACCAGGGTCATTGTATAAATGTGTTGTTAGATACCATTTACAAAAGCTCAGTGCTTTGTTCACTCACATGGAATTGTGGTGACTCAGGTTCAAATCGCTTCTCTGACTTATTTGTGGTAGGAGTTTGAATCTAGGCCTGTATCTCCTACTCGGTGACTGTACTGGGGTGAGTGTTTCCTGTTAAAGAAGTTCCAGTTTACATACATATTCTTTTAGGTTACAGAGTGAATGTAGGGGTGAAGGAATTCCCTGAAGGTTATGGACAGATGTAACAATTGAAACATTTCAAATGCCCTTGAAATATCGAGAAGTGGCTGAAACAATCTAAAAGAGTACTTATTTTAATAGTAACTCTTCACTTTCCCTTCCTGTCCCTGTGGAAGGGATGAGTCTCGGGTGTCTGCAGCCTACTCTAGTGACCCTGGCTACTGCTACAAGACAATGCAATGTTTCAAAACATTTCAGCCAGGACATGGCACAGGGAACCCATGTATGACACCCAGCTGAAACATTTCCTTTTCTAAGAGTTTTTCCAAATGTATTGCATTTGGCAACATTTGTTTTTCTTTTGTCTGTAAGAGCCTATAAGGGCTTTGTCACAGGTTTCCTTAAAAGTGACATAATGACACTTAAAATGAGAGCAGTAATTAGTTAAGGGTTGTTAAACCATCACAAGTACCCTCTAAATATTTTAGAGTTATGCCACTCCAGCTGAGGTGTATCTTTGATCTGTTTTGCCCGGGTCATTTCAGGGTATTGTTAGACAACTCCCAGGAAATAAAACAATCAATTTTCAGTCCTTCAAACTGCAGAATGCACACCTCCCAGCCACTCTAGCCATTTCCATCCTCCAAACCTCTAGTATTCTTCCCTATTCCCCACTCCCCAATGTCCGTTCACACTTAGAGCAGCCAGGTGCCCTGGCTTTACTGTTGTGAGACCTTGCTGCCTGGTGGCTCTATGTTCAGAATGGAGTTGTTGACTTAACTACAGCAAGAACATGGAGCCAGAAAGCATGCTTTTCTCAGCTCCAGAGGCTTTCTACCTGGAACTGCCAATCTTAATTGCAGCACAACCCAGGAGCTGGGAAAGCACATTTTCAAAAAGCTTCAAGAGGAGAGCTCAAGAAGGATGCATTACAGAATAACCTATAACCTAGACGTTTTCCTGGTAGGATGCTCTTTGTTCAAATCACTTCTCTGAATAAGCCGGAGAGCATATTTGAACCTAGGATTATCACAAATATTCTTAAATTCTACACTAAGAGCATTTGGGAGTCATGACCATGACACTACATCCTCCCATGTATGACTGGCACCTCAGTTCCACTCTGAACTTAGTAACAGAAATTGAAACATTTTGTTTTGGATATGTCCAAATGGACTATATTGATATATCCAATGTTACTTTTCATTTTTTTTATCCTGCTAAAGCTACATATATAAGAATAAACTAGTTATCAACAAAAGTGAAACAAAATAAGAACTGTCCCAATTCTAATTGTATTTATTTATGATTCTGAGTACTACATTACAAAAATAAAAAAGGTAGTAGAAGCATTGTGAGTGACAGCAGAGATACAGAAAAAAGGGGATTCACAGTATAGCTTTTCAGTCATAGATATTTTCCTGGAAACAAATAGAAATAGCTTTCTACCATCATATTTCAAAGGGCAGAGGTGTTCAGACCTTATAAAACCATAAGCTGCTAGAAAGCATTAGCACATAGTGCTAGATAGAAAGTGCCTTGTTTAATTGGAGAAGACATTGCTGTGACAACAAAAGTGATCCTGTACTATCAAAGGTTTTACAAAAATACCGAGCTGAACTTTTCTAAACAGCCTTCTCATGTTGATATACAACATATTTCAAAAGGTGAATGGATTTTGTCTGCCAAGATGGATTATGTAGTATATGGACTTCATCTAACAGACACTCAGGTGTTTCCAATTCAGCCTGTTTCTCTGGCATATATTGCAGCTCAAGCATGTTATCTTACCTGCACTGAAAATATTAGCTGGGGAGCTACTTTTCAACTTAAATTAGATTAAGATGCTGAGAACTGTCAATAGCTTCAAAGTTTTCCAGCTAAATGGAAATGAATATCCTAAGCCAGAATTTTATTTACAAAATGGCTATTTAGATTGCAATTTGCACCCGGTTTAAGTCCCCTTTATACTTCCTGATGGCTACAAAGGAGCATCCTGCACATGGGCGTATGAAGCTTTTTTTTTTTACATCATTGAAATGGCTGGGGATGATACTTTTAGAAAGTGGCCTTTGTAGTTGTCTTCCAATTAGCATGCCCTGGGCATGTCTGTATGTGCATTTATGCAGACTGAAATTTACTGTACAGTAAGTTATTGCACAGTAAGCAGAAATAGGTCAGTGTCTGCATGTGCACGCATTAAAGTGCATTGACGCTGTGTGTGGACTGACTTGGGACTAAAATTAATCCCAAATCAGTTCATGCACACACACTATTACTGTGCAGTAAGGTGTCTACATGTGCATTACTAGGCAGTGACTAATTGGGTGCAACTTTTATATCTGTATGATGCAGGTATCAAATTTATGCTCAAGTCAGCGTAAGTCAACATATTTACTGCATAGTACTAGCATGCACATGTAGGCACATGCTGTACTTTCATTACAGCAATTACATGCTGTAATTTCAATTACTGCACAGTAAATCTGCACATGTAGATATGTCCCTGGTCACCTTTATGTGAACTTTATAAGTAGTAATGCCCATGCACACCACTTTTAGTTTTTAGAACAGTGGTTCTCAGCCTTGCTAGATTCAGGGTACCTTTTCATAACTTTTTACACTTCGGAAGCATTGCATCTGTTTACTTAGTGGTTCTTAAGTGGGGTTTAGCAGCTGATGCTGCCACCACATAAAAGTGCCCTACACACTTTGTGCACAGCCAAACTTTCAAGTGTTTCTCCTGGAAAATGCTAGAAATATGAACAAAGCTGGAGTGGACATGTCAGGAAAACTATTTGAAAACACAGTAAGACCGAGAAGCTTGCTTCCTGAATTTAGGATCTGTTGAACAAAGGGATCTGCCTCTGCCATCTGTGGGTGGATCCACACAAGGGTGCATGCATGCTTTGCAGCATTTCAAAAGCTTTCGAGGTGCCGCAAAACTCACTCATACACGTGATTTGGTTCTCTGTACTGCATATTTGCCAGGCTCTGTGTGCCTGGATGGTCACTGCTGCAGTCCCAGGAGGCCTCTAGGACCCCAGGTAAGGCTTCTGGGGACAGCCCAGGTGTAGCCCCAGCCTCTCCTACCCCACCTGGGGGCAATTTGCCCTGCACCACAGCATGCATGTAGGTGTGTTTCCTGGGGACAACTAACAGCAGGAGAAATATGTGCCTCTGCTAGTCCCCAAGGAAATGCACATGGGCACTTGTTTTGGACACACCCTCTGTGTCCTGCCCAGTCAGTCAATGTTTAAAAGTAACACATCACAGACCTCTTCCTATCCAGCCGGTTTTGAAGGTTTGAGGACAATGTGAAGAAGGTACTAAGTATTATAGTGAGAACTTCACAGTGAGTCAAGAGCACACTATGTCTACATGATTTACAAAAATTGTGTAAAAGCACATGCTTAAGAGAAGCATCTGGAAACTTGCATAAGGGCAATTTAAAAGGTTAACCAGGAAAATTCGATTTACAGTGCTGGTTCCTTAACAAAAAGGATGTAAACAGATCTTGCATTTCCCTTTCCCCAATCTCCCACAAAGCCTTTTGTCCTGGGATCCTACAGGCAAGACAGTCCATTGTTTTACTTTAAGTACCAGTGAAATATCCAAGATAAAATGTGCTAACACTTTTCCCTCTCCTCCTTACCCTGACTATAGTGTGTCCCTCTGTAAATTATTCATGGTAGCATAAGAGTGATATTGTAGCCGTGATGGTCCAGAAATTATATGACAGGCAAGCTGATATCTTATATTCATGCAGTTGGGATAAAGTTAGACAAGTTTTGAAATGCAAGCCATTCTTCACTAGGGCTTTGATCACAGGAAGCCAGGCACAGCAGAGTGAAAAACAGCAGAAGGGGAGGGGCTGAGAGAAATTCTCAGGGTAGTAGACACAATTACCAGATGAAAACCAGATGATTACTGGGACTTCAAGGCACGTCAAAAGGGAGGAGGGTCATTTTCACCTTTCTTTCTTGTGGAAGTAATTCCGAAGTTGGATAAAATATATTGTGAAATAATGCCAATATCAGCGTATAGTCCCAGATACTTAGGGTGTTTACACAAGTTACTTTTTTGTGTGATTGGGCCCCTGAAAGTGCTTTACAACCATGATTTAACACATATGCATATGCATAGCTACAGAGCACTTTAAAATGGCTGATTGTGCAAAAAATTAACCCTGGTCAAGTGAGGTATTAGACTAAAGCACTCTAAAGCAGGGCACCTTAAGGAACTTATGTTTCCTCCAAGGTTAATTTTTCATGCAGGGGCAAGGCTAGGCTAGTACTTTCCCTGGTGGGGTAGGGGTAGGGAGGCAGGGGCCCAGGCTAGCTCCTCGCAAGCACGCCAGAACAGCAATACAGGTTGGAAGGACTATGTGTGCAAGAGGCTTCTCCTCTTTTATACTGGGTTTAGATGCAGCTCAATTAGGACTGCCACAGGTCAGAGGTCTATTTATAGCCAAAGGCCTTAAAAAAAGTGTTTGAAGAGTATGGAGCCCAGAGGAGTCTGAAGAAGGTGAATTTTCTGGTGGTTGATAATTCCCATACAGAAATAAAGATTATCATGGCAACAGAGATCCAGCACATACTTTTGAACTTTGGCTAATGAATAGAACAGGTGGTATTATCTGCCCTCTTGTGAGTATTTTCAACTACTTTACGAGCTTTATGAGCACTCGTGGTGCTCTGATGTGGTGCCAGAGGACTGGAAGAGGGTCAACATGGTTCCCATCTTCAAAAAAGGGAGGAAGGAGGACCCAGGAAACTATAGGCCAGTTAGTCTTACCTCGATCCTGGGTAAGCTTTTTGAGCAAATTATTCTGACACATGTCTACGAGAGGCCAGCAGGGATCATTATGCTTAGGGGCAACCAACACGGGTTCATTAGAAGCAGGTCCTGTCAGACCAACCTGGTGGCCTTCTATGACCAGGTCACCAAATCCTTAGATGCAGGGGTAGCCATGGACATAGTCTTTCTGGACTTTCGGAAGGCCTTCGACACTGTCTCTCACCCCATTCTCATTAAAAACCTGGGGGACTGTGGTGTCGACACCTACACAGTCAAATGGGTCGCTCATTGGCTGGAGGGCCGCACCCAGAGAATGGTGGTGGGTGGGTCATTTTCGACCTGGAGGGATGTAGGCAGTGGGATCCCCCAGGGCTCGGTCCTCACGCCTACACTGTTCAACATCTTCATCAGTGACTTGGACGAGGGGGTAAAAAGCACCCTGTTCAAATTTGCTGATGACACTTAGATGTGGGAGGATGTGGGCATGTTAGAAGGAAGAAATAGGCTACAATTGGACCTAGACAGGTTACAAGGGTGGGAGGATGAGAATAGGATGGGATTCAACACTGACAAGTGCAAGGTGCTGCACCTGGGGAGGAAGAACCAGCAGCATACCTACAGGCTGGGGAACTCCCTTCTCATCAGTGCAGAGGCAGAAAAGGATCTTGGAGTCA
>NW_017729032.1:156666762-156670862 GCF_001723915.1 Gavialis gangeticus | reverse complement strand
CTTCCCCTCTATGCGGCATTGGTCAGGCCACAGTTGGAGTACTCATCCAGTTCTGGATGCTGCACTTCAAGAGGGATGTGGACAACATGGAGAGGGTCCAGAGGAGGGCCACTCGCATGATCAGGGGGCAGCAGGGCAGGCCCTATGAGGAGAGGCTACGGGACCTGAACCTGTTGAGCCTCCACAAGAGAAGGCTGAGAGGGGTCTAGTGGCCTGTTACAAACTAGTCAGAGGGGACCAGCAGGCACTGGGGGAGTCCCTGTTTCCCCAAGCACTGCCAGGAGTGACTAGAAATAAGGGTCACAAGCTGGCAGAGAGTAGATTCAGATTAGACATCAGGAGGCGCTACTTTACTGTCAGGGCAGCTAGAACCTGGAACCAACTTCCAAGCAAAGTGGTGCTGGCTCCTACCCTGGGGGTCTTTAAGAGGAAGCTAGACAATCGCCTTGCTGGGGTCATTTGACCCCAGTACTCTTTTCTGTCATGGCAGGGGGTCAGACTTGATGATCTGCTCAGGTCCTTTCTGACCCTACCAACTATGAAACTATGAAATACTGGGATCATTTGACTTTTTAAATAGAGAGTGGGCAAACTTTCCTAGCAGTGATGATGTTAAAGCTAGGAATAAAGCACCCAACAGTATGCTTTTTTTTTACAATTCACATTCTATACTGAAGAAAAAAAACCCAACACTTCCCACAAACCATTCAGTGCTCCTGCCTTGTAAGCCTTTGGGAAATACCAGTATGGGATACCTTTCCAAGAATGTCAGTTAACAGCCAAATACCCAGACATTGTGTCCATAAGTTTCCCTGAACATGACGACAGCTCTGTGACAGTCATATGAACACACCTATGAATAGTCTGAGGTACTTTGTCCATAACCTGAATGGTTTGAAATTAATTGGAGTTGGTTAAATTTATGATTAAAAGCTTTTTACTTGAAAATACAATATCAATTAATAAAACAATTCAATGAAGGTGCAGCTCTTAAATAACTTTAGTCTCCTTCCCCTCCTTTTCCTATCATAAAAAGTTAGGAAACCGAAAGAAAGAGGACAGTGATTTTTTTCATCTTCAGAACTGGAACTAGGGAGCAGAAGGGTTAATAGTTGAGTTATGCTTGAGGAATAAAGCATTATATAAATTGAATTATTACATAAATAATTATATTGATATTATTAATAAATAAAGTATTATATATTATCTAATATATTATTATACATTATATACATAAATTATTAAAGCCTGGCCAGTGGACCTGTTTTCCCTTTGAATCCAAGGCTATGTAAGCACTGTCTTTATTAATATATATAGGTCTTTGCTACAGAGTGTCCTAATAATGCTTTCAAGTTGTGACTGGAATAGTCTCACTGGTCATCAGTCTCACTCTTGGCTCCAGTTAAAATTTAGAGTAACATTTCAGAGGGTTTGAGTCTCTTTAAAGGGCATTGTTGAATCAGAATTTTTAAGGTCATTGTGTTCATGAGATCGGTGATGTTATGGGCTGGCTAGCCCTTGGTGAGGAAGGGGTTAAAGAGGGCTCCCAGGCAGTGTTGCAGAAAATGTTCGACGGGCCTGCAAGACTAGTATAAGAGGGGGAAGTTAGGCTCAGGGAGAGGAGGACTCTCAGTGCTGACTGAGCCTGGGTCCTGGTCAGACGTCTTCAGAGGTGTAAGCCCTGTCAATTCCTAGGCTAGTGCAGGTGCCTGGGTAGATTGCAGGATGGGGATCAGCCAGTTGCCCCAGTGCCCCATTGCAAGACCTTACATTTCCTTTCTTCTTTTAAATACTTAAAACAGGAATCAAACTGAACAAATGTTAACCCTTACATTACCTTCTTTTTGACTGTCCTGATATCAGGGCCAAGAATTCATTGAACAGTCTATAAGAATACTTAAAATTACCATCTTCTATAAATGCCACTGCATCACTCCCTATTCTGGAAGCTATGCTATACATTAAGCCTTCTTAGAAAGTAATCCCCCTGACCTTCAGATCAACATTACAAACTACCCTCCAGAACTTTCAGGGATATTTTCTTGATCAAAACCCAGGCCATAGTGTTCTTATTCCTATTTTTAAATATTTGCAAGCAGACCACATTTTACAATGATAGAAACATATAAAGATTATAATGAGTACTATCCTAATAGATTAAAACATATTAATAATAATGATAATATTTAGGAGCAATGTTTCATAAACCATTGCTCACAGTTTGATGTGTTCGGCTGTACTGTCTCTGGTATAAGAGTAGACTCCTCTCTTGTCTTCTTTTCCTGGCTGTTCAAAAGGAAAGACAGGAAAACACAGCACAAGCAATGGTACCAAAACCAAGACAACAACGTGTGCTCACTAGAGCATGGAAAACCAAGACTTAGAAACAGCCAGTGCACATCTATGTACAATATTATCATTTCTCTAGATTTACTATCACAGTGTCAAGCTTTTATCAAACAAAAAAAAAAGTAAGTGTATTCTGGCTGTGAAGAAAGTCAATGTGAGCAAAATATAACCAATGTATGTGAGCCAGCAAACAGCCTGAAACATTAAATATGAGTAGTGTGAACTGACCTATGCATCTCATTGCCCATTCATCATCTCTGGGAGCTGTTAATTGAGATGTACAGAGATAATAATTTGCATACCAACATAATTAAATATTTTGTTCCGTATTAAAACAAAAGGGAGACCACAAATGTGCAGATATTTTTTTGTCTGGGTGACATCAGATGTTATTACCAGTGGATTGTATTTGGAAGATATTACTACTATATTTTTTGCCAGTCAAGAAGATACCAACTCCAACTATTGTAGCAGAATTGATAAACACGTTCAAACCCCATCAGTGTCCAGAAGCTTACAGAACTGCACAATCATATTTTGGATATCTGTGTTATCTACTGTAAATAGCACTCACATGGGCAACTGTTCTGGCCCCAGCAGCCTTACCTGGGTTCCTGGGGGCCTCCCAGGACTGCAGCCGTAGCAGGAAGCCTGGCCAACTGCTGGAGTGTGGCTCTGGCCGGCCAGGCTCTAGTTTTGGGCAGCACACACTGCCACCATGTACACAGCCCCGCTTTTTATTTACATGGGTTTTTTTGATCCCAGGATTTATGGGGGTCAATCCCTCCTCCCGCCATGCTGCAAGGTAGAAGAATAGGGAATGCCTGCACGTATGGTGTGTGGTGCCACAGACATGTCTGTGGTGCCACACTGCACATCCACGCTCACCTGGATGTGGCCTTTGTGGGTAGGACATGGAACACTACTGCTACTTTTTTTTCCAGTGTCAACCCTGTTCAGAGCTATTTCTGGCTTTATAAAATTGAGATGAAGATGTATTATTTATAGTAGTCTATCTACTTTGGATGCATCTTATCTCTTTTTGCAATGGCTCATATAAAAATATTTTTTGTTCTTTAGTGCTCGCAAAAAACTCTTGGATTGACAGGCTGGAAAAAATGAGTTTTCCCTTTTAACCACAAGTAAGGTAAAAAAACAAAAAGAGCAATATAAAATCCTTCAGCTTGCCAGTGTTCTCCAGTGTCTTTTCTAGCATTTATTTTCTATTTATTTAAATAGGAAATAAATATAAGGATCACTTCAAAGGAATGGTAAAAGCATGACTCCCTGTGCCTTGCATTCTAAAAGATGTTTCACAGCCAAATAAGGATAAGATATACAATAGGAAGGAGAAGGGTGATGAAGGACATTGTTTATGGGGAAAAGATTCTGTGGTTAGGTTTACCTCCATTTTTGTGGTTCAGTTGTTTTTGATGCAACTGCAGTTTTAAATTAGAAATATACTTGTTTATTTTAGGAAATAGTGCAAAAGTGATCTTTAAGAGTAAACTGAAATAAGCAAGCGTGAAGAGTTTTATC
The DNA here is from genome assembly GCF_001723915.1 of Gavialis gangeticus. Classification (NCBI taxonomy): domain Eukaryota; kingdom Metazoa; phylum Chordata; order Crocodylia; family Gavialidae; genus Gavialis; species Gavialis gangeticus. Next base: position 156,666,974 of record NW_017729032.1, on the reverse strand, counting down.
TTTTCAAGCATTAGGAATTGCATGGCAGACATGCTTTATCTTTACAAAGAATGGATAAATGGTAAATCAGATTTATCATTTTGTGTGTGTGTGTGTGTGTGTGTGTGTGTGTACACATGTACACACTGGTAGAGCTGTATGTGCCCATACATACATAGATATAAAGATTAACTCATAAGCTGTTACCTACTTTATATTTTGTTAGCTAAAAA
>NW_017729032.1:156659131-156661762 GCF_001723915.1 Gavialis gangeticus | reverse complement strand
ACACACTGGTAGAGCTGTATGTGCCCATACATACATAGATATAAAGATTAACTCATAAGCTGTTACCTACTTTATATTTTGTTAGCTAAAAAGGCCTGTTATAGAAGGTCTCTGGGTGCCTACGGAAAGCCAAGGGGTAGAACTTTCACTTGCAATAAACTGAAGAATGTAATTTATTAGAGGATAACAAATATACCCAAAAGCAAGAGCAATTTGAATGAAAATGTAAAGGGAATAAAGGGCAGTCAGTTGGTCTGTGGTTACACAGATCATTAATAGGAGCTACCAACCATTCCAGAGGAGGCAATATATTTCTCATCTGTCCTTTCCTGGAGAAAAAGAAAGCTTGTTAGTAACAAGTTCTTTGAAAAATTAAGCAAAACAATTCTTCTCTGGAAAGCTAAAACACAATGACATACGGGCAGCATAATTGTGGAGATATCAGTCCCTATTAATAGCCAAGTGACATACTTGGTTAATTTCAGTAGTGTGATTCTTAAAAGACCATCACATGCCTGTCTAGAATGAAATTTATGGCTGCATAAGGGATGGCACATAAACATGCCCACCTGTTTGAGGCTTGGTCTATATACTACTAAATATTATTGGCATATCTATGTCAGTAGGATCACACCCTCTAGGCTAAGTAACTAGGCCATCAAGCTCCAACAGTCTGGACATACCAATGACAAAAGGCGGAGGCTTCCTACCAAATAAGCTTCTATTGTTTGGGGAAATGGTACAGCTACATCATCAGAAAAACCCTTCTGCTGCCATACTGCATGTGTTCAGGGCTGCCACAGCTATGTCTCTACAGCTATGGCAGAGTTGTAGTAGTGATGCTGTAGCTGTTGGTCCAGGGAATAGCTGAGAAGCAAATTTGTATGGACTAACCTCTATTGCACCAATTTATAGTTGGAAGAAATGTTAGACTGTTGTTCAGGCATAAAAAGCCTTCCCATCGGTCTGCAGAAGAAGCCGACACAGCCTAAATACCAGCTTGAACTGGTATTTTGTACCTCAGACTAGTCTAATATGTCTTCCAACTGTAAAATTAGTCCAGTAGCAGATATTGCCAAGCAAACCTTGCTTCTGAGGACCCTGATAGTTGTTAAAATAAAGGCATCAGGTTCCTGAGCTGTGGAGAGAGGATGGTTGTTCAAACACAGCCCTATGTTTAGTACTGTAATGTTTGTTTTTCCAAGGAACAGCTATATTACAAGATAAACTGCACAACTGGCAACAGAAGAGGGTAATGTTTAATCCTGATTCCACTCAGTACAACTACCTGGCCCATGACCCACTCCATGCTCGCTACATTCAGCAAACCATCATAATTATTAAATGTACATTAGTGACTGTAAGAACCTGCAAGTTTCTCCAGGTTGTAACACAAGTTGTAGTGGGTTTGATTTGGAGAGTAATGCCAAGAAGCTTCATGTGCTTTGAGAATTTCATAATAGCTCTGAGCATGCACTGTACCACGTGGCTGCAAGCAGTAGCATCAAGCACACAGCTCTTCTAATAATGGTCCAAGTTCTTGCAATCCAAATGGAGTCCCTTTATTATAGCACAAATCTCTGTGCATGAAACAGTGAGTCCTTGGCTAAAACACAGATACATAGATTGGATTATGACAACTCCCCCTGTAAAGCCAAATTACACATTTGAAAGGAAAGAAACTGTGTCTTTAGCAAGGTAGTGTCTGTGGGGGTTTTACCAAGTGTCCAATCCTAGTTCAGTTTAAGGAAAGTACGAATAGTCGCTGCCAGTGAAAGTACTGAAGAAAGTCACATTTGCTCAGTTTCAGCATAAATCCAGTTTACTGAAGCCTAAGTAATCTTTTTCACAGAGACTGTTCTGGACCTCTATGGTAGAGCTGTGGCCCAAGACACCTTGAGAATGACATTTCCACTCTGGCATAGGCAGTATTAGCAATTTCATCATACAGCACTGCCAGATTTAACCAGATGTAATGGAACCAGAAAGTTACTGTCATTAAGGGAAAGCAATATGTGCATTTCTGTAAAAGAAGAGAATGTGCAAACTGGGAGAAAATATTCTAGGTTTGACCAAATTCTGCAGTAGGTGAAACTATAACATGTTAGTCACCTAAATCTTTAAAAGATCATGAAAGATGAACTGGAAATGTCATAAACATCTCCCCGTGTTTGTATTAACATGTGGTTGTACAAAATGCAAATAATCCCTTCAGTATACAACACAGCGAGAAACACTTATCGGCTCCCACCCCTCCCCGGTGATAAATGGGAGTAGATTTTCAGTGTACTCCAGAGGATTTAGCTAAAGGATTCTTAGACTCCATGTTGGTGTTAGTGTATTAGTTAGATGTGAGGTGAGAAACTGTATGTGCAGTGGTGTGTGCTAGAGCTCCCTTGAATAGGAGGAACTCTGAAAGAATGTAGGAATTGCCTTTTTGGATTCCTGTTGTTTTAGGTAGCTTGACCAATCAAAAGCATGGGAAGAGTTCACCATTGTGAAGTCTTATCTCCTCTCCCACAGAAAGTGGCACAGAGTTCATACAACATTTCTTTGTCAGAACTTTGATTGACAAAAATCTCAGCTGACTACAATGCCTCTACACTAATGCCCGTAGCATGGGGAACAAGC
>NW_017729032.1:156658082-156659120 GCF_001723915.1 Gavialis gangeticus | reverse complement strand
CAGGTCCCTTCTGACCCTAGAAACTATGAAACTATGAATGGGCAAGAAGCAGGATTTGTTTTGTATATTTTTATTAGACCAAAAGCATTGCTACTATGATGGACAATGCTATCTGATAGTCATTTTTCAGTTTTTGGTGCTGTTCATACCCTGCTTTGAACCCAAGCCTAATTATTTATGAAACAAACAAAAATGATTAAAATATATACTTAACATCTAGATTAATTACAGTTCTGATTATGAGACAACAGAATTACTGCTAGTTTGCTATGAAAGATTCATGTAATGGATTTTTTTATGAATGATAGGAATTTGTGAATATGTTCAGAACAGATCATGTTTCTGAGGGATTCTCTCTAGAATTTCTGAGATGTGGGACATTCAGAAATGTTATTTTTTTCATTCCAGTTCAGAGTAAAACAGCCAAAATTTAGACATTTTTCAAAGAACAACAATTCTGAAGTTTTAAATTTACATCCATCATAATATTTCCTTTAGATAATGTTGAATTTTCTGCTTCCCATAATATCTAGATATGACACTGGGAATATTAATATTAAACTAGAAAATATAATATATTATATAACACTAAATAAAACACAATAGTACTATTCATATTTTAGTATATTATAAACGTCAATCAAATGAATAAACACACAATCAATGTGAACTACTTGGAAAGGATTTATGTTCTTCAAATATTTCTAATTTTCTGTTTTCTGATTTTTTCATTCCAATGTTTTCAAAAATATAAGTTGCAAAAGACAAACATTCCTTGGGTGGTATCTTTGTGTGAGTTCGTGCTGAATTATATAATGACTGAATTAAGCACAGGCTCAGACCTGGATGTTCAATTTAAAACTTTTATTGTTTCACAAAGTCATAAACTAAGGAGGTCTGTTGGTTCACGAGTTTCCCAAATCAGTCCCTTGCTTTCTAACCCGAAGGCTAGGTGCGGCTGCCTGATTCAGTAGTCTCAGAACTGGTCAACAGCTTAGTTAAAAGGAGTCCCTTATCTTTTTTAAGACAAAAGATACA
>NW_017729032.1:156649320-156653082 GCF_001723915.1 Gavialis gangeticus | reverse complement strand
CTTTGGATAGTTTTATGATTAGCAGGACAGTTTGCAAGCAGTTTGCTAGTCAGTTTGCAGGCCAGTTTGCCAGTCAGTTTGCAGGCCAGTTTGCCACCCCTCTCTTTGATGGGGAGCCTGAAAGGTAAGATTCTTTTTTTATATGGAATTAGGACTGACTAACCTACATAGTTTTATTTTAGCGGCTAGAACTCGGCAGCTAGACCAAGACTTAAACCCCTTGTTTAACTAGAGTCCAGAGTGAAAGGGAGTTTACTTGGAAACATTTCTCTCACATTCCTTCACTGTAAGCTTGCTAAGAGGAAAGAGGTTGCAGGGAAAAGGGAACCTTTCAGATCAAGGAACAGTAAATGGAGGAGTTTGGAGGAGCTATGGAGGAGTTTGCTAGGGAAGGTCTGCTCGGAAAGGGAGGAAAGAAGTGAGAAGCAGCAGCTTAGAAGACCCAGAGACATGGCTGGAAGACGTCACAATCCCAGAGCCACTGCCACTTCCAGCACTTCCTCTGCTTCCACCTATGAGGTGTCTGTCCAGGCAGGACCATACACAATAGAGGCCTCCACCCAGCTCCTGGTTTGGTGCTGTGCAGATTGCGGCTTGCAGATTTCTTCCAGTGTCAGCCAGGTGGGGGAGTGCCTGCAATGTGAGTGGTATCTTCTCGTTATGTCCCTCAGAGAGAAGGCAAGAGAGCTACAGAAGGAGGTGGTGCTAGAAAAGGAAAAGGGCATGAACTATCAGGAAAGTGGAAGCTGGAAGCTTGTATCTTCTGGCAGCAAGAAGTATTCATCCCCATGTGCAGTGCTTTGCCTGGAGAACAGATACGGAGCCCTAGCAACAGAGGAGGAGGAGCACATTCCATTGGTGAAAGAGGCCAGGCATTGAATCCCCAAGGTGGGGAGGACTGAGACCACTGCCACAAAGAGGAAGTGATGGGTGGTGGTGGTTGAAGACTCCCTTCTGCGGGGCACAGAGGGATCCATCTGCCAGCCTAACTTGTTGTCCCAGAAGATCAGGTGCTTGTCTGGAGCTCAGATCTGAGATGTCACAGAAGGATTATTGAGACTCATCTGACCCTCTGACTACTACCACATGTTGTTTATCCATGTGGGCACCAGTGATACTGCCAGGGGTGACCCTGAGCAGATCAAGACAGGGCTCTGGGGGTAACAGTTAAAGGGAAAGGGGCACAGGTGGTGTTCTCCTTGATCCTTTTAGTCAAGGGGAAGGGCCTGGGGAGACACAGGCACATCCTGCAGACCAATGCATTGTTGTGCAGGTGGTGTTGTTAGCAGGAGTTTCGCCTCTTCAACCATGGGATGTTGTTTCAAGAAGAAGGATTGCTAGGAAGAGATGGAATCTACCTGACAGAGAGAAGAGTATCTTTGCAGACAGGCTCGCTAACCCGGTGAGGAGGACTTTAAACTAGGTTCTTAGGGGGATGGAGAACAAAGCCCTGACGTAAGTGTGTATGTGGGGGACCTGGATGAAGTGGAAGCAGGAGGGGGCAACAGGGGAAGCCTCATTCTTCCTGAGAAAGTAGGGCAATTGGCTAGTCACCTCAGGTGTCTGTACAAAAATGCACAAAACCTGGGAAACTAACAGGAAGAATTGCACAATCAAGGAGCCATGACATGATTGGAATAACAAAGACTTGCTGGGATAGCTCACATGACTGGAGCACTGTCATGGATGTATACAAACTGTTCAGGAAGGACAGGCAGGGGAGAAGAGGAGGAAGAGTTGCATTTTGTGTAAAAGATCCATATGATTGCTTAGAGCTCCAGTATGAAATTGGAGCTTGTTGAAAGCCTCTGGGTTCTGGTCAGAGGGGAAAGCAACAAGGGTGATGTTATGGAGGGGGTCTTCTATAGACCATCAGACCAGGGGGATGAGGTAGATGTTGCTTTCTTCAGACAACAAATGGAAGTTTTCAGATCACAGGCCCTGGTTCTCATGGGGAACTTCAATCACCCTGATCTCTGCTGGGAGGGCAATACAGCAATGCAGAAAGTTTTTGGAGAGCATTAGAGACAAGTTCCTGGTGCAAATGTTGGAGAGAATGACTAGGGGCCATGCTTTTCTTAACCTACTGTTCACAAACAAGGAGGAATTGGTGGGGAATGTAGTCATGGGTGGCAACTTGGACAGCAGCAACTACAAGATGATTGAGTTCAGGATCCTGACAAAAGGAAGAAAGGAGAGAAGCAGAGTAAGGGCCTTGAACTTCAGAAAATCAGACTTTGACTTCCACAGGGAACTGATGGGAAGGATCACCTGGGAGGCCAGGCTGAGGGGAAAAGGACTCCAGAAGAGCTGGTTGTATTTTAAAGAAACTTTAATGAGGATGCAGGAACAAACCATCCTGTTGTGCAGGAAGAACAGCAAATGTGGCATGTGACTAGTTTGGCTTATCAGAGAACTCTTCAATGAGCTTAAACACAAAAGGGAAGCTTACAAGAAGTGGAAGCTTGGACAAACAACGTGGGAGGAGTATAAGAATATTGCTTGGGTGTGCAGGGATGAAGTCAGGAACGCTAAAGCACAATTGATGTTGCAGCTAGCAATGGACATGAAGTGTAACAAGAAGGGTTTCTACACTTACGTTAGCAGCAAGAGGAAGGTCAGGGAAAGTGTGGGTTCCTTACTGAATGGGGGAGGCAACCTAGTGACAAATGATGAGGAAAAGGCTGAAGTACTCAATGACTTTTTTACTTTGGTCTTCACAGGCAAGGTCAGCTTCCAAACTACTGCACTGGACAGCACAGTTTGGAGAGAAAGTGAGCAGCCCACAGTGGTGAAAGAACATGTTAGTGACTATTTAGAAAAAGAGGGTGCCGAGGGAGTTCACTGATGTGATTGCAGAGCTGCTAACCATTATAGTTTAAAACTTGTGGCAATCAGGAGAGGTCCCAGACAACTGGAAAAGGGCAAATATATTGCCTATCTTTAAGAAAGGCAAGAAGGAGGGTCCAGGGAGCTACAGACCAGTCAGCCTCACCTCAGTCCCTGGAAAAATCATGGAGCAGTGAAAGAATCTGTTTCTAAGAACCTGGCGGAAGAGAAGGTGATTAGCAGGGATCCTGGCTTCCTCAAATAAAAAAAAAAAACAACCCAATTTTCAGATTAAAAAAGTAACTCAAAATCCACATTTTTCCATGATTAAACTGAAACACCACTATACATAGATATCTATATATTAGTGGTGTTTCATTTTAATCACAGAAAAGTGTAGATTTTAGGTTACTTTTTTTAATCTAAGAATTGGGGATTTTTTTTGTAGGAGAAAACCAAGATCCCTGGTGATTAGGAACAGTCAGCATGGATTCACCAAGGGCAAATCATACCTGACCAACCTGATTGCTTTCTATGATGGCATATCTGGTTCTGTGGATGCAGGGAAAGCAGTGTATCCCAGCCGCCTGCGGAGGGTTTAGATTGAGAGTGTGGTCAGGGGTAGAAAGGTAAGAAAGATTTATTGACTTAACGAAAACACAACTTCGCATAGCAACAAGACAAACGATGACAGACAAAAGCAATTCGCATCGGCAACTTATTGGCAGTCCCTCTGATGCCTGATACACAGCAAGCTTCTCTTTCCACAAAGTTCAGCGAAGTCAGGGGTCCCCAAACAATGCTGTCTGAGGTGTACCGGGAAGGACCCTGGAATGCAGTTCTTGGGCTCCTTGAGGTCTACAGGCCCACTGATCCAGGCAACAGATAACTTATCTTTTTCACAGAGCTGTATCTTCCTTCTGAATGGTTTCC
>NW_017729032.1:156624336-156644320 GCF_001723915.1 Gavialis gangeticus | reverse complement strand
TGAAAGAATCTGTTTCTAAGAACCTGGCGGAAGAGAAGGTGATTAGCAGGGATCCTGGCTTCCTCAAATAAAAAAAAAAAACAACCCAATTTTCAGATTAAAAAAGTAACTCAAAATCCACATTTTTCCATGATTAAACTGAAACACCACTATACATAGATATCTATATATTAGTGGTGTTTCATTTTAATCACAGAAAAGTGTAGATTTTAGGTTACTTTTTTTAATCTAAGAATTGGGGATTTTTTTTGTAGGAGAAAACCAAGATCCCTGGTGATTAGGAACAGTCAGCATGGATTCACCAAGGGCAAATCATACCTGACCAACCTGATTGCTTTCTATGATGGCATATCTGGTTCTGTGGATGCAGGGAAAGCAGTGTATCCCAGCCGCCTGCGGAGGGTTTAGATTGAGAGTGTGGTCAGGGGTAGAAAGGTAAGAAAGATTTATTGACTTAACGAAAACACAACTTCGCATAGCAACAAGACAAACGATGACAGACAAAAGCAATTCGCATCGGCAACTTATTGGCAGTCCCTCTGATGCCTGATACACAGCAAGCTTCTCTTTCCACAAAGTTCAGCGAAGTCAGGGGTCCCCAAACAATGCTGTCTGAGGTGTACCGGGAAGGACCCTGGAATGCAGTTCTTGGGCTCCTTGAGGTCTACAGGCCCACTGATCCAGGCAACAGATAACTTATCTTTTTCACAGAGCTGTATCTTCCTTCTGAATGGTTTCCAGATCTTCCAGCTAATTTATAGCTTCTGAATGGACACTGATAACATACGACCACTCAGATTCCTTTTACTTCAACTGTCCTTCGAATGACCAATACCAGTACAAGACTTCCATTCCTTTGATAAGGTAATTTTAACTGCGCCACAGGGCCTTACTACTTCTAGGCTTTGCTAAATTTACTAGGCCTTACTTTATACAAGGCCTCACTACATCTTAAACTATAATTAGGATTTGAGCAACAACTTATAGCTTAATATCTAAACAAATACAGAAAAACACTTGGTCTAATCTTCATAGAGCCTTCAGCAAGCACCTTTATCACACAGACATACTTTTCAGCTGCCACACAGTGGACGTAATATACCTTGATGTTAGCAAGGCTTTTAATACCATCTCTCATAGCATTCTTGCAAGCAAGCTGAGGATGTATAGGTTAAATGAATAGACTGTAAGATGGATAGAAAGCTGGCTGAATTGTGGGCTCAACGGGTAGTAATCAATGGCTCAATGTCTAGTTGGCAGCTGGTATCAAGTGGAGTGTCCCAGGGGTTGGTCCTGGGGCTGGTTTTGTTTAATGTCTTCATTAACAATCTGGAAGATGTCATAGAGTGCACCTTCAGCAAGTTTGTAGATGACATCAAGCTGGGTGGAGTACTAGATATGCTGGAGAGTAGGGCAAGGAATCAGAGTGACCTAGACAAATTGGAGGATTGGGCCAAAAGGCATCTCATGAGGTTCAACTGGGACAAGTGCAAACTCCTGCACTTAGGATGCAACAGTCCCGTGTACTGCTCAGCCTGGTGACTGACTGTCTGGGCATCAGCTCTGCAGAAAAGGACCTGGGTGTTACAGTGAACAATAAGATGGATATGAGTCAGCTGTGTGCCCTTGTTGCCAAGAAGGCTAGTGGCATACTAGGATGCATTAGTAAGAGCATTGCCAGCAGATTGAGGGAAGTAATTATTAAACTAGTTAGGTGGGACCAGCAGGCACTGGGGGAGTCCCTGTTCCCCCAAGCGCTACCAGGACTGACTAGAAATAACGGTCACAAGCTGGCAGAGGGTAGATTCAGGCTAGATATCAGGAGGCACTACTTCACTGTCAGGGTGGCTAGGATCTGGAATTAACTTCCAAGAGAAGTGGTGCTGGCTTCTACCCTGGGGGTCTTTAAGAGGAGGTTAGATGAACACCTTGCCAGGGTTGTTTGACCCCAGTACTCTTTCCTGCCATGGCAGGGGGTCAGACTTAATGATCTGCTCAGGTCCCTTCCGACCCTACCAACTATGAAACTATGAATTATTCTGTTCTATTCTGCACTGCTGAGGCCGCATCTGGAGTTCTGTGTCTAGCTTTGGGCCCCACACTACAGAAAGGATGTGGATAAGTTGGGGAGAGTCCAGTGGATGGTAACAAAAATGTTTCAGTGACTGGGGCACATGACTTATGAGGACAGGCTGAGGGAAATGGGTATATTTAAAGTGGAGAACAGAAGATTGAGAGGGGATTTAATAGCAGCCTTCAACTACCTGAAGGGGGGTTCCAAAGAGGATGGAGCCAGACTACTCTCAATGGTGACAGATGACAGAATAAGGAGCAATGGTCTTAAGTTGCAGCAAGGGAAGTTTAGGGATATTAGGAAACGGATATTAGGAAATACTTTTTCACTAGGAGAGTGGTGAAGCTCTGTGACAGGTTACTTAGAGAGGTGGTGGAATCTCCATTCTTGGAGTTTTTTAAAGCCCTGGCTAGAATGATCCAGTTGGGGATGGTCCTGGTTTGAGCAGGGGATTGTATTAGATGACCTCCTAAGGTCCCTTCAAACCCAAATTTTCTATGATTCTATGATTCTTTTATTGGCCCAACTGCATAGCTGAGATAGAGTTAGACAAGCTTCTGAATGTAAGACATTCTTCATCAAATCTTTGAAAGCCTGTCTAACTGTATCTCCACCATGCAGTTGGTCCAATAAAAGATGTCATGCTAAGAAATCCTTGCTTCTTGCATAATTCATGGACCATTATGGTTACAACATCACTTTAGTACTATCAAACACACATTGGAAATTCCCCACAGAGTGGAAATGATAAAAAAACTATCAGTTTCAGACACTTAGAAAGGATTATTTTTCTAAATTTGGTAAGTTGTGAGCTATATGTCTGGTGGGATGATGTGCTGTCTAGCTTTAGCTGCCTGCTCCCCAGTACCTAACTTTGTAGGCTGGAAGGTTGCATAGCTCTGTGGGTTCCCTGGAAAGTTTCTATGATGCCATGCTGTCTTATTCCCTGGGCTGCCAGACTCTCTCTGTTGTCTGCAAACCTCTCTGGCTGCCTGAATGCTTCACTTCCCACAGCTGCTCATCCTCTATTTCATCAAACTTTGACCAGATTTATTTTTAATACATTAAAATTCTATTCTTTTTCTGTAGAGATATCTGCTTTATGTGTATGTGGAACTAATCAAAACATGTACACTTTTCACTAGTAGTCTTTTTCTGATAAGCTGTTTAGTGGTTCTGGCAGGAAAATTGTTTTCCTGACACTGTTAATTCTGTGATATTTGAGCTGGTTTGAACTTCTGGGCTAGATACAGACAGTCAAAAACCTGAGGCTGAATCAATACAGTCTTTTTTGGTTAGTTTAAGATGCACAGATCAAACTGAAACAGAAGTAAACAGGCATTTACGTTTGATTCAGAAAATGCAGCCACATGCCTGCAGTGGCTCAGGCCAAGAGTGGGGGGGTGCTGGAGCACAGCTCTCTGGCTGTGTGTTCACTTTTTTTTCTTGCTGCCCCAAGGTCTCTGGGATTTGCAATCCAGAATTACAGCAGCAGAACTCTGCAGGTTTCCTCATCACTTCCTCTTTCTGCTTCCAGGTGCCTCTGGGATTTGTAGTCCACAGTTGCATCCAGCAGTAAGTTTGAGCACGGGAAAAGGTGTTTAACCCCCCTCTTGGGCCCCAGACCACAGATGGGATTTGCCTGAGGGGGCAGTCCCCTCCCATAGATTGGGCTGCATCCCCAGCCGCACTTGCCCCACCCCTCCGCCTTTGTCAGCCAGCCCTCACTGCTCCAGCTAGGGAGAAGAGGGGTGGTGCCAGCCCTGCTCTCTGGAGCAGACAGCAAGGCCCTGTCCAGGGCTGGAAAACATGCAGGGATGCTGGGAGACTGTGATTTAACTTGAACCAGGAAGGGGTCTGGGACAGAAGTTTCATAAATCAGCTTGATCCAAATCAGTTAATTCTGATACTACATTCAGCCAGGTTTATCTTCAGCCAGTGTCAGCCATTTGAAAGTGGTTTATACGCACTGAGCTTCTGTTCTGTTATAGGTTTAAACTAGTTTCTGATAACTTAAACAGATGTGTAACTTCTGTCCCTGTTTATCACATGGGGTCACAAGGTAGATATTAGAGGTGTGTGAAGCAGGCAGTATTTGATTTGGATTCGGATTCAGCTTGATTCAGGGGACAGTGATTTGCTTCACTGATACGGATCACTGTCCTGATTTGATTTGTCCAAATCTGAAGATTCAATTCTGATTTGGAGAATCAGCAATTCAGCCAAAGACACAGCTTTATATATTTTTTCTACATACCTCGAGGTACCAGGTGTGACTCATGAATGCTGAGAAAGTGAGGTGGATGGAGCGTGCCATGGGAATGTGTGTGTGGGGGGTCCCCCACGTGCTCAACAGTGAAACCCCCCCCAAGCCCCTCTGGCTCAGAGATCGACTGTGAGGGGACCCCGGATCCCCCCAGACCCAGGAGGCACCAGTCACCAAGCTGGGGACCGGGAGGGGTTCCCCCGCACACTCCGTGACAGACCCAGAAGTGGACTGGAAGTACTTCTAGTCCACTTCCGGGTCCACTGTATAATACACGGGAGACCCCCCCACACACTGTGCACCTGTGGGATGCTTTATCTGCCCCACCACCTCAGTGTTCATGAGCTATGCCTGGTACTTCAAGGTATGTAGAAAAATCATTGAATCTCTCTGAATCAAATTGGAGGATTCTGATTCAATTCGGAGAGATTAATGGGTCTCCTAATTTGATTCAGGTTCAGATATTCAGCTGTCAAATTGGGCCAAATCTGGTCCGAATCAAATCAGCAACCAAAGTTTTGCGCAGCCCTAGTAATTGTCTCAAATTGTCTACAACTTTATCCCAACTACATAAAAGATATCACCTGAAAAAGTCCTTGCCTCTCACATAATTTCTGGACCATCACAGCTACACCACTCTTACACTACCATACAAACTTTCTGTGAGACCTGAAAAACATTTAGACATTTTTAGATACAATCTGGGGTGCATTATTTTGGAAGAAATAAAGTGAACATCACATATGGTAGCAGACCATAACATTCCTAAATCTAGGAAATGCAGGGCTAGGGATTTATTTCATATATAAGCCCCACTCCGCAACTCTGCCTTGTGATTTGGCTCTTGTGAAGTGAGTGGCTGAGCAATGCTCCTAGGTGGGTGCATCTACACATGCGTTTTAATGTGCATTAGATTACTTTAATGTGCATTGAAGTATCACTGAAAACCATGGGTATTTATACACATGCTCCAGGAGGTGTGTGTGTGGGGGTGATTTAATTAGTGCAGATCTGAGAGCCATACTAATTAAAAGCACCTGGAGTGTCACGCATATCAGTGTCCCCTGCCTAAAAGATGGAGGTGGCCACTTTGAACTAAAGCTTGTTGAATGAGCTTTAGTTTAAAGCATCCTGCTGCCATTTTTCAGTGTGGGGATGCTGACACGTGATGCTGGAGGCTGCTGGAGCACGCTAATTTCTGTGCTCCAGCAGGCTCACTTAATTGCTCCCTGCATGTGTATAGGAATCTCGTACTATTTAGTTAATGTGCATTAAAATAGGCCAATGTGCAGATAGCAGAATTTAAAAATTAAGCAGAATTTAAAAAACCATGGGCTCCTATACATGTGCAGATAGCCTGCTCAAAACGTGCTGTAAATCCAGTGTGTTAGAGCAGACTAGATTAATTCACTCTTCTGGAGTGCACAAATTAACATGCTCCAGCAGCCTGGTAAAAGGGAGAATCTCCCACACAACAGAAGGCTATAGATAATAAAGCTTAATGAAATAACTATTTTCTATTATAACTCCCCACTAGGTTCCAAACTATCTGGCTGTGTCTACATGAGATGCTGACTGTTCAGTAATACTAAATGACTGTGTAGTAACCAGAGTTACTGCACAGTCATGGTGAGGAATGGCTTTTTCATGATGCTGGCTGTACAGCAGCTCATGCATACCGCACATCAGTGTCATGTCACACTTCCTGCCTATGGTGCTACTGTGCAGTAGTCACGGGCTACTGTTCAGTCAGTGTCTCATGTAGACACTGCCTCTGGGAATGAAATGTATCTACATGGGGGGATCTGCATCAAGAGTTATAAGGAGCTAGAGCAAATTTAAATCCTTCTGGATAACTTAAGTGATAACATGCAGCTTATACTGTCTTTCTCTCTAGGGATAGGTTTCATCATGGGAGAATTGTGAGAGGCAAGGAATTTTTTGAGCAATAACTTTTATTGGACCAAATGTGTGGTTGATCTAAAGTTAATAAGTTTTTGAATGCAAGGCGTTTTTCATTAAGTTTTGCATCTCCAACACTACCAAATCATGGGAGAACGTCACTTTGTTAAGATAGGCCAAAATAATGGACAATAAGCTGAAGCTGAATAGGAGCCAACAGTGTGCCCTTGTTATGAAAAAGGTTAACAGCATACTGGGCTGTATTAGTAGGAACATACCCAGCAGATCAAGGGAAATTATTATTCTCCTCTGTTTGGCACTGATAAGGCCTCCTTCTGGAGTAGTGTGTCCAGTTTTGGGCCCCCCACTGCAGAAAGGATGTGGACAAATTGGAGAAAGTCCAGCAGAAGGCAACAAAAATGCTTAGGGGGCTGGGGCACATGATTTTGGAGGAGAGGCTGAGGGAACTGAGCTTATTTAGTCTGGAGAAGAGAAGACTGAGAAGGGATTTAATAGCAGCCTTCAACTATCTGAAAAGTGATTCCAAAGAGGATGGAGCTAGGCTGTTCTCAGTGATGACAGGTGGCAGAACAAGGAGCAATGGTCTCAAGTTACAGCAAGGGAAGTTTAGGTTAGATATTAGGAAAAAGTTCCCATAGGGAGGGTAGTGAAGCACTGGAACAAGTTACCCAGAGTGGCTGGGAAATCTCCATCCTTGGAGGTTTTTAAGACCTGGCTACAGAAAGTCTTGGCTGGGAAGATCTAGTTGGAGATAGTCATGGTTTGAGCATGGGGCTGGACTAGATAACCTCTTGAGGTCCCTTCCAACCCAACTTTTCTATGACTCTATGATTCTATGAAAATTATTATTGACCTACCTGCTCATTCTGGCTATCCAGTAATTTCATAAATGACCAAATAAAACTTAGTTTCTTTTATTAAAGAACTGAAGTTGACAACTGTAATCTGAAACAGGAATAATATAAATGGCTAAGGCTGAATGCACATTTTAATTTAGCCATTCAGTACAAAATAGATGATGCTTAATACAAAATTTTAATCTCTTTCCCGATGGGTATTCTTCTCAGAAAATGTTATTTTTTCCTTGTACCTCTGAGAAAAAAATCATTCCTTTTGGGTGTCCAGCATGAGTTTTCCATAGATAAATCAAAACCTTTCTTATTTGTATTGGCCAAGGTGATTCATAGGCCTGTCACCAAGAGGAAATAGATTAAACCCACCTGGCCATATCAAATATAATGCAGTGAAGTGAGGATTAATAGTTCAGAATTGTTTAGAATCTACAAGGACTTAAACATGGTTCATATCCCAAATTCCTGAATCCAAATGATAGCTGTACTTGAGAGTTGATTTAAATGGACTACATAATGTGCAGGATTAGAGAGAGCTCCACAACTAATGCAAGGTTGTCATTTACTCAAGGAGTTTTTTTCTAACACAAAAAACCATAAAATTATGACTTTGAGGAGTTTTTGAATGGGACTAAGGCCCTGACAGCAGGCTCAGTGATAGCAGCCCATAGTGTTAACTCTCAGGGCATTCATTTTTAGTACTTATTTTATATTTAATGTTTACAGATCTTAAAAGCCCTTTAAAGTTTCAATAATGTTTTGATACTTAACATCTGAGCTTACCTTCTGAATGAGGTCATTTCAGTAGAAATAGCATTTCTAGGATCTGTTTGAATTAAAAAGGCTGTGGGCCCAGCCCACTAAAAATCGGGGGCTGCCACTGGTTGGGCATCCAGAGCCTTTAAAAATCCAACTGATTACAGGGGGCAAATCATAAGAAAACAGGGTGTGCACATGCAGGGTCAAAGGGCCCAAACAAGTGCTCCCTGGGGGAACACCAAGCAGAGCACACTGGACAGCGCCCATCGGCCCTCAAACTCAGAGTGCTGGTAGCTTCCACCCAGCAATGTTCCACCTGGAGACGTGTCCACAGGACACTGAGGAAAAGTGCCCCAAGGTCTCCAGGAACCTTCCCGGCCAGAGTGTCTGGCCTGGATAGCCAAATGGTAAGCTTGGCTAGAGCCAGGAGGAGGTTGACCAGGAGGTCCCGGGCCTTCGTAGGACGACAGATGGGGAGTGCGTAAACAAAAAGCTGTGGGGAATAGTGCAGCCAGAACTTGAGGAGCAAGTTCTGGAGGAGGAGGTGCAGGGGCTGGAACGTGGCAATTGCTGTGCTCTAGCAGCCTCCTGTGTCTTGTGTATCAGCATCCCTGCACTTAAAAATGGTGGCAGGGTGCTCGAACTAAAGCTTATTGAACAAGCTTTAATTCAATCACCCCTGCTGCCATTTTTAAGCACAGGGACACTGATACATGAAATGCAGCAGCCCTTTCATTACAGTGAAATTAAAGTGCCACTTCCCCACCCCTAGAGCACATGTAAAAGTGCCCAATATTTTTATATATTCACAGGACTTGAAGGAACCTTTCATATTATGAAGTCCAGTCTGTTGCTATCCCAGACAATCATATCACATCATTTGTTTGTGTATTAAAGAAACTCTATCTTAAAATTAGGCTATTCACCTCCACTTCTGTGAGTGGAAGGTTCTCTGATTATTAGAAACCTTGTAGTTGCCATTTTCTCTTGTTCCAATGGTATCTATTAGTTCAAATAGCTCTTCTCCATCCTTGATGTTTACCTTCTGATGTTTTATAGGGCATAGCCATATGCCTCTAAGCCCATTTTGCTAGGTGAGGCAGGCCATGTTTTTTTTTTTTTTTTTTTATTTCTTTCATTTGGTAGACCAGGAGTATCAAACCCACCTCATGCCCTGGCCTGGTTCTGCACCAAGGAGTTTCTTGCAGGCCAGATCCATCCCAGGGCATGAAGAAGTGTCATTGCTAGCAGTGGTAACCAGAGCATGAAGTAGTGGCAGAGGTGGCAGCAGTAGTAGCTCTGACTTCAATCCAGAGTATGAGGTGGTGGTTCCAGCTCCCACTATGTGTCCCATGTTGGAGACAGAGCTGTCACCACCACATGCCCTCAGTGGCAGCCCCAACTTTAACTCTAGCATAGGGTATATGGTGGGGACTAGTGGCTGAGGAGGTAGAGATGTGGCAGTGGTAACAGGTGAAGTGATCAGAGGGTGACCAGGGATATCTCAGCCCTCACTTACCTTTCTGCTGAAGATCACCGTATCCCTGGGGCCTGAGGGCCCCAGATTCTGTGGTAGTCCATACTCCCTAGCTTTGCTCCCTAACTTCTGGTGGTCTGTGGGTAATCTGGAGGGCCAGATCCAGTGACTTCATAGGCCAGATCCAGCCCACAGGCTGTAAGTTTGACACCTCTGTGGTAGACTGTCCTGATCATCCTTGTAGTTCTTCTATACATCTGTTCTTGTTTGAATTCATCTTTCCTGACTGTGGAGAGTGGACATGCACACAGTATTCCAGAAGAGGTTATGCCATTTAATTGAAAATGGCATTACTATTTCTCTTTCTTTACTATATACACTTCTATCAAGGCATCTTGGGATTGTATTTGCCTTTTTCATAGCTGTCTCACATTCATAATCATGAGTGATTGACTATTACACCCAAGCCTTTCTCCCCCTGTCATTTCTAACTGATGAAACCTCAGTTCATCATAACAGATGGGGAAATAGAAAGTTGCCTTAAAGTTGCAATGTTTTTGTTATTGGCTGATGGGGCTAAATAGAGAAGGAATCTTGTGGCTTGGAAAATTATCTTGGCAATCATGGCTATAGAGCTATAGGGAAGAAAAAGCATCTCTCAATATAAAAATAAATAATACTAAAAGCTTCCAAAAACTCACAAGCACTTTAAAGAAGCTTGAATAGTAATTGGGGAAAAGGAAGAAAATAGAATGTGGTAAAAAGAATATAATGATTGCTTGCTAATTTTGGTTACTTGTCCTGCTGGCTAATTGACCCTGTGTATGTTCCACTATATTAATCACAATGCATTGTGTGTTATAATGGCTAAGGAGACCAGCATTCTCTCTGATTTCTATTTTTAGCCGGCTTTCTTGTTCAAGTCTTCAGTACCCTGCAAACCGATAGGAAATCTTGCCATAGAGAGGATATTTACACCTTTTTTGGAGTCTAATTCACTGTTAATATCGCTACACCTAATATCAAGGGCAGCATATTGCTATCAGTCTCATTCTCTGAGAAATGTTACACCTTTAACTGATAACCAAGTGCGTTTAAAAGATGTTTTGTAAGTGTGATACTCAAATCCAGCTATGTCCTCACAATGAAAGCAAATCAGTCCAGAGAATGAAGAAACTATCTTCAGGCATGTGAAATTTGAAAGATGAATAGTAGGCCTGTGCATATAGGGAAGTATTTGATTTGGATTCAGATTCATCCTATTCAGAGGACAGTGATTCGATTTAGAGATTTGGATCATTGTTGTGATTCAATTCAGACAAATTGGCTTCCGAAGATTTGGCACTGATTCGGAGAGACTCGGAGATTTGGCCATAGGCTATAATGTGGAATCACTGAAATATCTATACTTTTGTCATGTTTTGGCCACTTCAGATAAAAATTGCATGGATGGTAGCCCCTTCAGAGGGCCTAAAGCCTGCCAGGTTTCACGGTGATAGGTGCAGGAGTTTCTGGGAAACTGCACCTCAGGCTTCTGACAAGCAAAACTTGTGTTGTGTGTGTGTTAAGGTGCAGTGGGGTGAAAACAGCAGAGATGGTAGTCCCGTGGTGAAGCCATGAAATCTGCCAGGTTTCAAGGAGATAAGTGCAGGGATTTCTGAGAAACTGCACCTCAGGCTGCTGACAAGCAAAACTTGTGATGTGTGACTTGTGTATGTGTTAAGGCGCACCCTCACTTGTGCTAGGGCCTCTACATGACACGGTAGTGTGCCCCAATGAGGTCTTCTCCTTCCCTACAGACTCAGTCCAGTGCACCACTTTAAATGACAACAGGTAATAACTCAGTAAGCAGCACAGTAGCACCAGCAGCATCTCAGGCAGCCAAACTGTTACAGAGCCTTCTTTTCTTTCCTGCAGAAGCTTTTTCCTCCAGCAGCTGCCAGGGAAGTCTCCCTGTCAGCCCTAGCCCTGGGGCTTAGATGTGCCCAGGACCCTGTGTCCTTCTGGTTAGCTGTCCAGGGACAGGTGCTAGGTGTATTGGTCTAAGGACATGGCACTGGCAGACAAGGTTATTTGGGTCAATCTGGTATTTTTCAGTAGACCAAGTGAAAAGCTAGAGAAATATATCTTAGCAAACTTTCGGGTTGAAAAACCCTTTGTCAGGCTGAGGGAGTACCTGCAGTTGGTGTGTGTGTGTGCTGTTCCTGGATGGCTACCTGCGGCCCTGCTTTGTGCAGGTTCTCCCTCAGTTACTCCCTGCATGCCTCATACAGGGAAGGCACCACTGTCTTGCTAAAGGTAATGCATGTGGGAACTTGGTAAGATGGGGCCAAGAGTGCCACGAGCTGCCTGAACCCTGGCTGCTCAACTAAGGAGAAGGGCTGGCCATCTAGAGCAAGCATCTCCCCAATGGTCTGGGTGATCTTGCTCTCCTTGGGAGTGTGCACCCCTCTGTCTGCAGCTCCCGGGTGGCCTGCCTCTGCTTTGGGGGGATGGGCTTTGGAGTGAGCTGGGGACTTTCCTTTGGGCACACTTGCACTGGTGCCAGGCTGAGGAGGAAGAAATGCTATCTGACTTCTTCTGTGTTGTTTTTAATAATCTCTATTTGACTTATTCTGCGTTGTGTTTAAAAATTTCTATCTGACTTCATAGAATCATAGATGCGAGGGTCAGAAGGGACCTCAACAGATCATCAAGTCTGAACCCCTGCCTAGGCAGGAAAGAGTTCTGGGATCAGGTGACCCCAGCCAGATGCCTGTCCAGCCTTCTCTTAAAGACCCCCAAGGTAGGGGAGAGCACCACCTCCCTTGGAAGCCCATTCCAAATTTTGGCCACCCTCACTATGAAGAAGTTTTTCCTGCTATCTAGCCTAAATCTGCTCTGTCAGTTTGTGACCATTGTTCCTTGTTACCCCAAGACATGCCCTGGTGAACAGAGCATCTCCAATCCCTAGCTGCATCCCCCTAATGAATTTTTAGGTGGCCACAAGATCACCTCTCAACCTTCTCTTGAGGAGGCTGAAGAGGTCCAGGTCCCTCAGTCTTTCCTGATAGGGCTTGTCCTGTAAGCCCCTAACCATATGAGTGGCCCTCCTCTGGACCCTCTCGAGTCTATCAACATCCTTCTTGAAGTGTGGTGCCCCCCAAAACTGGATACAGTACTTCAACTGTGGTCTGACCAATGCTGCATAGAGGGGAAGTATCACCTCCTTAGATCTATTTGTCATGCATCTGCTGATGCATGATAAAGTGCAGTTAGCTTTGCTGATGATTTTGTCACACTGATGACTCACATTCATCTTGGAATCCACTATGACTCCGAGATCCCTTTCCACTTCTGTGCTGCTGGAAGGGTCACTTTCCAGCCAGTAGATGTGCTGGAAATCTACTATTTTTGTGCCCTAGGTGCAGCATTCTGCACTTGTCCTTGTTGTACTGCATCCTACTGTGTACTGCCCACTTTTCTACCCTGTCCAGGTCTGCCTGCAATTGTTCCCTACTCTCCAGGGTGTGCATTTCACCCCACAATTTAGCATCATTCACAAACTTGGACAGAGTATATTTCACACCCACATCCAAGTCACTGATGAAGATATTGAAGAGTACAGGTCCAAGGACCAAACCCTGCTGGACCCCGCTACCCACATCCTCCCATGTTGATTTTGACCCATCTACTACCATTCTCTGGGTGTGACTGCTAAGCCAATTTGCCACCCACTGGACTGTGTGAACATCTGTGTCACAGCCTCTTAATTTATTTATGGGAATAGGATGAGATACCATATTGAAGGCCTTGCTAAAGTCCAAGAAAACAACCTCTACCTCTACTCCTGCGTCTAAGCATTTGGTGACCCTGCCATAAAATGAAACCAGATTGGTCAGGCATAATCTACCCATTTTGAATCCATGCTGGTTTCCCTGCTGCATTATTTTTCCCACTGGACTCCGACAAATATGATCCTTCATAATCTTTTCAAAGATCTTTCCAAGGATGGAGGTGAGACTGACTGGCCTATAATTACTCAGATCCTCCTTCCTCCCCTTCTTGAAAATAGAGACCACACTGGCCCTTTTCTCCTTCCTCCAGGACCTGACCTGAGTGTCATGAGTGCTCAAACAGCTGTGCCAGTGGTTCTGCTATGACACCAGGCAATTCCTTCAGTACCCTCAGATGCAGATCATCTGGGCCTGCTGACTTGAACACATCCAGCCCATCCAAGTGACTCTGCACCAAGTCAGTGTTGACAGTTGGTGGGCCGGTGTCCCTCTGATGCCCATTTAAGAACCCATTAGGAGACTTATCTTGAGCCTTGTTCAGGAACACTGAGGCAAAAAACTCATTGAATAGCTCAGCCTTGTCCCCCCGTATGTCACTAATTGCTCCTCCTTGTTCAGTAGGGGTCCTATGTTGCTCTGCACCTTCCTTTTACTTCCTACATACCTAAAAAAAGACTTTTTGTTTTCTTTAACTTGTGTTGCCAGCCTCATCTCCGTAGTTGCTTTGGCTTTTCTAACTGCCTCCCTGGAAGTGCAGGCCAAGTAGGTATACTCCTCCTTGGTAGTTTCCCCCTGCTTCCACCACATATATGCCTTCTTTTTTGCCATTAGGCTCCCCTGGATTTCCCTGTTTAGCCAAGGAAGTTTTTTGGCTCCTTTCCCCACTTTTCCCTTGTACTGTGATAGTCTCCCTTTGTGCCCGAAGGGTCGCTTCCTTTAGGAACGACCACCTTTCCTGGATTCCCATCTCCCCAATACTCTCCCTTGCAGTGTGTCATTGACTAAACTCCTAAGCACACTGAAGTTAGCTTTCCTGAAGTCAAGCACTTTCACCCTACTAGTTATCTTACCCACCCTAGCTTTCTTTCAATGTGGTTTTGCTGGAGACCTTTTGGTATGGCATCCCCTGCAGAAAGCAGAATGTCTCAGCTTGGAAGTTAATGCAGATGTAAATTCAAAGGCGGGATACAGACACTGAATTTCCACCTTTATTCTCTTCGATCCCTATATTTTCCCAGAGGATGGATCCTACGTCATCAGAAAAATGTTTTCTGAGTGTTGGTGGCAGAATTCCTGTATTCTTGAGTCATAATTTATTTTCAAGACAAAACTTCCTTTTAACCCAGGCCATTTTGTAGGTTTATTAACAATCATCACACAAAATAGCCCTATATAATTAATGGCCTCTTAGTGGTATTACACTGAGTAAGAAAAAAGTGTACTGAATTATCCAGTAAAATCATGAATACCAAAAAGATTTCTCTAGGAAGTTGAGAATGATGGGTGAGTAGGTCTTACTGTCATCAGTGACAATAAGGTATTTAAAGGATCTTTCATTCTTGTACAGAAGCTATAAGATTAATTGTGCAGAAGAATAATAAACTATAGTAATATAGCAATATTCAGGTATAAATGGTTTCCAACTGAGGATGTTCAAATGCTCTGATCGTTCTGCTAAATGTGATATTTGAGGAGCTATTAGGACCACTCTTTGGTGGGTTCTGTATTAAGTAGAGAAACTCTGCTGCCTAAAATCAAAGAACAGAGCTCTTTTAATTTTGTGTCTTTTAAAAAAACGCTTAAATGGCTGGGAAGAAAATCTGAATAGCCCTCCTTAGTAATAAAGAGATATGTCTATATAACGTGCTTTTGAGGAGGCACGCTCCAGGCCAGACAGCTAGTAGCTCATAAGTATAGTATTGCCAAGGAACATCACTTTATAGTCTTAAAAAGAAAATGACTTCATGCATCTCGAGGAGCATAACAGTTAAAATGGAGAGGAGACTGGCTTTGCAAATGCAATAAAGTCACCCACTCCCTCTTTTGTTGGATAACTGACTAATATCCCTCTTCTGTATCATGTAGGTTTTTTATACTGCACCCATCACTAACCTAACCAAGCATCTATGTGTAGTAGATATGAAATATAAGTGTATCTCTGTATATGCCTGCATCAAATGGTGAACTTCATTTTATTTTGCAAACACTTTTTCTGTTGTAAACTGTTGCTGCCTTTTTACCTCATGTTAGATTGGGATTCCAAGAAATTATAACAGAAGATTAATAATGCAGAGCAATCAAGAATAATTAGCTTGGAAGGTCTCCTATTCAAATGGAGTACCCCAGGATGAGCAGCTGGTTGCATTAGAATGAGTTTCCCAGGTGGTCTCGTAACCAATCAGTGAATCACCTGATGAGGGACTTGACTCCATTAAGGCAGTGAGGGACAAACATTTTGGTAGGCATTCCACAAATTAGCCCTGCACCCTCCCTAAGGGCCACATCAATTCCTGTCCTGTGCCCCATCTGTTGCTCTGTCTTCTTCTCCCTGCCCTGCAACCCCTGCCTGATGTAATGCTTTTTTTCTGCTTCCTTCACTGTGCCCACTTCTGGATTTTCTGCTTTGCTTTCTGCTTCCTGCCTGATCTGCTACTATGCTACTTTCCCCCTCCTTTGTCTTACGTATGTCACACGCATAGGCTGGTGATGCCACTTGTGGCACTTGTGCCACAGGTTGGCCATCCTGCATTAACAGGTAAGGGGGGCTTTTGCCTGATACAGTGCTTTGGACCTCTGTAGGAGGAAGCTTTTCTCATTGACTATTTGAGAAGGTAAAACAAGAAAACAAGGCTATACAGTAGGAAAGAAGAATTCTGGGTCATGAAAGGACTGGTTAAAATTAAAAGGGATCTCAGTGATGAAGATACAGAGGGGAGGGTGTTGCATACATTTTTTTAACATTCCCATATATCTGTGTATCCCTTGTGAGGAAAGTGTATTTCATTTACAAAATCCATTGCAAAGTTGTGTAGCCATTGCTCTTGTCACAACCTTCCCAAAAAGGGAAAGAGTAATTGGTGGAATTCTGGAACACATATGACCTGCTGAGGAAGCTTGAGTGAGTTGGCACTAGTTTTAGTCTCTAGGTAGTTAAGCAGCAGAGCATGTCTAGAAATTCACAGACAGGGCTTAAATGCTCTCCAGCCCCAATCAATATAAGAGAACACATGGGTTGGTACGGCAAGCTTGTGTGCATTTACAAGGAGAGCTCGGTCAACTCTTTCATCATGCTGTCTCAGTAAATCTTCCTGTGAAACTGGAGAAAGTAGGAATCCTACTGGAACTAAATTTTGCCTTTGAGTTCTGCTGTCTGGGATAAACCCTGTACATAAGGAAAAAAATAAATTTGTACTATATAGTTTACTTATTAATGACTACCCTATCAATAAGTATAGTTCATTTTAAAATAGATACACAGGCCTTCATAAAGATAATGTAGAAAATGTTGTCATCTTGTAAATGAGTATAAATGTATGGCCAAGGCCAGATGAAATAGCTAGGAGTTAAAAAATTGGATCCATTTACTTCAATAAATAGGAATCAAATAGATTTAAAAACTGGCAGTGAAAGGGTCACTTATTTTCATGACTACATAAAAATACTCTTGTATTGACCTCTACTGCACACTCTGAGGTGAGCTAATACATTTAGATAACCTTAAATAGAGTGACATTTCTTATGCTAAATGTACGTAACATTCCTTGACTCATATCTCCATGGTATTCTTTGCGCTATTGAGGAAGGTGAAAATTATTGTCAACCCGATTCATATAACATTTATTCCTGGTGTCAGTGTCTCAACATGTGAGTTCATTTATGAAGAATAAGCATTAGGTTTATATTACTCAAAGAGCATTGGGCGATTACTTAACAGATGTCACGATTCCATTATAAAGGAATTCCTTACCTAGCAATAAGCATTATGTCTTTGTAAAGTGTTGGGGCTTGGCGGAGGTGCAGAGAGAAGGGAGAGGAGAGAAAAGTGCCCACTAGCAGAGGTCATCAGTTTTCAATAGCAGAAAATCTTTATCAGCATCAATCAGAACACCTTATTGCAAGTAAATCAAAGATAAAAATACTCTCCAGTCCTAGGTGACTGAAGGTTCAAGCACGTGGATGTGAAACTGCCTTCCACAGACCTTCTAACCCTCCGTCTGTCAACAAAATATTCTTATAGTGCTCAGGAAAGATAATTCCCACTTATAGTAATTTAAAACAGTTTAGGGGTTCTCAAGGAATTGTAAACAGACATTGGGAAGTCCAAACCACCTTCTGTTTCCCATGTTGCTAAATGAAAGGGCTATCCTAGATGGATCCAAAGTACAGCGGAATAGAGTTTTAAAATGCAAGAATGTAATGAGGCAGACAAGAAAAATATTGAAAACATTATGAACAATGATAAGTTACAAAATAGCTCTTTAGAAGATATTTTGGTAATTGAAACAATTCTGAATCATGGCTCTCTTGAATAACTTATGGCACTACCATCTTTATTTAAGAGGAACTATTAAGAGTGAGATTACACCTTACAAATAGACCAATTAAGTTTTAATCTCAGCACTGCTCCCAACTTGTTATACAGATCAGCAATGTATGAAGCCCTCTACCTTTTTTGTACTATTAAACAAGAATATAAAACTGGGATATTAACTGTGTTTAGATGCAATTGGGGTTGAAATAATGAAATATTAAGATCTATGTACCCAGAAGCTGGAAAGATGAGGTGCACAGGGCAGCATCTTCTGCTATGGTGCCAGTGATGATGGTATGACCAGCACCTGATGTGACAGCAGCTATTTTTGTGCTCTCCCCCACAGAGGTAGCCCCCAGGACCGCTGTCACAGTTGCTGCCCTTCAGTTATGCTACTGAATAAATAACTTCCCAGTTGTGTCTGAAATGGTTAAAAGCTAAATTCATCTGTAGCAGAAATGTTTTTCTTTCTGTTTGCCTACTGGTCCATAAAGATAGCTTTAATTAGTACTTGCCCAGAAACAAATTTCCGTATATTAACTAAATATTGTAATCAGAATGAAGAGAAGCTGATGAATAATTCCAAAAATAGAGTCCAAACATCAAAGTCTCTTTCATAGAGAAAAATCAGTTTTAATTTTTATATGAGGTAACCACAGAAATGTTGCCTTGTCAATAGGAAATGCGCTTTTAGCATGTCTCATTGACATGCCAACAAGAGCAGTGGTCACTTCATATTCAGGATGCATTTTCAAAATGCTCACAGCACAGTCAGGGATAAGGTATGTATTTCAGTTGATATTTTTCTCAGCCTTAAGTTTCTAAAGATATTATGTCTTTTCTTCCCCTACCTCCCTCAAAAACAAAAAACCCCAAACTTTGCTAACAACTAGTAACAGTTGTTCAAGGGCAGCCAGTTCTCATAATTTTATGCCAAACTTAACCATAGTAAAAGCCCGTTACTTGAGGTAGGGATTACATGAGAATTTCAGATTTCCTTTTTTCCAAGAAACTTTTTATAGGTAGAAAGAACAACTTGAAAATGTGATGTCTGCACCCGAAGGAAGGCTGGGGAAAAGGAAACTATGTATAGATATTTCTTTACACCAAAAAAGAAGGGGTTTGATAACTTTCATCAAATACCTGAAGAGCAATTACAGAAAGGATGGGGATGGGCCTTTCTCTGTGGCCATAGGGGACAGAACTAGGACCAATGGACTAAAGCTTCAGCAGAGGAAATTTAGGCAGGACATTAAGGCTAGGGACAGAAGTTACAAATAAATCAGTTTAAGTGAGCAGAAGCTGGTTTAAACCTATAACAGAACGTAAGTTCAGTGTACATAAACCAGTTTCAAAATGGCTGAAACTGGTTTAAGATAAACCTGGTTGAATGTAGTATCAGACTTAACTGATTTGGGTCAAACCGATTTATGGAGCTTCTGTCCCAGACTCCTTCCTGGTTCAAGTTAAACCAGAGTCCTCTAGCATCCCAGCATGTTCTGCAGCCCTAGGCTAGGATATGCTCTCTGCTCCAAAGAGCAGGGCTGGCCCTACCCCTCTGCTCTCTAGCCCAAGCTGGGGTGGGGATGTGGCCAGATGCATCCTGACATGGCCTCATTAAGGCAAAGTGGGCAGGGAGGGGGTCAATTCTTCCCTCCCTCCCCCCCGTCCCTCCCCCCGGCCACAGGGTGGGGAGGAAAAATCTGTGTGGTGCTGCCTAGTATGGCCCAGCCTAGATGCAGGGAGCAGCTGTCACTGAGCCACAGTTGCTGAGGATGACTGGACCCCCACAGCCTGAGCCAGCCCTGCTGAGCACCGGCTGAGGCAGCCACATAGCTGGGCTGGCCCATGGGGGCAGGGCTCTCCCCAGTGGCTGCAGTTCAGTGACAGGAAAGCTAAGCCCTGTCAGTGAGAGCAGCTTGGCCCAGTGCACATGGGCAGCAGCTGACCAGGTTGTGGGCTCCCTGGGCCAGCTCAGAGGCACTGTGAGGGCTTATGTGCCCACAGTGAGTCCCACAGCAGCAGGCAGCTACTGGGCTCCAGGCCTGCTGGCACCTTGAAATTAGCCTGGGTAGCCCTCTGCTTGGCCAGCTACCACCTGTGTGCAGCAGGACGGGGCTGCATTCACTGACAGGGATCAGCTTCCCCGTCACTGACCTGCAGCCACTGAGGAGGGCCCCACTTCACAGGCCAGCCCAGCCCAGCCCAGTCATGTGGCTGCCTCAGCCAAGACTGAGTGGAGCTGGCCTGGGCCGCAGGGGTGGGGCCATCCCCAGTGCCTGTGGCTCAGTGACAGCACTCCCCATGCCCAGGCTGGGCCAGGCCAG
>NW_017729032.1:156608312-156619336 GCF_001723915.1 Gavialis gangeticus | reverse complement strand
GCCCCCCTCCCCATCCTGTGGCAATGGAGGGTGGTGGGGAGGAGGAGGACAGGGATCAGTCCCCCTCCAGCACTGCACAGAAATCCTGTCCCCACCCCATGGCTGGGAGGGGAGAGGGAGGAGGAGGAAGAGTCTCCCTTTGGGGCCAGTCAGTGCTGCACAGAGACCCTCTCACTACCCTGCAGCGGTGGGGGAGAGGGAGGGGGTGGAGGCGGAAGAATCCCCCTCTGGGGCCAGGCAACAGAGCCGTGTGCCCAGATTGCTCTCAGTTGTCAGGAAGAGGCGAGTAGAGCTGAGGCAGGCAGAGCTCTCCCCCTCCTGCTCCCCTACCATGGGGATCTGGCCATGTTCCCGTCTGGCCACATTCCCTCTTCCCCCCACCTTCCAAACCCTGCAGGCCAAAATGGGGGTTTAAGCCCCTCCTCAGTCATACTCAGGCCTGCAAGGGCCTGGCCACATCCCCCTGCCCAGTTCATTTTCCCTGTGGATGGGAAGGGAGAGTGTGTGCTAGTGCTCCTGGGCATCTGGCCTGAACCACTGCAGGCATGTACCTACATTTCCAGATTTAAAAATGATTGTCTATCCACTTGCAAATCAGCTCAGTCTCTGCAGGTTAGTCTCAGTCTCTGCAGCTCAATCTGCAAAGATTGAATCAATTCAGGCTTGGGCTTTTTGAACGTCTGTCCTTAACCCAAGAGGAACTTTCTGACTATGAGGGTGGTCAAGCATTGGAACAGGCTGCTTAGGGAATTTGTACAATCTCCATTCCTGGTAATTTCCAAGAAAAGTTTGGACAGAAACTTGGTGGGGGTGATTTAATCAGGGATGATCCTGCCTTGAGCAGGAGGCTAGACTAGATGACCTCACGAGGCCTCTTCCAGTCCTACTTCCCTATGATCTATAAAGCACTCGTGATTTTTAGACTCAGCTCAAATTTTGAATTTGGCAATACTGCCTATGATACTGTAACAATCCTAGGAGTGCCAGGAGATCAGTAGCTAGGGCATCACCTCAGCCTAGTAACCAATAATCGTATTTTTATCTTTTCCAAGTAACTGCACCCATATTCAGCACAACAGAGTGGGGAGACAAGAAATGGTGAATGGGAATCTGGGAGTTCATAGAGATGCAGAGGAGCAGAGAAACCAAGCAAGGACAAGGCAGCAGGAAGATGAACTGGCTACTGATTTACTAAACTTCATAAAGTATTACATCAGGTATCCAGGTTGTAGCTGTAGTGGTCTAGAGGAAAAGGCAATTGGGACATATAGTAGAGATGGTATATTTTATTAGACCAACAAGATTTTTGCAAAAAAAATGTCCTTAATTGCAAGCTTTGAGGCACAAACACTTTTAATCAGGCATTGGAGAAAAGATTGTAAAAGTTGTCCTGGGTAGAAATGAAAGTTCATATTTCATAGGATTTCACAGAGGAGTCAATAGATAGAAAGACTCCTCTGGGCAGTCAGTTCATAGCTGGTATGAAGCCTCTCACCTCCTGTGAGGATCTGTGATGATGCAAATTACCTTGAAACAAAGACAGGAGCAGGATCTCAGGTTTCCGGTGGTCACAGTTGTTTCCTGCTTGGAAAAATATGAAGATTTCATTTTTTAAAACTGGCTAAAATTCAGTATCTTCCATGTGTCAGATACCCAGGTTGTAGCTGTAGTGGTTTAGAGGAAAAGGTCATTAGGACTCATAGTAGAGATGATATCTTTTATTAGACCAACAAGATTTACATATGTGTTACCCACCAAAATAGCACTTGGAAACACTATTAGAAAAGTTACAGAGGAAGGACAAAAATGACACTGGAAATCCAATCAGTGCATCAGTTGATCATATTGTGGATAAACATGCAGAAGTAAAAGTCCAATATACTGCAGCCAGGAAAGAAGGTGGGAAAAATATTATGGCCAAAGAAAATGTTTTTAAGTTTACCACAGAGATTTAAAGAGACCTTACACATCCACCCATATAGTAGACACTGAAAGAAAGCAGCTTTCCACTGAGGATCAAGTTTCCTTTTAAAGCTTCAGTCCAGACCTGAAAAGATCCTAATTAACTAGGTCCTAGCTACCCAGGGGAAGACTTTTCCCAAGGACAGTGCAAAAGGTAATTCACTCAGGAGATAGAGGAACTGTATTTTCAACAGAAGGCCTTCAGCTGTTTATTCCATTAGCAAGAATATTGTGCTTGTCTCTCATCCCATGTTGCACCATTTGAGAATTACAGCATTCAACAGATATATAAATTCACCCTTCAATCAAAAGAAATATGACATTAGTTTTGTAATAAAGTTTCTCTCTGGAGGAGCCGTGACAAATAGGAAATGTGGTCTACCATAATCTCTCTCACTGAGTCAGTTCTTGAGGCAGAGTTGTTCCCTGGGTACTAGATACTAGCACGTTGGCAAAGATCCCTGACAGACCAGATTGCCCACATGCTGCTTGGCTGCTTCCCATCCAGGAATGGTATATGTAGTTGTAAAACAAACTAAGAAAACAGCCAGATTCCATGTAACTGATTAATCCTTCGGTGCCCCAAAATCTGCCATCACTTGGCAGAAGAATGACAATACAATAAAGCATGTAGCATAATCTGATTGCCAAAGCAGGAGTGTTTTTGTCTGCACTCAGATTGGCTGCGTTAGGCATTTTGCACGACAAGCACACTACATATCTCGTAACAGAGCACTGAAGACAAAATAATACTTTGAATAGGCAACATTCTAGGATATATAATGTCCCTAGGGAATATACTAATCAGTATGTTAACCTGCCACCAAATGTGCCCCTACAACACACATGGAGTTGAGGGATCATTTATCTGACAACAACACAGTTATAAAATATACATTGCGGATTGTTAAAAGCCCAAATCATCTGTGATTTCCCCAGGAGGGTAAGTTGCATATAAGATGTTGCTGTGTCAAACAGCAGGCAAAACTGGTTAAATAGTGAAATGTATACTAGTACAGCATGAGCTAGGGAAAAAAAGTGTAGCCTACATATGCAGAAGACAGGAAAACTAACAGAATATAAAACTGAAATAAAAGACTGGACTTACAGTTGCTTATGACACTTCAGATTTTGACACAAATGGAGAAATAGGCCAAAGTGCCAATCCATTATAAAAAATTACAGATATGATTAACTACAGGTGATGCACATGTTGGAAAGATGGCACAGATTTTGCTTTTTGGGAGTAGTTCTAAACTAAAGTGACAGCTTATTACAGTAATAGTGCATCTTCAACAGCAATAGCAAGTCAGTTCCTGAGGTTGTGCAAATTGGTATAAATCAGTTAATTTCTGTGGATCTGCATAGATTTAAGAGGATCTGATTATGTAACTTCAAAACTGTACCATGAAACTCCTGAGCTAATTTTCAATGCGCTAATTCCCTTTAGCTTTCTGATCTTTCCTTTTCTCTAAGCAGTTGTGATACAAAAATGTGAAGGGTAGAAAGTAAACTAGTCCGATTCGCCTTTTCCATTATAGAAGACTGAAATGTCATTTGAAATTCATCACTGATAAGCATTGATTATAAAGATATATCATTTTGCCCAATGTATTGCTAACTGGTGGACCTCACTGATGTATGAGATCTTTCGAACAGTACCTGATTTTCTGAAAAGGACTAATAATCAGTGGAAATGTCCAGGACAAATGTTCCTCCAGATACAGCATTGCACAACTTGAATAACAGAAATAGCAATCTTCCTTTGAAACATCAAGTAGTGGGTATTTGCTAGCACGACTGTATTGCTGTAACAAAAAAAAATTATCTTGTGTTTTCTCTAGAAATAATTATTGGGAGTCCTTAAAAAGTAGCAGTAACTTAGGGGAAATTGTGTCAATTTTATGGTTTCCATGCATCTCCCACTGCTAAAAATAAATTTCTTAAAAACTATCATGTATGCTCTGTCTAATTTTCATTGTAATTCACTGTATAGCTGTTTTTCCTGGGTGATGTACCTCAGTTTTCAAATAAAAACCTGATTTAATAGCATGATTAAACATTAAACACATTAAATAAACTAGAACTAGAGCCCTAAATCTAAAAAGTGTCACAGGACATGCTGTAATCTGCTCCCCTACAGGGGCTCTCTGACTTTTATTATTGTCCCCTGTAGTACAGTGTTCTAGTCCTCTGAAGTGCATGTGGAGGACCCTCTATGATCACACCACAAAAAGTCCCAAATTTGGGAACACAGAGCGGGGGCGCCAGCCTGGCCTCAACTTCACTTAGCACTTTTTAGCACATACAGTGAGAGACCATGAAATTTCTAGCTTCTCAAACATATACAATCATTTTTAATCCTTTGAATAGATGAAGCATGAACAGTGATCAGCAGAGAACACTTCCTAATTACAGTTCATTTGATTTTGTGTGGGGAAAAAATCAATGTATAGTACAGATTGTAATTTGCAAATCCCTGAGAATACTAAGTAGGCTGTGTCAAAGTCACCACATGTCTTATACCAGCAATTGTTAAGCCATCAGTGCTGCAAGGTTTCTAAGAATCCTGATGAGGCTTTCTTCCATTTGCTTCATGTACCTACATAGTGCTAATTGCTCACAAAACATTTTGACTACTGCATCCCAACTGAGTAATACACTATTTTGTGGTAGTAGCTACATACGTGGGTACCTGAAAGTACAGAGCAAAATTTGGCTCTTGTGTAAACAAGTGCAACTCCTTTGATGTCAGTTAAATGCACCTAGTTATGCCATATATAAATATGTGGGCTAGAGAGCCATGAAAATGGGGCAACTGCCCACTGCACAATGAAGTGAAGCAGAATATGCCTGAATTCTCCTCTTCCTAGTCTAAAACCCCATTATTTCATCAATGGAATAAATAATGGGCTTCATTATGGGTTTCCACAAGGTTCAGTTATAACACTGTGGTTTTCTTACTTTAATACAAATGCCTGCTATAATAAGAATAGATTTCCTTTGGGCTAGGGACACACCAAAAATGACCTGGGCAGAGCAGGCCAGGGCAGAGGTCTGGGCAGAGCATAGTTTCATAGTTAGTAGTTTCACAGTTAGTAGGCTTGGAAGGGACCTGAGCAGATCATCAAGTCCGACCCCCTGCCATGGCAGGAAAGAGTATTGGGGTCAAATGACCCCAGCAAGGTGATTGTCAAGCCTTGCCTTAAAGACAGGCTGGAAGCAGGAGCACCACTTGCAGTGGCAGCAACAGCAGCAGGGACCCCCTGCTGAGGCCCTAGGTGAGGCATACACCCACCTTTGGGAGCCAAGGCACCAGCTGCGAGAGGCACTGGCTGACTATCTCCTCCCACACTCCCCACTGTAGCCCACCTGGACAGCTTCCCATGGACCCCCAACCCATCACCTACCCCCAGTACCATGCCCACTGCAGACAGTTCTCAGAAAAACACTTTATTGGCCTCACAACAAACAGACCCTCCCAACTTCTCCCTCCCACCCCCACAACAGAAGCTGTCCTCCCTATCACCCCAACAACCGAGCCCCTCCAGCACCCACCTCACCACAGTGGGAGGCTGTGGGGTGGGGGTGACTAGGGGGCAGAGCCTAGGGAAAGGCATCCAGCACCCTGGTCTCTGGCCATTCTTCTGTGGGTATGCATGCCACAGTGAGGCCAGTGAACAGGGGGCTCAGCCAGGGTGGTGGTGGCCACTGGTTCCCTGGTGTGTGTGGCTCCCCCTCGAGCAGTCAATGGCCAGGACCAGCAGAACCAGCATGCAGTCCTTGCCCCACTGCAGGCAGCTCCAGCTCTGTGCCTGCATGGAGCCAAGGTGAATGGCAGTACGCGGCCCAAGCAGTCAGGCTGGGTGGTGGGGGACCCAGGGCAGGGGCAGTATCTTCTGGCTGCTGGAGGCAGTGCTGGACCACCACCCAGCCCCACAGTGAGGACCTGCTGCTGAGTGACAGGCAGCTGCTAGGGGGCAGGCAGGGCTAGGGCCAGCGGCAGGGCAGCAGGTGGCATGAAGGTGACCACCAGGGTCAAGACAGTGTCCAGAATCCATCATTCCTCCTCCATGGCCTACACATCCCTGGCCATGACCATGCCCTGCTCCCACAGAGCCTCCACACATTCCTGCTCCTGACCCAGGAGCTACACCCTGAACACCTGGACCACCCAGTCCCACACCTCCTTGTGCTAGTCCCATGTGTCCTCATGGATCATTATCTCCACCCACCACCTGTCCTGCTGCACAATGTCTTCCACCTGCCACATCCATGCATATGCCTGTTGGTCTTCCATGGCCATCACCAGCCAGTCCAAAAAGAGGGTCTGATCCTGGATCCTTCTCCTGCAGAACTGGTACATCCCCAGGGCCCTAGCTATGGGTGGTGGTGACTCTGAGGCTGTATTCTGGTTGCCAACAGCAACCTCTCCCCCGCATGCAGCTGCAGGACCTGCAGAGCCATGAGAAAGAAGCTGTTTGTGGTAGTTTGCAACATTTCTGAGATAAGATGCTCTGTACCAGGGGCCTGTGCAATGCCTGGCCTCAGATAAGGGGTTGAACATGCACAGGTGCCCAGGAACCATGGTACATCGCCCAGGCAGATGTGGACCCAGGTTGCCTCTGGCTGAGCCCCCCCTCCCCTTTCACTCACTACCCAGACTGGCAGGCCACTGGGTGCTGACCACAGACAGCCTGCCTCCCCTTCCCCATTTCCAGGATGGGACAGGCCAGGCTTCTGGCAGCACCTGCTCCCATGGCTTCAGACCACACTGGTCTCCTGTGCTGCTGCCACCCCACAGTGCCCCGGCTCAGAGAGTGCAGGGCTTCCAGATGATAGGGATGAGAAGCTGCCCATGCCCCTGCCCTCCCTGCAGGGGGCCTCTCTAGAGAGATGCCCTGGGGCCAGCCCCCCCTGATCTCCATCACTGGCACTACATCTCAATCATGCCTCTGCTGTGCGTGTCTCAGGCGCTGGTCAAGAAGCTGTCTGTGTGGACCAAGGGGTGCCTGACCTGCTATGCCCTGCTGCTGATCATTGCCATTGTGCTCCAGGTATACCTGCACACCTGGCACAAAACCCTGTGCTACTGCCTGGAGGGCTACCTGTGGCTGCACTATATGTTCCTGCCACCTGCATCTGAGGGGGACATTGCTGCCATCATATACACATTCCTCAGTGTGTGTCCACCTAGCTGCAGGGGCACGGACTGCTCAATAAAGTTTTGCACTGTCTCTTGCCTCCTTGTATGCTGTTTGGGTGGAACCCGGGGGTCAGAGGCATGGGACTAGGAGCTGCACTGCAAGGTGATGCCCTGCAGGACCTGCAGGGTCCATACAGGCTGCTGGGGCTTGGTTGCAGTCAGCTGGCACTGGTCCCAATGGCCAGGAGCTGGTTACAGCTAGGCCTGGGTGCTGGCAGACCTGGCAGGAGCTTGCAGCAGCCTGCAGTGCTGGATGGTATGTATCTGGAAGTTGCATGGGACTGCAGTGCCAGGCAGTTGCACCGGGGTGCAGGCACACTGGCACAGGTAGCTTGAAGGCTGTGCAGGGGAAGCAAAGGTCAAAAGTCCTACCAGGCTCCCTGCTGTTGTGCCCCAAGGTTCAAAATGCCTGCAGGTGTTTAAAGGGCCTGAGGCTGTGGCTGCTATAGAGATGACTCATTCCTGGGGTGAGAGAGGCTTCCAACCCCAGGGCCCTGGGACTGAGCTCAGGCTGGCTCCCTAGTGACAGAGTTGACCAGGAGCAAATCTGCTCCCAGTTAGCATCTACACATGCATTACCTTGCAGTAAGTACTCACAAGTAAATTTTTGAAGCATGACTCCCATGCCTAACTCCCTCAGCTTTTCCATGTACATCTCTCTCTCAGTAAATTATCCTTTCAAGTACGCCAATAAATTTCTCTTTAATTTTATTTTATTCCCCCTTCTCCTCCACCCCCCTTCCCCAGCTCCTTATTTATTACCTTGCTCCACTTGACCAGAAAAAGGTGAGAGCCAGTTGGGCACCAGTGACCTCGAATTCTAAATCTGACTTTGCTGCTAATGCTCTCTGTAGGCTTTGCTGTGTCACTTAATCACTCTGCCTCTATTTCTCTGAGAGAAATAAGGAAAATAACATTCATTTATTGTACTTCAGAGGGATGTCCTGGGGCCTAATTAGTGTTTGTAAAGCAGCATGAAGTTGAATGGTATTTGACATATGATTATTATTATTATTATCATTATTATTGAAGGCTGGGCTATGTATGCCTTTGGTTAATTTTTTTACTCTGTTTTCAACTCTGTTTCTGCTACTTCTGTTTTTCCTCCTCCCTTTCACCTTCCTCTCCCTGAATCCCAGGTTCAGGCACATTGCCACATAAGCACTGCTTACCAAATCTCTCAGTGGCCTCTCTAGACATTCTTCAGCACAAGTTTTGCCACCTTTCCACACCTACTCCAGCAGTTCAAGATGATTTTGATACTGTGATATGTGCATAGGAAGGAAGCCAGGAAACATAATTCTTCCCTCACCCACTCAGAATATCCATACCCCATATCTAAGTATTTGGTAACTTCTCAGTATCATTGTCCATGAGTTGTAATATTTTTTACAAGTTCATCTTGGGCAGCAGCTTCAGCTTTCTGCTCCATGGTATTTCACAGATAAAATCACTTTCATGGTACAATGGATGGGATCTCACTACACTCTGCATGCAGGAAGCCAGAGCCCTGACTAACAGACTGCAAAATCTGCTATCCCACTTACCACTGCTCCTCAGTGGCCTAAGCTGGAGAGCTGTAGTCTTGCCATTGACTGATACTGTTACAGGGTTACACTTACAACTATTCAGATAGAAGGAAAAACAGTTGAAAAAAGAAAGAAAGAAAGATAGAAAAAGGTTCCTAATAAATAAAACTGAAACCCAGAAAGCTCCCTGAATATAAGATTAAGAACTATGGCCAATCAGAAAAACTGACAGAACTTGAAGGAAGCAATTGGAGAAGACAAATGAACTTTATGCTGCATTCTGCTTTGAGATTAATCAGCATGAATTATGGAGAAGAATGGGGAATACTTAGGTGCTCACAGTGAAAACAATGTACTTGTTGACAGGCAATAATGTACTGTACCTCTGTTCATAAGTTATAACTTCATTCACTGGAAAGAAACAGTTGTTTTCCATTCTTCAAATGCTTCACCAAAATGATGACAGTACAATGGGTCTCCAGGGTTTGTTATTAAACTGGCATTTGCAAATGTCAGGCATTCAAATCCTATCCTGGGCATCTGAAAGCCAAGTTTATCCATGAAAACAAGCTGAGAGAGATGACAAAAAGAAAAGCGTGAATAAAATACTAAGATGACTCTTGTCCACAGGATGCTTTAAAGTAAAGCCAAAAGGTGTCAATTAGGACTGAAGGCTCCATTCTAATCTATAGAATATTTACTTGTGTATTGAGGTCATGCAATCCACAAAACAAATTCAGAGGCAATTCCAATTAAATCTTAAGAGAGTCTTTGTGCATATCTTATGCTTTCCACAGCCTCTCCCTTTCCTTGTTGTATCTGCTGAACCAATTTAGACTTCATTTGGGCTCTATCACCTTATTAAGATTACCATTTTACAGACCTATTTATACCTCTCAGGATCAAATTTAAACAACAGGAAAAAAGGTGATATTCCTGATTTCAAAATTCTGATATTGGGAAACACTCTATTTTACACACTTATTTAGTAAAGGTAGAAATCATAAAGCAAAGGCATTTTAGGGTGAGGTTACATGTTAGAGATAGCAGGTGCTAATCTGAGGGAATGTTATCTGTGTTAAGGTTAACAATTTTTGTAATCAGTCACACCTTCAGGGTTAATACCCTCTCTAACATGCACTGCTCCAACCAGCTGCTAGAGGGCCAGTGAGCATACACTTTAAGTCTCTCCATGCCCGCCCCATTCGTTGACCCTCTGGCTATAGTATAGGCCAGAGGTGGGAAGTTAAGGCCCCCCCCATGACACTTGGATCACTCCTTCCATCTCCCAAATCATCCCACCAGCTCTTGTTGGTCCCCAGATCCTCCTTCCACCCCTGGATAACACCCCCACACCAGATTGCTGCCCTGATACCCCAATCAGTCCAAAAGTAGCAGCTGCAGCAGCAAAAAGGAGAAGAGGTGCCCCCTTCCTGCCAACTCCCAGGATCCCTGCAGCCCATGCTGCTCCAATGCATCTGGACCTAGCTCACACCAAGCACCATAGCAGCTTGGCAGCTCCTTGCCCACCCTACCCCATCACCCCACCTCCCTTCAGTTGCAGGGGCTGGATCTGGGCACATAGGAGCAGATAGGAAGGAGAGACCCTGCACCAATGCATCTACTGCTCTCAGGCTCATTAAGATTATTCTGCATTGGTCCAGTCCTGCAGGGATCAAATCAGGAAAGCCAAGGCTGCAACTGAACTCCACCTAGCTTCAAGCATCAAGGGCAATAAAAAGTCCTTTTTCAGATATGTGGGGAGCCAGAGGAAAAGCAAGGGCAACATTGGACCCCTGCTGAACCAGATGGGGCAAATGACAACTGACACCCAGGAAAAAGCCAACCTATTAAATGGGTACCTTGTGTTGGTCTTTCATCAGTCCCATGGGATGCCCATGCCCGCCACGGGACATGGAGGTCCGGGTGAGGGAGATCCCCTGCCCTCCATTAATGCTGACCTCATGGAGGAACATCTTGAGAAGCTGGATACCTTCAAGTCAGCCGGCCCTGACAATCAACACCCCAGGGTACTCAAGGAGCTGGTGAGCATCATAGCCCAGCCTCTGGCACGGATCTTTGAAAGCTCCTGGCATTCTGGTGTAGTGCCCTAAGACTGGAAGAAGGCCAACGTGGTGCCTATCTTCAAGAAAGGGAGGAAAGTGGATCCGGCTAACTATAGGCCCATCAGCCTGACTTCTATCCCGGGAAAGATCTTTGAAAAGTTTATTATAGAGGCCATCCTTAATGGACTGCCCAACACCAACATCCTAAGGGATAGCCAGCACAGGTTTAAAGGGCTAGGTAGTTGACATCTGCCTTCCCCA
>NW_017729032.1:156605860-156608301 GCF_001723915.1 Gavialis gangeticus | reverse complement strand
TTCCAAGGTCCCTTCCAGCCCTAATGTCTATGAAATCTAAATACATCCTAAGTGAAATACTAGATAGAACAAATACTTTTGTTTAGCCCAATTACATAATGGGATAATCATATACTAGAACTAGATCAGTAGGTAACTCACAATATTGTGTTTTGTTATTGTAATTCAGCAGATAATTTAAATCACTTTTTACTTCACAAATTATTTCCAGGTACTTTTGTTTATCCCCATTACTTACATAGTGGGATAATGAATGTGCAATGGCATTAGACAAAAGTATTTATTTTACCTGGTTTAGTTTAACACCACTACATAATCATTGCCCCATTATATACTGGGCCAAAAAAAAGTACTTAAAGTAATTGGAAACATTTGCAGAAGTGCTATTAAAGTCAATCTATCTTAAGTGTCCACTTAAATCATGCAATTGAATGCTTTTCTGAATTGGAACTTGGTGAAAAACCTTGCTCCAAGGCATAAAATGAATCCCAAAGGGGAGAATTTGGGCAGATAGTCTGGGGCCATGATCCCAAATCCACACATTGGGATGGTGTACCAACCACCTTACTCTATGCCCCGCAGCAGGTAGTTGTCTATACTGCAGAGTGCTGTGTATGCAGAGTGTCGAGATATACAACGTAACTTTAAATGAGCTAGCTCAGGCATAAGAAGTGGTTTAGCCCTGTTGGAGTTCAACAGGGGGAAATTTATCTGCTGAACTCCGTGGTTCTGCTTCTAATACTTGAACTAGCTTGGGCATCTCTACTCTACTCAGGCAGGGAATTTTAGACTAGATATGTCATCATATTATTCATTGCAAAGTTTCCTTATTTGTTTGCATAGCATTCTTTATACTAGACTTGTAGGTAGTAAGGAAATCACAATATATGGTTTGCTAATGTGATTCAACAGAGACTCTTGAAATAATACATTTCAATTTAAACGATATCTATGCTCCTGGGATGGTGGGTGTTTAATGAAAGTAAAACTGAAATCTAAGGCATATAAAAAAGCCCTGTGTTCCTTAACAGATTCACCACATGGTGAGTGCAGTGGGGGAAACCATATAATATTTTCAATACAAAGTGAGCCTGAATTTAGCAAACCTTTAGGCCTCAGTTTAAGAAAAATCTTTAAGCACTTGGCTCAGTCCACTTGACTTCAATAATAGTCAAATATGTTTAAGTTCACTTTTATATTGAGACTTCAATACTTTGAAGAATACGGCACCAGTAGTGTAACAAGAGGTGGGGAAGTGGTGGACAAACTCCACATGCTAACTTAGAGGCAGTGCCAAAACAGTGGCCCCTTGGGAAGTCTGTGGGTGCATCTACATGAGACTCTGATTGCAGTAGCTGAAAAATATTGGCCAGTAGTGCATCACAGCATGGACAGTGCTAATGCGCTACTGTACAGTATTTTTAGGATACTGCATTGTGGAATCATTTAAAAGGTGTTCTCTGGCACTCCTGTGCAGTAACTCCAGTTACAGTGCATTTATTTAGTACTTACTAATATAAATACTAAATAAATGTGCAGTAATGACTGCCTAGTAGCATCTCACATAGACATGCTCTATGGCATGGTAGCAACAGCCTCTGTTGGTGCAGCAACAGCTCAGGGCAGGGATATCATGCTGCTTTCATAGAAATAATTGAATAGAAATATTCAAATAAACAGCATCCACAGATATAGAGTATATAAGAACATAAGACGTCCCACAGAAGGTCAGACAAGTGCTCTTTCTATCCTTGCACCCTGTCTCTGATAGTGGCAAATAATGGATGCTTTATAGGAAGAATATATGAATGGGGCATGTCTAGAGTGATCCACCCCAATCAAACCCTACTGGCATCAACCGTCATTGGTTTAGCAAGTCAGAGGATACATTGCCAACTGTTCTATTTAATAGCTCCTAATAGATGTGTCCTCCATAAAGTTGTCTAAT
Organism: Gavialis gangeticus; assembly: GCF_001723915.1. Lineage (NCBI taxonomy): Eukaryota > Metazoa > Chordata > Crocodylia > Gavialidae > Gavialis > Gavialis gangeticus. Next base: position 156,606,353 of record NW_017729032.1, on the reverse strand, counting down.
CCCTTTTTGAACCTGGTGATACTATCTGCCTCTACCACCTCCTACAGCTATGAGTTATATAGTTTAATTATATGTTATATTAAAAAAAACTCCCAGCATTTCCCCTCACCCCAAATTCTTGGGCTGAGTATTTATGAGAAATGCAAATGCTACTATGGTTTATGGCCACAAGAAACCTCCATGGCTGAGCGCAGATATCCAGGCTGGTCTGAGGGCCAAGAAAAAAGCGTACTGGTGGTGGAAGCAGGGGGCAGGGACAAAGGAGGAGTACACCTCCCTGACCCGAGCTTGTACGGATTTGGTGAGGAAGGCTAAAGCAGCACTGGAACTTAGATTAGCTTCTGGGATTAAGGATCACAAAAGGTCCTTTTTCAAGTATATAGGTAGCAAGAAGAAGTCTCGGGGTAACATTGGACCCCTACAAGGCAGGGCAGGGCAGTTGGTGACAGATGCACGAGAGAAGGCAGAACTCTTCAACAAGTTCTTTGCCTCT
>NW_017729032.1:156605381-156605701 GCF_001723915.1 Gavialis gangeticus | reverse complement strand
GATGCGAGTCCCCCGACTGTTAGTTCAGACCTAGTTAAGGATTACCTGGAGGGCTTAGATGTGTCCAAGTCAGCGGGCCTGGATTACCTTCATCCACCGGTGCTGAGGGAATTGGTTGGTGTCATTGCGGAGCCTTTGGCACGGCTGTTCGAGGACCCCTAGTGCTCGGACCAAGTCCCTGAGGACTGGAAATGGGCCAATGTGGTCCCTATTTTCAAGAAGGGGAGGAAGGAAGAGCCTGGCAACTACAGGCCAGTCAGCCTCACTTCTATCCTGGGGAAGGTCTTTGAAAAAATTATCAAGGGCCACATTTGTGAGAG
>NW_017729032.1:156603000-156605079 GCF_001723915.1 Gavialis gangeticus | reverse complement strand
GGGAAAGTCTGTTCACCAGGGCCCCCCTTGGAGTCACCAGGAACAATGGCCACAAGCTGAGGGAGGATAGGTTTAGGTTAGATATTAGGAAGAACTACTTCACTGTAAGGGTGGCCAGAGCCTGGAATAGGCTTCCCAGAGAGGTGGTGCTCTCACCTTCCCTGGAGATCTTCAAGAGGAGACTGGATAGGCACCTGGCTGGGGTCTTATGACCCCTGCCACCCCCAGTGCTCCTTCCTGCCCATGGCAGGGGGTCAGAGTAGATGATCTGTCTAGGTCCCTTCTGACTCATTGATTCTATGATTCTATGATTCACATACAATAGATCAAGTACTAAGATGGATGATGGTGACGAAGCAAGCTGGTGGACTGTATGTACAGTATACTTTTGTTTCTATGTGAATATTATTTTAAATTATTGAAAAAATAACAAATTAATTGATCTGTCAAAAGCTTATGAAATCCTGAAAAACTTGCATTTAACCCATCACATTTTCTTTCCCATTTTTTATATACTAAAGCATCTTTTTCACATATAATGGCAATAACATCAAAATTGCTTTTCCTGCCTGAAAAATTGGAGCTTGTCTTGAAACTGGTTAGACAGAAAACTTGAATTTTCATGTTTTTATTTTTATAACTTTTTTTTCAAAAAGGGGGGAAAAAACCACGACAGACAAATTAATCTGACACCGAAGGTCACTATGGGTAAGTAGAGGTGTTCAATGGCAGAAATGCTCTAACTATTGCACATTACCTAAAGTGCTATAAGCTAGAGTGTGAGCAAACCGAACAGACATTCACTGTTTGGGGAGGGGGAGGGGAAGGGCAGGGCTTGGAGCCTGCTTGCACTGGCCACTGTGGGCACTCTCACACACCTCTCAGGAGGCTGCCAGAGTGACTGGTTGGCACTGGCTGGTTGGGGGTCAGGCAGGAAGAGACCCCAGGCCTCTATCCCCATAGTCCTCCTGGTCAGGCTATGGCACACCATGAGGCTGGGTGGCTGCTGGGAGAGAAACCTTCCTTCCTCCCCCTGCACTAGCTGTGTTTCACAGCTGGCTGGAGGGAGGACACTGGGCTGGGATCAGAGGCTGTCACTGATTCAGGTCAGTGACAGCCAAGGGGGTAGGGCTGACTTAGCAATCTGGCTGAGCAGAGAAGCTCTTCCTAAGGCTAGATCACAGCCCTGCACAGCCTGGTATGGTGGCAATTGCACTCTAACTTAACCCTTGATGGGATCTGGCACAGACGTTCAGTAAAACGCTCTAACAGAAAGCACTTTATAATAGTACCTCATTCATTGACCGGTAACTTAGAATGTGATCTGTCCCTTTTAAAGTGCTTTAAAAGCCATGTATGTCTATTCAGTTATGGCTTCAGAGTGCTTTCTGCATACTCAAAGTGTGAGAGGTGTAATGTCTGTACCTAGCCTATATCATTTAAGAAAGAGGCATTTAAAAGAAATAGTGACACAATTAATGGTGCTGCTATATTTGATGTTCAAGTTATGCTGCATTGTCAAATTTCCAGTTATACCTAATCAATGAAATATACACAATAGCAAAAATTAACAAAACTTAAGATATTCACAGTTGGATGGTGTGAAGCACATGGCCTCTGATGTTGGATTTGGGAGAATTGGGTTTAATTATTGAGTTAGGTCTGGAGTTATATGATTTTGGGGAAATCATTTAATCTACCCAGTACCTTAGTTCAGGGGCCAGCATCCAGTCTCTGTGGGCCATATCTGGCTTGAGGAGCCATTGGATTTAGCTTGCAGAGTGTGGGCTTTGGTGGCATTTAGAGATGGGAAGCTTCACCCACACCATGCTGTGCTGCACTATGGCTGAGCATTTTACCTATGCTGCATTGCAGCTGTGTGGAAGAGAAGCAGCAGCAAGAAGAAATGGAGTTTTCCAGCCTGCTGCTGGAAAACATTGCCAGCCCCTTCCTTACCTGTAAATGGGAGTAATACTTTAGAACCTCATAAAGATGTTGTGAGGATAAAATTAACCATGGTGAGGCTGTCTACTTGTATAGTTTACAGATGTGTGTGTGTGTGTGTGTGTATATATATAT
>NW_017729032.1:156590396-156598000 GCF_001723915.1 Gavialis gangeticus | reverse complement strand
AGCCCCTTCCTTACCTGTAAATGGGAGTAATACTTTAGAACCTCATAAAGATGTTGTGAGGATAAAATTAACCATGGTGAGGCTGTCTACTTGTATAGTTTACAGATGTGTGTGTGTGTGTGTGTGTATATATATATATATATATATATATATATATATATATGAGATTTTCATTAAACTCTCACTGAATTCCATGGGAACATTGACTTCAGTGGCACCAGGATTTCATCCAAAAATACAAAGGCTCAAAGCTTAACATTGCTTGTCTGGAGGCACTTGAAATTTGACTGATTGGGCTTAGGTATAAGAAGCGAGACATTTTCTTTTTCTCATTCTTTTTCTTTAAACCCTGGTTCAAAATGAATGCTCTGAATATAACCTGGGCACTTCCTCACCTCACAGCTTACCCATTGCTGACATAATGAAACTTGCCTACTTCCATAGGGGTCTTATGAAGCCTAGCATTAGTATTATGAAGGTCAGTCAGACATGAGAAAAGAAATACAGGCTTGGAAAAGATTTCTGCCTGTTAGTGCAGGCAGCCACACTATGTAATATATATTGAACCCAGGAATTTCTATGGTTAGTTCACTTCATCATAAAGCAGTGTCAAGGTACTGTTATATTCTCATTTTTCAAGGCTTTTCAAAATTCATATAAACCCTTTCATAAATAAATACTGGGAAGAAGATTTTGCTTGTTTCATTTTGTGAAATTGTTTCAAAATCCTACATATAAAATATGAACTTAAAAAGTCAAGTTTGAAAATAGTTCTTTAATCATGGATAATTCATCAGCTCTAATGGATACCCTGCCCACAGCAAGGCATATTCACACTCTTGCTCTGTCTTGTACAGATCAGTTAAAAAAAAAAGAGTATTACCTAGCAAAAAAGATAAATAATGTTTCCCCCCTTATTGTCAAGTTTTCTTTTCCCTTCAAAGACATCAACATGGATCTATAATTATTATTTATTTATATTACTCAAGAGTCTATGAACATTAATCATAGACCAAAACCCCATTATGTTAAGCATTGTAGAAATACAGAAGAAAAAAATCAGGGTAGTTGCATTAGTCTGGTCTTCTTAGCTTTGCTTCCATCATCTAAATTAAACAGTGCTATAGTAACCCCAATTCATTTTCTTTTTTTCAGTGGTACTGAAAATGAATCTTTTGACCTCTAATCAGCCCTTAATAAAATGAACTACTTTGCTTCTGTTGTTTATAGCTAATATATTACTGTTGGATTACTGTTGAAGGTTAAGTTAAATGAAGACAAATAAGATTAATATACCACTGTAGGTATTATTTGCAATGCTGTGTTTCCTCAGCCAATAATCTTCTCTCTTCCATTGTGTATGATGAGGTAGATATGAGTACTTCTGCAGTTCAATTTTTGCTAAATCAGTATGTTATGTAATATATTTGGGTTTTTATTATGGTCAAGAATGGCAAATACTGTATTTACTCAAACAATATTGTAAAGGCATATAACTCATTTACTCAAACAAAACTGGGGGGAGCCTTGTCTTAGATTAGAGTATCAGCCTGAGGCAGGCAGTGGCTTAGCTGAACTGCTACAAGCCCTGGGCCAGGGTGGCTTGTGTGGAGGGGCCACATGGCCAGGGGAACACAGGGGAGACTGTGCAGTGAGGTTTGGGGGCACATGTGGGGATGTGGCACAGTGAGGAGGGCATGTGGCATGAACACAGGGCATGAACAGGGGTGACAAGGGGTGTAGGGGACAGGCTGCAGGGTGGGGACAGGAACTAGAGTGGAACAGGCAACAGGAATCAAACACAGTCACAGACAGGGAAGGTGTGTGGGGGGCAGGCAGCAGAGTGCACATGGTGAGGAAAGGAAGCAGTGGGGAGGCAGCATGGCAGATGCAAGTATGGGAGGGCAGGGAGGCAGGCAGCAGGAGGCAATGTGACAGGGGTAGCGGGCACCAGATAGGGAGACAAGTGGTAGGGGCAAAGGGGTAGGGGACTGGCTCTTCACCTCCATCATTGCTTTCCCTGCCACAGCAGTTGGGGGATGAATTTAAGATGACCCTCCAATAATTAGATTTTATACAAGCAAAATTACTGTATTTATTCAAATATAAGATGTGGATTTCTCCCCCAGTTAGTAAGGGGAATAAAAGCCCCCTGTTTTATAATCACATACAAGGAAATCTCACTAAAAACATTCTCTATCATTAACTTGCTATCAAATGCAGTATGTGCTCAGCAATTCAAACCAACTATGAAGTTGATTAAATGCAGCCAACACTGAGCATGTTTATAAAATACATAGCCCATATGGGGCAAACATGCTGATGGGAACCTACCAGAAGGACAGGTTACAGCAGCTGATCTGAATAAGGCATATGGTAGTGCCCTTTCAGCATAGTCTTCTTCCCTGCCAACTATATTCCAAGTCATGGTGAGCCACTGCATTGAATATATTTCTATTTCCTCTTCACTCCCACAGCTGAGCTTCTCCTTTTTCTCCCATTTCTAATTATTTCTGTTTCTTCATGAACCTTAAATGCATGGAAAATATCACTAAATTGGACCCCCAACATTCACTGATAATCTTTCTATCACCCCCTCTCTCAACCTGGTCCATATGATTAGTGTGGCCCTGCTCTACATGAGGTAAAGCCAGACCAGGTTGCACTACTCCTCATCTGCATATACGTTTTTAGAGTATCCCAGGACTCATTACAAGAATGCCCAGTTCCAGTCATGAATGGGGGCTAATTAGCACATGGATCCTTTGTGAGGGATTATTTGGAGTACACATACATATACATACTGAACAGTGTTGAGCTATGGTGTCACCATGGCTTGAAATGCATCTGACTCTTCTGGGGCCCAGCCCAATAAACTACATGCCTTTTGGTTTGGACTAATTTTATGCATAGTTGGTACTATACATAATTTGGCACAAAAATGTTTCTTAAAAGTATGTTTATGAACTATGTGTGCTAAAACTTGCAGCAGTTTCAAACAAGGTAACATGCATCAATTCTACACACACCTGTTACAACCATATTTAATTTCAAGGTTAGTGTGTTTGAATTTACATCTCACTTCCATGTGCTCAGGGACACCAGAGTCTGTCAGTAAGGAGAGAGGGAAGGAAAAAAAAACCTGAGGGGAAGGAGGGAGCAAAAGGCCTACCTGACCCTCCAGATTTATTTCCCCTGCTGTAGCGGTGTGAGGGGGACAAATTCAAAGCAAACCTCTAATAATTGAATTCTGTACCTGGAAAATTATATCAAATGTATACATTTCCCATATATAGAATCTAGCACCAATTGGTACTCCAAGTCCAAGTACCAAATTGGGTACACATTTTGGTACCCAAAATGTACACATTTGGTACATTTAGATTCAGGGTCATCTTCTATTCAAGTAGATATGGTATAACACTTTTATCATTTTCCAGGTATAGAATCCAATTATGGGGATGACGGCTTATCTTAAAGTTGAAGTAGTTTTGATCTTACTTCAGGCAGGGGTTTGAACTAGAAGACTTCTGGAGGTCCCTTCTAGACTTACTTTTCTATGATTCTATAATTCTAGTAAATCTGGTATGCAGCTGATTTTTATTACTTTTTTGGGGGTGAAATAATAAAGTCTAAATTCTCATGGAAATAGAGAAATCTAGAATAATCTCTGTGTAATGTGAATTCCTCCCTAATTCAGCTGTGGTCTATTCACCAGTATAGCCCTACACAATACACAAGAAGTGGTTTAGCTCCAGTTGGAGTTCAACGGGGGGCAATTTATCTGCTGAACTCCATGCTTCTACTTCTAATACTTGAACTAGCTTGGGAATCTCTACACTACTCAAGCAGGGAATTTTAGTCTAGATATTTCATCATGTTATTCATTGCAAAGTTTCCTTATTTGTTTGCATAGCATTCTTTGTACTAGAACTGTAGGTAGTGGGTAAATCACAATATATGGTTTGCTAATGTGATTCAACAGAGAATCTTGAAATAATACATTTCAATTTAAATGATATCTATGCTTCTGGGACTGTGGGTATTTAATGAAGGCAAAACTGAAATCTAATGCATAAAAAACCCTCAGTGTTCCTTAATAGATTCACCACATGGTGAGTGCAGTGGGGAGACCATATAATATTTTCAATGCAAAGTGAGCCTGAATTTATCAAATCTTTAGGCCTCAGTTCAAGAAAAATCTTTAAGCACTTGGTTCAGTCCAATTGACTTCAACGAAGGTCAGATGTATTTAAGTTCACTTTTATAATGGGACTTTGGTCCTTTGAAGAATATGGCACCAGTAGTGTAACAAGGGGTGGAGAAGTGGTGTATAGACCCCAGATCCTAACTTAGAGGGACTGCCAACATGGTAGCCCTTTGGGGAGTCGGTGGGTACATCTACATGAGACACTGACTGTGCAGTAGCTGAAAAATACTGGCCAGTAGCGCATCACAGCATGGACAGTACTAATACACTACTGCATTAAGATATTGGGGAGTATTATTAGGATACTGCATGGTATTAAAGTGAATGGGAGTTCTCTTCTCTTCTTTTACTACTTTTGCACTTCTGTACAGCCCAAACTTTCTAACACAAAATAGCTGATTTGCCTTAAAGCCCAGGATTTGGAAAAGGCATTGAAAATTTGGAGTCAGACTAGTGACATGCTTCCATGTGACTGGAAGACTACGGAGGTCAAATAGATACCCGTCAATAAATCGTTGTAGTTGTTGAAACCAATAATTTATTCTTTCCTTGATTCATTAGGGGGCACAGGGCAAACTGAATGTTAGTTACAAGGCAAAAGGAGAGATGATGAATCTACAAGAACCACTTATCTCATGTCTTTCTCAAAGCGTGCTTTTTATGTTCAGCTGAGATGCTAAAATGAATAATAATGAAGATGGGAAGAAAATTATTTTTGATCCTGAAGAAATTATCTTGGGCTTAAATTGCTTAAAAAATGGCATGCCTGAGCTAAGTTCGTTCACCTGAAAAGGAAAATTTAACTTGGATCAAGATCAAGTTAGCCTGATTTCCTGAATGCCTATACTCCCACAGTGCAGCCCTGGGGCTGGAAAATCCCAGTCACTTGCCGCAGCCCTGGGACTATGCTATTCCACACCCTGACCCTGACCCTGACCCTGACCCTATTTTTTAACTCTCTCCTACCCCACCCTTTCCCCTCCCCACCAGCTTTCCCCTCTAACTGGGCAACCCCTTCCACACTATATACCCTACAGCCCCTCCAATCTTGCCATTCCCCTCCACCCAGTGGACCTGCTAGCTGTCCCTGATCCTGCCCACCCCTCCCCACACCCTGAGTTACTTGCACTGATTTCCCTGCTCAGCTCCTGGCACTGCTGAATGGCTGTAAGCACTACTCCTGGTTAGTGTTCACATGACTTAAAGAAAGCCACATGAACATAGATCAGGTGTGGCAAACAGCTTATATTTAAGCAGAATACTTTGCTGCATGCACTAGCAAGATGGACACTGTCTTGCTAAAGGACCAGCAAAACTCTGACCTAATGAAGCTTCAGCTTTTAGCAGGCCTCCGTCCCCCACTTCACTCCCTCCCATCCTTACTTTAACAAGGTCTCAGCATTTAACTAGGTTCCCCCTTCCTGGAAGGTGAGCAGACTTGACTGAACTGCCAAAAATATAATGAGTAGAGTGTGTCAAGGATTGCACCTGGAAGATAATCAAGTAACACATCTTCTAGGAAAACAGGGAGGTTTAAAAGGAGGTTGAGCAATAAGGAGATAACTAACTGGTACACATGTCAAAGTAATGAAAGAGGGTATGCCTGCATGGGTACCTATGTGGTAATTGGTTTTCTTATGTGATCATTAAAATCTACCACAAAATTGTTTTATGTAGTTATTCAATGTAAAATAAGGGTATAAAAGATGTAACACTTCACACGAAACTGACACTTCAAATGTGTAAGCCCCAGTTGGTCTAACCAGTTGGCTGATGGTGATTAAAGGCTGTCTAATTATACTCACTTTGTTTTTTGTTTTTCCAAAACTTAATAGTAATTCATGAAACAAACTAGGAAGAAAGCCAAACTGTGCTGGGCGGAGGCCTGGCCAACCCACGCACTCAAACTACACTTTAGAATTGTACTCATAAATGCATGTGGCCAATTTGTTGGCTTAGTTTAGTTGGAGGGGGATTATGTCCTACCTTGCTATTAAGCCACTTAGTTAACTATGTGATGTATCATATGCCAACAAAGCACTTTAGTAGAGGCAGAATTTTAGGTAACTGCTTAGTCCCTGTTCAGTGGAATCCAGGGGACTTACTTAGGACAGTTGTTCTCCACCTCTTTAGACTCAGGGGACTCCTCAGAATATGCTACCTTCTAGCTTTCACACACTTTTTGAATTGAAAAGATCTCAAAAAGTCTGGAATAGGTCAGAATGTTTTAGACATGATATGGTAATTTTTTTTAAATCTCTGGGTTTACGTTGTGAATCCTTTAGGTTTCTGCACACTTAACAGTGCTTATATTGTGCAGTACCCCACATCACAGTACCCCAGTAGAGAATCACTGACATGTAACATGAAAGCCACATGTGTGCCCATGTGCCTTGGGACAAATATTTCATAGATTTCATAGACATTAGGGCTGGAAGGGACCTCAGAAGATCGAGTCCAACCCCATGCCTGAAGGGCAGAAAGTCAGCTGGGGTCATAGGATCCCAACAAGATAAGCATCCAATTTGCTCTTGAAGGTGTTCAATGTACGTGCTTGAACAACTTCCAATGGCAGGCTATTCCAGACCTTGGGGGCTCGGACAGTAAAGAAATTCTTCCTTATGTCCAGCCTGAAACGGTTTTGCAGTAGTTTATAACCGTTCAGCCTCGTCATCACTTGGGGTGCTCTGATGAACAAATGTTTCCCCAGATACTGGTGGTCACCCCTGATAAACTTATAGGTGGCCATCAGATCACCCCTGAGCCTGCACTTTTCCAGGCTAAAGAGCCCCATGGCTCTCAGCCTGTCACCGTAAAGTCTGCCTTCCTGACCTCTGATCATGTGCATGGCTCTTCTCTGGACTCTCTCAAGTTTCTCCACATCCTTTTTGAATTGTGGAGCCCAAAACTGGATGCAGTACTCCAGCTGTGGCCTCACCAAGGCCGAGTACAAGGGGAGAATGACATCCTTCCATTTGCTTGAGAAGCATCTATGCATGCAAGCCAGCATTTTGGTCGCTTTACTAGCCACAGCATCTCATTGCAGGCTCATGTTCATCTTGTGGTCAATGATGACCCACAAGTCTCTTTCTTCTGTAGTGCTAGCCAGCGTGGCACTGCCGAGCCTATAAGAATGCTGCAGGTTTTTCCTCCCAAGGTGGAGAACCTTGCATTTTTCAGCATTAAACACCATCAGGTTCTCATCCACCCATTTGTTGAGCCTTCCCAGGTCAGCCTGGATTGCCCTCCTGTCTTCTGGTGTGGATGCTTTGCCCCAAAGTTTGGTGTCCTCAGCGAACTTGGCCAGTCCACTCCTGACTCCAATGTTCACATCATTAATGAAGATGTTGAACAATATGGGTCCAAGGACAGAGCCTTGGGGGACCCCACTGGT
>NW_017729032.1:156576569-156585396 GCF_001723915.1 Gavialis gangeticus | reverse complement strand
AGGGAGGAAAGTGGATCCAGCTAACTATAGGCCTATCAGCCTGACTTCTATCCCGGAGAAGGTCTTAGAAAAGTTTATTAAAGAGGCCGTTATCCCTATGAGATCATAATCATTACTGATAGTTTTGTGGCTGATGCTTGGTGGACTTGCACCAGACAGAGATTATCTGCCCTCTCCGGTGAACTTAGTTTAAAGCCCAGTCAAGCAGGACAGCCGTTCTGGCTGAGAAGAGCTTCTTCCGCATGTGAGTGAGGTGGAGGCTGTCCCTTCCTAATAACTGTCTGTGAAGTGCAGGCTGTGGTCATAGAAGCTGAAGCCTTTCTTCTTCAGGTAGAGGAGCTGGTGGTTTTGCTGGCTCATCTGGTACAACGAGGATTTCATACCTGTTGTGAAGGTCCAGGGGAGTGGTGACACTGGGGCAGTGTGTCTTGGGGCCTGAAAAAACCTTTGTTCAGGTGACTGCTGACTCTTCTGTCTTCTGGTGAATAGCCTGGCAGTAGGAGTTGATCTCTTCTTTGCCATCCCTGATGGCATGCATTTTATCTTGGTAGACATGAAAATGATCTGTTTTCATGGCATTCTCTTTAAATCCCTGTGTATGCTGCTCCATGGGGACATGGTAGGGTGAGAAGGTAGGGTGTCTGCTCTCCACTGTGCCATTCCATTACTAGCACCATGAATATTTGAGGAATTAATGCTGTTTAAAGCAGAAGATAATACTATTGTCAACTTCATGGCCATTATTAAACCACATGGCTTCCTAAGGTTTTGCTTTTCTTGTACAAACAGCACAACATGGACAGAGGGGCTAACAGAATGCAGTAGGAGGAGGTGTCTTTGGAGGTATTTCCATGGATCTGGGGGTTACTTTTCCATATTTCATAAGGGCAAAAGCTCTCAGTACTGTGAGTTCTCCAGGGCTTCATTCCTATTAGAAAGGCTATTATGCAAGAGGATGCTTATGAACATTTCCTGCTCTATAGCTCTATACAGTGATCTGGACCACTAAATACAATTTTGAATATTGTATCACTTAGTCCCGCTATATTTTACTAGAATAAACAAATATATATACCATATTTGTAAGCTGCTTTGAATTAAATAAAACAGACACCAATAAACTGATTACCTTCAGTTTTGGCCCTGTTTCTCAGAACATATTTATCTTTTTTATAGCTTGTTATCCTGCTTCTCTCTCCTATTGCTAGTTTTGTTTAAACACTCAGGTGAACGTGCTAATAGCTGTTGAAGAGATAATGAGATATACATAAAATCTTCCTGCCCTAGAAAAAATGCTTTGTGTCCTGTAGCAGTCAGAAAATTCTTAGAATTTGTCTTTGTTCATATGAATAAAGTGTTCATCAGAACTACGATCACCATATCTTCACTTTGATTCACTCTCTATTTCAAGTACAGATGGAAATCCAGAACACTATGAATAACTAGTGAATTCACTTCCTTTTTTCTGTTTTCCACTTTTATAGCATATGCTTTTCACTTTTGAAGGTCAGAGTTAAAGATGAGCCTAGATATTTCTGCTCATCTGAAATTGGAGTATAGTTATGCCCCTGAGCTTGCTACTGGTTGTACTTTGAGATTTGAAAACATTCATTTGGGTTGTTTTCTGGGTACTGTTAATGAGAAGCACTTTGCTGTTAGTGTGCAATGACTGTTCAGTATCGGATTAATTTTAAACTTTAATATACTCTAAGGTTTTAATTAACTATGGCATGTGTGGATAGACTGCACTATAGGATGCTAATAAGAGCAATTTTTACAGAACAGGTGTCTTCCTTCACAGTTGCAATAGATTAAGTACTCTTGAAATAGTATTAATTTAAGAATATTTCATACTATTGGAATTCATTTATTTTATGATGTTCCTGCTCATTTAGTTAATTTAGGTCTTCAATTAATTTCAGTGGGCCTTGGCTCAAGTCAATAGTTTGTTCAGATAGTTGTAGATGGTATTTTAACAAGGCAATATTGTCCTGTTTTATCAAATATATAATAGTTTATTTTCTTTAATGGAGAAGAAATGGCACAATATATGTAATGTAAATTACTTTTTCTTATGATATTACAATAGAAAGGGTGGTAGAAATGTGTCTGGTGGCTCCTTTTTTTCACATACAGAATTTCCAAAGAGACTCATTATTAGATGGATATAAGACACAGCTCAATCAATAACATCACAACTGAGTAGCATGGCTGCTACTCTACAGAGTGCTGAATGTGTTATCAATGGAATGGGGCTAAAAGCTGTCGTACAACTGGACATGACAGTTTGCCACCTGCCTTGGCAACATTTCAACTGCTGGCACGGAAGAGAATAAAGGATTGATGGTTTAGTCCTACAGAGGAGGGTGAAGAGCTCTCTGCCTATGCTTCTTACTTTTCCAAACTCAACAAAAAGTACAGGAGTCTATTGAATGGATATTGAGCTTCAGCCTGGCATGGGGGTGGATGACTGGAAAAGAGACATAGTGTGAGTCTAGCAATGTCAAGCAAAAGAATTTTCAAGGATGAATTAATGGTTCTGAGCTGCAAGGATGCTAGTGTAGTAGATAAATGTTGTGCATATAGCTGGCTTGGAGGAAGTCAAGGGGACAGGAACATGTCTGAGCTGGACGATGCATAGATTGGGTTAGAAAGAGTGTGTGTGACTGAAAAGCGGTTGGAATCTCTCTTGTAGGTTTTCTTGTGAGAATGGGTTGATTTGGTTTGATTACCCAGAAGAAGATTGAGATGGATAACGTCCCTCCAGTCCTACAACTTTTGAGAGGCAGGAATTAAGATTTTTCTAAGTGCTTTCTACTGGGTAGCTTAAGTACCTTCCTGTTCAGGGCTTGTTTCCAGGAACCTCATTCTTAGAGGTAGACAGCCTGGGAGTGGAACTTGGAAGTGAGGTTTCCATTTGGCAGTAGGAACCTAAAAATGACATGTTGCGACACTTACCATTGCAATCCAGAAGTCCTTTAATGGATCCAGCCTATTTATTATAAGATTCATAGTCTGAAAGTTTTAAATCCAAAAAATCAAGTCAGAAAACAAATTTCAATTTACAAGTAATTGTTTCTGTTTTCTGATTTGTGCATTCATTTTATGTACTTCTTCAGTCTATAAATTGGAAAAAATCCCAGAAAATGAATAGATAGATCTCTTTGATTGACTACACTATGCATTTTTTTTTTGAAGCTGCAATCAAGAAATGTTGTGCTAATTACTTTAAAGATAACAGCTGCTCCTGCTCTTTAGATTATTAGCACCATCTAAATTCCAGCAGGGAAGGAACCCGTACATCGCTAGTCTTCCATGTAAAAACAACTGCTGTTCCTTCACAGAAAAAAGGGTAATACATTCTTCTCTATGACAGAACAATAGCATATCAACAGCAGGCAGAACAGAAGTTTTATGACTTTCAGGATTTTTAATGTCTTCAGTGCTACAGACTACAATACATATGCTATCAGTAGGAAAAAATGCAACTCCTGCTAAAAATATTCAGTACCTTTACATATAACATGTAACCACATTATGTCGGTTGCTGACATTTTTCCTCTTTATTTACCCTTCTTTTTTCCTTATTTTTATGTGGTGGATATGGAAAATTACCTCTGAATTATTATTATAAAATATTTTAGAAAATTAAAACAATCAGTAGTCAACTTAATATAATGTACATTCCCTTTTTTCTGGACGACCAAAGTAAACTTTCATTATTTTACAAAGTTAAATATTCTGTTCACAGAAAAAAAAAAAGAAAGTGTTACATAATAAAAAGCATGCCATAAATAAGGCTTTGTATTGTATTAGGAAAAAAGGCCCTGGAGTCGCCAAATATTGAGAATGACATAAAAAGAGGTGGCATGTGTTTCTTAAAGGAGATATTTCTACTGAATTTTGCAAATTGTACTTAAATATATTCAGTAAAAAAAACCAACCTAACTTTTCTTCCTCCTAAATTATTGTAACGTAAGGTTTATGAAATAAGTAAGCTTTGTGAAAGCTTTTGGAAAACCCACTTGACAAGTTGTTTTTAAAGGGCTCTCTAAGCTCTTAGGCCAAAGAAGAATTTAATTGAAGCTAATAGAGAAATTTAAGAGTGGGAAAATATGACAAGAGCTTTAAAAAAGAAAAAAGGGAGGAAACCTTCAACAAATTAGATAATTATATGATGGAATTTTCTTCTAAGGTCTCCCTTTAAGTTCTTTTTTTAATCAATCTCTTGAAAATATGCACTTCAATTAGAGAGGTGATGGTTGGAGGGAAAGATTCACTAAATCTTAAGTTTAAGTTATTCTCAATAGTTTGTGCAGCTCACAAAACCTTACCATCCCCCAAATTTCCTCTCCTTTATCAGTCTTCACTTGAGGAAAGGCATTAATTGAATGACTAATTCTGGGTTAATCAGAGTCTGAAGCTTCCAGAAATATTCACTTGGATTGTACTTTTTAGTTTTTGTGTGTGAAGTCAAGTAACATGCAATAGTCTTGCCAATGTTTTCTCTGTTTTCCCATATGCAGAAAAACTCCAGGAAGCACTCCAGGCATTTTCTCTCCATTCTGTGCTCCAGCTCCCAAACTTGGAACAGTTTGGAATTACAAAAAAAAAGAAAAGAAAAAAAGAACAACCAATAACAACCTAGGAATTAATAATTTGCTATTCAATGCCCTGGCTGAAAACAAAGGTCATATATAAACATCAGGATTCATAAGGAGACCAGATGCAAAGTTTCATTAGTTCATGAGACCATATAAAAATATTGTGTCTTTAGGGCCTACACAAGATTATACGCGGTTGCCAACTGATGACTGTAGTAGTAGTTTATTTATAACTTTCACCAAATCAATAGAATAACGTGAATAATAAAACTTATAGATAATAAAGTAGCTTTATATCATTTAGAATGTTTGCTAAGCTGTACACTAAGATT
Source organism: Gavialis gangeticus (assembly GCF_001723915.1). Taxonomy (NCBI): domain Eukaryota; kingdom Metazoa; phylum Chordata; order Crocodylia; family Gavialidae; genus Gavialis; species Gavialis gangeticus. Next base: position 156,580,460 of record NW_017729032.1, on the reverse strand, counting down.
ATGCATTCTACCAATTTACACTACATTAAAAGAGAACATAATATATTACAGTATAAAAGATGGAATGAAGCAGTGCATGGTAGAACAAAACAGGAGAATTCTATTTGATTTTGGCCCTTACTCTTTGTGAAAATAATGCAAAATACACCCAAGGAGTATAGGACAGGCTCCAAATTGTCAGCGAGAAGCCAGATAGTGTTTTCCTTTGTCATCCTAGTATATAATAATTCCCATTAACAGAGAGATCTGTTTTCTTCTTATTTCTTAAAAGAACAAACAAGACCACAAATAATGATTTATTCCCTGGATTCTATCCAAATATGGGGTCCGACCCCACCTGCCCATAACAACTGAAGATTTCATTTAGAGTGCATCTCAATCTAGTGCCTCTAGTGTTTGTAGTTTTGCACCAGACAGGTAGGTTTCTAGGCCAAAGGAATGCTTTATTAATCTTAAAAACATGAGAAGTTCAAGGCCATCTTACTGGCAGCGTATCAGTCTTCATGCTGGCATCCTTAATTCTTAAATTTATATCTTGTTTTAAATATAGGGGGAACACTGGATCAGTGACTCTCGGTACATATCTGAGGCCATTTGTCTGGAGGAAAATATAGATGTTATTTAATCATCTGAACAAGAGTTTATTTGGCAAAGGCTTCTGGAATGCACTTCCTAGGGAATCTGGTAGGTGCACGAAATACAATTGTTGTCCAGTAAGTTGGAGTTCTTAATACAGGCAAGGTGCTCACATTTTATCATCCCATTTCAGGGCACATGAGTCCCCCACACTCCCATCTCATAAATTATGTAAGATAAAAGTAACCTTAAAAAGCAATTAGCAATCTTTTAGGTGTTTGGGTTAACTGTAGAGTGAGCACCCCTGAATTCTACCCCATATAATAAAATAGACTGTATCTTAGATCTGTATACCTTTAGTGCTGTCAGAACTGCTATTCTGCCTGTCTTAATGTAGAAGGATAGCTCTCCCCACGGCTTGATTTTGTTCTAGTGTTAACATTTTCAGTGTGCTTATTCCAGCTCAGATTTTTGCTAAAATAGATTCCAGGATTATTAAAAGAAGACATCACCTCTAGTTTTTTTCCCCCTGTAAAAAACCAAACTAACTTCCTCCTTCCATTCTGAAAAAACAATTCCTTGAATTTAGTTGATCTCTAATCTATTTGAGGTGCAATACTGCTGAAAAGCATCTAGTAACATTTGGAGGCTTATTTGGGACTGTGACATGATTAATGCATCATCTGCATAAAACAGGACAGGGACAGGATCATTCAATATCATGGGTGCATAGAAGTGATTCCCTCCTAGTATCTATTTTCAATTATTCAGGAATAAATTTAGTAAGTAGCAGAGCACGCACACATTGTTGTCATAGCCATCTCAGTTACAAAGCAATTGGACAAGGCACCACCAATCCTACAACACACCCTAGATGTTTTATTTGAATAATAAATAACAATTAATTGTAAGGTTGAGGACTGGGTGGTTGCGGGCCTAACAAGGGTGTTAAGACCCAGGGCATGGGGGGTCAGGAAGGTCACTTGCTATGCAGGTGAAGTCCAGGGGACCTATTCCCCTGGAGCCAGAAGTCCTGGAGTCAGGGTGAATCAGGAACGACTGCCAAAGTTAGGGCAAGCCAGGAGTCAGAGAACCAGAATCAGGATCCAGAGCCAAGTCAAGGCCAGAGATCCAACAAGGGAAGCAGGAAAGCACAGTCTTTGCCCAGACAAGCTGCATCCAGATGAGCACGGACATTTGGGACCCTGGCGACAACACCACGTGCGCTGTGGCATGTGGCAGGTTACCCTGGGTGGAGTAAGGGAGGCTGGGGCCAATACTGAATATCCAGAGGTCAAATAGACCCCCGCACTGCTCCCTTCCAGTGCAGAGAACACCTGAACACGCAGTATGTGGGGCCACAGCCATATCTGTGGCTGCACAGCCACACTTGTCTAGACACAGCCACAAGGTTTTGTGGGTTGGGCCTAGCTTTTAAAAGCTGGAACAGGTGGAACCTGTCGCCTATTGCCTCAGAGGATTGGTCATCTATATTCCCCTGTTAGGACCAGGTGGGCTCAGGACACTTATCTGGCAAAACTGCAGGTAGCACCTATTTTTCTGAAACCTCAAAGAATAAATTGTCCTGATCCTGTGGCTGGGAATGGATGTGGCCACAGCTCTGATCTGGCCTCATTACAAAGGGTAAGATGAGTGTGACTGGCTGAAATCCAAACCAGAAGCAGCTACGAATTAGTCATAGATCCCATATTGCATAAAGATGTAGTCAGCCATGACCCTGGATTGAAGATTTCACTAACCTTTTTCTACATATTTTAAGAACATGAGTCTGCCATTTTATATTTGTCACATAAGGATCACTGTGTCCTTATCTACAATACACCAATGTCACCAAAAGCACAGCTATTTTCTTCAGTGGGCTCAGATCAAGCCTTCAACAAGCATTTCTTTGGGTGGGTTTGTGTGTGCGCATACGCATCTGTTTTTCCTGTGTGTGTCAATGTTCTGCTAGTCTTCATGAAGTTGGCTTGCTGTCTTGGGAAGCCTTGGAAAAAGTCCAGAATTATTTGTAATTTTTAGCATCTCAGATGGTAATCACTTTTCAGATTATTAGAAAGTAAGAAAATATTTATTTTTATAGCCTGTTCAAGCAAATAGCTCTAATTAAGCTTCCCCCTCACCCTTTTGTATATTTTTCCTAAGCTTTCCTTTTTTGTATTCATTATTCCTTTTCCCCATTCACTTTCACTTTCACAGTGTTGTGATGAATTCTGAAACTGACTATTGTAACAGCCATCTTCAGGGTACCCAGGCCCAAGCCCATGAAAGACAAGAGGCATCTGGAATGTTTTAGTAGACTTCAATAAATTTTGCATCAGACCATGGGTGCATTGCTGCCTTAGGGAAACATGGAGGATAGGAGCAGATTAAAAGCCTGGGATGGAGCTAGCAGAATGAAGTTCAATGCTGCTACACCTAGGGAAAAAATAAAAACAAATACAAAATAATTGACTCCTGGCTGGATGGCAGCACTAGGGAAGGAGCTAGGAGTCCTGGTAGATCACAGGCTCAATATGAGTCTACAGTGTGACACACAAGGTGAATGCACTTTTGGGCTGCATCAATAAGAGCAGTAGGGGCAAGACACAGGAGGTGACAGTGCCTCTTTACTTGGCACTAGCTAGTCCTCATCTAAAATATTGTGCACTGTGTTGGGCTCTACATCTGAAAAAAAGACATGGGAAAGTACAGGGACAGATCAAGGATTTGATAAGGGGTGAGAGGGTGTGCAGGATCAACCACCCCCATTTCAGGGGTGGCTGCACCTCACTGTCACAGTCTACCAGGTTGGCCAGTCTAGGGGGTAGGGCCAGGCATGGAGCTGGGTGGTTGCAGGAGTAAGGGTTAGAAGCCAAAAGTCTGGAGCTAGGAATCAGAAGGCTAGTGCTAATTCTGTAGGGAAATCCAGAAGGTGAAGTCTGTCAATAAGCTAAACTAGGGTCAGGGGTCAAGAAAGAAACCTGTAGCAAGGCTTGGGTGCTAGAGGAGTTCCTTAAATGCAGCTCCAGAACCAATCAGAGGGAAGGGGCTGGGGGTCAGCTGGCCTTGGTTAGTAGTAACTGGGTCATTGCATTTGAAAAGGGCTAAAAAGCTGTAGGGGAAGAGCCTGCCTAAGGTTTGTAGAGCTGCCCTAGACTTGTAGGGCAGGTGCCTTACACCTGCTTCCAGTTTTCTCTGCCAGAACTCACCAGTGTGGATAGACAAGCTACTGGAGTCTTTGGGGACTTTTTAAATGTCCCAAAGCAGGTAAAAATACTTTCTCCCCCCCCCCCCCCCTCCCCTTTTTTTTTAAAA
>NW_017729032.1:156568781-156571569 GCF_001723915.1 Gavialis gangeticus | reverse complement strand
TGGGGACTTTTTAAATGTCCCAAAGCAGGTAAAAATACTTTCTCCCCCCCCCCCCCCTTCCCTTCTGTTTGTAAAGAGATGGCCCCTCTTCTCCCCTTCCCTTGCTCCCCTGCCTGCAGCTGCTGATTTCCCTGCTGTTCTGGAAGCGGGGAAACCTTCAAAGTCATTCCTGCCTGCTCCAGCCAGGCTGTGGTGAGGCTGGGCTCAGCAACAGCAGCTGCAGTGGTGATGAGTGGGGGTAAGTTCCACCCTCTGCCCTGTCCCCTGGAAGCAGGCACAGGAACTGGGAACTTGCACCCTCCTTGCCCACCACTGCTGCCACTGTCACTGTTCCCAGCTAAACCTAGCCCCCATATAGCCTTGCTGGAGTGTACAGGAGTGGCTTTGAAACTTTCCCTGCACCTGGAACAGTGGAGAAAACAGCAGCTGCAGGCAAGGAAGTGAGGGGAAGGGACCTGCCTTTGAGTACAGAGGGGTAGTGGGGATTCTTATCTGTTTTGGGGACTTTAAAAAGGTCTTCAGTGACTCCCTTAGTATGGTCCAATGTGGGGGAAGAGGGGAGCAGTCGCAACTCAGCACTGCCTCTGGATCCGTCTGTGTAAAAGGCCCAAAGGTGGGTGACAAAAATAATAGGCCTTGGAAGACAATCTATGAAAGGAGAGGTTGAAGGAAATGCACATTAGGGGGGTGTGAAAAGGGCTGTATTCAATTTGGATTTGGCCCTAAGTGGGGACAGTGATTTGATTCATTGATTCAGATCACTGTCCCCAGTTTGAATTAGTCAAATCTGAAGATTCAATGCTGATTTGGAGAATCAGAAATTTGGATGCAGACACAGCTTTGAATGTTTTTTCTACATACCTCAAGGTACCAGGTACAGCTTATGAATGCGGTGATGCCAGGGCAGATGGGGAGTCCCACAGGAGTGTGTGTGTGTGTGTGGGTGGCCTGTGTGCTCAGCAGTGAACCTGGAAGTGGACCAGAAGTACTTCCCATCCACTTCTGGGTCCACTGGGGAGTGCACTGCGGGGGTCCCCCATGCCTCCCAGCTTACCACTTAGCCACTGGGAGACCCTGGGTGCCCCCCCAGGCCCAGAAAGCACCAGTTGCTGAGCCAGGAGAAGTGCCCACCCTGTGCTCTTCCTGGTGGACCTGGAAATGGAGCGGAAGTGCTTCTGCTGCTGAGCATGCTGGGGAGCCCACCCATGCTCCTGTGGGATGCTCCATCCAACCCAGCCTCGCAATGTTCATGAGCCACCTGCTACCTCAAGGTATGTAGAAAAAACATTTAAAGCTGTGCCTATGAATTGCCGAATCTTTCCGAATTGATTTGAAGAGTTCCAATTCAATTCAGAGAGATTAGAGGGTCCTTTGATTCAATTCAGATTCAGAGATTTGGCCACTAGATTGGGCCAAATCTCCGCCGAGTCGAATCGGGGACTGAAGCTTCTCACAGTCCTAATGCACATGTTGCACTTTGTGGAAAAAGCACTTAAGAGGGAACAGGCTTCAAATATATAGCAGCCTTTCAGACAAATGGGAGATCACCTTTTTTCTCTTACTGTAGAGAGCAGGATGCAAACCAATGCAGGATGCAGACCAATGGCTGGAAGTTGCAGTAAAGCAAGCTTAGACTTAATATCAGAAAATCTTCACTGTAATAACAGTGAGGCAGTGGAATAGATGGCCTAAGGAAGTTGTGAAACCTTCATCATTGGAGGTGTCTAAGCAGAGGCTGGATAAGCATTGGTCAGGAATGATCTAGGGGCAGCTATGCCTATGTTGTACTAAGGGTATTTCTTATGCTTTGCTGGTTGCTGGATGAGGCCAGGAAGGATTTTTTCCTCCCCTTCTGTTGCTATGTATCAGGTTGTTTTCTTGTTTTTGTTTCTGGGTTTTCTACTTTCTTCAGCATTCAGTGTTGGCTGCATCCAAGGCTGAGGATTAACTGGGGTTTACCAATGCGCTTGCTGGGACTAAAATTCAAAGGTTCCTGACTAAATAATCTTGTCCTTCTACTCAGACTGATCACCATATCAAGGGTCAGGAAGCAATTTTACCCCATGCTCAGATTGGTACAGCTGTGGGGGTTTGCCTTCTGTAGTGGGGTTGGCTGGGCTGGATGACTTTCAGCGGTCCCTTCTAGCCTGCCTTTTTTTCTGTGATAGGAGTGATTTCTCCTATTGTGGCTATTAAAATCCTCTGCCTGCCTTAGTAAAAGGAATTTGGCAGCCAGAACAAATGATTCAAGGGACTTTCTCTCCACTTCTTGATTTAAAGATATGCAGACATGAATGGATTTTTAGTATCAGGCTAGACCCTTGGATTATGGACTTAATATTTAAGGGGCACTGACTTCATCCACCACATATACACGCCAACTCCACATGGGGCCTAATAAGGGGTCAGTGATTTCCAACCATAAAAACTGTTTGACAGGGTGGCTCCTTCAGACAAGTCTTAATGAGTCTTCTTGTTTCCAGCCAAGGTTGAATCCTCTCACCCTTTCCTAGTGAGAAGGGCTAAAGGTATAAGTGAAATGAAGTTCTATTTGTGACGGTTATCCTTTTGCCCCAGAAAGAGTCGCTGTTTCTTCATGGGTCCTGTTTTCTTATGCACGTTGGAGCTGGCCCCCTGAAAACTCTTACCTACACTGGAGGCAACTTGTGGTGATTACTGACTGCTATTATTTCCTCTCAATTTATCTTTTTGCTTTTGCCTGTCAGGCCACCAGTATAGTTTCATAGTTTCTAGGGTCGGAAGGGACCTGAGCAGATCATCTAGTCCG
>NW_017729032.1:156560022-156568176 GCF_001723915.1 Gavialis gangeticus | reverse complement strand
TATGGGTGTCTACGCCACAGTCCCCCAGCTTCCTAATGAGAATGGGGTGAGAGACAGTATCAAAAGCCTTCCTGAAGTCTAGGAAAACTATATCCACTGCCACCCCTGCATCCAATGATTTAGTGACCTGGTCACAAAAGGCCACCAGGTTGGTCTGACAGGACCATATTGAGCAAAAGACAGGAAAGCCCATAAAGCACCTTGCCAATGTTGTCCAGAGGGAAAATTCCTCTTCTGACTTGAAAAGGATTAGCAAGCCTGTAAACTCAGCCCTGAGAACTTGGACATTTATGGAACCATCTGGATAGAGTTGTTTCCCTGCAAGAAATTTTAAACTCACTGGGAAGGAGAGTCTTTGCTAATTTACTCTTTCAGTTTTTTCTCCCAAGGAAGAACAATCAGTAGCTAGCACTCTGCGCCACTTCCACTGTTCTGAACGCTCTCTGCATTTTGGGGAGACTTAAAATAAAAGGGACCTACTGCTTATTTTACAGCTGAACAGGACCTCTGGCTATTCCTTGCTGGGGCTGATAAACAATCTATGTAAAATAAGAAGGGGAAAAAGAGGTATTCGGTATAACCCTTTCCACATCTCTGCTTCTAGATCTGTTTTATTGCTAAGCGTCCCAGGTCACATGCCTCCTAGGTTCTTACAAAATTTAGACTCTGGCAGGAATACATCTTTTGCACCTTCCATACATTAAGGTTTCTTCTTTCACAGTAGAGAATGATTAGTTTCCTTCCTTATTAGTTTCTTTAAATAAAGAACTGGGCACGTGTAAACCTTACTGATGTCCAAGCTAATTCTATTTGCCAGTTACTGCATTAGAAAATACTTTGACTGTAATCAAAAATGGCCTCAATGAGTATCAATACATAAAACTGATTTTGCCCATCATCTAGGTACCTTAAGGCTAGGTACAGACAGTCAAAAAAACCCGAGGCTGAATCTATTCAGTCTTTCCAGGTTAGTTTAAGATGCACAGATTAAATGGAAACAGAAGTGAGCAGACAGTTATTTACATTTGTTTCAGGAAATGCAGCCACATGTCTACAGAAACTCAGGCCAGAAGCCTGGGGGCACTAAAGCAGGCTTTCTAGCTGTGTGTTCATTTCTTCCTGCTGCTCCCGACCTCTCTGGGATTTTCAGTCCACAACTACAGCAGCAGGACTTTCTAGGGTTGCTCATCACTTCCTCTTCCTGCTTCCAGGTGCCTCTGGGATTTGTAGTCCACAGCTGCAGCCAGCAGTAAACTTGATCAGGGGAAGGGGTGTTTAACCCCCTCCCCTCCCTGGCCCAAGACCCCAGCTGGGGTTTGCCTGGGGGTGGGGGGGGCGTCTCCCCTGTAGACTAGGCTGTATCCCCACCTGGGCTTGCTGCTCCCCCAATCAGCCAGCCCTCACTGCTCCAGCTAGGGAGCAGAGGGTGGGACCAGCCCTGTTCTCTAGAGCAGACAACATAGCCTAGCCCAGGGTTGCAAAGCATCCTAGGATGTTGGGGGACTATGATTTTAAACCTGAACTAGGAAGGGGCCTGGGGCAGAAGTTTTATAAACTGGTTTGACCCAAATCAGTTATCTGACTATTACATTCAATCAGGTTTATCATAAATCTGTTTCAGCCATTCTGAAACTGGTTTATGTGCACTGAGCTTTTGTCCTGTTACAAGTTTAAGCTAGTTTCTGATCACTTAAACCTGTTTATGTGTAACTTCTGTCCCTAGTTTAAATGGCTGTGAGGTTTTCAGGTATATTTCTGTCTAGATTGCAAATGATATTTCTAAATAACAGCATGAGCTAACCAAGAATATTCTATTTCCCATTTTCTATTCAGCAAGTGACACCTCATTTTTCAAGATCTGGTGTTGCTGGAAAAAAGGCATATCAGGAAACTAATTTGCAGTTTTGTACCTTAATCCTACCAGTTGAATGATAATCCCAAATCACTGCTTTTGCTCATAGGAGCATCAGAAGCTGTTAGCTGCTCCATTGTTATATTTTTATTTATTAGTTTTGCACATTTGTTTCTGAGTTCATTTAGATTTATAAAGGAATTCAGTTTCAGTGACACTGACCAGAATTGCAAAGTTTCAAGAAGAGGAAAGGTAAAAAGTAGGCTGCTTCCAGAACTTGCTTTTGTGTGTGGGAGATGCATATAGGGCTGCAGGAGACCTAGTACATGGGGAAATTAATCATGCTATCTGCAACTGACAGCTCAAGTGATTAGTGTGCAGAGACCTTTCATATCTCAAACTACCAGCACATAAATCTGATCAACTTTAGGCAGCTGACATCAGTTATATAAAGTCATATAACAGTAGAAGCCTCAGCTTTAAAATGATAGGGCTCTCTTGTTAATTTACTGCCTAAATAACGATGGCTTAGGGAAAAAATAAAAATCATTCCTGTTTTGCTGGAAAACATGCAAGATCCATTTCCATGTAGAGGACTTTGATTATATTCAATCCAAGAAGTCAGAGCTAATAATTTTGCTGCTTTTGATCCTGCTCTCATTTAGTCACGGGCAAAAACATCATGTTTCCCCTCCATGCTTCTGAAATATCAACATGTTGATTGGGACTTTCTTGAATGTACTTATTTAGAACTACTTGATGGGCATTTTTCTGACTTTCTTTGCCTCTACTTTGTAACTGATTGCAAGCAAGTATTCAGACTTTAGCGCCTGAAAGAAGTATGATTTGAATTTAACAATTATGTCTAGTTATGTACCTCTTCTTTCCTATTAAGCAGATTATAGCTGTAGGGCAGGTACAGATGTTACACATAAACAAGTCTAAATTATCAGAAATCAATCTAATTATAACTGTATACAAAAGATCAGACCTGATGTTGAGACCAGGAGAACTCCTGCACATTAGCACAATCCCACAAAGTCTGACCCTGGCTCCTGCATGCCCAGCCAGGGACCCCCAAGCCCCTATACTTGGGCACAGCCCCATGAAGCCCAAGCTTGGCTGCTGCTCACCCAGCTAGGGCCCTGTTTTTGAGCAGAGACCCATCTTCAGCACAACCATCCAGGGACCACCATACCTTTGCCTTGTGGGCACAGCATCACTGACCCTTTGCCTGCCTTCTACACAGTTTATCACAAAGGCCAGAGTCAGGTATTCTGTCTCTTGGACTCCAGCATGGATCCCTCCCAAGCAGGAGCCACTACAGGTGGCTCACCTCTGGTGGGTCAGGGTGTCAGGAGACAGAATATTGTGATTGGACCTGCATGGCGGCAACCCTATGACCTCCATGACTGGGACACTGCTGGCAGGAACCTGGGGCATGGACCCCTGGCATGCTGCATGTCTTGTTTTGTCCACAGCTTCTGTGTCTCAGTATTAGGGCAGGGGGCGGTGGGGAGGGGGCACTGAGGATCAAATCTGGAAAAGCAGGTGGATGCCCCTGGAAACCTCAGGAGCAGGTGGGGTATGGCCAGCTGCCTCTGTGTTGTAGATGGAGGATACTGGAGATTTTGAGGTCAGGGTATGAGGCATTGCCAAAATCACAGGGCTTGAAGCCCCTGGAAAGCTTGAGGTTGTAGGGTTGGCCTGACCAGTGGAGCCAGTCATGCTGGACCAAGGGCTGCACCTAGCTACAGTGAGAGGTAGAGCCACACCCTGGGACCTGCAGCTTCATGCATCCTCCACTCCTTCCATCCATCCAGCCTTCCATACTTCCACTCATCCCCTTGCAGCCAGATCCTCACCCATCCATGGACACTGAGACCCCATGAACACGATCATGGACTATGGACAATTCCATCCCATCCTCCTTCAATACTCAACCCAGTCACATAACTGGGGCTATGGGGAAATGAAGAACTTCATCACTCTCTGGAGCAAGGATGAGACCCAACACCAGCTGCAGAAAGGGCTCTGGAACAGGGATGTCTTCAAGTGCATCACCCAACAGATGTAGGCATGGGGCCACAAAAGGGGCTGGGAACACTGCCATGCCAAGGCCAAGTAGATGAAGATGTAGTACAAGTGCATGAATGCTACCAGCAAGAAGTCTGGGGCCTGGAGGCAGACCATGTCCTTCTATAAGGAGCTGCCCCACTTCCTCACTAAGGACAGGGCTATCATAGAAGTAGGGTTGGAAGGGACCTTGTAGATCTTCAAGTCCGACCCCCTGCCTGGGCAGGAGAAAAAACTGGGATCAAATGATCCCAGCTAGGTAGGCATCAAGCCTCCTCTTAAAGACCCCCAGGGTAGGAGCCAGCACTACTTCCCTTGGAAGCTGGTTCCAGATCTTAGCCGCCCTAACTGTGAAGTAGTTCTTGTGGATGTCTAATCTAAACCTCCTCTCCAACAGCTTGTGGCCGTTTTTCCTTGTTACACCAGGGGGTGCTAGGGGAAACAAGGTCTCTTCCAAACCCTTCTGGTCCCCCCTAGTGAGTTTATAGACGGTCACCAGGTCCCCCCTCAGCCTTCTCTTGTGAAGGCTGAACAGGTTCAGGTCCCGCAGTCTCTCATTGTAGGGTCTGCCCTGTTGTCCCCGGATCATGCGGGTGGCCCTCCTCTGGACCTTCTCCATGTTGTCCACATCCCTCCTGAAGTGGGGTGCACAGAACTGGACACAGTACTCCAGCTGTGGCCTGACCAGTGTTGCGTAGAGGGGGAGGATCACCTCCTTGGCCCTACTTGAGATACACCTGTGGAAGCATGACAAGGTCTGGTTAGCCCTTCCAATCGTGACCTTGCATTGTTGGTCCATGTTCATCTTGGAGCCAATAATGACTCCAAGATCCCTTCCTGCTTCCGTGCTCTCAAGAAGGGAGTTTCCCATCTTATAAGTGTGCTGCTGGTTTCTACTGCCCAAGTGCAGCACCCTGCACTTGTCAGAATTGAAGTGCATCCTGTTTTTGCTAGCCCACCCCTGTAACCTATCCAAGTCTTGCTGCAGTCTTTCCCTCCCTACTATTGTGCTCACCTCACCCCAAATTCTGGTATCATCAGCGAATTTAAACAGGGTGCTTTTCACCCTGTTGTCCAAATCGCTGATAAAGAAATTGAACAGGGCGGGCCCAAGGACCGAGCCCTGGGGGACTCCGCTGCCCATTCTCCCCAAGTCGAATATGACAACTTGCTAGGGTCACCTGACCCCAGTTCTCTGTCTTGCTTGGTGCAGGGGGATGGACCCAATGATCTTACAAGGCCCCCTCCAGCCCTTACAATCAATGAATCTATGGACCGTGCTGATTCCTGTGCACACAGGGGGTGGAAAAAACGAGGAGAATGAGCAGGGCCAGCCCTTGCAGGGCCATGTCACTGCAAAGTCCTAGGGCACACCTCAGCCTCACGCTGCCTCTAAACACTTCCGATGGCTGTCAAGACCTTGCACACCTATGGCACCACTGGGGGTGGGATGGGCATGGGAGGAGTTTTCATCAGGGACTCTGTTGGAGGAGAAGGTATAGGGAGGCCCTAGGATGATGGGACAGTCAGGTGATCAGAAGCAGGTCCTCCGGGCCTCAGGGCAAGAGGACAACTGCTGGAGCTGGTCCATGAGGAACCTGTCCCATTGGTGCTGGTTCCTTCATCTTTGCAGGATGTGAAAACCAAGGTGCCCCTGCAGCTGGACCTGAGCTCCCTTGACATCTTCTCAGACATGGCGAACAGCAGGGAGAATGTATAGAAGAGAAGGGGGAGTTAGAAGAAGAAAAGATATGTTTGCTTCCTCCTCCTCAGCATCTGTAAAGCAAGCTACCTCATTAGTGAGGGGATGAGCCACAGGAGCAGCTGAAACAAGGCAGCTACCCCAGGGCAGGTCTGGGGGCATGAGGAGAACAAAACCCTTACCTTCAGGGCCCTACCAAGCTGAGGTGTGAACTGTCACACTGAGGAAAGCATAGCCTGCAGGGAAACTCCAAGGAGCACAGCTGTGGTCTGACCCCTTTAAAATTTCCCCTGGGAAACAGAGTCCCTAGGAGGTGAAAGCCCTATTTGGGGACACTAAGGGTGGGCTAGAACATATAGGGCAGTTTATACCCTCAGGGGAAGAATCACCTGATTTTCAGTTCATCCCAGGTACTTCACATTAATACAGGACAGACAAATGGCAGCTGGAGACCAGAAGCCTGCATTGATAGATTAGGAGTACACAGCAGAGATCTGAAAAGGACACAAAGTGGTGAGAAGAGTGACCCTACACTGGAGAGCTGTGGAGGCAAGGGGTGAGGGAAATCCCTGCCTATAGTCCTTTATTTTTGTTTCTAATGGACTTCAGAGGATTCCTAGAAGTTGACCAGGAAAGTCCTAAGAGCCACTCCTGGCTGTGATTATTAACAGCAGGAACCCTTATTTAAACCAGAAGAGTATGGTGGGGATACTGGGGTTGGAGGAGCCCCCTGTTATGGGCCTGTGAGGTTCTACTACAGGCCATAATTAATTATTTTGGATTATTAAGGGCAGCCCTGATGGCGGAGCCAGTTTATCTTCTCTGGCAGAGAATTCTTCAATTTATACCATCAAGTTGTGGTGGGTGAGTATCCTGAGAGAACCTGTGCCTTAACAGGGTGTGCAGCATTGGTTGAGCCATAGACAAAGGGATCCAACCACAGCATGGTATGCAGGAGTGGAGGGAAAGCTCAATAGGTCATGGAAATTGGGACCCAGGACCTGGAGTCTGTGCCTGTGCTCTCTACCTCATGGGAACACCCACCACGCTGGTCTTCAACCCTGCAGACCATGACTAAGCATGCGGGCCCTGGGGCACTGTTCTCTACACTGCTGCCACAAATGGTTGTGACCCACTCTTCTGATACCTCGCTGCCCCATTTCAGATTTACTGTCCTGAGACTATTAAAAAGGGTGTTTATAGAGGGCAAGTTTGACAGTGCTATTGCTGAAAGTTTTAAACATTTAAATGCTTTGGTTTTGTTCAATTTAGTTAAGTTGACTAGATCAGTGGGTGACAGCCTTTTTGGCAGGCATGACACAAATTAGTGACCACATCCTTCCTGAGTGGCCACTCTCTGGTCACCTTCCCTTGCCCAGTCTACTGTTCTTCTTCCTGCTCCATCTCTTTGCCCCATCTGCCTCTGCTTTCTGCTTCCTTCCCTATCTGCCACTGCACTTCTTGTCCCCTCTTTCTGATCTGTCATGCATCTCACACACAGGTTGCCCATGCCACTTGTGGATTGCATGCCAATGATTGGTGGCCTGGACTAAATAATATATAGTATCTAGAAAGTTGGATTAATGAATAAGAAATCTTTTATAGCCTCTGTTTGCTTTTTTTTCCTTTTTTTCTAGCCATTATTAGGGACTGTCTAATTAATTCATTGCATATAAATCAATAAATGCATATACATTCATTAGATAGAAACAGCTTTTGCCGTTATAATCTATGGATTCAGATTTCATAACTAATGAACCTTGATGTGAACTTTTCTCTTACACAAGTAAACCTTAGCATGGGAAGCAAAACTTACGAGAAAAACCTGAAAGAACTCAGGTTATTTAGTCTGACAAAGAGAAGACTGAGTGGAGATTTGATAAAAGTCTTCAAAGACTGCAAGGGCAATTACAGAGGGGATGGGGAGAGACTCTTCTCCATAGTCATAGGGGACCAGGTTAGGAGATATGGCTTGAAACTTCAGCAGAGGGAATTTAGGTTGGAGATTAGGAGGAACTTTCTGACTATGAGGGTGGTCAATCATTGGAACAGGCTACATAAATAAATTGTGGGATTGTTAGTCTTGGAAATTTTCTAGAGCAGGTTAGACAGATACTTGGTAGGGATGATCCTGCCTTGAACAGGATGCTATACTAGATTCATAGATTGTAAGGGGCTGGAGGGGACCTTGGGAGATTATTGGGTCCAGCCCCCCTGCACAAGGCAGGAAAGACGACTGGAAGTCAGTTGACCCCAGCAAGGTGACCGTCCAGTCTCCTCTTGAAGATTTCCAGGATAGGCAATAGACTCCATCCAGAAGTGGTGCAATTCCACAGTCTTCATACCCTAGCTGTAAAGAAATTTTTCCTGGTGTTGAGCCTGAAACAGTCTTCCAGGAGTTTGTGACCATTATTCCTGGGTTGCCCCAAGCATGCCCTGGTGAGCAGTTGTTCTCTGATCCCTTGATGTACCTGCTGGCCTTGGCCAGTGCAGGCAGCTTGCATTCCCTCTGCCCTCTTCCCCC